>NC_137078.1:62936528-63536528 GCF_951640355.1 Cnephaeus nilssonii | reverse complement strand
GCTTGTGTACCTGGATTTCATGGGTCTTGAATGTTCCACAAGGGAAACAAGCACAGCAAAAGTATTTATCCACTAGGACCACTAATCAGGGTTTAATTAGCCTTATAATTAGAACGGTAAACAGAAGTACAATTCCCAAATTGCTCATTTGTTTTGTTATGCCTACAGAGCACTATTTTACTTGCCTTTGCACCTCCCAGCATTTTAGCACAAAGTTAACCATTAAAATTTGTTAAATATTGAACGCATTGCTTGCTTTCCACAAACTTCAGCTGCATCCTATTTGCTTAGGTGCAATGTCCACATCCATTCACCATACGCACATTCAGCTCTGTGAGTGTCACCAGAACAGGAAATGGATGTTTTCGTTCCAGTCACACTGCAGTTTCCAGTGTAACATAGTGGTGCAGGTTCATGCAGACTGTTGTCATCTAAGTAGGTTTTTTTCATGAGGTTTATTTAGTTGTATATTCAGAAAAGCAGGCTTAAAGGTCTTTCTCTCCATTTTGCAAATTAAATAACTGACATGCAAAAGAGTTAAGTGGTTTGCCCTAGGTCACTAAGCCTAAAAAAGGGTTTCTCAAAATATGAGCCCCAGAGCACCCTGATGAGGATCATTTAGGGTTTGTACCGACACCCTGTATGCACCACTAGAGGTCACTTGGCTTTGCCTCTCTCTGGAACCTTTGGTCACTGATTCCACCCCAACCACCCCTGTGACAACCAGCTCTCCCAAGCTCCTGCTGACTTGTCTTCCCATGAGTGTAAGATGACAAAACCTTGCCTTTCCAATGACCTTCATCTTTCATCCTCACTGCCCTGACTGAGGCATAGGATACACAAGATCCACCTTGTACCCAGGCATTTCAATTTGGACGTACAGAGGAGTTCATGCTCCATGGGCAACCTATGGGAGAGGGAGCTACTGGGCCAATTCTTCCCCTTCTTCCCCTGATATAACCATCCTGAAAAACGTTGGCTCCACAGACTATTGCAAGACAGTCTTGTGAAAAATTGGTTTCACTCCTCGTGGAACAGCAGTCAGCTCCATACAGCCCATCCTGCTACTCCTTCCTTCCCTTTCTCACCTGCTTTGGCCCTTCCGGTACTTCTCTGGGATTCTAGTTCTGAATAAAGCAGTAGGATATGAGCTCTTGCCTCAGGCTTTGCTTTCTGGGACCCAGGCCAGGTACTACTGGATTGGAATACCTGGTAGTGGGGCATTTTTACATGCTCCAAGTTGATTTTTAAGAAGCCTAGAATCTGAGAACCAATGGTTAGAATGGGAGCCCAGTGCAAAGAACTCTAACCTTAGTAATCTTTCCATCCTATATATGCTCAATAAAATAAACACAACCCTATTGTCCTTAGGCTGGGCCACAGAGGGAGAGAAACCCCTGACTGCACCACATTACTCTGTGCTGAGAGATTCCTGACACCTGAAGTACCTGATCCCACCTAGTGTGCCACCTCACCTGCCCAGACCTGGTCCAATTTGTCATGCCTGCATGATTGGTGATGGCAGAGAGGCTCCATTCTGTCTTATTTCCTGGCTCACAATCAGTCAAACACACTTTCTGAATATGTTATCCACCATCACCTCTCTCCCTCCCTCAGCCTTTCTTTTTCCTTTTCTTTCCTCTTCCCTCCTTTTCTTTTTCTTTCTTTCACAAGCCACTTCGACCCTAAAGATTCTGATTACCATTCATTGCCTCTTCATTGGGAAAATGTCATGTTAAAAATTAAATTAATAAAGTACAGCACTCCCTGCCCCAAAGTGATCAGGGGACAGGTCTCTGCTTTGTTAGAGCCTCTTTACCCTCCGCGGCGCATTTTGGAGCTGGATTAAAAGGGGCACTGCAGGCACACATCTTCGGAAATGCTATAAATAGCTATTCAGCAAGATCTGAAACAAAAGGGAAACACGCCCCGTGCGATAGTTCACTGACTGAACCAGTGGCCTATTCCAAGGTTGAGGGCTGTGCTGCAGCGGATGAGACAGTGGGATGGGGAGGAAAGGAAAACTGGCTCCACGCTGGCTGCGGCACACATGATCCCAGGCCCCACTCGGCTCTCACGGTCCTCCTCTCCGTACAAACAGCGGCCCACAGAGGAAGCATGGAGAGGCAGGAGCCCGAGGACTGAGTATATATGAAATGTGAGAAGGAACTCAAGGAGCCCAACACCAGAAAGCAAACAGAAATACAGGACACGGGGAGGACAGGGTAGAAGCAGGTCACCGCAGGAAGTGGCCAAGAGATGCTCTTGTCCCATGTTCCCCTGATAATAATGACACTCATGTTCGCTAAGGTACCTGTACTGCGTACTTACCATAATTATAAGCACATTTAGGCCTCCCAAGAACTCCCTTAAGGTAAGTACTGTTGTAAGTTTAAAGGAGGGAAACTGAGGTATGGAATGATTAGGTATTTGGCACAATGTTAAACCTATAATTTCAAACTTTTTTAAGCAATGGAAGTTTCCATGTTATTGCTCAGAATCCCAATAATGAGAACAGATCAAAGCAGAGTAAAGGAAGAAGGGGTCTTGGGCCACAGAATTCTAGCAACCCATAGAATCCAACTGGGAAATCATTCCTTGAGCAGAAGCTGAGAAGCAGAGAGGTATACAAGGTCACTGGGGCCAGCGGGCAGTGAGGCTGGGAAACACGGAACTTCTGTTCCTGCCAGCAATGCAGAGGCGAACAAGGCCCTGCATGATGGTGGAGTCACACAACGGAAGGAGCCTGGGTCCCCGAATGACTATTTAGAGCAGAGCCCTCCACCACCTACACTGACCCACAACATGAGTGGGAAGTAAGAGTTTATCATAGTAAGCCACATAACCCCCGACAAGTTCTACTGAAGTCAGTGAGAGTTGGGATAGAGCAGGAGATGGATATGCAGAGGTAAAATAGACATGGTTTAGCCATCAATTGGATCTGAGACATCCCCTTTCTCTTTATGGCAGCGATTGTCAATATTTTTCATCTCATGGCACACATAAACTAATTACTAAAATTCTGCAGGATGCCAAAAAATATATTTTGCCCATTTGACAAAAAAATAGTATATAATTTTGATTTATTCACACTGGACAGCTATTGTTGTGTTGGCTGTTGTCATTTTTTTGACAGCCTAAGGAAAAAGAGGTCAGTGCCCTGACTAACTAGTCAGATGTTGCACGTTTTATAAATTCTTGGGGCACACCAGTTGAAAATAACGGCTTTATGGCCTTCAGAAGAAACACAGTTTCAGTAGGAGACTTGCTCACCTTTGTAGGACGAGCTAGGACATACAAGAAAGGCATGATCAAAGTCTTAGCAAAATTCAAAACTGCATTTGAGCTCTACCTCTTCCTTAATTTCTACTTAACAGCTTCTGAGAAAATAATTGTGCGTCAAAAATCTCATTTGGAAATTAAACCCCAGGCATAATGTTAGTTCAACATGAATGCATTAATGCTGCTTTGTACTTAAAAGCTGTAAATGTAAATCTATTTCCATCCTCACACGTTTGATTGAGATTCCCAAGTACACTGGTTCACGCTGCATAGGATTTTCAGTTCCAATTCTACCAGCCATGGTGTGACTCTTCAAAGAAGAATCTGTCAGCTTCACGTCATGGTAAGCAGGACTAATCAGCGATGCCAACATTTTACTGAATCCCCCCTTCTTGCTGATGGAATTAATCAAGAAGTGGTGGGAACGGCATCCATGGGAAAGCCCAAGTAGAGGCAGCTGTCCCAACAATCAAAGCAGCATTTCCTTTGAGAAACTCAGAGCCACTTTCTACAGCAAACAACAACTGCTTGCCAATCTTCACAACAGTGTAAGGGGTGCTACGCAAGCTCCGGAGATACTCACTGGGAAAGGTATTAAGGTGCAGAGCCAGAAGACATGGGTTTAATTCTCAATCATATGCTATTCATTCCTTTCTTCATTCAAAAAAAGGCTTGGCCAGTGTCATTGTTCTGATGCAAAAGAAAGTTACACAGATTTGTTACATATTTGTTCGTGGAGTTCATTAGCTGTGTGACTTCAGGCAAATCACTTAACTACTCTGGCCTTGGATTCCGTATAAAGGCTCTTAACTATATTTTGGCTGCCCGATGTTCATGCCTGCTTTCCGTAACATCAGCACATTTTCCTCTTGTAACCAGCCCTTCCTACTTTCTCATCATGCACTTCAGTAGAATGAACTCAGACCTTTGGCTCTGAGTTTCGACTTGTGACTCAGCCTAATCAATCAGGGTACTGGAGTGCTTGGCGACAGTGATTGGTTCAAAATTGAGTGCAAAAGCCAATCCAATGAAAGACAGGACTTTTGTTTGGACTATAGGGAAATAGGAAGCTCTCAAATTCTCTTAGCTTGGAAGAACACGGGAAATACATGTCTGGAGCTGCCAGCAGCCATATGATCCCATAGGAAGTTTTGTAAAGAAGCCAATCCGAAGAATAAGTGAGCCAAGAATGTGAGAAAGATTGGTCTTAGTGATGTGTTTTGAGGTCCTGGCTTGAACAGTGCCTGAAGCCAGAAAGAGGAACTTATCAGCTTTTTTAGTTATGTTTGAAAACCTTCATTACCTTTTTAGATTAAGTAAATTAACAGAAATAATAATGTCTGGCCTGCTAATTTCATAGTACTCTAGTAAAATGCACTTTGGGTCCATACTAGCTGTGTGACCTTGGGAAAGTAACTTAATCTCTCTGTGTTTTAGTCCCCTTCTTTGTAAAAGGGAGATAATATCAGAACCAGCTTATACAGTTGTTCTAAGGATTTAATGAGGTAAAATATCTCAGAGTCTAGAACAGTGCATATATATGCCATTTCCTACAATGCCAGTACAACTACAAATAGTGGTATTTATTATTAATTATAACTAATAATTAAATAAATTATATTTAGTAGCAAGTAATGATATTATAAGGAAGGAATTTACCAGTAATTAAAGTTGCCTTGAAAAGTAGTGAGTTTCTCATTTCACTAATCAAGCCAAATGGTGGAGAAAGAGGACAGGGGGTGAAGTGGAGATTTTTATGGACCAGGCCTGGAAGTTTTATAGCACCTCCCTTCACATTGCATTGGTCAAAATTTACACTTATGGCCACATAAGGAGCCCTTGAGAAATCAGGTCTAGCTGTGTGCCTGGATGCAAAGGAAACCACATATGTTGGGAACCCTGGGGAATCCTGCCACACCTGGAAAGTATTTACAAAGTGGCTAAATGAGCATCTCTCAAAATGATGGCATTATGAAATAGAAAGGCCCCTTAAATAAGCTCAATCCAACCAGCACCTTATATGAACTTGTCCAAGGTCCTCTAGCTAGATCCTGGCAGAGCTATAACCAGAACCCACTTCTAACTTGCATGTCATTACTTTGTCCACTCAGTCACCTCCTCTCCAAGTTGTCCTTTCCAAGTTTAATAATCTAATATATGCATTATTGTCCTTTTGCTCACTGGTTTAGCTAGCTGTTTGTCTTTTGGAGAAAATTTACTGCACTTTTCATGTAAATTTCTTATCCAAGTACCTTATTGTTCGGTGCTATCTGCCTTCTTTCATAAAATGTGGCTTTGAAGGTGAGGGAACAGAATAGAGGTTACTATGCATATACTTACAACATCACAGTGACCATATGGATGGCACAGTGACCATAGGGAAGGTAAAATGCTGGCTGTCTATAGCAGTGAAAATACTTGGCATATCTGGAAGTATAGTTCTAGTGACTGCTTTCTTTGGGGTGTTTTTGTTTCTTTGGTGTGTGTGTGTGTGTGTGTGTGTGTGTGTGTGTGTGTGTGTGTGTGTTTGGCAATTCTAGCACTTCACCTAAGAAAGCAAGTTCCACTACCACTTTCACTCACCAACACATGCAACCAAATTAACTAATTATTAGCACAACTCAAAATAACTAGCCACAGAGCCATAATTTAGAATGTTGCCAACTACTTTTCCAATTAGCTTGGTTTAGACTTTACTACATCAGTACCTAGAAATGATGTATTCTATTTTGGTTTATTAGTTCATTCAGCTGTCTCTCCTGAAAATTCAGGCAGCAAACTAGAAATGCCCCTTGACAAGTGCCCTTTCAGAATACGGATTCTCTGGACGTGTTGATCTTTCCAGGTTTTTGCCTGTGTTTTGTTGAATACCAAAGGTCCACAAACAGAATTGATGAATAATTCAACAGCCTCCCCAATTCAATACTCCTTACCCCATTGGGAGAAAATATTAGGAAACCCTTCCAAGGATTGTATAATACTGGAAGCTGACAAATGTATACTTAACTGTTCATGAAGGACCCCAAGTCTCAGGGTTTCACAGAGAGAACTGCTCAGTGTTGTGTGCCCTGTCAGCTCTAGTCCCAGGAGAGGTTTTCCGGAAAGAGACAATTACCTCTCGGAAAGCAGTGAGGAGTCCTGGCAAAGGACCCTAAGCAGATAGCTGATCTCCTGTGTACTCAAATTTCTCAATTTTTAAAATTTTCTCTGCAATTCTTTGAGGAGTCCAGATTTTCTCTTTTTAAGTCTGGGATGAATTGTGATTTAATTCTTTGTTTTCAAGGTAAGTAGTCCTGCCTTGCAATGGAGAGAGTGAATTGATGTTCAGATAACATACATGGCAGGTAGCAGAGAATGAGAGTGAAAAAACATGCACGTGGCCCAACATGCCAAACTCTACTTCTACCATTCACTTGAGCAACTCCTCAAACCCCCAGTGCCTCAGTTTACTCATTGTGAAACAGGAATGACAACAACCCCATCACCATCACAGGGCAGTAGTAGGATTAAACAATACATGTAAGAACTTAAAACAGTATTTGGCATATAGTAAATGCTTTGTAAGTGTTAGCTTTAAAGAAAAAAATAAAAGAACTGGAAATTAGATGACAGTTTAAGACTCCATGGCAGTCAAAGTCTTATGTAAGCCTTGCCTTCTTACTTTTATTGACTATCTTTCCACACAGCTATATAGTATTAGTTGCTCTCTTCTTAAAAGGAATCAAATGATTCCCCATTGGTTACTGATAATAATTGCCACTATCTGAGGACCTAATATTACCCTTAAGATGTAGCCATTATCTGCATTTTACAAATGAAATTGAGGCTCTAAGAGGTTAAGTATCAGGTTATCGGAGTGGATTAAAGATGGCCCAACTCCTTTGACACCCTCCCATTGAGAAGTGGGGTCAATTTTCCCTCCTCTTGATGCTGGTCTGGTCTTGATGCTGGTCTGCTTTAGCCAATGGAACACAGCAGAAATCATATTGTGCTGTTTCCATTCATAGCTTAACCCCCCATATGAGCATCAAAGACCCTAATAACACCGGCCATGCCTGCTTTACAAAGTTGTGAGAATCCGATGAGTTAATGGATGTAAATGAGTGTTGTAAAATAGAAAGCACTATACAAGCATTAAGAATTACTGTCATTTGTACAAGCTAATTATACTCTATGTTATTATATAACAATAAAAATCACTTGCACAATAAGGTTGCTTTGTGGATATTTGTAATTTAGGCACTGGGGACCTGAAAGAACAACATGGAGTACCTACACCTCCAAATTGTTCTCCACAGGTAGGTTATGTCTTTGCAACAGCAAAACATATGTTCAGTTTAATTCAGCCATTTCATTTCAAGTCAACTACACCAATTGCTCAGTGGCAGGCAGGCCATAAAAAGAACGTGAAAAGTCTGCCTTGGACCCTTTGTTTCTGGGAAATCAAATCAACAAATACTTGTTGAGTTGTGAGCATAGTGCTTGGGTTTAGTTTATTTTAAAAGAAAGAAAAAAGAAAAGCAGGTCAAGAAGTTCCTGCTTTGAAGAGGTTTAAAATCATGATGGGGTGTTTGGGAAAGGGGGGCAGCGTTGTCTGGGGTAATGCTTGGTAGATCCTTTCAGTAAAACAAAGCTTCTGTTCAGTCAAAATGTGTTCCTTAAAATTTCCATTCTATGATTATACACTGTTAAGTAATTATTTGTCTATAATTAAGACGCAATTGTGATAAAACATTTTACCTGATTTTGACCCACCATTCGGAATATCTGGGCTTCAAATTACTAAGTTCATCTCAGGATGGTCTTCACCAAGCCAAGACATAGCCATAACCATGATACTGCTCCTTTAAGACTTAGCTCAGAGTTCTCCCAATCCAGGAAGCCTTCCTTTATTTCTCTCCCCATATACATCCAACTCTCTTCACACACATATATACATACTCCGATATACCTAGACCCTTTTCTCTTCCATATAAAAATCTCTACTTTTCCCTGTCACAGTGGTTCTCAAACTCCAGGGATCATAGGAATCACCAAGGGCTTGTGAGAACACAGATTGTTGGCCCAGGGCCCGACCTTCTCATTTAGTAGGTCTGAATGGGTGGGCCTGAGAATGTACCTGTGCAAGAGTTCAGTTGATGCTGATGATGCAGATCTGAGAACCTCACAAAGATGGCTGTTGTGTCCTATCCCAGTGATCCCACTGCACTGTAATGATCAATTTGCATGTCTCTCTCAGTCTAAAAAGATGAACTGAGTATCTACTGTGTCTCTCAGTAGATACGTTGAACTTTTCAAGGGCAGGCGTTTTTCTTTTGCTTTTTAAGTTCAGAGCCTAACCCAAAGCCTGGCATATAGTAACTTGGTGAGAGTTTCTTGAATAAATGACTAAATGAATGTTACATCTTAAGGTCAAAGGGCATGCATACAAAGGCATTTGAGAATGACTCAAGGGTTTAGCCAGTGGGTATAGATCATGGCCACATACCTGGGACACCTAAGGATTTAAGACTATGCTTGCAACAATGACACACTACCCAGCCACAAAGCACAAAGTTCAGGTTCAAACTGCCACCCCTTGAGTATGTCACATAAATAAAGAATACAGGATGGAGAGAAAACCTGAAATCAATTTATGAGAGATAATTTTTAAAAACTATAAATGAAGCTTTTGGAGAAGAGAAGATTGGGGTAAGAGATGGTCAGAAAAGAGTGACATTAAAAGCTAGTTGACACAAAGAATTGCCATGAGAAAAAGCAGAATTGACTTCCTGTTGGAACCACAGAGGGTGGAACTTAAACTTTCATCAAACATTTATCTATGCCCCAGAATTGAAGCGCTAACATCCAGAAATGAACCAGTCACTGTCTTTATTGTCTTATGAGATTTAAATGCAAGTGGTTTATTCGGTAGGCAAAGCCCAGCAGGGCCAGTAGGGGAGTGGAGAGTGAGGCCTGGAAGGGAAGGAAGCCAATGTCATGGGTGATAGTGTACAGATGCTCTCTCTGAGCAATGGCAGCCCAGTCCCCACGGGGTCCTCTGGGAGATGATGAAGACTGTGCTTCAGAGCTGTCTGAGCTGAAAATATTGGTGGAATATTTGCCCACCACCTCCTCTTTGTAAGTTGTTTGATGACTGCTCCTGGGACATTAATTCCTGGGTATTCTCAGCCTGTTTCCTTTGCAGGCAGATGTAGCAAGAAGCCTTCAACCGAATGTGAGTGCCAGTGGATATGGATGGGGCACTAACAGCATCTGCTACTCCTACCTACGAATAGTAACTACAGACAAGGAGAAGGTGGACATAAACCATGCATCATCCATGAGGCCATTCCAACTAAGTACTAAAGGTTCCTATGAACCATGTGATCCTAAGGTTCACTGTGATACTATTAACATCAAACATCAGCATGTGGTATGCATGTGATACAATTAGGCTGCTGTCAGCCCTATATTCAGGGGTGCCATAATAATATTATTCCGTTTAACCAATGATGACACGAGGCCATGCTTGCTGAGGAGATGTGTCTGAGGTCACACAGCAAGCTGGAAACAGAACCAGGATTACACAGGAACCTGCCTGGTCCCCATTTGAGGCTCACTGCTCTATGACCCAGTAGCACACATTAGGCTCATGAACATACTTCCATATGAGTCAGGTTCCATCTGGACAATTCTTTCCGTCGAGCCTTATTTTTTCTTTCGCAGCCTCTGGTCTAATAATAGTACTGTTCTGTTCCGCAGAGACTGCCTGAGCTTAATTCATCTGCCTTCCCCAAATCACTGCCCTCCTAGGCCTTTTTACTCCATAGCTTATGACCTGCTTTATTCCCACATCCACAATTAACTCCAGTGTTCCCCTGCAAGGGTATGTGATTTCCAAACAACATGCATTTCTAAAACGGCAGCTTGCTGCTAGTGTTTGTCTGAGGTCTTTTCACCCAAGGCCCCTTGAGGCCCAAAGATCCTGTTTGTGCTGGCTAAGTATATAAAGTGGCCCTAAAGTAGCTTTTAATTAATTCAGCTGTTTGGCTCATTGAACTAAAAAATATCAAATTAAATGGCTCCTTTTTAGCTTAGTGCTTTTGTTTTCACTGTTACCCACTTCACCAAATATTGGGGCCAAACCTTATGATTTCCCCAATGTGGTCGTTAAAATTATTTAATTGAATGATGAATGTGCAAACCTGATGAACACTTGTCTTTAGAAGTGGATGGAAAACCTCAAGATGGCACGGAGCTGTAATGAGCTGTCCTCCCCTCCATGCTCTGCACCCCTCTTCTGGATAGTTCCTCCTTCTCTAATGCAGAGCCAACCCAGATTGCCCCAGACTCTCAGGAGGAATCCAGATAACTAATCTCAAGTTCATATCTATTTCTGAGATCAATTTGTGAAACTTTCTAAAACCAGACAGCTGAGTATTTTTCTAACCACTCAAGGCATTATTTGTATATATCACTTCCCAATAAGAACATTTGATCATTGTATTAAGACTATGTTACAACCTCCCATGAATAATATAGCTACCTGCTGCACAGGCTTCCCTTAATTTCTAGTCACTGTATTTCCAAGATCATGGTGTTTTATGAGACTCAGAATGCCTGTTTTGAACCTCAGCATTTATTGAGCACCTGCTTTGTGTTAGGTTAGTTGCTACCGTAGATTGTAAACGTGACCACATGTATTTATGCTCTTTGCTATGTGATATTACAACTCATGTGCTAGCATCTATTTCCCTTCCTAAAATTTGTGTCATGCCTTTAATTGGCCAATGAATCCAACATAAGGGATGGTGACACAGTTCCCAGCCTGGGCCCTAAAGGCTTTGCACACTTCTGCTGTCTCTCAGGCCCTATTTCAACATGTGAACAAGCTTGTACTAGCCTGCTGGAGGGTGAAGGGTGAAGGGCCATCTAAAGCACAACTGAGATGGCCAGTAGGGAAGAGACACCTGCCAGGATTTAAAGTCTCAGCTGACTTGCCAACTCACCCTGCAGATACATGAGGAAAGCCATCCTAGACAAGTCAACCCTCCTAGTTGACTTGCAGTCCCATGAGTAAAATAAATACTTGCTGTTATAAGCCACCAAGTTTTGGAGTGGTTTGTTAGGCAACAATAACTAACAGATACATTGGTTTATAAATATGGTACAGTTGAGGTTAAGGTGACATGATGAACTGAATGTTTGTATCTGCCCCATAATTCATATGTTGAAGCCCCAACCCCCCAATGTGGCTGTACAGGCATACCTTGGAGATATTGTGTGTTTGGTTCCAGACTACCAAAATAAAGTGAATGTTGCAATAAAGCAAGTCACACCAATCTCCTGGTTTTCCAGTGCCTATAAAAGTTATGTTTACACTGTACTATAGTCTATGAAGTGTACAATAGCATATGTATTTAAAAAACAATGTACATAATTTAAATATGCTTTATTGATGAAAATGCTAACCATCATCTGAGCCTCAGCAAGTCATAATCTTTTCTCTAGTGGAGGGTATGTTTTCCATTATCTGTGAAGCGCAAGAGTAAAGAGCAATAAAACAAGGTATGCCTGTATTTGGAAATGAGGCTTCCAAAGAACCAATTTAAGTTAAATGAGGTCATAATGGTGGGGCTCTGATCCAACAGGATTAGTGTTCTTATAAGATGAGACATCAGAGAGCTTGCTCTTTCCTTGTGACACCCCTAGGAAAGGCCATGTGAGGACATAGTGAGAAGGCAGCCATCTGCAAGCCAGGAAGAGAGCTCTCCACAGACACCAAATCATCTGGAACCTTGATCCTGAACTTCCAGGCTCCAGAACCATCTATAATAATAAAAGCATAATATGTAAATCGACTGAATGGCCGAACAGCAGAACAAACATCAGGATGACCACACTATGACACCCACTGGCGCCAGACCAGCCAAGGCAGGTGCGATGCGATTTGTCAGGGGCCTGGCCATCACCCCATGATCGCCCCACAGAGGGAGGCCCAGGCCACCGACTGGCAGGTTGCGGCGGGTGGGTGGGGCCTCCCTCTGTGGGGCATGATCGATCATCCCAAAGAGGGAGGCCCAGGCTACCCTGTGGTGGCACTGTGGCGGGTGGGCAGGGCCTCCCTTTGCAGGGGTGATTCATCGCAGGGTTCCTGGACTGTGAGAGGGCACAGGCTGGGCTGAGGGCCCCCCCCCACCCAGTGCACAAATTTCGTGCACTGGGCCTCTAGTGAGACAATAAATTCCTATTGTTCAAGCCACCTATTCTATTGCATTTTGTTATGGCAGCCCTGGGAGACTAACACAAAAAGGATGCATAAAGAAAACTATGAGCTATGGAAACATGGCTGGAAAATAAGAGAAAGCTCCCATTAACCCCACTCTTACCACTGCAGGTTGATGCTTAAAAAGCAATGTGCTCAGTATTCGGGACATAAATATTATAGGTCACACAATCTCTCCTCCAAATTATTTATGACCCAGTGAGGGTGACCATGACTAGCCATCCTGGTTTCCTGAGACCATCCTAGTTTGACACTGAAAGTCCCATATTCCAGGAATCCCCTCAGTACTGAGCAACCTGAAATGATAGGTTCTCTAGGTCCAATAGGGGAAGCAAATACCTAAACAGTTTTAACATAAAATGCAAGTGATTTGATATTGGGAGTTGTAGAAGTATTAGTAGGAGCGGTATTTCTGGCAGTAAAATTATGCCCAGCCTATATGGAATGCTTCTTATATGCTATGCATTGTGCAAACTACTGATTATAGTTTCTTATTCGTAGTCATATATGTTTTGTAAAGTCACCTCTTTACATGGAAGAACATGAAATCTCAGAGAGAGTCCATAACTTGCACAAGATCACAAAGCTAGTAAGTAGTGGAACTCAAATTCAGCCTCATGCTAACTCCAAAACTTATTAAACATTAAGCTGAACTCTCTGCACCACAAACACACTCCCATTGATACAAAGAACAAGGCCAGGGGAGATAATAAAGAGGAAAAACCCAAAAAAAAGATTAGGGTATTCAAAGAAGGCTTCCTGGAGGAAGCAACATCTGAAATTATTTTTTGAGGGCTAAGTGATAATTTCTCAAGAGATATTGGGGTAAGATATTCCAGGTAGAGAGAACAGTTTGGAGACAGTACAGAAGTATGAAACCACATGGAATATATAGGAAACAGTAGGCTGATCCATTTTCCTGCTATGTAGAGTGTGATTTGGGGTTTGCTAGAAAATGGGGCTAGCAGTTATAGCCAACCAGAATCTAATGAGAAACAGGCTTCTTGCATTTAAAAACATTTACACAATGAGAACAATTAATCCTCTTTGTTGTAGAACATTTTCCATGTGACAAACTGATTTGAGAACTGACACCACTGCACTTGCAAATCTGGAGCAAAAACATTGTAGTATCACATGCTGAGAACCTGAGGCTAACAAAGAAAAAAAAAGGAAAAATCTACCTTATGAAAGTCATTAGAAAATGTGCTAAGTAGCTGTTTTCCAATGCAAATAGTGATGAGAATTAAAAGTAGGCACCATTTAGCCATCTTATAATGTTTTCTTAAAGACTAGGAATGTCAACACTGGGTAGACTTTTCAGCAGAAAGACCAAATATGTTTGCTTGATGTCTATGCAAGACATGTAAGCAAATTAAAGAGCCAATCAACATGTCTGGTCTAATTTTCCTTGCTATATTGAATGTATTTTTTCTAGTTGTTTTAGGATTAATTCATTTATTTCTTCATCAAAAGATAGTTAAGTGCCTAGTAGTAGATCTAGTACTGTCCTTGGTGCTGAAAACACTTTTGAAGAATACTTCAACCATGTTTTTAAGGACACTACAATATGATAAGAAAGTGGATATGCAGACAATTAGAAAATGATGGAATACATGCCAAAACAGTAATGCATATAAATTGGAGTGAGAAAGTTCCCCTTAGTCTGGCCAGGAGATCTGAGAAAGTCTCCAAACGACTTTTGACCTGACTCTTAATTAGAAGAATGGTGAAAGATGAGCCAAAAGCCACACCATGGAGCATTTGGTCTATCATGAGAAATACTCTGGACTTTATCTCCCCACACACAAAAATGAGTTAACAGGTAAAGATAACAGCAGGGCATTTGGCATTTTCCCTGATCAATGTTTTCTTTCTGGGCTGAGAAAATGTGCTATAATCCATGTCCTGGTCCTGATCATACTCACTACCAGGATGAAGATGAGAAACATCAGAAGCTTCTGACCCAACAGGCTTTGTTTTCTGAGAAGCTGTGTTGCTATAGAGGAGTCACATACTCATTTGTTCAGTATTTGTTTTCATTCCTGTTGTTTTTTGGTACCTATCATACCAAATGATAGGTCTTGTATTAGGTACATGGCATTGTTGTTAAGTATAACAAACATGATCTCTGCCCTCAGGGAACTCATATGTCGATGCAGTGGAAAATAAACAATGACCAAATACTTAATCACAAACTGGGATAGGCTCTGTGAAGGGAAGAGTGATATGGGGCGGGGGGTAAAACAGAGGAATCTGGAGGCTTAGACACATTCTCTGAGGAAGGGTTATTTAAGATGAGCTCTGAAAAGTAAGTAGAAATTAAATGTATGAAGTTAGGAAAGAGAGCCTGCAAGGCAGAGGGAACCAACTTTGCAATGGTTCTGAGGCAGGAGTTTTCATAGCTTGATGGAGAATAGAAGCCTAGAGCAGAGAGAGCAAGGTGGGAAGTACTGGAGATGAGGCCAGAAAGGCAGGTGGAGAACAAACCATGTGAGGTCGAATAAGCCATGGTAAAGACACTGGTGTTTGGAATCTTGTAAACATGTCTTCAGATTTATTTACACATTTAAAATGTGTCCTAAACACAAAACATCTCCACTGTCTGACACACTTAACTGTAACTTTTAGAATCCCTCCCTTTCTTCCTAGTTGCTTAAAAAATCAGGGCTAAAAGTATTTTATATATTCTACTCCAATCGATATGGTGATATGTGAGTCTTTTAAGTTCTTCCAGAAATTTCCTCTGAAGGGATATTGATTTTTCACATTCAGAATTTCATTCTAATGAAATCATTTATTCTGAAGATTACATTGCACTTGCTCTTTGCTTTGTGAATTTTGCGATGGATTTTAGCCAAAGCATGAGTAGTTGACAATTGCTTGAAATAACTCATACATCTACTATTTCAAGAAAACAAATGGAGGAGGAAGAGATGGTTAATCCAAGGAAGTGATAAAAGACATGAATTTAAATTGGTGCCATTGTAATAAGATAACACTTTCCATTGCCTAGGACTTTAAGGTTTAAAAAATATTCTCAAAGTGCTTTCTCCTATATTCTCACAGCAACTCACAATTCTCCCCATTTTTTGGATGAGGAAACTAAGGCAACAGGAGATGAAATACTAGTAAGTTGTCTGTGGTCTCATTGCTAGTTATGGTAAAAATGGGATTCACAGTAAGGTCTAAGAGCCCAAAGTCAATGCTCTTTACACCTCACTGCCTGCAATGAACACACAGAAATGATTTCCAGATGCTCTGTCCTTAGGGATGACCCACAGTAAAGACACAGTGAGTGCATTTCCCCGCCAGTCTTCCTTACAAAGTAGCTATAATCTCCTACCCCCAGAACCCACCAAACCCCTTCTCTCCTGCTGTGTTAAGCATCACCTCACTGTGTGGCTCCATAAAGGAAACCCCAGGAAATTAATGGCCTTGTTACCACCATTGGGGCTTAATGACCCTGCAGTTTCCCATGGAGTGTATTCTCCCTGGGCCGGTTGTTAATGAACCACTTCTTCATCCTCTGGTTCCAGTGTGAGTCTCTTACAGCAGCATCAAATTTTGGAGCCAGAAAAGAACAGATTGAACACCCACTTGATGCAGAGCCCTGTACAATGTGCTTTGTATGCATTGCCTTATTGACAGTTCATTTCACCTGAAAACAAACCCGTGGAGCAGGCATTAGTATCCCCATTTTACAGATAAGTAAAGTCACAGGAAAGTTAGTTAACATGCAAAGACCATACAGCTAGTCAGTAGTTGAGCCAGGACTTGAATCCATGGAATTGGGCTGTAAGGCTCACTTTCTTAAGGATCACAGCATTGACACCCTCCAGCACTTCTGCAGGAAGCCCTGACATCAAGGCCATCTGGTTGGTTTGTTGGGCAGAGATGGCCCAGCTCTATGGCATTTATTGCCTCTTCTTTTAGGTGCATCAACAGTCAGAGAAACACAATCTTCCCCACTCTTAAAGCTCCTAGAATTAAGATAAATGCAGCTGGCAGGCAGAAGCTTAAATTCATCCCATCTTATATCAACTTAATGGAGGACAATACCTCAATGCTTTTATTTCTCCCCACAATCCCCCCAAATTAGGAGGAACACTTCATCAAGAAAGTAGAAAAAGTGAGCCAAGGTACATTTCACTGGAATGATTTCCAATTTCTGCTGATTCAAGTGACACTCAGGCACACATCAGTCGATTATTGAAAACTTTTAGTACAATAAAGCAAACACCTGGTTGGAGGTGGTGGGGTTGTCAGTGTTCCATATCTAACATGGTTAAGAAAACACAAACCTCACCTGGTATTTTGTTGCTTTCAAATGCTGATTCTTAGAAAAAAAGGCTAAAAACACTCACAGGAAAGGAGGTATCATTGAAGCTGTACTTCAAGCATCCATGTCTCCAGGTAAGTATCTGATGTTGGGAAAGAAGAACCTGCAGGGATCTGGTCCTTTGTAGAGGTAAGATGTGATTGATAAGAAATGGGAGTGAAGAGCTCTGGGCAGCTTCCCCTTTGGGGAGCCTCAGTTTCCACATATCTAATAAGAGGAACTTAAAGAATCACAGGGGCCTTTCCCAGCCCAGAGATTTCATACAGAGAGGGTTTATGCCTAAAGATCAAAGGGACGGGTCATGGAAGCTTGGCTAAGGCCAAGTTACTTTGCTGAACTGCTGTATGGTCTACCTGTGGACTCTTCTCTTTGTGCTTTCCTCAACTGGCCTTTAGTATTTGTGCTCTCATCCAACAATCTCTATGTCTGATCATTTCACCTCCTGGCTATTTCTCATGCCATGGGAATCCATCTGCCCTTCTCTTTTCCGCTGACAACAGTTTAAGCCAAACCACCATCATCCCTTACCTTGATTATTCCAAGGGCCTTTTCATTGTAACCCTGACTGAGTCTCACACCCACTTAACTATTCTTCACACTGCAGTCACGGGAATCATTCTAAAATGTAAAACATGTCACTCTCCAGTTTAAAGCATGTCTCAGTTTAAAACCATTTTTCAACATAGTCAAATAAAAATTTTAAAAAAGACCTTTCCAACCTGCTTCTGCTTACCTTCTAAGCCTTCTTTCCCACTGCCTTCCATCACAGATCTGTTGCTCTAAGAAGGCCAGCTTCCAATGCAATGCCATGTCATGCCATGCCATGAAATTATCCTGCTCTGGCTGCTCTCTCTACCAGGAATGAACTGTCCTCCTCTCTCAGATCAGGACTCTGACTCATGAGCCTTCTCAGCCAGTTGATTTCAATCCCTGTTTGGAACAAATGCCCATATCATGTGCTTCCTTAATGCCCTGTTCATACCTTTGGGTTATCACTGGCTGAATCATATTTGAGCATAAGGAACTTCAGCATTTAGAAGTTACATTAAGTATTAACAATTGGTAAAGGAGACTTGGAAGGATAAGCCAGGGAGGGTGAGCAGCAGAACAGCCAAACGAAAAGGGAGGCTTGAGAAAGATGGAAATATAGAGAGAACTACTAAAACTAAGTAAATAAATAAAAATGGGCAAAGAACTTGAATAGACATTTTTCCTAAGAAGATATACAAGTGGCCAATAAGCACATGAAAAGATGTTCATCCTCACCCATCACTAAGGAAATGCAAATCAAAACTACAATGACCCAGTTAGTGTGGCTCAGTGGTTGAGCATCGACCTATGAACCAGGAGGTCATTGTTTGATTCCTGGTCAAAGCATATAGCCAGGTTGTGGGCTCAATTCCCAATAGGCATGCAGGAGGCAGCCATTCAATGATTCTCTCTCATCATTGATGTTTCTATCTCTCTCTCCCTCTCTGAAATAAAAAAAAAGTTTAAAAAACTACAGCGAGATACTACCTCACACCTATTAGGGTGACTACTATCAAAAGAACAGAAAATAATGTGTGGTGGTGAGAATGTAGAGAAATTGGAACCCTTCTACACTGTTGGTGGGGATGTAAACTGGTGCAGTTACATGGAAAACAGCATAATAATTCCTCAAAATATTAAAAAATAGAATTACCATATGACCCAGCAGTCCCACTTTTGGGATATAACCAAAATAATAGAAAGCAGAGATTTGAAGAGATGTTTGTATACCTGTTCACAGCAACATTATTCACAATAGCAAAAACATGGAAAAAAAACTAAGTGTCCATAATTGACAAATGTATGAGAGAATTCTGGTGCATGCTACAACATGGATGACTCTTCAGGATATTATACTGAGTGAAATAAGCCAGTTCCTGTTATATGAGGTACTTACAATAGTCAAAATCACAGGGACAGAAAGTAGAATGTGGTTGCCAGGGGTTAGGGGAGGCAGGTAATAGGCAGTTATTGTTTAATGGGTACATAGTTTAAGGTTTATAAGATGATAAAAGTTCTAAAGATGGACCGTGGCAATGGTTGCACAACATTATGACTGTGCTTAATATCTCTGAACATCACACTTAAAAATGGCTAAGATGGTAAATTGTATGTTATATACAGGGTGTCCCCAAAAATGTATACACACTATATCTGTAGATTCTACTACATTTTGAAAATAAAATGTATTTTAATAAACACTGCCTTTATAATTATTTAAAGTGTATATACATGTTTTGGAGACACCCTGTATATTTTACAACAATAAAAAAATTGTTTAAAAAGAAAAACTCTGCCTTGACAGCCAATAATATGAGTTCTGAAAAGTGACCACTGTGTTGAGCAATTTAGAAATCCCTGATGATCTCGGAATCAGATTTGGGGTTTGTTGAATAATGAACAAACACACTGATTTATTTCTCCACTACTCTAACTTTTGCTTATGAGCTTGCTAACCTTCAGAAGTAGTGGATTTGTAGAAGCAACATCTTGGGAACGTTTCTTAAATGAAATTATGTCTTACGTTGGAGCAAGGCCAAGGTTTTGATTGAAATCATCTTTTCCTACATGCAGACTCCACACAGATGTCTTTACGGCCAGGCCATCATGGCCTCAGCAAGAGAGCAGTCCTGGAAAATGCAATCACAAGAGGTAGGGAGGCAGATCTGGGTTTTTTTTCCTAACAGAGTTTTAAGCATGGACAGGTCTCAGCCTTTGTCAGAGAGGCCAATGCATCGAAGGCCATTTGGAGAGATAGATGTTCTGTCTCTCCCTGCCCCAGATACAACTGCAGAAATGGGTCTTACTGAGACCATCAGCATCACAACCATATGTCGTCCTGTGGTCTACAGGCTGACTTCTCTGCTCTCCTCTCCTATCACCCTCTGCCTGATTCTCTAGGCTATAACCTTCTTGCTTTTCTTTGTGCCTTTAAACACTCCAAGTGTGTTCATATCTCTGGGTCTCTGCCATTACTGTTCCATATGCCTAAAATTCTTCTCCAAGATCCTTGTCATTCAAGTCCAGCTCATGTGTCCCCCTTTCAGAGAAGCCTTCCCTGGTGGCCATCACCGTCAAGGTAGTCCCCAGTCAACCTCTGGCCCACACCCGGATAGTTTTTTCTTCACAGCACTAATATCTCCAAGAGATAGCCTTATTGATCTGTGTTTGGGTAGTCATTCTCTGTCTCTCTTCATTCGATTGTTAGCCTCCTGAAGGCAGGGAGCCATAAGTCCTTGTACTGATACATATTCCGCAACCAGACAGTGCCTGGCACAGATCAGACTCTGCTAAACAAGGCATGAATGAAGGTTTTCAAATGACCACAAATTTTTGCACATAAGCCAGGTTCTGCACAGCTCTACACCAGACCTCCTAATTACTCCTTAAGGCTCCCCAAAAGGCTAAAGTCAATGTTCCTCAGAAGGATAGTGAAAACACCCCATGATCTGATGAGTGGTTGTAAACTTAGAAGGCATTAGAACTACCAGGGTGTTGGTTTAAAATGTAGGCTTCATGGCCTTAACCCCAAAGATTCTATGAAGGAGGTTGGGGTAGAGCCCTGCGCTCTACAGGAGATCCCAATGCAACTAGCAGATGGCTCTTGGAGAATGTGGTTCTATAATTTAGCTTCTGTACCAATCATACCTCATAAATCATACTCTGGCATCTCTGACCTTAGTGGATGCCTGGATGGATGGATAGATGGAAAGATGGACTGTCTCTTATATGCCAACCAACCCAAAAGGAAGGTAACACATCATTATGTTCTTTATAGGCAGAGATGGCAAGAGAAACTAGGGCTGAAGAGATAGATATCTGGGCTGTCTGATGGGGAAAAAATAAGAAAACTTGATGGCCTCTAAAATGCCCCCCCAACCCCAAACACACACACACAAAATGCAGTACAAAAGGGCTGAATTCAGATGGCTGCTCTCTGGGCTCCTGGAATTGGGATTTGATTCTGGATCACCAGAACTGAAGTGAGATCCCGGCACAAGTATTTTGACAAGCACATGATTAGAACAAGCATCTTGTATGTTTCAAGTGCTTTCTATACATAAATTCTTAAAACAGTCCTACGTGCTCTTATCTGCATTTTACAAAAGAAAAAAAAGCAGCTTGTCCAAGTCACAGTGATGGACTGGAATTGGAACTCGGGCCCACTTGGCTCAAAGCCCATGATCCTTCCACCTAAGGCCTGGCGAGGGATGTTTTGCTTTCTGGAGGTCAAAGTTTTGAGTGTTTGTTGTCTGCACATGGATGTGCAGGAGGGTGAAGAGCCAGAGGCTATCTGTACACGTGTGTTGTGTTTTGGACCATGACTCTGTGGGTGTCTATCTGTTGGTTCCCCTATCCCTGGACCTGAGATTGAATTCCTGGGCCAGTACCTATGTGTTGCCTGGGTTAGGGTTCTGGGAAATGAGAAAGGACAGAGAAAAAGTCATTGGAGCAAAACATCTAAATCAAATACTCAACAAGCAGAGAGGGTTTGGGGCATGACTTTACTTACAGAGAAAAGTCCATATTCCTGGCTACCCAAGAGGTGAGCATCCACACTTCCTAAGAGTAGACTCTTACAACACCCCGAGCTTAAGATTCCCCCTTTAGATTGTGGGTGGTTTCTAAAAAGGAACTCAAGGCAGGGCTTTACAGACTCTCTGAGTGGTTTTTGAAGGAGTAAAACTCCCACAGTCCTAGCTATTCCATTCTCAGATCTGTGATATTCTCTCTGTGTTTCAATTTAAAATAAGTACATATTATCCTTACGAACATGGCGATATGAGCACTAGAATAAAGAGAGATGAGCTCTGAACCCATGTCTCAGCTTCCCAAGGCTCCTCTGAGTTTCTGTCTAGACTCGTCTCACCTCTCCTCGGATGGGATTCTCCCCCTGGAAGCTATGGATGTGCTGTCTCTGGGTCTAGCTCACCCTCAGAGCCCATCTATATAGGAAGGGAGAGAGGAAAGGAGGGAAGGAGGGAGGGAGGAAGGGAGGAAGTGCTTCTTACATGTAAAAAGGCAGGAAGTTATGGGGTGATGGGAGAAGACCCATCAATGTTGTCTCCTGGCTGGATGTTGACTTTGACACAGACACACATCTGGCCATGCCTTGCCCCTGGTTAACATCACTCAAAGGCTTCTCTTAGCCTGAATGAGCAGACAGGGCTGGGCCTGCCCATGCTCCATTCTCACCAACCTCTCCCAATATTGGTGATATGATGGCCATCTTCCAATTCCTCCAAAGCATGGGGAACTCTCCTGCCTTGAGGCCTACCCCACACAGTTGCCCTGTCCCCTGCACACCCCTCCCTTCCTTAGTCAATTCCTATTTGTCCGTCAGGGCACAGTTCAGAGCGGTGCTCCATGTAGGAGGCCTTCTCTGGTCTCTGTGCCCACTCAGGCCAGCCCCACCTTTTTCAAATCCTCATTGCACCCATGTTACCTATGCAATCTGGTTTGTAATGACTGTCTTCCCCAACTAGAGAGAGCTGCCTATGGACTGGGGCCAGGCCTCATTGTGCATCTGAGCATATATAGTGCTTCTAGCAGACTCTTCATCTAGCAGGTATGAATGCAGTAAAGATTGTTGAATGAAGGGATAAATGAGTCCCAGGCTCCTTGTCTGTGAAGTAGAGATAATAATTAAGACCCTGTGAGGATTACAGAGAAGTGACACTGCCTGACCCATAACAAGATTTTGTTGTTGTTGTTGTTGTTGTTGCTGTTTTGGGTTGGGGTTGTTTGTTCCCTAAATAGAGGCACTCAAAAATAAAACAGCTGCCTTCTAGGATTTTGAGCTTTCTGCCATTGAGGGTCTTTAGCATGGAGTAGGGGAAGATTTCACAGGGATATGGTAGAAAGGGTGGTCAGTGCGTCTAGATGAGTCATTCTCCATCTGGGCTGCACATTAACATCAACTGCAGAGTTCAAAAAAGAAAATGACTGATGACCCCAGAGATTTTGATTTAATTGGTCTGGGATGAGATCCAAGCAAGAATATTTTAAATCCAGGTGATTCTAATGTGAACCATGGCTGTGAAGCACTGGTTTAAAATCAATGATCTTTAAATTTTCTTCTAGCCATGAGGGGCTGTTGTTCCAGAAAAGCAAGGACCCCTTGTCTCTTCAGAGAGAGGGGGAGGATGGAAGAAGGGGAGGGGTGAGAGGAACAAAGGAGGAGGAGCAGAAAGAGATGGAGGAGAGAGGGAGAAAGGGACAGAGGAGAGAGGGAGGAAGGAAAGAGGAGGAGAGGGAGAAAGAGGATGGAAGAAAATGCTAGAGCACAATGCAATTTTTTAAAAGTTAAAAAATTAAAAACCTACAGATGTGTAACTCTCGAGTCAGTCATGTGGGTCTATTTAAAGCGCACCGACTTTGGAGCCTCAGATCCTCTCTACTGAAGAGAGCTGGGCCTTTCCAGCTGTGTGATTTGGAGTACGTCACTTTACCTCTCTGAACCCATTCCTGCAACTGAAAATGAAGGTTCCGAGAACCTTGTCATAGAGATTCTGGGGGAATTCAGTAAAATTCAGTGAGCACAAGGGTTTACTATATATTTACTATCGATGTGAATACATTGCACAAGCCTAAGTGTAGTTGCACGGCATCATCGTTGGGAGTATTGGCTGACCCAGGTGGAAAGCTATGGAATTGATTTTTTTTTCTTTTTTTAAATCCAGAAACATGATTAGAGAGCTGTGATTTTTTTTCCTGTGTACTGGTGTTGGTTAAGTCTTTTTAAAAGCACACACACACCTGCACACATACAAATGTACACACACACACACACACACACACACACACACACACACACATTTCTCTTTTTTTCCCAAGTCCCCACTAAACTCCTCAGGCTGAGAAAATTCGAGTCAGAATGTATCGTGCTGCGCTGTTTTCCCTGGGGTGGTGGGGTCACATATATAGTGCTAGACATGATCCGCCCACTTTTTGCTCACAGCATCCTTATAAAATGGAGCACCTGACCCTAACCAAAGGGAGAATAATTCAAGGGGATGCATTGCAAGGAACGGAATTTTAAACAGATTCTCAGCACCAGCTTGTAACACGATGCCCGCTCCTGAATATGTCCTGTCTATAAGAGCAGTCGTGGTGCGTGCAGGAAAGCCATGTCCTCATGCTTTCACAGTCTCCAGGGCAGGAGACAAGCCCAGTGCATGGAGGTCAGGGAGCCTCCACACCAGGTAAGCCCTGGCTGCACCCCTCACTAAGTTAACCATAGGCAGCCCCCCTCACCTCTGGAACCCCTCACTTTGTGAAATGGGCAATGATATTTGTTCTCGTAGGTTCAGAGTTGCCTGAGGGACACTGGCATACCATGTGGGCAAGTGCTTTTTCCCCAAGGAAAGCTGTGCCAAGTGGCAACACTACCACAGGGCTGTGCCAAGGACAGCCAGGATCGCCAATAATGACTGTGCATTTCAGGGTCTTCTAATAAGACACAGAAACCTGGTTTGCTCATGAAGATGTCCCTGTTCTGTTGGTCCCACAGCGTCCATAGCCCTATAATGGTCTCGTGTTTTAACACTGCCAAGCTGGCTGGATAGTGGCTGAATGCACAGATCGAGTGATAGGTAAGCAAGCCAAATATGGAGACTGTGCTTAATCCACCAGAACAACACTTTAGGCACAGGGACAGGCTAACGGGCCACAGTGGTGAAGACAAGAGTACAGAGATGTGGATTTAGTATCATGTGGGCTTCTCCATGCTCTTTGAAACCGTGAAACTCAATTTTAGGGAAGAGGGCAGTTAGCTTTTTATAAATGCACCTCACCAATGCCCACCAGATTCTAATAAGCCTTGGTCACATGGGTGGGATGGGGAGGAAGAGGAGCTATGTACATACTAGTAGACATATACACTTTGGAAAAATTTCCTAGGTAACTGTGACATAGTCTCTGTCCTTCCATCCCACCATGGTTGAGAAATCCTATTTAAAGCCATATCCTATAGATGCACACTCATTGCACTAAGCCTGGGTGTGTTCAATCTCCAATTCACCTCCTGGGAACCCAACATCCTCCCATCTGCAGAGCTGACTTGTCTACATCATCTGTACTTACTAGTTATAATGATAATGATAACAAACTAGTCCCTTCTGGATGTACAACACCTTCCACTTTGCAAGCCCCTTCCCATTTAATGATTTGTATTTGATCCTCCCAATCTTATCCCCACCTGACAAAAAGGAGGGTGAGGTTCTGAGGAGTAAAGTGACTTGCCTAAAGTCACACAGCTGAGAAGGGACTTGAGTCAAATGCTGTCTCCCAGAACTTAATCTCCAGTTCTCTCCAGTTCTGTCATACAAAGACTAAGTGTTATATTTCAGGCCCTTTGCCTCTTTTAAATAGTACTAATTATTATATGGTAGATACTGGACTAAGCATTTTTTGTACAGTTATATAGCCTATTTCCCAAAGGGAATACCTTCAAGGTAGGCATTATTGCCCCATTTTACAGCTGAGGATGCTGAGGCTCAGAGGTGAAGAGACCACCCAAGGCTACAGTCAGCTTGGGTATCCTCTCCTCCAGGGTTGCTTCTCTGAGCCTCAGGATGGGGCCTGCTTTGTGGACCACAGCACTTACACTGTGTTGACAGCATTTGTTCAGACATGTCTTTGATCCTCAAAACCGTGGTCTCTCCAAATGTGGGGCCATGTCTTTATTCCAAGGTCGCCTGCACCACTCCCGGGGCTGGTGCCAGCCACATGCATGCGTAAATATCACAGCACAGAGGGAATGAGCACGGAATTGGATTTTGACCACAAATCACTCTGAACCCTGAGCATCTTATTTGATTCTATCAAAAATAGCCCCAAATAGGCCAGGCATATATCCAGGTTCTGTCCATAGGAAATTCTCCTCCTCCACCAAATGACTATAGCCATTTCTTCCAGCCAGAACCAAAGGTGTAATTAGGTTTCTGATTTAAAAACCAAACAAAAAACAGACAAAAATACACACACCAAAAAAAACACCACCCTTGTCCCCAAAGATCACGGTGCCTGGGTGAGAACAGAGCTGGCGAGGCAGAATTAGCAAGTTCTTCCTCCAGTCTCTGCCCAAGGACCAGGAAGTTCCAGTTACCAATTCCCTGAGAAAATCACTGCCCAATTACACAAAGCTGATTTTCAAGGCAATGACACCTCCTTGCTTTGCTAGCTTATTAGAGTCAGGGGTTGGAGAGGATGGAGGAGTATTTAAAAGCTGGTGTTCAGACCAATGAATCTGAAGAAATTCTCTTTATTTGTCTGCAAGAGGAGGTGGGGGCTGGGGGTGGGGGTGGGATGGGGGAGGCAGAACCAGATCTGATAAAAGAGATTAAATGGCCTTATACATCTGACAGCAAAGAACAGTCCCCATGGGAATCCCCAATCCTGCTGGCGCTAATAAAGTGCACGCTATTACTCCGGTAATACAGTGTACAATATAAGGCGTCCAGATGCCGGGGCCAGAGCCGCGACCTACATCTTCCACAAACCAATTTTCTGCCGGGTTGGATGTGTAAAAAAGAATCCAAATACAGATTTTTTTTTCCCCCTTTGAAAAAAGAATTGCTTCTCTGGCTTTTTTACCTTGGTCTGTCTACTCCTCCCACCCCCTGCGTTCTCAAAGTGGGAATTACTTCTAATCTACTCGCAGGAAAAATCACTGCCTCACTCAACTGTGGGCTATTTCAGGACAATTGGGCTGCTCACCGGCTTCCCAGTGGCAGGTGGGTATGGGGAGCTGGTGCAGAATTCACAAGCAGACAGACTGGTTTCAGATCCTCACCCTCCCATTGATAAGATGTGTGCCCTTGAGCAAGTCTCTCCTTGCTTCTCCAGGCCTCAGTTCTGCACCTACCTCCCAGAAATGCCCTGTGTGCTAAAGATACTGCATGTTAAGTGCCTAGCACAGGGGCTGACACCATAAGAGGTGTTTAATAGATGGTAACAATTTAGTAGCAATAGCAGTAGTAGTAGTACCGGCAGCAGCTTATGTTGGTGAAGCTTAAAGGCAACCTCATTAGAGGAATAGCACTTTTTTGACAAGAGATTAGGGGGTGAAAGTAATAAAGCTTATTAATAAGATGAACAGCAATAATGCTTTATTTATCTTCTAGAGGCCCGGTGCATGACATTCATGCACTGGGAGGGGGGGTCCCTCAGCCCGGCCTGCACCCCCGAGGGGTCCTTAGTGCTGCTGCAGAGGCAGGAGAGCTCCTACCACCACTGCTGTGCTTGCCAGCAGTGAGCCCAGCTTCTGGCTGAATGTCTGCCCCCTGGTGGTCAGTGTGCGTCATAGCAACTGGTTGTTCCCCTGTTCAGTCGATTTGCATACTAGCCTTTTATTATATAGGATTACCAGCTATTGAGCACCTGCTGAACGTGAAGCCACAAGCATTGTCATAAGCATTAACAAAACGCAGACAACACTCCTTCCAAGCCTTGTAGTGGGTAAACTGAGAAATGTCACAGTATGTATACCACAGTATCCCCAGCAGTTTAATATCAGTCATCTCATGGGACCCTCACAGGAAGTTCAGAAAGTGGGAGGACATGAATGCTAATCCCCATTTAATGGATAAAAATACTGAGGCTCAGAGAGATGAAGGGGCATGGCTAAATTCACACGTGAGGCAGAGGCCAGCTGGCAGGCTTTCTAACTGCTCATCTCTGGCTCTTGATGGCTTTGGCCTGAACCCCTCCGGGTGGCCCTGGCTTGGCCTGTGATTGACACCTGAGCTCCGGCCATCTCAGTATTCATGGCATTCCCATTGACTACAATTATTCTGTTCCTAAAATGTTGGAGTCTCTGTTAGACCCAGTTCAGTGGCATGAGAGATGCTATAGTAATACTGCTTGGCTAATGATAATAAGAGTAATAACAATAGATATAAAATATCTTTCCTTTGCAGCATGCTTTTCAGTTCAAAAAGTGCTCTCACATAGGCTGGCACTAGTTTCTCTGACCGTCAAAGATAGATGTATTATCCCATTTCCAAGATGATAAAAAGAAGGCTTAGAGAGGATCATCTCAAAGCCATTAAAATAAGAAGAAAGGCACAGAGGCTGGGCGCTTGAGGTAGGTGTGTAGGAACCCAAGTCTTGGGCTCTTCCTACCCACTTGTCTGCCTCGTTGAGGCTGTGATGTGAACCCTGGAATCTCCAGGGTGAGCCACAGTTCCCTCATCAGAGCAGGAGATAAATGCAAAGAAGGAAACTGGAGATAACAGAGCCAGATGGCTGTTTCTAGAGTTTTAACTGCAAAGCTATCCAAAATGGAGGGGAGAAATGGTTGCCACAGGCTGGCTTAGTCGAAAGGCTCTGTGGAGGGAACAAAGACTTCAAGGTGGCCTTGAGGACCAGAGGAGAATGGAATGGGTAGGGTAGTCCTGGCAGGCAAATAGCATATTCAGAACAGACTCGGGTAGCAAAGGGGAGTCATGGTAAGTGGCACATGGTTGAGCAACACCCACTTAGCAGGGTTAAAACTTGTGTCCAGCATTGTCTACAAGCCCCGTACCCACAGCACATGGAGATCCCTTTGTTCTCCTTTAGCATGTAGCCCAGCAGGTGCTAAAGCAACAAGGGGAAAAGTCACCGAGAAAACAAACCAAGAAGAAAGATACTCTACGCATCCCAAGTGGGGCCTTCCAGAAGGGAGGGAGAAGCTGGACGTGGTGGGAGGGGACAGCTTCGATTTGCCCACAGTGCAAGCCCGTCTCAGCTCTCCCTCTGCCCATTTCTCTCCCTCCTCTCCCTCCCTCCCAGTATTCTGCATGCAGCAGCAAATGTACGAATGCTTGGATGGCTTGGCAAAACACGCTCCGAGATTTATTTCTGTCGGACAATCTTGCATTCTTTTTTCGGCCCTGCTGACAACTCTGTCAGCAGCAGGCTCCTCTGAGAACCTGTGAATTTGGAGGTCACACACCTGACAGAGACACTGATGTTTAAACACCAGACCAAAAAAAGTGGACTCTGGATGTCAGGGTGACCTGCAACCCAACTTGGTCCATTACTTGGGAGTCTGATACCTTAGAGCTCGATGAAAAGGTAGTCCTGTGCATATGGTTGGCTAAAGGATGCATTTCCTGGAGATGGTTCTAATAGTTCAAAAACTAGACCTATTTGGATGAGATCCAACAGTGGCCTTGAATTATTTTGAACTTGAGTGTTGATAAGCCATTGGGTAGTGGAGTACTGGGTAATAAATGTGAAAAATGTTTTGTCAAGTGTGAATTTCTATATCAATGTAAAGGATTATAATCATTACCTTTGTGAAAGGAAGGAAAGAGCATATTTTGTCTGATTTTGGAAATTAGGTACCCATAAAGGCAAATAAACTTAGAAGCACCGAATTTCAGAGCTAGAAAGAAATTCATTCATTCCATGAGCACTTAGCAATTGCATCTGGGAATCACGCCCTGTGTGGGCTCTGGGCAGCTGGAGAGGAGCCAGACCCAGGCCTCCATGATCCCCACAGAGAGTGCTAAGTGCAGAGACAGGGGAGACCCTGGGAGTGATGGGACAGGGATTGGGGGGTGCACCTCAATCCACCTGGGCATCCAGATAGGCTTTCCATGTGGAGGGAAGGTGAGGCTGAATTTCAAAGGAACATTCTAACCACAGGATGAACAAAGGCATGGCCTCCAAAACCTTATTTTTCAGATGTGAAAACTGAGGCTCAGAGAGATAAGTAATTTATACAAATTATCCAGGCAGTAAGTGGTACAACTAGGACTCACTCCATTTGCATTTCATCACTCTACTATTGTTTTATACTAAACAGGGAATATAGTACCTTCAAAGGGTCATGACTTAACCACAACCACACAGTTAGTGGCAAATTTGAGATGGGAAGCAGGGTCTTTATCATCGCAGTCCAGCGCTCATTCCATTGTGCCATGCAGATGCCCTAATCTGAGTCCTGTATCCCTGCCACAGCCTTGCCTCAGGATCTACCCAGGGCTCCCTCGCTGTGGGATTCAGTCTTCAAGACCGATGCCTTCATTTCTTTTTCATTAAGTTGACAAGAAGAATGAGCCACTCTGCCTTCCTTTGGCCTTTCTCACCCTTGGAAACATCGAGGTCAGGAAGTCATCAGGCATTCTCACTTCCAAGCTATCCTTTTAAAGGCCAGCTCGTCTGGGAATAAAACACCTCAGTGTCGAGCATTTAATTTTTAAAGAGAGAGCAAAATGGCGAGGGACTTTAAAAATTGCTCTCAGCTCTGTGTGTAATCACCAGCAGGCTGGAGGTCACCACCGATCCCCATGTCTCCCGAGACTCGCTGGCTTAGAGGGGCAGGCAGAGTATTTGTTCCTGGAGCCAGAGAAAATTGCAGACCTGACCCCACCTTCCTTGTGCTCAGAAAGGACCCACCTCTGGAACAAAGCCCAATTCCTTATTTAACACCTGCCCCTCAATGGCTTGACCACTAACAAAGAACCAACACCAAGGACCAAGTGGCGCCCTCTTAGAAGCATTCCTACAAGGTCCTGGTATGTTACTAGTGACAACCCCAGTTTGCAGGAAGAAAGCAGCTCCAGATAAATGCCTAGTCCTGACAATCACAGCTTAATTAGAAGCAGGTACATGGTCAAATGCAGCCACAAAATAAGTGTTTATTAAACTCAGGCTGTGCTAAGCTCCAGTGAAGTGCCACATCATAATACTAATATTGATTGGACATCCACAATATCATAAGTATTCTCTGTTTAGGTTCTCTACACCTCACAGCAGCTCTGCAAGATGGTTAGCAGTATGATGTGGTGGTTAAGACTGTAGGCTCCAGCCAAAACCGGTTTGGCTCGGTGGATAGAGCGTCGGTCTGAGGACTGAGGGGTCCCAGGTTCGATTCCGGTCAAGGGCATGTACATTGGTTGCGGGCACATCCCCTGTGGGGGGTGTGCAGGGGGCAGCTGGTTGATGTTTCTCTCTCATCGATGTTTCTGGCTCTCTATCCCTCTCCCTTCCTCTCTGTGAAAAATCAATAAAATGTATTAAATAAAAAAAAAGACTGTAGGCTCCAGAGCCAGACAGACTGAGTTTGAATCCTGCATCTGCCTCTTATTAACTGTGTGACCTTAAACGAACAACTTAGTCTCTCTGTGCCTATATGTCCTCAGCTGGGCAACGGGGATGATTAAATGTAAAGCACTTAGAAGACTGCCTGGCACATGGTAAGATTCAGTGTTAGCTGCTCTTGTCATCATCTCCATGTACATAGGAGGTAACTGAGTCCAGAGTGAGAGAGTAAATTGCTAGAGGTCACCCAGCCAGTAAGTTTTAGGAACTAGAAATGAAACTCAGAGCTCTTTCAGCTATATCTCCCTCATATATTGACTTAGAATATTCTAATTTATAATGTCATTTCCCAAACATGTATATATCATTGGCAGGGCAGAGGACGATGACTTCAAAGATAATGAACTTGAAGCTCAGCAAAGAGAAATGATTTGTCCAAGGCCACAAACATGGCAACTGGCAGAACCAGACACTGAACTCAAGACTTAGGATAATTCATTCCTCTCCCCACACAGAAGAGAAGGCAAGGGAGGACCAGAGTGGGGCTGGGCAGGCTAAGTGGGTTAGAAACAAGCTGGTAGAGTTGGCAACTGAGATGTGAGGAGAAGAAGGCTGGACCATGGGCGAGGGGCCCTCCCCCTGCACTGTATAATGATTATGTTATTGGGGAGGAGGACTGCAAACCACAGAGTTTGAAGCAGGTTTGACTTTGTGCTGCATGGTGAGTACCCTGAGAAACAGTCGACCCACTGCCTCCATCATCATTAATGAGCTCATTCTGTGCCCAGCACTGTGCCTGGCACTAGAGCTGAAAGGAGGAAGAACCCATGATCCCGAAGAGCTCAAGTCCAGTGGAGGAGAAGCATGTTAACAATAGAAAGTACTGACGAACGGAATAGAAAGTATTGTGGAAGCACAGAGGCGGGAGAGAATAACTCTGCCTCAGTGAGTGCGCAGAAGCAGGGCTCGGAGCAGGTGATGTTTGAGCTGAGTTTTGATAAACAGGAGGATGCTGATAGATGGAGAGTGACTCATGAGGGGGTGACACTACAGGTGGAAAGAACAGTAAGAACAAAGACTGTGCTCCAATTCTACCTTCTCGGAGGGGCTGTCCTCAACCATGCAGTCTGTTACATAAATAGCAAACTCTGTCTTTGTTTCCTCCTTTTCCTCTTCACATTTGTTAACTATTTATGAAGTTATCTATTTATTATCCATCTCTCACTAGGATGTAAGCAGACTTATTGTGTTCTTTATTGCTATACCCCAGTGCCTAGAACTGTATGTAGCACTTAGTAGATGCTCAGTAAATATATGTTGAGTAAACGAACAGATTTCAGGGAGGTGTGACTGTGCAAATGTTTATATGCTTCCCTCTTTAATGTGAAGCAGAATGAAAGAAGCATTTTATTAACTGCCTCTCTCTTTTTATCTGCATCCTCCCAACATCAAGTACGTATATTGATATGGAGAGAAAAGAAGGAGAGAGGAACTAATATTTACTGGGGATTGACTATGCTGATACTGTTCACATACTCTTAATAATTCCATAAAAATTTCATGGGTAGGTACCATTCTCCCCAATGAAGAGTAATGGAATGCTGGATGCACGTGATGTATTCAAAGGCTTCCAGCTGGTGAACGAAGGATCAGGACTGGGATTTGAATGCAGATTTGCCTCACCCCTGGGGCCTGTCCAGTGACCACAGGGAGCTCCCTTTGAAGCCCTGTCTTCACTGAGATACCGGAGGACCTTGCATGCAATGTGAGGGGCTGGCAAGATCTGTTAAGTCCTGTGTCTGCTCTTATCCGGTCCTTTTCATTCTCTCACTAATTCTCATGATAATCTCTGGTGCAGTGTAGCCTCATCTCATTTAACAGTATCTATACTAATAAAAGGGCAATATGCTAATTAGACCGGGAGACCTTCCAGACATCCTTCCGGACAAAGCCATGGTGGTGGGGCTGAGGCAGAGGTGGTTAGGGGCAATCAGGCCAGGAGGGGAGGGCAGTTGGGGGCAATCAGGCCGGCAGGGGGAGCAGTTGGGGACAAGCAGGCTGGTTGGGGGGGCAGTTGGGGGCGAGAATTACGGTGGGGGGGGGCAGTTAGGGGTGAGCAGGCTAGCAGGCAGAGTGGTTAGTGGTGATCAGGCAGGCAGGCAGGTGAGCGGTTAGGAGCCAGTGGTCCCGGATTGCGAGAGGGATGTCCGACTGCCAGTTTATGGGATCGGGCCTAAACCAGCAGTCAGACATCCCCCAAGGGATCCCAGATTGGAGAGGGTGCAGGCCGAGCTGAGGGACACCCCCCCCCTTCATGAATTTCATGCACCGGGCCACTAGTAAGGAAATAATTTCAGAACCTGAGCAAACTGTATCAAGGCCATCTGGCTGATGAAGTGAGTGCAGAAGCAATAGATTCAAACTTGGGGTCCAGGAGGCCTAACTCCCAAGCCTGGAATCCTCCCTGCAAGCTGCTCTGAGCCACAGACCACAGGAATCTGAAATCTCTGAGGAAATCTCCATCTCGGCTCCTGAAACACATGAGTCTCTCACCCCAAATTGTTCTCAGCTCAGTATGAAAACATGTACCAGCGTATGAATGCCTGAGTGAAAGAGAGACCTAAACTTAAATTATTCCAGAACGGCAAGCTATTGTCAGTGATTGACAACCAGTCTCAGCTCTCACCAGTGACAGCCACACACAAAGTGAGCCTTCAAAGGGAGCGTGGTTCTCTTCAATTAGCGGAGCTGAAATGAAACCACTTAGAAAATTATAATATTGGGCGACTGGTGTGTTTTAAACATAATGAGAAAAATAAAGGCTAGGCCTGATGTTTACCATCAACTGAGCGAGAGACGTCAAATGTGCCAGGACTGGGGGGCCACATGTGCTCCTGGAACTCTGCTTGTCTGTCTCTCTGCCACTGCGCCAACCCTGGACCCGTTCCTTCTTTCATTCCTTTAGCAAATATGTGTTGGTTCCCTACTGCCTACGCCTGGAGCCACAATGGGGAGCAAAATGGATAAGGTCTATGCCTCCTGGCACCCCCAGACAAGAAAACAAGATGCGATACCTGGTGATAGGTGACATAATGGGGAAATGCAGGGGGCTCAGAGGCCTACAGAGAGAGGGCCCTATAAAAATGAGATTTCATACTCAGTGGGAAGTAGTCTTGTGGGCAGAAAAGCCTGCCAGCAGGTGTACTCAGTTGTCAGGAGAAGGACAATGGTGGCCAGGGCAGGAGACAGGCAGCCGTGGGAGTGGTGTGCCTTCCTCCTCCTGGGCCTGCCTGGCTATTCCCTGAGAGTCTTAGTATCACAGCTCTGAAAGCTGGAAGAGCTTCCAGGCACTCAGCACCATTCATTCAACTAACTGTGCCCCAGAATATGCAAAGGCTCAGAAGGGGACCAGGGCATGGCACACACAGGGACTTGCCTTCCCAAGCCAGAGCATGGATGGCTAACCCTGGAAAGGGCTTGCACTTTATCTTGAGGCAATGGGGAGCCATGGAAGGCTTGAGGCAGCGGACAACACACCACTCAAGGAGTAAGATACAGGGGCCAGACCCTGAGCTCTGAATGACTAATTCCAGAGCCTTTGACCTTTAACCAGCCCCATATTTGTGGGATTCCTAGATCTGTGGGGTTAAGACCTGGGGGAAATAGAGAAGAGAAAGATGGTATTTATCTTGTTGAAAGAAAACTCCAGGATAGACTCACTTCCCAGATCTGGATCACAGTGGAATAGGAAAACAGTGAATATTAGATTTTATTTCGGCCTCTGTTTAAAATTATCTGTTTAACACTGGACAAGCCAATGCCCCTCCCCTGATCTTCAGTATCCTCATCTGTGATGGGTGGAGAGTTAGGCAGCAAACTACCAAAATACCCACTAACATTCAATGAGATATTCTGATCCAAGTGTTTATCTCATTTCATGCCTATGAGCACCTGATAATATAAATCCAATTATTATCATCCCCTTGCTACAGCGATGGAAACTGAAGTTTGGAGATGTTCAATAACTTGTTGAAGGTCAGATATGAAGTTGTAGAATCAGGATTTGAACCCAGCATTCAAGTACTTAACCATGAAAACATAGTTAAAGGCCTTCATAAATTTATTTCACAGGATTTTCTGAGTACCTGGGTTAGGAAGGAGAAAATATGAGGAAGCAATGCTTCCTGGGTGCAGGAGGCAGACACAGACTCTTTTTCATGCCAGGAGCCCAGAACTCTGGTTGTGGTTATGTAAATGGACAATCAATGGGTTCATGCTGCCTGTCAACTACTTGAGCCAATTCAGCGGAGACAGGGTTGAATCATACATGAGTGTTTATTCCATACTGCCAGCAGTATGGGAGAGCAGCAGGTCACCCACAAAAATCTGCTCTGCTCCCACCATAAGCCAGCTACTTATATTGGGTAGAAAGACAAGGATTACATGGGGAAGTAGGCAAAAGGTATGCCAAATGGACAGTTTATACAAGTAGGTAAAGCAGACTGGAGATTTGCAAAAGCCTGCAGATATCCAAAGGCTGGGGGTCTTCAAAGGACTGGCAATATGTAAAGGGCTGGAGGCTCTGGTTTCTGCAATGAGGTTGTTAATCTTTTCATGATAATAGGCAGCTCCAGGATGGGGAGGATGGGCTACTTTTCCAGGTGAGTTCCCAGTTCCCCCATGCAACTCCTAGCCAGGTTAGAATGTGCCCTCTTTAATCAGAACAAAACAATAATTATAGATGGTCCCCAATATTCCATTTCTGCTCCTATCAGTTGGGCCATTAATTCATTTTGCTTCTATATAAAGAGTGTGAGAGGAAGGGAGAGGGAAAGAGAGAAACCTCAATGATGAGAGAGAATCATTGATCAGTTGCCTCCTGCACACTCCACATTGGGGATGGAGCCTGCAACCTGGGCATGTACCCTGACCAGGAATTGAACCAAGGCTTCCTGGTTCATAGATCAATGCTCAACCACTGAGCAACACCACCTGGGCAAATGTGTATGTGTGTGGGGGGGGTGGGTAGGGAGTGTACAGATGGAGGGTGGGGGAAATGGTTGTCACAAAATAACCTCTCTGGATCTCTCTCCTGTACTATGGAGTCATCTTATGGCAATAAGATGTCATAAGAGACTCAGGGTCTAGAAGACCAACACCTGGCACAGACATACCAGCAGCAGCTTCCCCAGTGAACTAAGCCCCCAAATCAACCAGGCTCCCAAATAAAGGGCTGATTGGGCAGCTTGGTCCTTCTGGGGCAGCCCCAGCCACCGCTGTTGGGGTAGAAGCTGCCCTCTCAGCTCTCAGAGCCAGGCCATTAATGGGGGACAGAGCCCAAAAGTCTGAGAGAAAGGTCTTCACATTGCAGACCATGATATCAGGTAGGGTCTATGGCCAAAATGAGGGAAAGGTGCCCAGATAAGCTGCCCAAACCAGGGACACCAAATGCCATCCAATTAGAGCTAATTAGCCACCTGTGGGGCAGGGGCAGAAGAGAGGGGCTGTGAGGGGGGCCCATGCCCCTCCTCCCGGGCCCCTGGCAGTGGTGCCTGCAGAAGCCGAGGCTGTCACCCCCAGGTAACCGGCCCTGCACTGGCTAATGAGCCGGGGCCAGGAATGGAGGGCATAACCTGCAGAGAAATGTGTTTTCCTTTCTAATAAACTTTTCAGAAAGGCTCCTGAGATCCACGGCTGGATTCTCCCATGAATACAGCCCCAGGTGTCGAGGGGGCAGGGGTGCACAGTAACAGCTCATTTAGCAGGGAACAAATGGCCTCCTTTCGGGCCAACAAATAAAACATTATGCATCAGACAGGGTGCCTGTCTGATGCATAATGTTTTATTTGTTGGCCCGAAAGGAGGGGTGGCCCTCAGAAGGGGCCCAGGAGGGGTGGCCCTCAGAAAAAGCAGAGGACACAGCACCGCTCCTCTGAGATTTCCTCTGACTGCTTTGGGGAAAGAAACAAAAAACAAACAAAACTGAAAGACAATGCCTCTGTGAAACAACCCAGAAGGCAAAAATGCAAACGCGCTGGCTGGAAAAAATATTGAAACCAAGATGAGTATTAACAGTAATAACAGCGTATGTGTGTGTGTACAGTCCCTTGTCAGTCTTCACTTGCTTTTATATGCATCATCTCTTTGAAGCGTCTCAACTTTATGCAGCAGGAAAGACAAGAGGCAGCATCTCTGCTTTATAGAGAAGGACTTGGGGGACACAGAGAGGTTCAGCCCAACATCACAGGAGCCAGCGTCAAAGCCGCCGTTCAAACCAAGCCTTCTAATTCTAAACCCACTGCACTTGCCATCTCAGGATGGCAAATCCAGACTCTGTTATGCTCCTTTTACATTTTTTGAATCATAATATATTAGGGCTGGAAAGGTTCTGAATTATCACTGGAACCCACAGACGTAAAACATCACACTGCAGATCATACATCAAAGGAGGACTAAGTGGTCCTTGGTCTTCACATCCCTCCAGGCCAATATTCTTCCCAAATGCTACTTCCATTCAGGCCTCAATAACAAGGAAGATTTCTGCAGAAACCAGTAATAAAGAAATTTTATGTTGTCCCCTTAAAAACAGTGGATGCCTGTGACTAATGTATTTCTTCTTTGACCCAAACCTTTACTCCTAATAAAGCAATAATGTGAATGTGGTGGGAGAATCAGGCACAGAAGGAGAGGATCCATATAGTTCTCTGCATGCAGTAGGGGCTCCAAAAATGTCTGCTGAATTGAATGGAGTGAACTAAGTGTGGGCCCACAGGGTAAAGAGAGAGAGCGAAGGCATTTTGCACATACATAAATGGAAATGCATCTACTCTATGTGAGACACTGTGCTGGGAGCTTGGCACAAAGAAGACATTTGCCATATTCCAAGCTGGGTTTCGACATCAGCTTGAAGCTCCTACTGTCTCAACATCACATCTCACAGAGAGAACACAGCGGGACACATGCTTCTGGGCAACCCCTTGGAAAAGGTTTGACCTTTGCTGAAGTTTTGACACTGTCTTCAGTGTCACTTCTGTGTCAATTTTTTCCTTTTTTAGGGAAAAATTCTGGAGTACAAAAAGAAGTATGTAAAGGAGGTGGAACTGTTAGTAAAATCCTGGTGACAGTGCTATTACTAGAACCTGATGTCAAGAGGCATTCTCGCACGCTGTCACTGAACCTCTCTGTAAACGGTTTTGCCTGATGGTGGCTTCTGTCAATTTCTGTCTATTTTCACTCCTCCTCTCAATCCACTGGCAGTTTCAAAGCCTTTTGGGGTGGGTTCTCAGGAGGCCGGAAATGTCACAGATCGCCCCTTAATACTTTGGTCTACAACGTGTTCTAGTGATACTAACAGGTATTGAACATCTGTCACGATAATGATTATTTTATAACCTAAGGAAGAGCTAACTTTTACTAAGTGTTTACTATGTGTTCTAGGCCAAACACTGAATGTGCATTATTTTATTTGGCTTTTATACAACAACCCTATGGTGTTTAACTTGCCTAACGCTATATAACTACTTAGTGGCAAAGACGGATTCCAACTTGGAAGCCTTTCTTTATTCATTGGCACAGCCACTATGTCAGAGGCATTGTGCAGGCTACTGGGTTACAGAGATAATAATAGATAAAGCCCATGCTCTTGGGAAGCTCACAATAATGGGAGCAGGCAGATAAACCAGAGGTGACAATATCAGGTGCTAAGTGTAGTGACAGAGGGATTGCTGGGTGCCTGGGGCATATCCCAGAGGGACACCTAACCCAGTGCAGGAAGGGATGAAGAAAGTTCCCAGAGGAAATGATGCCTCCATCTGTGAAGTTCTGTAGAATTCTGTCAAATGAAGGTGGGCGTGAAGGGCAGTTCACTCACATGGGGAGTAGTAGGCACAGAGGCATGGGCTTGTTCAAGGTTTCCCAAGTAGTTCACCATGGACCACACCCAGAGGAGAGAGCCAGATGGGGAAAGGAAAGAAGACCGCAGAGGAATGAGGCTGAGAAACATGGGCCCTAGCTGAGGAGGGGCTTTTCTGCCAGGCTAAGGAGTTTGAGTTTTACCCGGAAGGTCATGGTGGCCCCTGAGGGTTTGTAGGCAAGTTGTAAGGTTCGCTTACTGCCTGCTTCCACTCTACTCCCTCGAAGGGCAAAGAAGGGCAGCAACATACACATCCCTCTCCTCAAAACAAGGGGACTGATTTATCTTTGGGTGAAATCAGGAGAGAGCAAGTATGTGTGGCTACGGCAGTTATGCTATAAGCTCAGCACCATTCCAACTCCATTTTTGTGTTCCTTATGCTTCTGTGTGAGACGCAGAAGTGACCACAGGGTGCTCTGCAGACACCAAGCAGACACCTTTTCATGAGGCTTGGGAGGAGCGAGTAAAAGAGAGGTGGTGTCTGCTATGTGCATAAAGGGTAGCTCTTCTGGGGCAACTCGGACAAAGGTTCTGTCTGTCTTTCCCTGGTGTATTTGAGCAACTGTCCTGACATCCAAGCTTGGCTCACTGGAGTACAAGCTTGGCTATTCAACACCCATTAATAAATCTCCTTCTATTTAAATTCCATAATCTGTGATTAAGAACCTGGCTGATGCAATAGAATGGCTCCTTTCCTTGTCTTATTCTGACAGGAGATTCTCTTTCAGTGCTCACCCACGAAATAAGCATGTGAGGCCACTTGTGCCCCTGCAAGGGACAGGGATACCGGTAGATATCTAGCTCAGACCAACTTCGAAAGTTCAGGAGTCCTGATATAGCTACAAAACCTAAGTTCTCTAATCGAGCCTTAGCAGAAATAATGCCTATGTTTTCATCTTTGCCTAACTCCAGTGTTCATCCCCCATTCTGTTTTTAACTTGGAGGAAGAAAGGACATGATTAAGTATGATCCCTCAAAATCCCCACCTCACCTAAAAAAAAAATGAATCATATATGTGCTTTGGAAGCAGGGAGACCAGTTAGAATCAGCCTTTGAGCTGGAGCAAACTCAACTCCAGAGTGGATCTGGAGCAAGGAAAGTGATGAATTTTGTGATAATCATAAAGGCAATGGGAGCCCGTGGGATGCAGAAACTTCACCTAGGAGATGCAATCTGTTGATTACCAGAAAACCCTTTTTGCAAAAGAGGTCATAATCTCAAACCCTGAGCTCATTTGTTTCACTTTCAGGAGGCTGATTTCCCCCTTCAGGCTCACAGAGTTGCCAACACACCTGCTTCCAACGCATGTGGTCCCCACACCTGAACCTCTTGGAGCTGAAAATGAGGAGTGATTAAGAAATAGGAGTAACTTACCTTGAGTGGAGCCATAGAGGACTAGGCAGGACTTGAGCTAAGTTAAAGGAAACTCATCCAGGAAGCCCAAAGTCCAGCCCCTGAGCCTTGTGCTATCAACAATCTCAATTATCCTCCCTGAATTTTCCCATCACTCAAACAAGGAGAGGAAGATAGAAAATGAAAACGTCTGTGTTGAATAACTATTTTGCAGTGCACATAACAGTGGGAGGTGGAGAGCTAAAGAAGTAGGTGACTGCACTCTGGGGCTGGCAACCTTATAAGAAAGCTGAGGGGACACCAGGACTGATGAGAGGAGGTGTGGCAGACTGCTAGTGTGTACACCACATGCATCCTCCTCATTTTCTAATATAGCACTGCAATTCTGGCCCATCGACACCCACAAGAAAGACAATACTCCTTCATCACCCTTCTGTTAGAAGTGCCCAGTTGACTCGGCCCTGGCCAATGAGGATGTAAAAAGAAATTATGGGTCCATCTTCTGGCCATACCTTTAAATGACAAGGGGAAATCCTCCTCTGACCTCTTTTCTCCCTCCCAGCCATCTGATCTGAATGAGGATGAGACGGTTGTGGATCATGAAGATGAGCTAAGTCCTAGGGATGGAGGAGCAGCAAGCCAGAGGAGCTGGAATGACTTCACAGCCCAGAGCCCTATGTGCTCAGACTTTTAAAAGACTGAGACATGTATTGCTACCATCTTGAAGACAACTTTAAGCCACTTTGTTTGGGGTCTTGGCTGATGCAGGTGGACCTATAACCTAATTAATTGAGATGGCATGCCACCACTTCACTTATCCAGCAACCTCCGTTTTCCAGAAAACAGTTGTAAAAAAAGCAAGAAACAAACAAAAAATACCCCAAACAGCCAAAGCTATATTTTCACTGGAAGCTGATGCACTTTATTCATAGCAATGGCACCCAGGCCAAGACTTGGTTGGTGCTTATTGAGCCTTATCACATCCACAGTTCCAATGAGTATGATTCCTGATATATTAGCCCACAGCCAATGAGCAGGTGGATAGAAAGGGAAGAGGACTGCTTTTAGAGGCAGGTAAACTGACTACCCCATGACATGACAGCACAATCTGGGTGAGGAGAGGGACTGCAAAGGTATAAAAAAATACATGAGAATTTAAAGACCACACATGCATAGGTCTGGGCCACTGATGTATAGGGGCAAGTAGTCCTGCATCTCTAAATAGTCCTTAAGAATATCAGGTATATAGCCTGACATAAAAATTGATGTCTCTACTGATATTTCTAGTGATACTCTATTTTCAAAAGCATGGAAGTATATAATTCAGTTATAAATATTTCCAAATCATTTCTCTTTTTTTAAGTATATTTTATTGATTTTTTACAGAGAGGAAAGGAGAGGGACAGAGAGCTAGAAACATCGATGAGAGAGAAACATCGACCAACTGCCTCTTGCACACCCCCTACCGGGGATGTGCCCACAACCAATGTACATGCCCTTGACTCATTTCTCATTTTTAAGCTTTACTTATTTGAAACATCTCAGTCTATGACACCATATATATATATATATATATATATATATATATATATATATATATTATTCATACAACTCAATGTTGAATGAAATACATTTAGATATCGCACATGTAGTTAGTATTGCAACCATTTGTTCTGAATCTACACTTTTTCAGGCCTTGCCCTAGATGTGATGTCCGAGAGATAAATCAGACACATTATTGCTGTCTAGTTTGGATGTAGACAAATAAAGAGATCATTATACTATTAGAGCAAACCTCTAGAGGAAAGAAAATCATATGCAAAAGGAAAAAGACTATTACCTATAATATAAAAGGAAATTCTACCGATTTAATCAAAAGACAAACCATCAAAAAGAGAAATGGGCAAAGATGTTGAATTAACCGTCCCCTGAGGAACAAATTCTGGTTCCAAGTAAATGTGAAATGATGCTCCTCTTTGGTAGACACCAAGAAAATAAGAAGTAAATAGCAATGAGATATCACTCATTACCTATCAGATTAGCAAAAGTGAAAAAGAATGATAATACGTGCTGCTGGCAAAGCTATGGGGAAAGGTTACTTCACATATGCTGATGGAAATGTGATTACATTCTCATTTGAAAAATATATGGCACCATCCACTAAACTTAAAAAAGTACACACATTTTTTGACTCAGAAATATTAGTTTTGGGAATCTACTCATATAAATTAAAGCATCAACTGGGTAATGATAAATGTACTAGTATAAGGATGCTTATTTCAGTATTGTTTATAAAAATTAGTAAATGGAATAGAAGTAAATGCCCATCTGTAAAGAAATGGTTAAAAATTTATGGCATATTCATAGTGTTGAAATTTATGCAGCTATTGAACAAAGTGACATATCTATACTAACTGACAGAGGCTGGAAGGTGATCGTTTTTCATAATATTTAAAGTGAGAAATATGCCAATGGATGTATATTTAATCTCATTTTTAAAATCAATGAAAAAAATCCCTATGTATGTAAATATGTATGTACATGTAGGTATAAATGTTATAGAAGCTTAGAGGAAGATATGGAAGATAGCTAAGTTGTGAGACTAGTTTGTGTGGCAAGGGAAAGTAAATAAACAAACAAAAAATGTTTTTAAAAAGTAGATGTCCAGGATAAAAAAATTAAACAGCTTGCATAATAAGGCAGCAATGTAAAATTATATCAATTTACATATGCTAGTATATATGTCTAAAGAGATAAATGAAAGAATTGTCACCAAATAATAGATAACAAAGAACTGGAATTTCAAGTGACTTTTAGTAACTCCTTATATTTTTCTAAATACTTTTATTAATTTTTAGAGAGAAGAAGGGAGAGGTAGAGATAGAAACATTGATCAGCTGCCTCCTGTATGCCCCCTGCTGGGGATTGTGAGCCTGCAACCAAGGCATGGGCTCTGACCAGGAATCGACCCAGCAACCTGTTGGTGCACAAAATGATGCCCAACCAACAGAGCCACACCGGCCAGGGCTCCTTATATTTTTCTATACTTTTGCATCTTTTTACGATTAACTTCTATTATTTATATGATTTGAAATTTTAATAATAAGGTGATTTTTAAAAAATACTGTCATTTTAAAAAACACTGTCAGTGCTGGTCAATATTAAGTATAGTTAACTAAGAAGGCTTCAAACCTCAGCTTTAAGAGACTACTGGATTGGGAGAAGTTTGAAAGGGGAGGTTGTTCCAGGCAGGAAGAACAGCATAAGTAAAAGTGTGCAGGTAGACTACAATAAGCATGGGGACTAACACTGGTTGAGTCCACCTCATCTGGAACAGAAGATAAGGAAGAAACAATGGCTGGAGCCCCGTGACCATAGTAAAACCAAACAGTTAAGTAGAACTGGCCACCAGATGCATAGACAAAATGTGATTTTTAGAGTTAACATTAACAAATGAAAACAGTTTGGTTTCTCCACGGTCTACAAATAGACAAATATTTTGAGTTCTTAGGACTCTGCCCATGGTGACACCATGTGTTCCATTCAGATGTAAACTTGGTTTGGTAACATTTTCATTTCAAATCCTTCTTCTTGTCAGTTTCCAACTCAGCTGTAAATATTTGCTTAGAGAAAAATGTCACTAAAGATCTAAGCTCAAGTTTCCAAAAAAAAAATGGTCATTTTGAAACAAGAAGTTGCATTCTGCATGTTAAGTGAATAAGAAGTCTCAAAACCTACGGTTCAGAGCTCATTTCAGAAAAAAAAAGAATTGGTTTTATTTATTAAACGTCTATGAGTACAAATGAATTATTTATTGATTATTCATTCATGGTTAATTCTTCCCCCTTTGAGATAGGAACTTCATGTACTTTGCATGATAAATTGATGGTTATTTAATGTCACTGGGTCTGCTGTCCTCCACAATATGACTGTTTTGTAAGTCATAAGTGAACCAGTATTAATGATATAGTATCCTTGCATTTTCACCAACCAAGAAAGAGCCTAGATGTCACCAAGTAATGCTCACTTCCTGCCTAAACCAACCAGTGCCACACAGCAGTCCAAGGTAGTTGATTTCAACCCGAGAAACATTCCCTTCTCTCGTTTACAAGGTGCCTCTTGCTCTGTAAGTGGAGGTTAAAACCACAAGGGCCCCAACATTCCTATTTCTATCACCATATTAGGAAGCACGGCAGGTAATATTATTATTCTATTTCTAGGAAATTGAAAGAGACAGACAGAACAATCAGGTGACCCTTTATACACCTGAGAGTGGAATAGGAGAAAAACTCTGGTCTCTGAAATGCAAAGCCTATTTCTTTTTAAACAATAATCTTTCTGAGCATTGGGTTAACAATAAAAAACAAACCAAGAAAAATTTCATCATTTCATGCTTTGCTGGATCTTAAGAGCAGTAACAAGGATCAGTGAAAAAAAGAGTCTGAAGAACGAAAATGAGAACAGATGTTGATACCAGACACATGGGTTCCCACCTCAGTCCTGCATTTACTGGCCATGTGACTCTGAGCTCTTATTTAACCTCATTAAACCTCAGTTTCCTTCTATGGAAATATGGAGTTGTTTCAAGAATTAATGGGATAATATATGAAAAGTGTGCGTAAGCACAAGATAGGTACTTCAAAAAGATAATTGCTATGAAAGCATCAGCAGGGACAATGATGATGACAATGGTGGTGGTGGTGGTGGTGGTGATGACGATGATTATGATGATGATGATGATGATGATGATGATGATGATGACAACAATTCTACTGCTAAGTTACTCCAGGTTCTTAAACTGGTCCAGAATCTTATACACTTGAGTAGCAAAGATGTGTTCAAATCTCATCTTTACTGCTTATCTGCACCTCTTATTCCTTATTTGGAGAATAGAAAAATTAAGTAAGTCAATATATCCAAAGTATTTAGAGAAGCACTTTATCCATAGTAAAACTTTTCCCTCTCTCTTTTTTAATGTTTTTATTGATTTCAGAGAGAGGAAGGGAGAGAGAGATAGAGAGACATCGATGAAAGAGAAACATCAATCGGCTGCCTCCTGCACATCCCCTACTGGGGATTGAGCCTACAACCTGGGCATGTGCCCTGACCAGGAATTGAACTGTGACTTCCTGGTGCATGGGACAACACCCAATCAACTGAGCCACACTGGCCAGGTGACTTTTCCCTCTTAAATAAAGCAGTTGGGCAAAAGTATCTGCAAGTTCAAGTTCTATTATGTTAACTGGTCAGGATTCCCAATCCAGAAGAAAAGAGTACAGTCAAAAGAGTACAGTCTCTAAGTCAGAAAGAGTTTAGTTCAGATCCAAGTTCTGAAATGCACTAGCAAGTAAGCTAGGATACGTTAATATCTCTGCTCCATGGTTTCTTTCTCTACTCATAAAATCTCAGCAAATATTTTATTGGTATTTATTGTGCCAGGCACTGTTCTAGGTCAGGATCTTAATACTATTCCTAGGCTTGTTAGGAGAATTAAATGAGAGAATACAGGTTGTATGCCTAACCTAGTGCCTGACATACATCAAGCGCTCAATAACAGGAGCTGTGTCCCACCCAGATGGCAGATGTGATGGCCAAGCTCTCGAGGCCTCCAGTACCCACTGCCTCACTGACAAAATAGCCCAACACTGAAGTCTCAAACCAACCCATTCAGTTTTGTTATGTCCAGAGTTGCTCACTTGTCTTAAGAAAATAACTCTGCCCATGGTTCTCACTCAAAGAAGACTTCAGGTATGCAGATGAGCAGAATTGGGAAGGAGCCCTACCAGCCAGACTTCAGTCCCAGTAAGTCCCTACCCCGTTCTGAGATCAACTCTCACATCTAAGAATAGGGAGTGAGCCTTGGGCTCAAAGGCCTGGATTCAATACCTTCCACTTCTTCCCAGCTCTAGGGGCTTGGCCTAGATGTAAAATTATGTCAATTTACATATGCCAGTACATATGTCTAAAGAGATAAATGAAAGGGCAGTCACCAAATAATAGATGACTCAAAGCAGTGGGGTTTTTTTTAAATGACAGTGTTTTTTTAAAAACTCACATTAGTTTCTCACATGTGCTTCCCTTTCTCATCTGGAAAAGGATAATGACACCTTGTTGGAAAGACAACTGTGAAGTTCTGAACAAGTATTAGGCATATAAAGTTGAGTTAGATGCCTTTCCTCTAGGTACCCACACACCGCTTATGGAGTACAGCAAAAGAGCAGAGGCAATCAAATAAAGGAGATCTGGGTTTGAATCCAGACCCCCTACTCCTTCCCTTTCTGACCTGGCCACTTGATATAACCTCTTGAAGCCTAACTTCCTTTATCTGTAAAATAAGGATTATAGCACCAATCACACAGGGCTATAGTGAAGATTATTGAAGCCATTTATTTAACGTAATTTTAAAAATGAACCCAACCAGTATTTCGTATTTGCTGGGCACATATTACATGTACAAAACTGTATTAGGCATTATTGGGACAAATATAGATATACATTGCATGACACCTGCATATGAACTAGTTAGGAAAATAAGACATAAAACAAAGGTCAAGAAGAAATGCAAGTATTTAATAACATGTGCATTAAAAAATAAAGGATATTTAGGGGTGATGGGGAAAAGGATTGTCACTTTTTAAAATATATTTTTATTGATTTCAGAGAGGAAGGGAGAGGGAGAGAAAGATGGAAACATCAATGATGAGAGAGAATCATTAATCGGCTGCCTCCTGCATGCCTCCTACTGGTGATCGATCCCACAACTCTGGCATGTGCCCTTGACTGGAATCGAACCCGGGACCCTTCAGTCCACAGGCTGACGCTCTATCTACTAAGCCAAACCAGCTAGGGCAGATTGTCACTTTTTACATACTCCTGTACCATTTGGAGTTTTTAAAGCCTATATTATTTTTCAACCAAAAGAAAGAAAAATAAAAATAAGAGTAAGAGAAAATAATAAGTGAACAAGATGTCATGAATGTTAATCAACCTTTAGAAGCTCTTAAAATGAATGTATTCAATAAATGTCAATCATGCACCTTGTGCCAAGCACTGTTATACCCTGAGATTGAAGAGGTGCATAAGTTATCCCCACTTGGAAGGGGGATAACTTACTATCTATTGGGAGAGGAACTGGTGAAGAATTATAACAGTTATAAGAGAGGGTGTCCAGAGGGTTGAGGAAACACAAGCTCACTGAGGGAAAGGGAACTCTGAGTGGATGTCGCTTTTGAGGTGGATCCTGGAGGATGAGTAGTTTGTCAGGTAAAGGAGTAGAAATGTTACACCTGCCAAGGTATGAAAGGCATGGGTGTGGTGTGCAGGTGATGTAAGTGTAGTGTGCATATGAGTGTGTGTGAGTGTGTGTGAGGGTATGTGTGTACTAGTATGTCTGTGAGGATATGTGTAATGCTTTAGATATGCAGATGGGGAGAATTAGGATGCAGCCCTACCATCCCTAACAGCCAGACTTTTTCTTCTATTAAGGGTGTGTGTGTGATGGTGTGTGAAGCTGTGTGTGAGAGAGGGTGTGAGTTTGTCTATGTGTGTGTAAGTGTGCGTGTGAGAGAGAGTATGTGATGCTGTATGAGAGAGGGTGTGAGTTTGTCTATGTGTGTGTAAGTGTGTGCCTGAGGGTGTGTGATGCTATGTGTGTGAGAGGGTGTGAGTGTGTGTGTGTGTGTGTGTGTGTGTGTATTTGTGTATATGTGTGAGAGGATGTGTGAAAGAGTATATGATGCTGTGTGTGTGTGTCTGTGAGTGTGAAGCCCATTAGGAGAGAAGTAGAAAGCCAAGCTATGAAAGGCCTTGAGGCCTATGGTCAGAGATGTGAATGATATGCTTTAGGCAGAGGGAAACATTTACATTTTCTGATCTAGGGAGTAACATGATGAAAGCGATGTTTTAGAAAGGTGATGCCAAGCCCACACTGGAGGCCAGGAGATGAGTCAGCAGGCTCTGAGGATGGTCCGAAATGGGGACAAGGAGGCTGAGAGGAGAAAATGAATTGGAATCCTTTTCCCATCACTCAGTTCTGGGTGGCAGGTAAGAGTGTTTACTATATACCATCCCTCATGTTTCTTTTTTCCTTCAAGGATAAATAAACTAAAAATACACTTTTTAAAAAGTCATCCATTCTATGGAAGACAGATCTAAAACCCCAAAATCTCCCCTCCAAAGTTGTTCCAACACCCAGCCTGTCCAACTGGAGTGCCCCAACTTGGCCCAAACAGGAGTATGCTCTGGGGCTAAGCAAAGCACATCTCCTAAGCAGACAGATCCCTTCTGAACTCCAACCCCAATGACTGGAGTCCCCATTCAAGGAAGAAACGAGAAACCGAGTTAATGGCTTTGTGTGGTGCAATGTCCATTTCATAAGTAATTGCCTCATTACATGAAAGCTGAGTTAAAAGCAAGTCTATCTGAAATGAGTCTTTGGCAGTTTGGGGTTTTCCTTTACATTTTCTTCAAGACATATGATAGGTAAGACCTTGCTTCATGTGGGTCCTTCTCTTCCCTTCTCTGTTTTCCCTCCACTACCTGTGTCTCCTCCTCCTCCTCCTCCTTTTCCTTCCCTTCTTCCTCCTCCTCATCTTCTCTCATTCTCTGTCTCTCCGACCTCCTTCCCAGCCTGGCTGTATTTGAAGTCTTAAACTGTCTCTGTGTTTCTATATATTCTCTTACCGCTACCCCTCCACACTGCTTCCTCTTTCCCTCTTTCCTTTCCTCTCCCCCCATATCCCTTCCCACTATATTAAAAAGCTTCAATTTTTAGATACGGAGCAAGGTCTTTGTTAGTATAAGAGTTTGACTGATAAATATGGTCACAGTAAGGTGATAGACTGAGTCCAGCTTCAAGGAAAAAAATCATCTTGGAAAAGAGAAGGGCTGAATGGTGGCCCTTCATTTTGAGGAAGGCGGATGGAGCCCATGGCTACCAGTGGTCCCTGGACACCAGCATCACCAGGCAGCCTTACGGCTGGGTGATTCCTAGGTGCTAATAAGCCCCAGCCAGCCAGTCCCATCCCTTCCCACAGGGAGTGGGGTGCCACTGCTGCTGTCACACTGCCTTGCTCAGCTGCTCCTCCAGCTCAGCTCCAAAGGGAAGACAAGCCATAAAACTCAGAACCAGCTAATGTCAGCACTGCAGGGGATCTCAGAGACCCCTGGTCCAACCGGATCCGTCACTAAAGGAAAGACTGGGGTCCCAGGTTGCCAAATGCCAGGGGGACCCATTAGCAGAAAACCCAGACCTGGGACCTGTTGCAAAAATCCCTCTGCTCTGAGAACACCTCTAGGTGTTTGCCTCCTGAACAAAAATCTACTGTGTAGGGTATAGAGGTATAAATAGGTAAGAGAAGCTTAAAATAGACACAGAAAGGGGTTAAAATGCGCACAGCACACTCAGACATCGGCTGCCTGCTCCCGGAAAGCAGGCTGGAGCAGGGGCGTCTGCTGAAGACGGGCTGCGGTGGTGGAGGGCTCCAGCTCTGAGGATCTTTTAATATGGCTGTACTGGAACACTGCAGTGCCAAACCCGCCAGTCACTCCCGAAGACGGAGAGGAAGCCCTGCTCAGCCGCAGAACTTCCCAGCCCGCGACTGGGCTTTATTTAACACGAGGAGGAGAAATATGTCCTCAAAAAGCACAGCACAGAAACCTCCGCAGGGTTCCCTGGACATGAAACTAAAATGCATTCATTTCAACTCAGCCTCCCAAAGAGGCTGCAAAGCCACCAAGAGGGATTTACAGGGAGAGCCCCTCAGAGAGGAGGGGGTGGGGCTGGCAGCCCGGGACACACCTTCCTGAGCTGTGGGAAACACGCTGCCTGCCAAGTCCACCCAGGCTGTGTTGTTAAGGGTTAACTTCCTTGGCAAAATTTGACACACACACACTCACACACACACTCTCACACACACACACACACACACACACACACACATACTCACTCACTCAACACTCACACACACACACTCACACACACACACACATACACACTCACACATACACACACACACATACTCACACACACACACACACACACACACTCACACACACACACATACACACACACACCCTACAGCACTCAGACAACCTCCACCACCACCACACATTCGAATCTTGTTAATCTTAAATTTCCAGAAATTCCCTGATCAGCCCTATCTTTTCGGAACAGCCCCTCCACCTGGGCTGCATTCCCACCTCATCACCAGCGAAAGCCCAGGGATCGGGCATAATTATTTTTCTACAAGGTTATGCCTAATTGGCCACTAACCTAATTGATTAATCATCTCATTTTTCAAGGCAGCAATGAAGAGCCCAGCTGGGGGGCCGCGGGGCGGGGCGGGCGGATGGCGAAGACCCCCAGCCAAGCTTGTCTGGTTTCTGGACACAAGTAAACAGGAAAGAACAGAAAACCCGGAATGAGCGGGGACATGCGCCAAGACCACCGGACTGAGCTGGGGGCCTGGAGCTGCCCAGCCAGCCTGCGTCCAGTCGCCTCCGCCAAGGATGAACTTGTTTCCCCGAGCCGGAAGGGTTAAAGGCTGAGCGTCCACCAGCCTCGGCTGGCATTGGGGGAGCAAAAGCTACTTGCCCCCGTCTCCGCGATCTGCTCGGGGGCCCCAGGGTCGCCCTCCGGCTCTGGCCACAACTTGCGGCTCTGCGCCGTGGCCCTCGCTGCGCCTTCCGCTCCGCCCAAAACTTTGCGCACACTGCAGCGGCCGCCCGCTTCTCAGAGAGTCGCGCTCCGCCAAGTGCCTCGGGCAGCCCTCCGCAGCCCGGGGCTCAACTGCAGACTTTTCCTCCGCTGCCTCCGATGCCCACCCAGGGGGCTCCCTCGCGGCTGCGGGAGCGCGGCTCCTACCCAGGGTGGGCGGGGGACAGGAGCGAGAGCGCAGCGTTCCAGATGACCACCTCGCCGTCCGGGCAGCGCCAGCGGGACGCTGATCCCCTCGCCTGCCCGGCGCACCCACTCAGAGACTCCCACCCCGGGGCAGCAGGCGCAACACCTTCTCCTACCTTCCAGCCACCGAGGACCTCACTCTCCCTCAGCCCTCCAGAATCATCCTCCGGCTTCAGGAGAGGGCGAGCAGGTCCGCTTTTGTTCCCAGGGGTGGGCAGGTCCGTGCGGGCCAGGACGTGTGGGAGATGTAGTGGAGCTGGGTATCCCGAACTGGAGATGCTCACTCCCAGCAGCTCTGCCAGCAGCAGTAGCAGCGGTGGCAGCAGCGGCGGCAGCAGTGGCGGCTGAGATAGTGCGGGCTCTCTGCAGGCCACATCTTTCATACCTTCTACATCACTACCGCATTCCCCCGAATAGGGGAGCCCTACAGCATTTCGCTACCTAGCGCAGAATGCAGGCGCCCCGCAGCAGCGGTGAAGCTGGACCTGGCCAGGGTGTGAGCACGCCAGGGGTGAGAGACCTCAGCACTCACCCCCAGACTCCCTCCCCGCTCCGATCTCAGCGATGCCTAAAACTTGCAGCCATCTTGCTGTACTCACCCTTTGGAATTGCCTGTTCCCAGGGAAGTCTGGACTGTAGGCCAAGCAATGACGATTTATTATGGGGGGGGGGGAGCCCTCTCGGAGCTGGGGCCTGCAGGAGTCTTGGCCTGCAGTGTGCTTTTTAGGGGCCTCATCCTCGCTGGAGTCAGCCCACACATGAAGCTTTGCAGCAGCACACACACACTCTACTGCATGTACACAGCCCCAGGGACATATGTCTGCACTCCCCACATTCAAGGGTGTGGCCACGGGAGACAGGGCTCCATTTGCAGTTGTGAGACCTTAAGCAAATGGCCCGATGATGGAGCTTCCATTTCTCCATCTGCAACATGGGAATCAGATAAACAGTTTCATGGAAATCAAATGTGATAAGCACAGAGCTGGACACATGTGAAGTGACAGCAGTGATAGGGCTTTTCTTCCTTTATCCAGTGCAGGTCTGCCCTTCCTGGGATAATAGCATATCAGTAACCATCACCAATCCAATCAGTACTTACTGATTGGGGTAGATCAGGGCAGTACCTCTCTCCCTATTTAGGGGAAGAGTGTGTAGTTGTCACCCCTATCCTGGAACTGTCCTGACTAGGGCCTGGCAGGGGTGACCTGGTGGGTCCAGGGAGAGTTCCTCTCAGCCCCTGGGGTGCTGGCCCTGCACCCATCTGTCATCTTCCCAAGCAGGAAAATGATTTCCATCCTGTTTAGGTCATTTTGATGTTTTTCTTCCTTTATAACACCCTCATGCAGGACATCAACATATGAAGCACTGGAGGTGTAAAAATAGAAGGAAAAAGGCCTGGAGGTGCATAGAGCCAGAGGTGGCAGGAAAGGAAAACAGTCCTCTCTTAGCAACAAGAGGAGAGGTTCTCACTGAGACGCATGATGATTCCCTTGCATCTGTGCAGTGAGACAGATTCCAGAGGCCCTCAGAGGCCTTCCCCCACTGGCACTACAGACACCCACTGAAGTGACACAGGTAGGTGTAGATATTGTCCCCCTTTACAAATGAGGGAGCTGAACCCCAGCTTGGTGAAGTAGCAGAGAGGGCACTTGGACCCAGGCACTCTTGACTTTCTCCCTCTCCATGCCTGAATGTTTCAAGTGACACCAGCCCAATAATGTTGCCTAATTTCTGGGACCCTGAAGCATTTATCCAATTGAGACCAGAACTGTGGGTCTCAAAGACAGTCAACCCATTCCCTATAACCAGCTCAATATACTACAACAACCCCCATCTCTCTCCAGGCCAGTTTTATTTGGATACTAGGATACTGACATCCAAACAGGGATCTTCAGTCTTAAGTGGTCCTAGAAACTGATTTACTATCTCACTGAGGCTGGGCTGGAGATCCGAGAAAGGTCAGATGCTAATGGGTGCATCTTTGGGATGCTGCGTGGTTATCAAAGAGAATGTGAGACCTGACTTTGAATTTCTGCTCTGTTATTTTTTGTGTGTTCTTGAACAAGTTATGAAGTCTCTCTATGTTTTAATGGCCTCATCTATAAAATAGGGTCCGTATCTGCCCCCAGGAGTTGTTGTGAAGACTAAAGGGGATGCTATAAGGGTGCACTCAATACATACAGTGCACCTTAAATATTAATATCCTTTTCTTCTTCTCTCCTTCCCTCCCAGCATCACTGTGCTGGTTAACAACCGACGATCCCCGGGAAAAACAAAGCTCTGACTTGTAGCATTTGCTCATTTCCTTGGTGTAAATATTCTTACCATGGTTGATTTCAAGTCACCAACAGGATGTCACTGAATGTGAGTTGAAAGGAGGTGGGCTATATAGCTCTTGGGAGCTATACCAGCTGAACTCAGCACACTGTTGCCCACTGCTCATAAAAATCACCCCCAAACAGGTGAGCAGCATTTTATGGCTCACAGAACCCTTTGTTCCATTTCATCCCGGTGATAGACACAAGAATCCTTAAAGGAAAGTGTCATCCCTATATCTGACAGATGGAGAAACTGAGACTGGGAGGGACTGAGTGATTTGCCCAAAGGCAGATAACTAGCAAGTAAAAGAGCCAGGACTCAAGCCTGGGCTTCTGGCTCCAAATAGCAGGGATCCTTCCAGGTCTGTCCCATTTGTTCCCTGTGAGCTCACTGCACAAGCACCACCCATGTCTTTCTCTTCTGTGCTAAGATCCCAGGGCCTGGCCTCCGTTTTTCAATCTAACAGGCAGGCACAGTAACCCTGGCCCTGCTTTCTTCATAGATGCCCTGAGAAACCAATGAGATAATGCAAATGAAAGAGGTTTGCAAAACATAGTGCATCCTACAAAGCTAAAAGTATGAATAGTACAGCTAATGGGTGGAGGGAAACTATGGGAGCAACAAACCCCAGGCCCTGTGGGGACTTATAAACCTCAGAAGAGTCAGGACCACCTGGCACACAGTCACTGCAGATCTACACTCAAAGGGAAACATGTGACAAGATATACGTTCAGTCCCCTTTTAAATGCTTATTGGCACAGAGACAATTGGAGTATAAAGCAGGAACAATGTCGTTGTAATTACAGGAATAGACAGTCAGAATTGTTCTTCAGAGGCCAATTGCTTTTTCTTCTTGCTGTCTACAGAAATATGGTCATTCCTTCCTCCAGTGCTGCCCTCTACCCACACCCATCTCGGGCTGAAAGCTTAAGGCAAAGAAAATATATCGGCTGGTGTGACTTGGTATAATTTTCATTGCTTCCAATGATGTCATGTTTGTGAAACCTCCCCCGCCTCTCTCTCTCTCTTTCTCCTTTGCTTTCCTCCGTTTCCTCCTCCCCTGCATTCTGCCCCCTGAAGAAAGCTTCACTCCTTTGGGTGGTGGGAGAGGATATGGTGGCTGAGAGCTCTAAGCTTATATCATCTCAAGAAGGAGATGTTCTTTCTCCCAGTTCAAACATATGAATCCTACTTGGCGTTCTGCTTGCCCTGGTTTGGGTCACATGCCACATGTCTCCACTAGCCAAGAGTAAAAAGATACCATGATTGGCCAGGTTTGATCCAGACCCAATCCTGTGGCCAAAGATCAATGAGATGGGGAGAGGCAGCCCCCTACTGCAAGAAGGTCCTGTTACCAGATGAAGGGAAGCAAGACTGGGGAGACTAAATTGACAGGTATCCTCTGTGGTGACAGAGCCAAATTCAGACACTGGTTTCCCTGATTTCAAAACTTCCACCCTTCCCATGAGCCCACACTGATCCTAAGCAGGGAGTATACCAGGGTTAGAAGCTTCAGAAGGCAACCGGATTGCATCTGGAATGATAGAGCATAAGCTTTATAAGTCAAGGACAGTGTCTGCCTTACTCCTTAGCACCTAGCGTGCTCTAGACCTTCAGTTAATGGTCACTAAGTGAATGACAATGCAAGCTGATTGGAAATAGAGGGAAGGATTCTGAGTGCCTATCAGGGACTAATAGAACAGAAGAGATTGATTCCTGAGGGAGCCATGGCTGGGCTTGGACGGTGGCTGTGTTTGCTTACATATGTGCTGACTCTGCTCTATAACCAAGGCCCAACACAGCAGGGCTTTCACTTTAACCTGGAGTCTCTTGGTAATGTTGCTGCTTAATACTGACTGTCATTCCTTAGAAAGCTGCATTTCCAGCGATGCTGGAGGACAGTGTCCCATTCATATTGGCCTAATGGTACCAATACCCTTGGAGGTTGCCATTCTGAACCTAATGCAGCGTCTGCTTGGGCCACACTCTCTCTTGTTGGTCTTCCTCTGATCAATGGCAAGCACTGGTGGTGAGTTCTCCACAAAATGAAGAGCTGTGTGGGAGTCAGAGACAAGGATGGTTCTTGTTCAATTTTGGCTGGTAACTTGCTCAGTAATCTTGGGAACAGTATCTGGGCCTCCATTTTTGGACTCAACTAATGTTCATCAAATGCCTCTTTCACTTTCATTCCATCCTTACAAAAAGCCCATGAGGTAGGAATTATCAAGTCCATTTTGCAAACAGGGAAATTGAGACTCAAAAGAGATTCAACCAACGTATCTGAGTTCCCCTGTTCCAAGGTAACATGTCCAGGATTCCATTCTGCGACTTCCCAGTGGTCATGCTCTTCCCACCATCATTGCTGCTTCTCCGTCACTGCTGCTTGGCCACCAAGCATGGTCTGTGCAAGGAGGGTGTCCCTTCCAGCTGGGCTTTCTCTGAGGGAGAGAGGGGACTGAGAGCCATGTGCTGTTTCCAAGAAGGTGCATTTTTCTCCCTCTGCAGCGCAGGTTTAAGAGAACACTTTTACTTTCGATGGTATTGTTGCCAAAGAATCTGCAGGCACACGGTTGCCAGGGTGATTAGAGTGAAGCAGTGAGGATGGACTTATCAAGAGAGGCTCCATGGAAGCTCTGTGGAGTTCTGAAGATGCTGTGGGCCTGCTCTTGCAACTGCAAGCCTCTGGTTTCCAGTCTCATGTGTCATCAACCCACTGTCCAAGGGCCAGCAACTAGACAGGGCATTGCCCTGAAAGGCTGCTGGCTGGTTTAAAGAATGAGGGAAAAGCTCTGGCCGGTTTTTCTCAGTGGTGAGAGCACTGGGTCATGGACTGAAGGGTTTGATCCCAGGTTTGATTCCAGTCAAGAGCACATACTCCTCCGTTGCAGGCTCAATCCCCAGCCCCGGTTGGGGTGAATGAGTGAGGCAACCAATTGATGTGCTTGCATCCATGTCTCTCTGTCTCTCTGTCTCTCCCCTCCTTTCCACGCTCTCTAAAAATCAATGGAAAAATATCCTCGGGTGAGGAATTTAAAAATAAAAGAAAGAGGCAAAAGATGGGGAGGAGAAAAAGTAGGAGCTTTACAGACTTAATAGATGTTGGTTTGTGGAGATGTGTGTTCAGAAATGTGCTCAGATTGCAATCAGAGGCATCCATTACAATGCTGCAAGTTATGACACATCTACTGTGTGCATTAGCTTATCGAATGCTCCCTCTGTTGCCACAGTCCATTTGTATTTATTTATATTATGTTTGCCTAACTGTCACCCCCACCACCACCACCACCACCACCACCACCACCACGAGCCTGTGAGGTCCTGAGGCCGTGGACTGTGTGGTTCATCTCCACACCCCAGGGCCTAGCAGACAGCCTGGCACTGGTGTGGGCCTGGGACATTTTGATGAATGAATGAATGTGCTGTTTAAGTACATGAGTAATCATCCAGGCTTTCAGACTCTAAGTCCACAAATCAATCTCCTCTATCTTTCTGAACTCCTATAAAAATTATCGCCTGGCAATTAATTTGACACTCATATGCTGACTTGCACCCTCTCTTGAGTTGTTGTATTGAGCTATAATTTGAAAATTTTATTGTTATGAAATGCTTCAGATGGGGGATTTATGCCTTGTTTTCACAACTAGACTGTGAGCTCATTCATTCATGCAATAAGCATTCATCAAATCATGCACTGGGCACCATTACATGTGTTATCTCATTTAACCCTCCCTCCTTCTCCATGGAGCTATTCACTCAGACCCTACTGTGTATCACAGGCACGATGCTCAGGATAGGATATAATTGGTCCTAAAAGAACTCAAATTCAGTGCCTTTCAGGGTACATTCGTAAGCCCGATCAGGGACACAGTTGACTGCTAAGAGGGAGGGAGTGTGTTTGGACAAGGCAGCTGCATATGGCTGTGCAGCTTGGGCACCATGCAGAGGTGCCAGATGAGAGGGTGGGGATGGGGTGAAATCCAGCCTGCTCTGTGCTCACTAACCCTGCCCTGGGGCTCAGGGCTAGGCCTGCCTGCAGGTAGGAACTTTTCCTTCAGCACAAGGCACTTTGGCTTGTCAAGCCGGCACTGAGACTGCAACTGGCCAAAAGGGTTACTTTTTCCTGATTCGCACAAGGACACTACATTGCAGAGGGAGGCTGTTCTGCATGGTGTGTGCTGAAGATAGGAAATAAACTTTTAGATGAACACCACCCAAAGGCATTAAAATTAAAGTAAACAGACTGTTGCACAAACAAAATACTTCTGTAAAACGTATTCCACTTGGAGCAACCTCTGGTTTCTAATTGATTCTTTAAACAACCCTACAAAAGAGACATTTGCCATCGAACCTTCCACTGGGGGCAGCTAACCCTCCAGAGCTGGAGTGACATCCAGGAGGCTACAGTGCATGGAGTGAGGCTCAAAGGCAGTCGGTGCCTGCTGAGGCGAGGACCGGAGCTCAGGAACAGGCCCCGGAACCCCTTCTCCCTGGGCCCCTCACAGGGCTTCTGCCGGGACTCCCAACATCCAGTGGAGCACAGAGGGCTGGTGAAGACTTGCCCACTGGGATTTTACATGTGTGTTCTTGTCACAGGGAGGCCTTACCCCAACACCCTACACACACACACACACACACACACACACACACACACACACACGTGCACACGTGCACACACAGCCAGGATGGGCAGGGCTTCCCCAGGACAGGCCCTAGCAGGCTCCCTATCCTGGCCTTGCAGCTGTGGGCTCCTCACACACCAGGAGGAGCCTGAGCTCCCACAAAGGAGCGGCTGTGTCTGTCAGCCTCCCAGGCAATGACGAGTTGCTGCAGACAACAGACACGCCGGGGGCATGGAGGACCCATTCTGTTTACTTTGCCTCCCTACTGCTCAGTTGTTCCCTGCAATCTGTTGCAGGAGTTCAGTCAGAAAAGTGAAAAAGAAAATCCTTGAAACCAACTGGTGGAGATATTTAGCAGGTCGAGCCGGGGGCTTCCTGGCAAAATGAACAGAATACGGTTTCCAAGGCCACTGACTAAACAGGAGTTCTACTTCCAGCTCCATTACCAAAGCCACGTGCCTTGGGCCAGGCGCCTGCCCTTTCTAGGCCAGGTTCTCCTCCTCAGACACAGGGCACTGGACTGGGAAGGTCTCAGGTTCCTGGCAGTTCCGTGGGCTACGGTTTAATGACTGTTGGCAAAACTGGGCGTGGGGAGAACACCGGGTACTAAAGGGGGGCTGGCCACTGGGTGGAGATGACGATTTGGTAGTTAGATGAGGAACCGAGACCTCACACACCTCCACCCTGATAGCATTCATTAAATTTCCTGTTGGAGACCTTTACAGGGCCAGCGATGTTTACAATGAAGGCAAGTTTGTAGGTATTGGATCTACGAAAAGGATTATGTCCTTGGGGATCTGAGCCTCCGGATAGAGACACAGCAGTGTTCTGTGTTAGCAGGAGAAGGACTTGGAAATCAGTGTCCTGGGCTCACTTCCTGCCTCTGTGCCCAACACTGGGTAGGTGGTGACTGAATAGATGAGCTCACTGTGTGTCCTCAGACAAACCGTTTAACTCCTCTGAGTTGTGGCTTCCTCTACTGTTAAACAGGACAACAATAATAATGCTGGTCTTACAGGGTTGTCAAATTAAATGAGGTGCTCTAACTAGCTTTTCATAGGCATTCATAGGCGCTAGTATTCTTCCCCTTTTCTCCTTCCTTAAAGAGGCATAACATAAAATGCAAGAAGCTGAACACAGTAGGACAGAGATGAAGGACCAGAGGCAGCGCAGTGTGTGCACACACACATGCGTGACTTGGTGGGTCGGGAGAGAGGGCAGGACTGCATGGGAAGCTCTTACTCAGAATTCTCCATGAGATGCTTGGAAGTTTGGAACATTCTGTCTCTCTTTCTTTTGCCTTCCCTCCTATCTATGCTCAGGTCTGTTGATACCCTCCTTATCATTCGGGCTCTGTTCAGAAGCCACCTCCTCTTTGAAGACTCGGTGGGGCAGGGCATTATGTAACCTCCTCCTCTCTGGACTCCCCCAGCCTCTCCTTTGTGTCTGACCCTTTGGACCATGTGTCTCCAAATCTTACATCTGGTGGACAATGGGCTCCTGCAGGTTAGAAGCCAGGTGAGTCTCACTTGTATCCGTTACGTCCTCAGAGATGTAGGTGCAGGTGCCCAGTCAGTGTGTGAGATAACTGACCATGCTCCCTAAGAGGGAATTAGAGAGGCGATGAGAGGAGATCTGTGATCTTGAAGAACTTGTCCACACCCAATTTAAGATTCCCAGTCTTCTCTCCAAAGCACAGAAGATATATAAGATACAGCTTTTGTCCTCAAAGAATGGTCTTGTGAGAAACAAGGCCAGCCTGACTGAAATAATAAAATCATAATTATAGCTAACACGTTACGTTATAGCTCTTACTAATGACTAGGCATTGCTTTAAGCACACACATATTAACCCCATTTAACCTTCACAATAACCCCATAAGGTAGGGACCATTATTCTGTGGTTGAAAAAATTGAAATACAAAGACTTCAGTAATACGCCCAGGACCACCAGCTGTAAACAGGGGAGCTAGGATATGAACCCAGGAAGTATTGCTCTAGAATCCGCATGGAACTCCCTAATTACAGCAGAAAAATCTGAGGTTATAACCTCTGGGACCTCGTGCAGGTTACTAATCATCACTAGGCTCTAACTCCACATCACAAAGTGATTCCAAAGCCATTTTCTCACCTTCATGGAGCCCTTTACACAAAGGAATGTATCAGCTGAAGCTTGGAGGGGAGAATAGGAAAGAGGTTAGAACTACAACTGGCCTGCCTAGAGGGGGCTTTGGCTCCCTTTTTTATTTCTTTAGGGAGATCCTACCTGCCTTCCATGTACAGAGAGGTACTGCTGGCCTCACCCCTGCTATCATCTCTTCTCCCGGCCATGGAATGAATAATGATCAATGTACACAGAATGCAACCTGTCCACATTATCACTCGCCCTGATTGCCTAGTCATAAGCCTAATATGCCGGCCCTTTGTGAGCTGGCTGCTCTATTTCTGGCCATTCTCCAGCCAGCACCCTCAGTTCAGCCAGACTAAACTGAACCACACCCCTGCAGTTCCTCAAAAGAGTCTTCTTTCTCAGGCCTTGTACCTTTGGTGCATACTGTTTTTCCGGTCTTGTACATCCCTCCCTTCATCCCCCCTCCCAACTCCCACTGATTTCTTAAGTTAGCTCAGGTGTCATCTTCTCTAAGATTTCCTAACCCCTGCTCCACCCTATGCTACCCACCCCATTATCTGCATTTCTTTACCTACAAGGACACAGTATTGTCATTATGCCAATGCTTCTCTGGCTCCTGTGGGGAGCCAGACCCTGAGGGCAGGAATAGTGTCTTTTATCTCTGTGTTTCCCAAACCCCAGGTTTTCCGTAAATACTGCTTCATAAACAATGAAACAGTACACAATGGCAATTATGTAGCACTTGGTGTTTTTCTCAGGCTGATGAGGACACTGAGATGGAGATTTGTAATTCCAAATAAATTTGTGAATTTGTTTTCAGCAAATTCACAAAGCTAAGAAATAACAAAATAGGGGCTGAAGCTCAAGTCCCATGTCTTTGAAGTACATGGATGAACCCTACAAACACAGCACTCTTTCCTTGCCAAGGTTGTGAACAAGTTGAGAAATAAACAATAGTGAAGATGGAGAGCAGAGTGCCTACTGTATAACTGCTGGAGGCCAATTAGGCTTTGGGTCTCTTAGCTCAAGAGGCTTGCAAGTATTTCACCCCAAAATTGGGCAGACATGCCCACCCAGTCCAAGGCAGAGCTGAACTGTCTTTCCTGGGATGCCTGCCCAGGTGAGACCCAAGAAATGAGTGAGCAGAGGGGAACCAGTGCTCTCTGCGGACAACCCTCGCCCAGGAAGAAGGAAGAGATACCTGAGCTCAGCAGGCCTATGGTTCCTAAACTCATAACCAGAAAAATTACTTTAATTCTCCCAGATAAAAGAAAATAAAGTCCAGGAGTGTGCAAAGAGAAAAATCCATCCTCTTAGAAAACAAGAGTGGGGCGGGGGTGGGGGGGGGAGGGGAATGCTTGTTTGATTCTAACTACAACCCAGAAGACAAGCTTTCAAACCCAATTTAAAGAAAAGTTCAATTCCCCAGGTACCCCCCAAGATGAAATTTACCAAACTTATCCATGGACTCATAATTCTTCCCAAAATATTGAGTTTGAGATCCCTATGAAATATTCAAACAATGATGTCTAAATGTCAATTGGTCTCTATGCCCACAGCTCCAGAGTTAGGCCTGGGCTTCAGCTATCATTGTAGGAGTCATCAATCTGTAGAGACATGGGAGTGATGAGACTCCCAGAGAGTAGGTAGAATAAGAATAGAGAGTTAAAACCCAGCTCTCTAGAATACCATCGGTCCGGGGACGGGAACAGAGCAAGAGCCTGCCAAGGAGTGGCCATGAGGAGGACTGGCCTTGTGAGCCCAAGGAAAAGGGTGGGAGCAGTGGCCTCGTGTTGTTGAGGGATCAAGTTTGAAATAAGAATTGAATAAAGATCATTGGATTTGAATGGTCAAGGAGGACTCATTTCAGTGGAGTGATGAGAGGAGTGATAAGGAATGATAAGGGCAGAATCCAGAAAGCAGGGGATGATTGGGAGGTGATCAATATTTGCAGATAACTTTCAGAAAGTGTGGTGGGAAGGGAGGGTGGGGATGTAAGGCAGTGGCTGGATGCCTGGGTTAAGTTAAAGAAGAGAATTTTTCTTCCATTTAAAATATAAAGATATTTAAGCATGCTGATGGGAAGAGGAGCCAAGAGAGAAGGGAAAGATGAATATACTGAGAGAGGTGATACCTTGTGGAGCAATGTCTGTGAGGAGGCAAGAAGATAAGCTTCAGAGTACAGGTGGGGAGTTTGGGAACATGGATTTGGAATCAGTTTTATGGAATTCAGATCTACTTACTAGTGATCCAAATTCCAACAAGTCATTTAGCATTCCGTCTCCTCCCCAAAACTCAGTTTCCTTATCTGCAAAATGGGTATAATAAATAATATCTTCCTAAAGCAATAATCAGGGCTATAAACAAATATTTGATTTTCTCATTCTGGGAACATGTTAAGATCAAACTTTCTCATCCCAATTAAACTCAGGCAAGGATATCTGACTCACACTGTCCAATGAAATATGGAAAGAAGTGATGTGTGGCATTTCCAGGTGGAAGCTTTGGGGGCCAGTGTGTGTTTGACCACATTCTCTTTCCCTCGACCATAACAACCTCAATGTTCACAGTGGCTGCCCTATCAGTCTGAGCCTCAGAGTCAAAACAACATTGAGTCATGAGCCAACCAACCTATGATGGACATGTAGCATGAACAAGAAATAAATTTTTATTGTTTTATGCCACCTAGATTTTGGGTGAGCTTGTTACTGAAGCATAACCTAACCTATCCTTATTCATATACTACCTTGTAAAATTATTCTGAATGTTACATGAGGATATATGTAATATGGCATGCAGAATAATAGGGAAAACAGAAACCAATTAATAAATATTGATTCCTTTACCTTATTGAGAGCTGTAAACAATACTGCTCATTGGATGAGAAGTATGTAAAATTGTTCATAGGATGCAAACATTGTTTTAATAGTGATGATGATAGAGGACATTTATTGAACAATAACTACAAGCTAGATTCTGGACAGTGGAAAAAGTCCTTGCTCATGCTTGCTTCTTTTCCCTGTCCTTTATTTTCTCTCTCCTCTGATCATTTCTGGTGATCCTTTTCAATCAACTAGGTATTATACAACCTTACTTTCAGTACAAAACAGGACCCCAGAAATGATCCAGTGCAATGTCTGCCCAATGTCAGGGCTTCCTTTACAATTTCCGTGGCACGTAGGCAATCCACGTTTTGCTGAATTACTTTCTGTGACAGGTTGCTACCTCATATGGTGGCTGCTTAACCATAAGTTCTAACATGTTGGGGTCCATATTTGCCTTGTTCACATTGGAATTTTCTGTGGCCAACACAGTACATGGCAACATAGTAAAAAGTCAATAAATATGTGTTAAAGGAATGAATGACTACCTGAGTAAACTTACAGATAGCTATAATTTTTCATCTCCTTGTCTATAAATGGTGATAATAATACTAATCTCAGAAGACTTTCTTGAGCTAACAGGTGAGTGTAGAAGCTCTGTTTTAGTGTTGGTTCTCAGCCTTATCTCACTTCTCCTTAAACAGAGCTCAAAATAAACTAATGCTGTAATACAAATTGAGCCATTCACTGGCCTTCCAACTAATTTCCCACAGCTAAACTTCTGAGCTATTTCTGGAACAAAGGCATGATATGTATGCACTTAAAATCATAGAATTCCATTTTGGAAGGCAGTATAGTTTGGTAGTGAGGAATGCAGGCTCTGAAATCCAACAGATGTGGATATAAATCCACTCCTTATGGATTGTCTGTCATAAGTAGCCATCAACTTTCTTATCTTTAAACTAGAGGCTTGGTGCACAAAATTAGTGAAATTAGTGCATTAGGGTGGGTCCAGGAGCCCCTTGCAGTCCAGGAGCCCTCCCCCCCCCATCCCCCCGTAGGGAACAGGCCTAAACCAGCAAGCAGTCAGACATCCTTAGCACTGCCAAGGAGGCAGGAGAGGCTCCCACCTCCGCTGCTGCACTCGCTAGCCGTGAGCCCTGCTTCTGGCTGAGTGGCTCTCGCACTGTGGGAGTGCACTGACCACCAGGGGGCAGCTCCTGCATTGAGTGTCTGCCCTCTGGCGGTCAGTGCACAACATAGTGATCAGTTCCGCCATTTGGTTGATTTGCATATTAGCCTTTTATTATATAGGATTATTATATAGGATGGGGATATCTCATTTGTTGTAAGGTCTAAAGAAGAAAACTGATGTAAAGTACTTAGTACTAGACCTGAAACATAGCAAACACTTACTAAATGTAACGTATTGGTGTTATTTGTTTTGGATATTAAGAGACCTTAGAGGCCATCTAGTTTAACCCCCAATCCATTCACAACTGCTAGGCAATTAGATTCTGTCAAGGATGTGTTCCCTTTCACCACCTCACTTCCACCTCACTTCTATAAATAGATATAATCTGTCATTTTGGACTCTGCAGATGGATTAGTTAGGGTAACACTAGCTGCTGTAACAAAACAAAAATTCTAAAGTGTATATAGCTCAGAGATTATGGGAGTTATTTCTTATTCAAGTTCTCAATTGGCTTTCCTGATTGGTGGGTGGCTTTCCTTTAACTGGTGAGTTAGGGATACAGGTTACCTCTGTTTTCAGCATATAACTTCCAAGGACCCCAAGCTTGATGACATCAAGCCATTAGAAGAAGAAAGGGAATAGAGAAACCATATCTGCTTATTGACTCTCTTGGTGTGGAAGTGACACATTCCTTCTCACATTCCAGTGTTGAAAACTAATTACATGGCACCTCCTAAATGCGGGGGGTGCTGGCACATATAACAGCTGCCTGGCTTGGTAGCTATTGCCAGTGGACACTTTCACCTACTTCTGTGAGAGGAGGAGCATGGAGTTTGATGGCCAGTGAGCTGTATCTTCCTTAATTGATAAGACAACTATCATCTGCATTTTTGTTGCTGTGATTTGCACCATGCTAGAAAAGGTTTTAATTTAGACTTTGGCAGACCTAAAATATTATATACCATGTGGCATCATCCATAAAAATGTCAAATACATTTTCTAGTGGAGATAAAATGTTGAATGTAGAATGAGTTAGGAACATGAAGGAGTGAGTGATAGAAGAAAAAAGAGAAAGATAGAATTGAATGGAGCTAGGAGAAGGCACTTTACACATAGAATATGTCATATAATCCTCAAAGAAACTCTGTGGTCATAAAATATTCTCTGGTCAATATACAAGGAAACTGATGCTCAAAGAGGTGACATGGCTTGCCCAAGGTCGCATGTGAAACTACAGAGCTCACACTCAAACCTGAATTTGTCTGAATACAAAGCCAAAGTTCTCTCTTTCTCCAGATGTGAATGTAAGAGGAGCCCCTTACTTTACCTATTTCACTCCTCCCCACTGGCCTGCTCCCTCCTCTGGTTGGTCAGATTTTCACCAATTCACTTTCCTCCAGGGAGAGTAATTTTGCAAGTGGTTTTAGTTTCCACTTCCATTTTCAAGTGGTTTTAGTTTCCACTTCCATTATACGCTTCACCCATAGTTATTATAAGCATGGTCTATTGCTCATCACTTTTACTGACTTCCCTAATCAAAACCATTTTTCTATGTTGCACAACAGGAAATTTAAAAATTTGTTTTATAGTGGGATCTATGAATATTCCACTTGAAATAGCCCAACATCCGCTCCCTCTTCAGCTAAATTCCATCCACATCTTGCCAGCAATGCCCTGCCATTGTGAAGAGTAAAGAAAGGCATAGGATCAGAATTACTGGAATTGGAGTGTGACATTCCATATTGGGTTTGGCTTTACCTGTTCAACTCACTTGAGATCCCAGCTTTGAGGGATAATAAAAAAATATTAGCTTCATTTGCTCTAGCTGATTTCCTCATAAATGATTCATATTTTTTCTAATAACTTATACCCTCCCCTTTCATCCAGGAGGCACCCATCAGCCACAAAGAGCCAACTACTAAATATGACACTGACAGATGCTAATTTTTGATCACTCCAATTTATAGGAATCTCTCTCTGTCTAAACATACACACACACACACACACGCACATGCACAAACACACAAGAATCTGGTACAATTATGGGGAGCATTAATTAGTGCATATCAAATGTGAGCTTGACAGGGCTATGATTTAAATACAAAGATGCCTGAAGAACCATGATTCAATATTTGAGCTTCACGCTAGTCTGATGCTATTGTATCCACCTGAACAAATATGGCCTGGCATCCTACCTTCTCCACAGCTGTTTGACTCTCTCCCTCTAGGCTGGTGAGTCTAAAGGGGCCTGTTTATGTGGGGGGAAAGGGTGAGGACAGATTCCACACAGTGCTTAGTAAGGATGGAAGACATCTGGGGCAAGGAGACCCCTCCCTCTGCTGTCAGGAAATGTGGTTCCCTGAGCAGAACAGGAGCACCCGATCTCTGGATGTCCCCTGAAGCTTTCATCCAGGATCTGACACATTAATTGTGGGAAAACCACTAAAGATTTTTTAACCCTGCCAAGACTCATGTTTTCTCATCCATGATGTAGAGATGATCATTCCCAGCCTTCACAAAGTTGTGTATTTGTAAATGTTTACATGTTTAGGGTGATCACTTATGCTAGACTCTGATGTAGCCTTTACATGTAACTTCTCATCCATTCCTCACAAGCATCCTATGAATCCATGGCTGAAGGAGAAAACTGATGAGCATAGATTTAGGGGATTTCCTAAGGGTACCCAACTAGTAAGTGATGGAGTGATTTAAGCAGAAGTCCCTTACTTTATCCCATACCGACAGTTCTCTTTTGGCTTCAAATTGAAGATATTCCATTGAAATCAACTTAAGTATCCAATTCTTCACCACCAACTAAATTCTGAGCTAGGCAAAGACCAATCTATTGACATACAGTAGAGAAGCTTGAGCTGTACGATCTGAGAGACCTAGATTTAAATCCCAGCTCTGCCACTTATAACCTTTGTGATCTGTTGAAGTTATCTAACTTCATTTCCCTCAACTATAAATATGGTGATGATAATATATATCTTTCATTTTAAAGAATTATTTCTGTATAGCCACACTTCCATTCACAATGGATTTAAGGCAGCTTATACAATGCATCCAATACATTAGAAAAACAAAAATATTGGGGCCAGTGAAGTTATAAATAATAGTAGACATAAAATCTGGAGGAAAGTAAGGATGTAAATATATAAACCTTCCTAATTATTAAATTATAAAATATTGTACCTAATTAATGAAGTTACAAATATTGAAGGGAATCTTGAGCAGTTAACTGATTTCTCTTCTATGTGTTAAAAAAAATGTGTAAGAAAGAAGGATTCCAGTTCCTCACAAAAACAAATTTTTTTTCTGGCATCCAAAAGGGTATTAGGGATAAATGAGCTCTGAAATGCATAGCCTCTGGTTGCTGGTTTAAAACAAGTGATCCCAAAAGATACAAATAAATGGAAGGCATTCCATGTTCATAAATTGGAAGACTTATTATTGTTATGATGTTAATACTACCCAAAGTGATCTATAAATTTAATGCAATCTGGAAGTGAAATTACCCTTTCTGATTTCAAAACTTATTACAAAGTTACAGTAATCAAAATAGTGTGGTATTGGCAGAAAGACATAAAGACCAATGGGATAGAATAGAGAGCCCAAAAATAAAACCTTCCATATGTATGGTCAAATAATTTTCAAGAAGAGTGTCATGACCATTCAATGTGGGAAGGACAGTCTTTTCAACAAATGGTGTTCAGAAAACTGGAGATCCACAAACAAAAGAGTGAAGTTGGACCCTTACCTGACGCCCTCTATACAAATTAACTCAAAATAGATAAAAGACATAAACATAACACCTAAAACTATAAAATTCTTTGAAGAAAACATAGGGGAAATGCATCTTGACATTGGATTTGGTAATGATTTCTTCAATATGGCACCAAAAGCAGAGGCAAATAAGGTAAAAATAGATAAATTGGACCTCATCAAAATTAAACCTTTCTTTGCACCAAAAGACACAATCAACAGAGTAATAAAGCAACATTTTGAGAAAAAGAACTGCAAATCATAGTCTGATGAGTTACTATCTAAAATGTGTAAAGAACTTTAAACTAACAAGAAACCAAATAAACCAATTAAAAATGGACAAAGGGCTTGAATAGACATTTCTCCAAAGAAGATATACAAATGGCCAGCAAGCACATGAAAAGATGCTCAAAATCACTAATCACTAGAGAAATGCAAATTAAAACCACAACGAGATATTACCTCACAATCATTAGAATGGCTACTATCACACAAAAAAGGAAAGCAGAAAATAACAAAGTGTTGGTAAAGATGTGAATAAATTGGAATCCTTGTGCATTCTTGCTAGGAATGTAAAATGGCTAGCTACTATGAAAAGAGTATGGAAGTTCCTCAAAAAAATAAAAATAGAATTACTCTACGGTGCAGTAATATCACTTCTGGGTATATATCCAAAATAATTGAAAGCAGGGTCAAAGATATATTTGTACACTTACCTTCAGAGCAGCATTATTCACAATAGCCAAAAGCCTGGAAACAAGACAAATGCACATTAATGGGCGAATTGATAAACAAAATGTGGTATTTGCATAGAATAGAATATTGTTTGGCCTTAAAAAGAAAAAAATTCTGACACATGCAATATGGATAAACCTTGAGGATATTATGTAAGTGAAATAAGCCAGTCACAAAAACACACATACCGTATGATTCCACTATAAAAGATACCTAGAAAAGTCAAATTAATAGGAATAGAAAGTAGAATGGTGGTTGCCAGAGGCTGGGAGGAGGGAAAAATGAGAAATTGCCATTCACAAGTATAGAGTTGCAATTTTGCAAGATGAAAAGTTCTGGAGAGGGATTGCATAACAATGTAAACACATTTAACACTACTGCACACTTAGAAGGGGTTAAGATGGTAAATTTTACGTTATATCTATTTTATCACAACTAAAAAAAATTTAAATTACAAAAATACCCTAGGTGCTTCCTAATGCAAGCTTCCTTCCTCTCTGTTGCTAGGGGAGTGCTTTTCATAAAGGAAGAGGGATAAAATTAGCTTGGAAGTTCTGGAAAAGCTACACAGAGGAGACACTTAAATTGCTAGTAGATATCTCCAAAGCAGAGAACAAGCCACACGTGTAAAGCCAGCGAGGGAGTCACACATGCTGAAATACCGGAGGGGTGTGGGGGGAGGCCAGGTGTGAGCTGAGTACAGCGAGTGATGGCTGAGGAGGCTGGAGAGAAGCAGGTTTTTCTGTCCCACTAAGGAGACTGGACTTTCACCTGGAGGCGCTTACTGCTCACAAAATAGATTGGAGTCATCAAAACTGTCATGTCTCAATGATTTGAGAACTGGCTATCTGTGTGAATTATACAAGTGTTGTCATTTTCTCTATGCTGCTTTATTTTTTCATTTCACTGAATATCAACATCATAAATTTCATAGACATAAGGAATGCTAGAGATCATGTAAATCATGAAATCCTTACTTGGTGGCTGGAGTGGGTAGAAGTTACATAGAGTGGAATTAGGGTGTGAACTCTCTATTTCATGAGGGTGATTTTGTGCCCTGCCAATTTGCAGGAGCCCCACATATATAGGAGGCATTCTCTAGCTACTGGTAGAATGAGGGAGAGAATGGTGCCGACACAAAACCTATTCCAAGCACTTAATGTAGTATCACTTTACCTGGGGCAAGATCACTATTCAAATACTATCATCTTAGTTGTGATTTGGCAATGTGTTGAGCTCCCCAGGAACCTCCTTACCATGGGGGAAATCTCTGCACTGGAAAGTTCCCATTGCCTCTGATGCTCAATTTCCCATACGTGGAACTGGCAAGGTCTGCCACGGAAGCATCGGAATTCACTCCTCCCTTCTCTCATTCACTCATTCAGCCAGTGCCTCCCAAGGGTAAGGCACTGCTCTGGGAATTCCAAGATGAACCTGGCCTGATCCCTGCCCTGGTCTAAAAGAGTAAGACAAATAAATGAACAAATCATGTTCCTCACCAGCATCCCCACCCTTATGGAAGGTACAATTTCAGACCTACCTCTACCTCCGTGCAGCTTCTTGACTTCTTGACCCAGTAGCGCTGGTGGTTTCTCTGCTACAAGCCCTGAGTGTACTTTATTCTCTACACTACTCACCTGTCCCCTGTTACATCCTGACCACTATGTAGTTGTTAGAATATGTTCATCCACCACCTGAATTGTAATCCTCATAACAGGAACTTTTTCATAGCAACTCAATGCATCTCAATTTACATTCCAGTGTGTTTGCTCCTGCAATTCCTTTTGCCTGGAATAATCTTCCCAGCCCTCATCATTCACCTGTTGATGAACTCCTCTTCAGCCTTGAAAGTCAAACTCAAATTTTCAGGGCAGTCATCCTGACCTCTTTGTGTTCATGGCCTTCTCTTCCTACTTCTGTAGCATTTACTGTGCTGTTTTGAAATTATTCACTTACTTCTATGCCTATCCACAAGGCAGGACTGGGGGCATGGTTTTACCCTTTGTCAGGAATGCAGAATCAAGCAGTGCACTAGTTAAGGTAAAGCAAACTGCTCTAATAGATGGAACCTAAAATCTCAGTGATCCGGCACGTGTAAATTTCAACAGGTTTTCCTGATTAGGCACTGGGGGACTGCGCTCCATAAAGCCAGTAAGGGGCTAATTTGACTAAAGTTCTGCTGTCTTTCTGGCTTCCAAGATCTCCCTGGTGTCCACATTAAGTCACCAGATGAGTGAAAAAATAGTGGAGAAGGCATACCCCTCCTTGGGCCAGAAGGGACACATGTCTTCTGTTCACATCTCGTTGGAGAGCTGGGCATGCAGCCCCTTCTGGGTGTGAAGTGGGTGGGAAACTGTAGGCCATCTCTGGCCATCTCTGCCAAGGGTGACAAAAACGGACCCTCTAAACACATGCCCATTTTACTCAGGAGATAACAGTAAATTTTCGATTTGCAGGGAGGTTCAGCATTTAGACACTGAAAGTTGATGTGAGAAAATTTCTCAGATTCTTTAGAACTTGGCAGAGAATGCCTGCAAACAGTATGAGATAATAAAAGATAATGCCATTTAATTTGGTCCTGTAATTATAGTTACTTCTTTCCAAAGAGCCAAGAATAAACACTCTAATTACTCTACAGGTTATACAGAGATCAATAAAACGAACTCCTTCCAATCTCTCCCTGCAGAAACACACAGCTCATAAATACAAAAGATCAGGGCACGATCTGACCAGTGATTAGACCCATCTCCCTGGGCAGAGAAAGAAGGGATTGTAAGGTGAGCATCTAATTTGCTCCATGAATTGTAATAAGTATTTTATAGAAGTCAGTTAAAATAATTCTCAAAGCAAATCCTGGAGCAGAATATTATTATCTGCATTTGCATATGAGGAAACTGAATTTCAAAGAGGAGGAGGTACTTTCTCAAAGTGGCAGAGCTGGGATTTGAGTCCAGGGCAGCCAACCCCATATCCTTTCCACTGCACCAGGTTCTTTCTGGGCATCACACAGAGGCATGTAGGAAGTCCGTCTTCTCAGAACTATGCCCAAGCAGGATTCCTTGGTTGTAATTATACACCTTCCATACTTAGTTGCCCAAAGGACAGATGCTGTCACCTCTGAGGAGGTCCTTGAGGTGTCCCAGTGGATGTGGTGAGTGCACTTCCTCCCAGAGAGGCATGACCTTCAAATGCCTCCTTCCAGCCCATCAGAGCCATTGTTGTGACATTGTGGATGGGCTCCGCTGAGCTCTCACAGAAATGAGTGCCTGGAATTGGACTCTCTCATGCATTTATATTGGCCTCATCAACAGCATGACTCTAGGAGATCAGGGCCAACCATCTGCACACCCTGAGAGGGGACTCCCAGAGGAAAAGAATTACCTTGAGCCAAACAGCAGGAGGCAGCGGCCGCCAGGGTATGGGATGAGAGGGATCACTCTTCAGGTAAGGGCATCTGTAATGTGACCAAGCACCCTCTGTCTGTATGAAGCCTGCCCTTCTCACCTCTCAGGAAGAGCCACCCATGTCCACCTTTTCTCTTGCACAATTTTCCTCCCCAGCCATCCTACACTCCACTCCTTCTCTGCTCTCTTCTTTCTGGGCACTTAGCAGAAGGGCTGCAGCCTAGCATGGAAACAAGAATAGGGGCAGCACAGCATGGAGATTAAGATAATGCACCTTGGCAATGGATAGGCCTGTGCTCTAGCCCTGGCTCGGCCACCTGAGACCTTAGGCAAGTGATTCCATTTCTCTGAGCTTTAGTGTCTTCATCTGTAGAATTTGGATAATAGCAGTGACTACCTCACAGCAGGACTGCCACAAAGAAAATCATGTAAAATCCTGAGCTTACACCTGGCGTAGAATAATTACCCAAATTCCTGTAGATTTTTTAAAGCCTATAAATGAAAGACAAGGAATTTGGAATTTCTAAATCCTACCTGGCACTCTCTAACTACATCATGTTGGGCAAGTTACTTAGGTTCTCTCGGTCTCAGCTCCTTCATCTGTAAAACAGGAGGAGAAAGAAGAGAAAGGAGAGAAGAGAGGAGGCCTGTCCTTGGACCTTGTGGAATTGATGAGCTTGGAAAATGAAGTAATGTTCATGAAACTCTTGGGGACAGGGAGTGAGGATGGCAGTCAGGGGGGCTCACTATTTAGTTATAGAAGCAAGACCGAGAAAGAGATCTGACTATCTGTGACATGGTCTTACTGTGGGGGCCGAGAGACTGCAAGAGCCAAAGAGGTTCAGAGAAGAGAGATCCATAAGGTAGGATGTATTTATAAATGGGGGTTGGCAGACATGAGAGAGCCATCCCATTCATGGCGGAAATGGACACAGACTGTGTTTGGGAAGGAAGGCAAGTCAGTACAGGTGAGCAGGGAGGAAACTCCTCTGACTAAATCATTCTTAGATGCAAAGGACCATAACAACATAAGCAGGATGAGACCACACCATGAAGGGACTTAGGAAGGGGCAAAGGAAGGAGACACGTGTTTTATTTCTGACTTTTGATGTGCTCATATGTTGTCTTTGCCCACCCAGCATCCATTTACCGTGACTGTCCTGTGGGAGCACAGGGCCATTGAAATCTCTCTGACAGTTCTCCCTGGTTATGAAGCCTGAGACCTAGGTTTCATCTTTGAATACCTTTCCATCCAGACAGCCCTCAGGTTCCACAGATTCTACCTCCCCAAACTCTCTAACCCACCCAGTTCTTTCCATCTCTACTGGTACCCTCATCCTCACCTCTCATCTGAGCGCTTGCATCTGCCTCTACCTGGTGTCCTTGCCTCTACCCCCTTCCCCCCAATTCATTGTACTTCCTGCAGCCAGAGTGGTGTTTTGTACAGTGCAGATGTCTCTATCCTATTTAATACCTTTTGATGGCTTCACATTAGGATAAACTTCACAGAGGACAAACTCTCAGCTCTTTACTGTGGCAGGTCCCTATTTGTCTGGCAGAGACTCAAGATCCAGGCTGCTTACATTCTGGCTTTGTGATCTCAAGCAAGTTACTTAACTCCTCTATGCCTCAATTTCCTCACTGCACAATGGAGTTAAGAGTGCACACTTTTAAACGTTGTTGTGAGGCTTACATAAATTAATATATATAAAGCACTTAGAACAATGCCTGGAACATTGCAAATGTTTTTTTAATTGTTGCTATCACCATTGCCAATATCATCCTCACCATTTCAATTTTTCCCTCTCACCCTCTGCTAGATTTAATTACTCCTAACATACCATCTCCTCTCAGAATCGTATATGCTGAGCCCTCTACCAGGGAAGACGTGTAGTTCTGCACAACGCGATCTTGATCTTTCATCTTAAGCCTCTCTTCCTCAGAAAAACTTTCCCTGACCAACTCAGGTGGAAGTAAGATGCCTGGTATGCTTTTCATTTTTACTCCTTAGTCCCCCACTTTGTAATATCCATCACACTGGTAATTACTTATTCAATATCTCCCTTACCCACCTATTGTAAACTCCTCAAGGACTAGGACCAAGCATGTATTGGTCACCACTCGAACTGCCCCTCTCCACTCTCCCAACTCCAACATGTTTCACGCCATTTCCTTTCTCGACACCATCTCATTTTCATAGTGGCAAGCACTCCTCCTAATGGAAATAAGTTTTCCACTTATTTATAGCACTCCTTTATTTAAAATTATGTTAAAAAACTAACAAGAAGGTCACATTTTAATCCAACTAGCTAAATCATTTAAAATATTTATAAGGGCCATTTTCAGCCCTTGTTCTAAACAGGGGGGTGGAGTGGGAAGCCTACTACAGAAGCCACGCATGATTTAGAATTAGCAGAGCCTTCGGAGGGGCCATCCAAGCCTGCCACTCTGCCCACTTGAAAGATGTTTCCCAAAATAAAAGGCATGCCATCCACTAACACTTGCATAGTCTTGAAACCATGCGTGTGCAGCCTGATGCCAAAAGAGTTTGGGAGAAGAGGAAGCGGCTGCTCCAAGCTCTGTGGGCAGCCTCTTCTGAAGCTGCCATAGCAACAAGAGAAGACTAACTGCAATCCTTCCATATTAGGTGTGAGCTGACTCCAGACAAGGAAAATAGAACGCAGAAAAGAAAACTTCCTGGGAAACTCCTATAGAGTCCTTTGCAGGTGACCCATCCCCCTGCCTGCTACATCCCAAACCACCATATGAGTAATAGCATGGAGGATTTAAAAAAAAAAAAAAAAAAAGCTTTCCATTCCTTCAGACACCCAGACATACAACCCTCTTGATAAAATTGCACCGGAGTCCTCCCCCACCCCCCAAATCGCAGCACCCTCCCCTCTTGTTCTGATTCTCAGCTGCTTCCATAGCCCATCCATCTGTCAGTGCACATATGGGTAAAAGAGGCAAGCCAGAAAGCAGAGAAGGATTTGTATTTCATAAGCATGTTCTCAGCAGAGGAGTAGAAAATGCTTTCTACCCAAACTGAGAAGGGGTTGGCAGGTCTGGGATAGTATCCTCTCAGCTTGGGATGACCTTGCAAATCCAGATGCTACTCTGTCATTTGGGTTCCGGTGGCAGAACCTGTCTCGCTTCCCACAGCGTCTCCTTCCCTTGACCACCCAACCACTGCCAACCACTCATCCACTCCCACCCAATAGCAAGACTCTGTGTGGCACATGGAGTCCCAGCCCCTGCATATGTCCTTGTCTGCACTTTTCCAGATTCTCCTCTTCACTGAATGAGTGCAGATCAGAACTCTGATGCATAGTGACAGCGACCTTGAACAAGTCCCTTCATAGCTGAGCATTGGTTTCCTCAGCTGTGAAACAGGACAAATCACACTGCCAAACTCTTAGTTTAATGGGGAGGATTAAATGAGATGATATATATAAACCTTTTAGCCCAGTGCCTGACTCACAATAAGTGATCAGCAAGTGCTGGTTTTTTTCCACCCATGAACCTGGTCTTCCAGCTCACCTTGAAGCTGCCCACAATATCTAGACTTGATGATTATTTATTTTCTTGAGGCAAAGACCATGGTGCCTTATTTATCTTTGTCTCCTGATTTGCCTGTGGTTCCAGTTACCTAGCACAGATGTCTGGCTCAATATAGGTATTTAACACATTTGGTATAAAAATGCACAAATTGGTGGATGGGTGGGTGGGTGGATGGATGGATGGATGGATGGATGGGTAGATGGGTGAAGGCATGAATAATAAAGGGAGGATGCACCTTTTACTTGCCACATTGAATAGGGACAGTCTGGTTCTCTCACAAGCCATCCAACAGAGATAAGTTGCCCAAATAGGTTCACAGACTTGCCTAGTCTTTAGTTTTTTTCTGACCAGCGGCTTCTGCATAAAGTTGGCTGGATGTTTTCTTCTCTATCAATATGGGACCTTTGGAATTTGGCTAAAGTTTGGTATTTGGTCTTATTTCTCTTTCTTGTCTTGACACTGAGGCTCCTTTCCTTCCTCTCCTTGAGTGCCAGCATAGATGCCAGTTGGCCCACTGGCTAAGTTAACCCTCGCAGCCTGCCTTTGGATGGCTCTGCCAATGCTCCATAATGCTTGGCTTTGCTGGGAACCCACATGGCTCCCTGTCTCATGATGTTTACACGGCTACCCTGCCTCTGTATCCATTCTCCCAGCCTAGCTCCTTCCATTGCACAAAGCTGTATCGGAAGACAACCGGGACTAAAAACAGATCTGGAAGAAAGGCAATGCTTAATGCTATCAGCCACTTTCCCTTGTGCCCACCACACAGCTAAGACCATTTTATACAGGAGAACGCTAAAGTGTATAGAGCTTAAGTCACACAGCTGGAAAATGCAGAGCCCGAACTCAAACCCAGTCCTTCTGACCTCAGAGCCTGTGCTCATTTCACCACAGCAAAAAAATGTTCTCATCGTCTTTCCACTGAGATGGCGGGGTGGGGGGAGGGGGGCATTCTTCTTATCCTTCTTTCTGTCCCATCTCCAGAGCCTATCTTAGGTTTCTTGCCTCCTTAATATCTCTACTTGACAGAAGAGTACACCAGGCCTCACAAGTAATAAGGGATCTATTGGAAAGAAAACAGAGATGATGGGATCCATCCAGATGATGAAATCCTGGACAACTCCACATGAAGAAAAGCAGCAGAGCTAGTCGTAGAGCGGACACCGTCTCACTCCTCAAGGTCCAAGCTAACTCCACAGCATCATCTGCTTACACTCAGTGCTATTCACTTCATATGTTGAAATCACCTGTTCATACATGTGCCCGCCATTCTCCAACTGAGACTTTCTTGATGACACTGCTCTGTATAGTTATTGCTGCATAACCAACAACCTCAAAATTTACAGTCTGAGAACAACATTTTTATTATTTCTCACAGTTCTCTGGTTAATTAATTGGGCTCAACTGGGACGTTCTTCCTTGGGGCCTCTCGTGTGGTTACAATCAGTGACTGAAGCCAGAGTTGACTGAAGACTCACTTGGGCTGAATGCTGAAGGTGGCTCATTCCTATGGCTACTAGTGGATGCTGGCCCCTGGGTGGGAACTCAGCAGAACAGCTATTCATGGGGTGGGGATTTGCTCAGCATGATAACTGGGTACAAAGAGCAAGTGCTTCAAAAAGCTCAATCAGAAGTTACAAGGCTTCTTATGACTAGCCTCAAAAGTCCACTATGTCATCTGACACATTCTATTGCTCAAGCAAATCACTAGGTCAGCCAAAATTCAAAGGAGTAGCAAAGAGTTTGCTGACATCTTTAATAAGCTACAGAAATGCTCTTAAAGCATCTCTGTGATCTCAGCAACTTGAAAAGCATCTGGCATACACAAATGATAAATACTTGTTGACCAGACTCAAACCAAAAGATAGTGTAAGATGGAAGATATTAATTATTCCAGGAACAACTTTAATGGCCTCAACTTTCTCCCTTAGAATCTCTTGGTGTCTTTTACTCCAAATAACATAAATGCATTTTTAAAAATTACCTCTTCCAGCTCATGTGAAGTTTCTGTCTGGATCTCTTTAGTAACAAGGAAGACATCAGCACAGTAGTGTCGTGAGTTGGGAAAATTTCCAGCCAGACTGGTTAAGTATATGGGCTCTGCAGTCAGACTGCCTCAGTTGGGTTCCTCGCCTTACCTCTTCTACCATATATGCTCAGGCCAAACTTCTTATGCCTCCATTCCTCATCCATATAATGGGTTAATGAAAACATCTGTCTCTAGAGTTGTTGTGAAAAGTTCATCATGTGCCTTGTATATAATAAGTGCTCAATAAATATTAGCTATAATTTCTAGGCTTTCTTCCCCTTTCTTACATCTACATTGAATAAACATCTCCTTAGCTTTTGCCCTTCATGATTTTTCCCTTTTTCTTTCCAGCTACCAGGTCCTACATTTTCTAGGTATCACCTTTTGTATTATGCCTGGATTTGTATAGAATGTTATGCTCTTCAAAGTACTCTTGCATCAATTTAGTGTATCCCCTTAGCGTCTTTAATAAAGGTAACAAGATTGTCACAATTGTTCCCATATTCTACATGACTTAACAGAGGCTAAAAGATGTGAAATGTCTTGTTCAACATGGTAAATTATCAGAACAGGAACAGAATCTCACTGTCATGGGTTAGATTCTACTAATTTCCCTAATAACTGAATGGCCTCTAATGATGTCACCAAGAGTCGGATAACAGATGACTTCAAAGTGTGAGGGAAATCATTACAGCTTGGGCTTTCATGGGCTTGATATTAAAAGTTTTGAATATTTACCCCTATTAAATTATCAAAATTGACTTAAACTTCTAGAACAATTTAAAAGGCAATTAATTTTCCTAAAATAAGAACAGCTGTTCTTGCCAGTGGATATTAAATAGAAGTCTAGTGATGATTTAGAATTTGCTAAAGATTCTTGGAAGCCAGATCATGATGACTTTATAGCTAATTCATGCAGGCAGGTGTGTTCTCCCCTCTGGATCTAATTCATGGCTTCTGTGAATTCTCTAGTTTGGAGAGAATCTATGCCAAAGACAATAAGACAAACCATCTTGATATGAATCCAGCATATTCAAAGGATGACCGACAGCAAATTGAGTAATTCCTACAAGCATGTGGCATTAGCAAATGAAGGTATTCACAATAACTTTCCAACAAGCTAGAGACAGCGTAATATGGGAGAGAGTACTGGGCTAGGGATGAGAAAGGAGCTTGCATGCTTGAAGTTCCTATGATGTTCAGTTCAAAGCAACAAACATTGGGCACTCACTTGGTGACATGTAGTATGTTAAAATGATGACAGATGGCCCCTTCTTTCAAAGAGCTTGTAGTTTAGTAAGTCGGAGACACCTAAGTATTCATGATCATGTGGTAGGTGTCGTGATAGAAAGATATGTAAAATTATATGCATAGAGAGACACAAGAGCAGCAGGAAGGGGCAGCTAATCCACTTTGGAGGAGAGAATGGGAAGAACAGAGGAGGCTTTCTGAAGGAGATGTCAGCTGATCTGAATTGTGAGCAAAGCGTGGGCATTATAAAGGCAGAGAAGAACCTGTAAGGGCAACATAGGCAAGAAGAAACAGTATGAGCAAGGCCTACAGAAGCATGGTATGGGAAAGCGGGACCATAAATCATTCCAAGTTACTAAAGCACAACACATCACGCAGGGAGCAGCAGGGGATGAGGGTGGAGACATAGGCATGAGCCAGGCAGTGTGCTGAGGACTTTATACACATGACCTAATCTGTATGTCACAGTAGTTTTTAAAAGGTTTAGGCATTTACCCCATTTTACGGATGGGGATAGTGAGGGCCAAGGAAATGAAAGAACTTTCTTAGCTTGTCTCTGAAGCTCCCAATGTGTCTCCAGAAAAGCAACATGCTGATCGCACAAGCAATATAAACCATCCTTAGGGCAATAACTCTTCATTTCTGGGTATCTTGTCCCTTTTTGTTGAAAGAAAAGGGACTGGGCAGGGTGCCCTCTCCGGCCACATCCTGCTGCTACATGTTAGGATTCTACCCCTTAGTGGCTATTGCAGAGCTAAAGCTACATGGTTGTTTTCAGAACCATGGAGAGGTGCCACGTTGCTGACAGCTGCAGACCTGAGAGTCTGGCAACCTAGAGGAAACCAGGTGATCCACAATTCTCACTTTAAACAAAACATCAACCAAGACAGAAGGGCAAGGAGAAGGAATATCAGCGGAGGAGAGAGAAAGAGGAATTGTCCATCACCATTGTTTTCTTGAACAGCCGCTGAGTGATATGCTGAGTGAGACAAAGTGAACTAAATAAAGAGAATAAATTGTAGCAGCAATATGTCCTTGACATCATAATACAGATGTTGTAATCATACAAGGCTAATAGTCTGAGTCACTCCACAGCCAACGAGAACAAAATATTGATGGGATATGCCCCGTGGCTGCTCGCAAAAAACAATAAATTAAACTTACTGACCATGGCCTGGAGACAAGGGAGGCATAGTAAAATTATGTAACTGGTGGTTTATGTCCTGAATCACACAGCTTTTTCTTCTCTTTATCTTTCTCTCCTTCAGGACAGGTTCCCTGTGGCCTCGTGTAGCCCCCTACCACAATCAGAACTTCCTCCACAGAAAGGATCCACTGCCTGATTTATACTAAGGTGTAAGTGGCCACTAAAACTTAAAGAGCTATCTCTCAGAGGAAAGTCAGAAGTTGGGGAACTGATTCACTATAATGTAAGCTTCATGAGGATAGGATAGATTTCTTTCTTGCTCATAGCACCTATAATTATATCTAATATGTGATCAATAACAACAGCAATAATAGTACCTAATATTTATTGAGTGTTTACCATGTGGCAAGAGCTTTATTGTGAGCTACCTCTTTTAATCCTTATAACAGCAGCGTGAAACAGGTCGTATTATTATTCCAGTTTTCATATGGAAAAAGTGGGACATTGAGAGGTTATTCATCTCCCAGGGTCACAGAGGAAATTCAGAGGCGAGATTCAAAGCCAAGAAATCCAAATCCATAACCCATGTTCTTAACCATTGTACTATAGTGATGAGATGCACAGAGAAAGCCAGAAAGAGACATAGCAATACACACAAGAATGAAAATGTAGACAAAACTTTAAAAATATTATTAGAACCCATGAAGCAATACAATGAGAATTAAGAAAGAAAAATAAGAATCCATCAATTCCACTCAACACATAGGCACTGTACTGAGCACTGAGGATACAGAAATAAAAGAACCTGTGCTCCATGTGCTCATAACTTGTGAGGGACAAGGACAAGCAAAAAGAAAAGAGAATATGATAGTATAATGGCTCTTTAGATGGTGGTTAGCGTCGATGCTATGGGAATTCAGAGAAAATGTGCCTTCTCAGGGTTGTGGAGTTAGAGTATTACCTATGATATGTGTTCTGTGCCTGAATTCTAGAAACCCCAATGTTGAGAAGTTAAAGAAATACACATGTTAGGATGTAGAGAAAATTCTCAAGCAAGGACGTGAAAAGATTGGTGGATCATGTTGGAATATTAGAGATCATGTAGCCTAGCCTAATGCACTCTACAATCTGTTTATTTAATATTAGAGGCCCGGTGCACAGAATTCATGCCGGGGGGGGGGGGGGGTGTTCCTCAGCCCAGCCTGCACCCTCTCCAATCTAGGACTGCTGGCTCCCAACCGCTCACCTGCCTCCCTGCCTGATTGCCCCTAACCACTTCTGCCTACCAGCCTGATCACCCCCTAACCACTCCCCTGCCAGCCTGATCGATGCTTAACTGCTCCCCTGCCAGCCTGATTGCCCCTAACTATCCTCCCCTGCCAGCCTGGTCGCCCCCAACTGCCCTCCCCTGCAGGCCCGGTCACCCCTAATTTCCCTCCCTTGCCAGCCTGGTCACCCCTAACTGCCTCCCCTGCCAGCCTGGTCACCCCTAACTGCCCTCCCCTGCTGGCCTGCTCGCACCTAACTGTCCTCCCCTGCAGGCCTGGTTGCCCCCAACTGCCCTCCCCTGAAGGCCTGGTCCCCCCCCCCCAAATGTCTTCCCCTGCAGGCCTGGGTCCCCCCCAACTGTCCTCCCCTGCCAGCCTGGTCACCCCCAACTGCCCTCCCCTGCCAGCCCAGTCACCCCTAACTTCCCTCCCCTGCCAGTCATCTTTTGGTGGCCATCTTGTGTCCACATGGGGGTGGCCATCACATGGGGGTGGCCATCTTGTGTGTTGGAGTGATGGTCAATTTGCATATTACCTCTTTATTAGTTAGGATTCTGAGCACCTCGTAGATGTCAAGCACTTTGCTTGGCACTAAGGATGTGAAAATGAACATGCAGACATATTTCCTGCCATTGCTGAGATCACATTCTAAAATCTACACAAAAAAAGGTGAAATCGAGACCCTGAGAGGTAGAGTGTCCTGCATAAGACTGCATAGGGAGGTGATGGTAAAGCATGGACCCAAAGCCTCAGCTCCAGGTCATTGCTGCCTCTCAGGAAATGCTCATGGCATGAATCAGTGAGTAGTGAACAGGGGCATTTTGTAAAACTCCTTGGTAGGCAAAAACAAAAAACAACAACCAAAAAGTCAATTTGATAATTTGGCAGAAGTCATGGCTTGAGTTAGGCTGAACTGCAGATACTGTTGGTGACCAGAGCAGCCGAGAATGCCAGAGTCCAAAACCTTCATCTTGGACAGCAGCTTTCTTACTCCAGCTTCTCAGCAACCCCCTGCATTCCACTAAGTTTGTGCATTTTGCTTCCACTTGTTTTTTGTTTCTGAAAATCCTCAGTCAAGCCATGGAAAATCAAAATTAAAAATATAACCCACTGAAGCAGCCTCAGAAAGCCCAGGAGACATGCAGCAGACATAAGGGGAGAAAATAACTGAGCAGAGTATAAATAAAACCTACACAGTGATAGAGAGGCTAATTCGCTTAATCCCTCTGCCACTCACTCCTAGAAAACCACAGGAGAGCCTGGCACTGGCGGGGTGACCTTTAGGTGACCCTGCTGCTGGCTCTTTGGCCCAGCTCTGCAGCACAGAGGAAGACACCCAGAGCTTGGGTCTGATACCAGGAAGGCTGTTGGAGATAGACCAATAGGTAGAGGCCATAATCATAATTCCTTTAGCTGAACTGTCTCGTTTTTTCCCTAAGGTGGTCAATCTTAGAAAGGCCCAAGACAGTACATCTCAGGAATGCTCCAGTGTGAAGCAACCAATGGGTATTTTGCTCAGAAGAACTCCTGGAGGTAGGATGGGGCTCTCATGCAGCCATTCGGAGAACCCTCTTGGAGCTCATGGTTCTTTGAGCCCTGACAGTACATCTGGGTGACAATGGAACCCAGGCCTATGGACCCCTGGGTGCTATGGAACTGGTGGTTTACTTCCTGTATCATTCAGCCTTCCTTCTTTCTCTTTTTGACTCATGGCTGAGGCCTTTAATGTTTTCTATCTCGCCAGATGCTAAGATCTAGTCTAAACCCCATCAACTCAAGCAGCTGACAGATTCCTAATTTACCCAAATTATATATATATGCCTAAGCGACCGTTAAGAGTGAATGACCAGAACAACCAGTCGCTATGATGTGCACTGACCACCAGGGGGGGCAGATGTTCAATGCAGGAGCTGCCCCCTGGTGGTCAGTGTGCTCTCACAGGGGGAGCACCACTCAGCCAGAAGCCGGGCTCACGGCTGGTGAGCGCAGCTGCCATGGTGGGAGCCTCTCCCGATTCTGCAGCAGCAGGCACAGTGGGCCAGGATGAACGTGAGCAGCTCCCAGCCCTGATTCGGGCTCCTTCCTGACCGCCTGCCGCTCGGCACACTGCTACATCCCCCGAGGGGTCCCAGACTGTGAGAGGGATATCTGACTGCCAGCTTAGGCCTGATCTCACAGGGATCGGACCTAGGCTGGCATTCAGACAACCCCTGAGGGGTCCTGGACTGCGAGAGGGCACAGGCTAGGCTGGGGGACGCCCCCTCCCACCCCTACCCTCCAGTGCATGAATTTCATGCACCGGGCCTCTAGTAGATGGAATTTCATTGGGTAGGACTTAACCATCTTTGACCATGAGAAAAACTTTCCCGCTGCCTAAGGCAATTTGACCTTCTGGAAAAATCACTCATCTATCTATATCCTATAAAAATTAATTTTTAACCCTTTGCACTTGCTTGCTTTTTTCTCGATTCCTTTATTCTAATGCTAACCGTGTCGAGTCACACTCGACATCCGAGTGCAAAAGGTTAAACTATTCATTCATAGCGTAAGTGGCAAGTGGCTGAAGGAAAATTTTAATTCAACACCTACCTGCTTCATTGACTAAATTCTGTTGGAGCTAAGAAATATTAAGCACCTACTATATGTCAGGTACTATACATGGTCTTAAGGATACATGGGTGAAGGAAACATAGGTCCATCCTTGAAGAACTTACCATTTACTAGAGATATCACAGAAAACATAAATCAAGTTCCAGAAAGTGTGTGCCATAACCATTACTCAGACTGCACTAATAGCTTAGAAGAGAGATCTTAATTACAACCAGGACAGAGAGAGGATAGCTTCTGGAAAGAGCAAGAATGTGGTGGCTATACATAAGGAGAACACATTCTAGATAGAGGGTATGATAACAACAAACGTTGGCATTGCTAGATGCACACTGTTCTAAGGAGTGAAATGACATACTTTGTCCAGATCTTTGTGGTGTGTTTGTGTGTGTGTGTGTGTGTGTGTGTGTGCGCGCGTGTGTGTGGTGAATAGTGATGAGGAAGATTCAAAGCTAAGTGAGGACCCAAGTTGGTTCTCCTACTAATTAGCAAAGCACTTCATAGCTATCACTAGATACTCAGAGACCATGTTCTTTGGAAAGCTCCTCCCTCCCCCCCACTGACCACCTGTTCCTGGTTCAGGTGCCTCCTCTGAACAACTGAGATTTGGCATGATGATTGTCTATTGCTCCTTGCATTCTCCCCTACACTGTGAACCACTGGAGGGCAATGACTGCCTTATTAACTGACGCCCATGCCAGCATGCTTCCTGGCACACAGTAGGTACTCACAGTAGGTACATAAAGTTATTGAATGAATGAATGAATGAATGAATGAATGAATGAATGATACTTATCATTTGTGCCTTTGCCACAACTTCTCACACAGGTGGGAATTCTGAGGCATAGAAAATAAAATAATTAGCTTCAGTCTCAAGGCCAGTTATGATAAAATTTATTTCCAGATCCTTTTGTTTCATGAGGTGGGGGGGATGGGTGCAGAGGGGAGCACATGTTTGTAACCCTCTAGTACTGGAGAGACCATGATATTTTTTGGATTCATTGATCAAAATCTCCAAAATAGGGAGGCCTTTCCTGACTACCTCCACTCTTTTTATTCTCTATCTCCTCAAGTCACATTTTCTCTATTGACTTATAGCAAATATTCACTGTGTTTTCTTGTTGCCTTTCTTCCTCTCTAAAAGGAGAATAGAGAAGAAATTTTGTCTGTTTCATTTATTGCTATATACCAAGCACCAAGGACATGTCTAGCCTATAGTTGTGTTGAATGACTAGAAGAAACACCCATAGGATACAAGGGGCAGAAGCTCTACAGACAGGAATGCGGTCATCAAAAGAAGTGAGAGTCACAAAGTCTTTGCAGAGAGTACACAGTGGTGTAGAGCCTTCTGGGGACTCTTGGCTGGAGAACTATGCTTACCAAGGTCCTGCCTGAAGGACCTGACAATATGACCAGCCAGCAGAGGCACCAAGGTTGGCACAGAGTGTCCTTGGCAGGTAGGAAGCTGCAGGGGTGGTGAAAGGTGAGTCAGAAACAGCTAAGGGGCAGAGCACAGCTCATGTAGGTTCCAAGAGGGCCAGAAATCAGGACTACAACAGAAGACATGAGAACCAAGGGAGCTGTGGACATTGCAAACATCAACAACTAAGAGCTCTAGTGACATGTTCTGCCAGAGGCTCACATGCACATCGACTGTCTCTTGCCTCCCTGCTCTTGCTTATGCTATTCCCTTCACCAGCTGTGTGGTTCCCAATTCCCACTCAAATCTCAAGACTGTGCTCAGGCCATTATCTCCCACAGGAAGTCTTTCCTTCTAGCTAATTTCTACTGCATGCTACCATACACTGCGAACACATCTTTATGGTAACAATTGCTACATTGAATTGCAACTTTAATGGGAGGCAGAACTGTTGAATGTTTAAACACTCAGTGTGGAGCCAGACTACCTGGATTCAAATCCCAATCCACTTCCACTTACCTGTGTTTAACGTGGGCGAGTTACTAAACTCTTTTTCATCTCCCAAATGAGGATAATAATTAGTACCTACCGTATAGGGTTGTCCAGGGTTAGGAAATTAGTTAATTCAATATTTAAGGTACTTTGGATAGTGCCTTACAAATAGTAAGAGTTCAATAAAATGTTTGTTTCTGGAGAGTGAACCCACAATTTTGAAGCATCTTCCCTAGATCAAGTACTATAATAACTCTTATTTGCTTAATAGGTGACTGTTTATTACCCAATATAACTCATTATAGAAATAAATAAATAAACAACAGCACTTCTGAAAACATTAGGATACAAGATATTTGATTTTTGGTTAATCCTCACCCAAGGATATTTTTCCATTGATTTTTAGAGAGAGTGGTAGGGAGGGAGGGAGAGAGAGAGAGGGGAAAATCAATGCAAGACAGACACATTGATTGGCTACTTCCTGCACGCAGGATCAAACCTGCAACCCAGGTATGTGCCCCTGACCCGGAATTGAACCCACAACCCTTTGGTGCATGGGCCAATGCTCTAACCACTGAGAAACAATACATTTTATATGCAATTTCATTATCATTTTTAACAGCCTTGTGCAATAAGTAGTATCTAACCAGTTTTTCACTTGAAGAAATTGAAAGTTAATATGATTTAAAAGGTGGACATTTAAGGTTCTTTATCTGTAAAATAGAGTTAATAATGACTATCTCAGAGTTGTTGTGAGAATTAAGTGAGAACATACGTGATTTGGTAGAGGACACAGAAGCTAAGAGAAGTGTCTCAAATGACCTGTCACTTCATGTTATTTGCGTAAGTTGCTTCAAGATCAAATCAAGACCAGGCTCTGAAGGTGCAATGATGAGTACAGCTATCCCTGACCTTGAAGAGTCCATGGTCTGGTGGGCTATTGCAATGGCTTATGTACATGACTAGGTCTTCCTCATCTCGGTGCTCCCCCAACCCAACAGCACAATGACTGGCACAGAGCGAGCGCTCAATGGAGGCTCTTCTCTAGCTTCTCATCGCTGGTTCCAAGTGGCCTTTGCTTCACTTCCCCTTGAGTTTAGGAGACATACACAGTAAACAAAATGAGACAAACATACCTAATGAATATGCTCATATATACCCTGGCTCAAGGTGGGTTATAAGAAATACTAAAATTTTAAGCCCGGCACAGTCATATAGAAACATGGTGAGGAAGAAAGTAAATCTGACTAGTTGGCTCAGAGAAGGCTTCCTGTGAACGTGAGAGCTGAACTGGGTCTTGAAGGATGGTAGGACCTCGTAAGGGAGATGTTTGAGGTAGTAGGAGCAGATAGGACAAGGTTTTAGGGTTGAGCTAGTGCATACTATTTGGAAATATGTAAGTGTGGTTGGGTAGTGTTCTTTAGGGGAGAGGGCAGAGCTGAGAAGAAGTGTTGCTATAGTGGGGAGGTTGGGAGAAAGGTTGCCATCTCTTGAGGCAGAGATTCCCCCTTGCCAGATAGAACAGATGACTCTCAACGTGCTGTCAAGTAAAACATTTTGATTAAACATTACACATTTAAAGACCCTTAAAGAATTACATGAATGCTAATTGCTGCAAGGGTGCTGGAGATGTCAACACCCACCATACATTGGAGACTTGACATCTTCAGGACAGTTCTAAGAAAAGCTGTGCTTCTCCTTGGCAGCCAGTTCAACTTACTCAGGTGGCTGCTATGAACATTGCAAAGCTGACATTGGTTTCCCAACTTGTGCTGGCTACTCAGAGGCTCCAAGCCAAACTTATGATCACTTGTAACAGCTGTATAGGACTAGTTTGTTTACTGATTCTACAGTTGTCTTCATCTTATTTTCCTGCCATTATTGTTTCTTTGTCCATCTTTGTTCATTTATCTCATCTTTTGACTGGAATGATTTGTATCTAATGAAGACACTTCAAATCCTGTGTTAGAATGCGATAGGGTATAAATAAATGACCAACACCAGACTATTTGTTGTAGCCCAAGGCTTTTAGAAGAGCAACAACGTACATGACCCACAAAAGAGACCTGTGCCCCTGGAGCACCTCTGTCTTCTCTCTAAGCCTGTGGCAGCTGGTGGGGCAGGTGTCCTGCAGGTCCAGGCAAGACTTGTCACTTCACACATGCTGGGAAGGCTAAGGGAAGCTGGAAAGAGAGGAAAGACTCATAGGGCTAGGGATGAGCCAAATAAATGCTTTGATGAGGGCATGGCTCAAGCCAAAACATGACCCTGAGAGGGAGACCGGCCTGGAACAGGCAGGAACAATGCTTTGCATCACTTTCTCTAGGAAGCTGCCCTGTCTGAGATAGTTTCCCCACCTCTGGGCTCCCAGACCTCCCAGAGTTTATCCCTCTTTGTAGCACTTCTCCTGACTGTACTCCATACCCTGTCACTGCATCTATGTACCACTCTGATGACCTCTCTCATTTTCCTGTTCATAAGAACAACCAGGAAATGTGTAAAATGCAGATTCCCTGGTTCTAGTCCAAGAGATTTTATTTTATGTCTACAGTGAGGCTCAGGAATCAGCATCTTCCACCCGCACCCCAAATTATCTAAAGTTGGTTGTCACAGATTCTGGGAAATTCTGTCTGAATCAAACTCCAGACAAAGGGGCCTGTCCTATCTCTAAATCTGTAGGATTCAAGACAGGCTCTGGCTAAGAGTATCAACCTCACTTCACAGACAAGCAAACTAAGGCCCAAGAAATTATGTCACTTATCCACAATCACCTAGCCATGGATTTGGGGAGCTAGAATTACAACTCTGGTCTGACTGATTCCAAAGGGTATGTCTTTCTCACAGTCCCAAGCAAGGGTGTGATATGGTTTCCCCTGCAGGCAGTATCTAAGTATTTGTGTACTCCGCAGGAGGTATGCAAAATGATTGACTGGGGTGGGTGAAAGCAAATTGGAACTTCTATTTATATTTCTTTTCATACATGCTTTCTCATTTTTATTTTTATATATTCATAAATGTTCAGGGATACATGTATGCAATGAATGCATAAATAAACATGTGTATATGGGGTGCTTGCTCAAAATCATCATACTGGTAGGGGTGCACAGTCAAAGCCACGGGAGCTCACTAGTTCAGCTGCCTTTAATCTGTGATAGTAACACAGTGGTGCCCAAGCCTGTGCACCTTTATGATGCTGCACACGGAATGGGACACACCCTGCTGAGACTTCTTAGGGGGCAGAGCGAGAGATGGATGGGATAATTACTGCAGGAGGGTAAGCACTGCTGCTCAGAATTCCTAGGGTCTGCACGTTTGTCTCTTGCTTACAGAGAACTGGCTGTGGAGTGCAGGGCTGGCCTGGACGGCCTTCATCTGCCATGTATGGGCCAGCCATGTGCTTCCTGGAGGCAGAAGCAAGCTGCTTTGTGCAGGGAAGAAGGCCATGTGCCCATAGGCTCAAGGATGCGATAAAAGCTTTCCTGCCTCTGCCCCTGCATCCTGCATCATTTATGACTCAACCCCACGGGGTTGCTGGAAGAAGGAGCCATGATTAGAAATGAAACTTACTGAGCAAACAAGCTAGGTTTAGGCAAAGAAGTGGCTGCTCGGACGACTTGTGGCAATACAGAAAAATGGGTCAGGGTGGGCCTTGCTCAGAAGGAGAAGGGATTCTGGAAGATGGTTTTCAAGGGCCTGAGCATGGTAGAGGAATGCAGTCATTGGAACTGGGCTTTTGGAAGGTGGTGCCGCTTTAAGAGGCAGCCAAGGAGAGAAAGCAAGGAAGTTTTTCACTCTGGACCCAGACAACCTTAAGTTCAAATTATGGAATGGGGTCATCGAGATGGCAGCAGCAGGGATAATGCATGCAGTTCTGCTCACGTGCCCTGTACAAGGTGGGGAGCAGGCGACAGCAGGAGTGGAGCTAAAATCCAGCCCACTGGCACTCTGCCCACAAGCTGGGGTCTTGCTGTGGCCCTGTGTTAGCAAAAAGGGGCAGCTCTTTTTTATTGTCTACCTAGAGGGTCCTTTTTCTAATTAGCCTCAGCTGTTGGTGGGGGTATGTTGTTGTTGTTGTTTCTAATTTGCACAAATGTGTGGTATGGGCACCCAGTGGCCATGAATAGACTCCACATCATGACTCAAAAATTTTCAGGAAAACGACAAATATGATGTGCTAGGAAGTACTGAATCGCCTGTGGAAGCCTGCAAAGGGTGGGGTTTTGAGTTATGGTATCAGTTTCAAGACTAATGGAGCAGCAGAGGCAGAGGGTACCATACACTAAATCCACTGAAGTCAGGACTTCACAGAAGTTCTGGGGAAGGCACTAGACTCACAAGCTATAAGACTGGTAGGTTGAGCCAATTTTACCTCAACCTCTGAGAAGAGAAGACGGTCCATGAGATTTCTGGGTTACTGTAGGAGCATCTGTTTTCCCCTCTTCTGTAGATCACTGGGACCTAAATTGTCTGATAACATAAAAGTTTAGAACGGAAAGAGTCCACACAAGGAAACTGAGGCCCAGAAGGACTACTACATCTTTTTCACTTTGGACCCAGACGATCTTGAGTTCAAATTATGACTCGGACACGTATTAGTTCTGTAACCTTGGCCAAAATAATTCATCTGAATGTGCCTCAGATTCCTCATCTGCAAAATGAGGCTAATAATAGAATCTACTCAATAGGATTGTGGTAATAATTCAGTGTATATGCCTGGAACATAGTAAGCCCTATGGAGATGTTAGCTTTTATTATTATTGTTAATATTGATATTTTGTCTTCTATGATCTCATTTAACCCTCACCACTACCTTAGGAGCCCTCCCTCCATTTTATCGTCAGGACACTATAGCTTAAGGACGGAGAAATGAAGGGTGGGGCTCAGGGAATTTGGCTCCCCTGAAACTAAGAAATAGTTTTGAGATAGATGCATACTTAGACCTTTGATGAGTCCAAATGGCATTGAAAATGTCACAAAATTAATCCCTTCTCATTGTAAACATTGCACTGAGACTCAGCAATAACAAGAGATGGACACATTCTCATTAGTTCAAGAAAATCCATTTTCTCAACAATGTTGTCTGCATTAAGGGGGAGCATGGTCATGAGATGTCAAAGAGAGACACTGGGTGGTGGTTCTGAGCCCTAAGGAGGCCCTGATCCAGGAACCAGGGGGTGGAGGAGAGCCGAGGAAAGACAGGGGAACCAGACTGTATCTAAAATTCCCTCATGCACTTTCCTTTCCGACGGCAGGGGAAATCAATTACAGTGTAGAAATCCCGGTTTATTTTTAATGTTGTCTGTGTGCCAGGCATTGTGCTCATAGTCTACATGTATTCTGTCATTTAATTTCACAACAGCTCAGTGAAATAGGTAATATTATTAGTTTTTCCAAAGTAAAGAAGTTGACAATTAGAGAAATTGGTACGAATTTTATTTTTCAAAGTCAAACAGCTATTGGGTAAGGGCATAGGACTTTAGTCTGAGGTAGTATAGCATGGTTAAGCATGGAGGCTTTTAAGCCAAGCTGCCTATGTTCAAGTATAGGCTCAGCCATTTGCTAACTATGTAGCCCAGAGAAAATTACTTAACTTCCCTGAGTGTAATACTTCCTCATCTGTAAATAGAAAGTACTTTATAGGAAAATTAAAAATGGAACTACCATTGGACCCATAATCCCACTTCTAGGAATATATCCCAAGAAATCAGAAACACCAATCAGAAAGGACATATGCACCCCTATTTTTCATAGCAGCACAATTTACAATACCTAAGATTTGGAAACAGCTGAAGTGCCCATCAGCAGATGAGTGGATTAAAAACCTGTGGTACATTTACACAGTGGAATACTACGCTGCTATAAAAAAGAAAGAACTCTTACCATTCGCAACAGCATGAAGCAATATGCTAGGCTAAATTTTCCAGTCAGAGAAAGATAAATATCACATGATCTCACTCATTTGTGAAATATAATGAACAACATAAACTGATGAACAAAAATAGAACCAGAGTCATAGAAGCATCGAACAAACTCACACCTCAGAGGGAAGGCAGGCGGGAGACAGGGGTGTTGGGGGTGGGTAAGAGATCAACCAAAGGACTTATGCATATAAGCATAACCAATTGACACAGACACTAGGGGGGTGAGGGCATGTGTTGGGGGGTGGGAGTGGCTGGGGAGGGGTCAATGGGGGAAAAAGGAGACATATGCAATACTTTAAATAATAAATAATTTTTAAAAAGTACTTTATAGGGCTGTTGTGAGCATTAATTAAATTTGTATATGTAAAGTACTTAGAAGAGAAAGTAACTGCAAAAAGTAACTAATAGCCCTGTCAGTGTGGCTCAGTGGTTGAGCATCGACCTATGAACCAGGAAGTCACAGTTAGCTTCTTGGTCAGGGCATATGCCCGGGTTGCAGGCTCAATCCCCTGGAGAGGGGGGAAGGGGGGGCATGCAGGAGGCAGCCAATTCTCTCTCATCATTGATGTTTCTATCTCTCTCTCCCTCTCCCTTCCTCTCTTTGAAATCAATAAAAACATATTTTAAAAAGTAACTAAATATTAGCTGTTGTTGTTTTTATTACTTTTTTAAAAATTACTGTTTTCATCCTTGCCCTAGAGAGCTTTTGGGTCACCAGCTCTGAATTAGAACACCCATTTTATAATTCCACTTTCCATTTTACAATTCTACTTTCCTAGTAGTTATGCCAGCCATGGTGCCCACTGGCATCCAGATCTGTTGCTCACCTTCCCCTGTTCTGCTCTTATCACTGGGTACAACTCCTGAAAATTTTATTCATAAGAGTCCTAACTGGCTTTCAGCTGAATTCAGCCAATAAGTGCAGGCTGGAGATTCCAGGACAGGGAGAGGAGGTCCCACCTCCTCCAGGACTCCAGCTCTCACCTGCTGTCTTCTCCCTCTGAAGTCCCAGCTCCATCCTGGAGTCTAGTTCCCTCCAAACAGCCCCTGTGCCTGGGCTCTTAGAACAGTACTTTCTTTGCCCCCATCATCAGCCCAGCCTAAGAGTAGTAGCTGCCTCCTACTGCTGCTAATCTCTAGAGTGCCTCCCTTGACCCATTTGGCATCTCAGTTCTTCCAGCAAATTTGTAACCAGTTCATCACACTGAATGCCTGACTATATTGATGGACTACTTAGACCCTAATCCTATATAATAAAGAGGTAATATGCAAATTGACCATCACACCCTCACAAGATGGCTGCCTATGACCAGGCTGGCAGGTGGGTTAGTGAGGGATGACCAAATGACTGAACAAGCAGGCTGTGTGGGGCAACCAGGCCGGCAGGGGGGTTAGTGAGGGACAACCAAAGAACTGAATAGCAGGCTGCGTGGGGTGACCAGGCCAACAGAGGGGCCGTGAGGGGTGACCAGACCAGCAGGGGGGGCAGTTGGGGGCTACCAGGCTGGCAGGGGGGGCAGTTGGGGGCAATCAGTCTGGTACGCAGAGGCAGTGAGGGGCAATCAGGCCGGCAGGGCGGGGGGCAGTTAGGGGCAACCAGTCAGGCAGGCGAGCGATTAGGAGCCACCGGTCCAGGATTGTGAGAGGGATGTCTGACTGCCGGTTTAGATCTGATCCCGGTGATTGGGCCTAAACCAGCAGTCAGACATCCCTCGAGGGGTCACGGATTGGAAAGGGTGCAGGCTGGGCTGAGGGGAGCCCCCCCCCATGCACGAATTTCATGCACTGGGCCTCTAGTATTAGTATAATAGACACAAGTATAGAAAAGACAGTCCCTGACTTATGATGTTCGACTTTACAACAGTGCTAAAGTGATACACATTCGGTAGAAACCATATTCAAATTTTGAATTTTCATCTTTCCCCGGGGTTGCGATATGTGGTATGATACTGTGCAGTGGCAGCAAGCAGCAGCTCCCAGTCGACCGGTACTCCACAGTGTGCTGTGTTGCCAGTGCTTTCTGGATACTATAATTTGTGTTTTTAGGTCCTATGATGTCTATAAAATGCCTGTGTCTCCTGCTTCTGGTGAGAAGAAGAGGAAGGCGATTACAGATGCTCCCCAACATACAATGAGGTTACATCAGGATAACATGTTCTGAGGATGTTTAAGGTAGGCTAGGCTAAGCTGTGATGTTTGGTAGGTTAGCTGTGTTAGTCTCGTCTCATTTTGATTTCTGATACTTTCAACTTGTGATGAGTTTATCAGGATGTAACCCCATTGTAAGTCCAGGAGCATTTGAATGTATGGGGAAATGAGCAGAACAGGTAAGACCAAAATCAGGCCTGATCCCAAACAGCTTATCAGGACAAAGACTCCGGCTCTCGCCCAATCATCAGGACTGAAACCCAAAACACAAAGTCCAAACCCGAGCAAGATGACACCACACCTGTGCATGGAGTACAGCTAGAGTCCCACAGGTCAATCCTCCGTGAAGGAAGGCCAGCACTCAAACCCCAGGGCAGGACTGAGCCTTCAGGGAGAGGTAAGGGTAGGTCTCCAAGGTAGACATGAGTCAAAGGAGAGGAGGAAACTGAGCCACGCCTGAGAGAGACTACAGAGGGTTGAGTGTTGGCCATGTTCCAGTTAATTTAGTTACACTGCAGATGTGTAGGAGAGTTCATGCTAAAGGGGAATCCTTTTGTTCTGCAAATAATTATTCCCTTAATTTATTTGCTTATGTTTGGATTTTCATATATTGGGTTTGTTTCTTTCTTTCTTTATTTTCACCCAGGAACAATAGGGCCCAACTCAGCTGGGGATGAGCTGTTGCTTTGAATTAAGCACTGTTTGGAATAAACCACAATCAGTTGAGTAAAATTTTGATTGTATTAGCCTTGCAAATAGTCTTGCCCAGGGTGAGTAGCAATGTATTCTGGGTAAGTAGGGGGAAGAAAAGAAATCATTGATTCCAGGACATATTGGGGCTGGAAAGACCTTAGAGCTATCAGAAATAAACAGAAATAATCTCAAATATCTGACACCCTGTTTAAAACATCTTGACCAAGTCTGTGCCAAGTGTAGCTTTGAATACCATCATTTATCCAATGGTAACTTCCACTCACTGGTCATGGTGTTACCTGCTGGGACCATGGGAAACATATTTGCTCCTCAAGACTTACTCTGTCTATTTTTAGATATCTTTGCTCTCACAACAAAAATTTCTAAATTTCCTTCAGCCATTCCTCCGGTGACATTTCTTCCAGAGAAAAGGAGTGGTTAATGAGTTACAGTAAATACACGAGGCAGAATAATATGTAACCTCTAAAATCATCATTATGAAGTAGGAAGAGAAACTCTTAAAGTTGAAAGACAAGAGCAGATTACAGAATTGGAAGGCGGCCATTTCCATATTGCTGAACACTTAAATTCACACGTGCTTTTGCATTTTCCCATTGTAAAAATAATTTGGCAACAGTACAAAACACTTATGATATAGAAAAAAGATCTCCAAGTCCCCAAATGACAGTAGCTTCCCAATTGCTGCTCTATGGATAAACCGAGTAAGGATCACAGGAAAGGGGATCAATACTGGAGACCCCAGGGCTCCACCTGCCTTAGCCAAACTCTGAGGGTTAAACCTGGTTTCCTAGGTTTTCCACTTGCTGACCAGGGGGCTCTGATGTGCAGCCAGAAGTGGGGTCATTGCCTGACTGGTGTGGCTCAGTGGTTGAATGTTGACCAAGTGGTCACTGGTTCAATTCCTGGTCCAGGCACATGCCTGGGTTGCGGGCTTGATTCCCCAGTAGGGGGCATGCAGGAGGCAGCCAATTGATGTTTCTCTCTCATCGATGTTTCTATCTATCCCTCTTGCTTCCTCTCTCTCTCTAAAAACAATAAAAACATATTAAAAAATAAAGAAGTGGGGTCATTGCCTATTTACCACAGCAACAATAACCATTTCTGTACTTCCAGTCTTTTTTCACATCCATATGTTTACTCTGAACATGGTGATAACACAATTTTTTCCCACACTATTACAAACTCTCCACAAAATTTAACCACCACTTTGTTGTGAGACATCATTAAACTTAACAAATAATTCTGTGACACACATCTCAGTGTGGAAAGCATTTTACATTGGAGTATTTCCTTATAATACATGCCAAGAAATAAAGTTAAGGATCAAAGCATATAAATATTTAACACTTTTCTTTCTCTAAAAAGATCAAGTAGTTATAATTACAATTTAAAAGTTCTATTGAGTAGGTCAGTCCATTCCAAGAATATTTAATTCTAAACTTAAAACTAGAGCTGATTTGCTAGAGGAAACATCTCAAAAGCAGCAATGTGCAGAGAAGTCCTTGAACAAGCTACACGGAAACCTCATTGTAAGACTTTGAGGTGCCCTTGCCACGGAGTTGACATTCAGGGGAAAGCTGCGTAATGAGGATCTTTCCAGATTTCCAGGACTCTCAGGTGGGGAGGATCTGTGATAGGAGCACCCTGCTGCAGACCTCTCTCTGTGGAGGAAGGACTCAGCCCTCCCCAGTGCCCACGTGCTGGTCAGGCCCCACCTGTGTGGGTAACGAGGCAGGAGGAGGAGCTGGATCTCAGACAGAAGAGAACTGAGCAAGCTCTCGGGGTCCCAGATTCCCCTAGAGAAACAGTGAGTGTCACCATTGTTCTGTGGATTCCGAGAGGCCCCTTCAGGAACAAACCAACTGGATTTGATTAGACTAATCCACAACAGTAGTCCACCAAGGAGATAGGGGAGAACTGGAAAGGGCAAAGTGAAGTTTTGAAGAAAATGTTGAAATGTAAAAATGAAAGTACATTTTAAATACCTCACCTTTAATGTGTGTTAAGCTGACAAAGCACCTTCCCTTCTAAGCATATGGACACTACGAGCTGATGCACAGGTGCTGTGCATGCCCCACCTGTTTCTCCTCAGCCTGCCTCTGAGACCACCTGTATCTGTGGTGGTCAGTTTCTGGCACACAAACAGCTTCCCATCTCAAGTCCCTGCATCTCTCTGCTCCTGTGCCTGAGGGTTTCTGCAGCACCTAGTGCAGTTTGCTTGGCTGCAGAACTGGGAGGAAGTTCACCCCCAGGAACAATCTTCAATCAATGGGGAATGAGGGTCATGGAGCAACACTCCCAGCTTCCAACTCATCTCCAGCCACAGTTGAGGCACCTTCTGCAAAGTTTCTCAGAGCATCCCCAGCGGCACTAGGCCCACCCTGTCCACTGCAGCAGCCCATCACTGATGTACATGATATTGTCTTGTCTCTCATCCATCTCCCTTTTCCTACTCCCTCACTGGTGCTTCCCAAGACCACCTCCCGAATAAACGACATAAGCCAAGCCCTTGTCTGAGAGCCTACTTATGGGAAAACTAAACTAAGATAGCAGAAAATTTGTATACCCATTTGGCAGATTAGAAGACTGAGTTTCAAAGAGCCCCACCGACTCTCCCAAGGTCCCCAGTTGCCATGTGACAACATCAGGATGAGAAGCTGACTATCCAACTAGTGTTCTTTCCACTCTATGAGGTCATTTACTTTCCAAATCTAATAATAGCGATGTTTTGAGTATCTATGAGGCACTGTGTGCGGTACTGGGAGCTCCAAGTCAATGAGAGAGAAAATTATTTACCGTCATGCAATGTCTTAAGAGTAGCAATCATATAGTTCAATTCCATTATTTAGTATTCAGCATTGATTTAGGTCTCTCTGCATGCCAGGCATTTTACTAGTCACTGATGTCTAAAGATGAATGAAACTCAACCCCTGCCCTTGACAAAGTTAGAATCTAGAGGTTGGGGAGGAGTGAAGAAGCTAGACAGACACAGACACTTTTCAGCATAAAGCGGTAACTGAGAAGATAAACACAGAATGACACAGAGCAGAGAGGACTGACACCCAACTCAGACTGGGGGATGAATATCAGAGAAAATGTTTCTTGGAGAAGATCCATTCATTCATAGATGCAACCGGTATTCCCTGAGTTTCTACTACATTCCAGGTGGCATGCCAGGAGCTTGGAAAGCACTGGTGAATCATACAGCTGTAGTCCCTGCCTTAGGCTAGAGCCAAGTCTTGGAATATGCCTGAAAGTGAGCCAGAAAGAGAGTGGGGAAAAGAACTTCCAGATGGAGAGAGCGGCCTACGCATAACCAGAGAAATATGAAGCAGCACTTGGGGGAGAGGTGTTTTTGCTGTGTGTGTGGAAGCAGGGATAGCATTGCTAGAGCATAACTGACAGGAAAGGGTACTGAGAAATGAGCTGTAGAGTTGGTTGGAAATCACATCAGTGTGAAACCTCGGCAAATGAGTCACTCCAGGAACACCAAGAAAGGGGGGAGGGGGGGTTGGTTAATTCCGTGGGGATGGAGTTGGCCTTCAGGGAGAACTTCAGAGTCATCAGCAATTAAATTGATCCTTAAACAATACAAAGGATTTAGCGCCATGTAGAAGGAGAAGAGGAAACTCTGGGGCGATTTGGCTTATTTTGCAGTGCAAATTCTGTTCACTGTGCATATACTGGTAGAATGACAATCCAGCAAATTTTCTTCCAGAAAACACATTCCTCCAAGTTGCTATTCAAGAGTGCCACATATAGTTGTGTAGAGCCCAACCTAACCAGCCAAAAACAGTGGCCTCCACAGGGTTTGCTGGAAGGACCTGACATCACAAAAGATCTCCCTCACCTTCTTTCCAAGGATTTGAAAGGCATCCAATTAGATATTCATTCCTTTGAGTGGAACTAGTTGTTTCTCAATGACCCTTTTTAAATGCAAATATGCTGAAGAGGGTTGGGGGGCCGGATGGAAAGACATGACTTGGGACATCTCCACACTGCCTGGTTCAGTAGAGCTGGGAGACCCAACTTATTTCCTGAGGTTCTTCTCTCTCCTCCTTCCACAACTGAGGCATCTCACTAAACCCACCTCCCAAAACAAAACCTAAACAAAACACTGGGGGCTTAGGTATGTCCCCAGCTCCTAGAATGCAGAAGAGATTCTAATAGATGCACTCAGCTTCTAGCCACCCTGACAGCCTCTGAGGACTTCCTGCTTCAGATAACCATTCTTCAACTTGCTGTGAGTACCTGGTCCTGAAACTACCCCTGGATCACAATGCTGCCACTTTGCCATCACTCAGTACAGAAATCTCTGACCACTTCACTGGGGGTCTTGCCCAATGGGAGGTAGCTTCCTTTATCACCTATAGCTGGGTGAAGAATTAATACCTAAAATGGGTTTCAGCCATTCCCCACACTCCAGGGTCTGTCAGATAGAAAGGTAGCATATGCTCCCTCATTTACTTCACAAGCTTTTAATGAGCACCTACTATGTGCACAGCCTCAAAGGATGCCTTAGGGGTCAGGCGAGTGAATGAATAAATGCCATTCAGGGTGAGATGGGATGGGAGAGACTGGAACTGAGGTGAAGAAGGTGATAATATGAAAAAGCTTAGGCATAGTGCTATGAGCATGTTTTCTTAGCTGTGAAATGGAGATGTTATTGTTTTGTTTGTTTGTTTGCAGGGTTGTTGTCAGAATGTGAGATGATGTTATGGGAAGCATGTTGCCAATATAGATGTTCCATACATGATGGATCTTGTATTGTTCCCAGCTAGGATAAGAGTGTGGAAGGGCCTAGATGGAGCTTCATTTTGAGGGCCTGAAATGGTTGGTAATTAGCCTATTACCCTTCCTTGGAGTGCCTGCTTTTTAATAATCAGTTTGAAGCACTTCCCAACTGATGCCACTACAAATACATTACAGATGTCTCAGATATTGAGCTCCTCCTTCCTGTAAGGGACTGAAAGGGGTGGGGGCTAAGGGTGGGGTATAAGCCTTATTTCCAACCCTTCCTTGGTTTTCATAAATGACGGATCTAAAGCATAAGCAAGTCTAATCACTTGTCCCAGGCTACAGAGCTACTAAGAGTTCCATAGCTCTTCTATTCAAACCCAGTCTTTCCACCACAAGTCCACTGCTTTCTCCCTTTCCCCTTTCCCCTGCCACCTTCCTTATTGTAGGCAGGTCCGCTTTTTAAACTTGGAATGGAGTTTGGTGAACATTACCCTGCAGTGGGCTTCTTTCCCAATGATAATGACGACCCCGTAATTGACCCAGGAGCACTAATGGCTCCTTCAATAAAGCTCTAAGCACCTTCACAAATCTGTGTGCAGATGGAGATGAGCAGACCTGGAATTGACAGAGAGATAATGCACTTCCAAGTTACCAGCTCAGCAGAAGTGGGGAAAGGAAACTCACACTGGAGACTAATAAAGAAAGCCAGTTATTGGATTGACAGACAACTGGAGAATTTTAAATCTTGATGGTGCCTATCCAGACCTTGTGTAACTATTTCCAATACCTTATTTCAAAAATATTGTGCTTTCCCACTACCAGGATAAGTTTGATCAAGGCAGTTAGTCAAATGACTACATGGCTGGTGACTATTAGTCTATACACACACACACACACACACACACACACACACACACACACAGAATTCAAAGAGAATGTAGCACAGGGATGAGGTCAGGACTTTGGCTTCCAACTTCTGTTTCTTCCATGCATTTATTCTCTGACCTTGAGAAAGACCTGTGCCCTCAATAAACATCTGTTTCTTCATATATAAATTGAGGGTGGATTTACAAAAAAATTCCTTTCATACAATTTGATATAGAAGAGTATTCAGAACAAAGCTGGGGTGTAATGGATACCATTCAAAGAAATTTATATGAGATGTTAAGATGGTCCCAGAGGACAACATTATAGAAAGGTACCAAGTACATAGATTTTTTAATATTCTGAATTATTTGCTTAAAAGGAGTTAAATTTAGAATTAATTTTAAAGTGAAGGTTTTAGCCTTCTCTCCACTCAACAAAACCTTTGCATATACGTAGCTCCTTAAGGCATAATATATGAATATGTCATGTCCAGGCGCCTCCTCCCCAACATATGGCTGCCAGCTGTCCTATCTACACAGACTGCCCAGTTGTTCAATCCTGAGTTCAGACCCATGAGGACTCTGCTTGTTGCAAAGAGAGACTCAGGAGGCACCGTGTCCAGCTGTCCACAGGTGTATCCAGGTACACCATGTGCTGGTCCTAACCATCAGATTCCATTTAGTAAGTCTATTCCTTACAGATGCTAATATTCACTATAACTATATGATCACTCCACGGACCTTTACTGAGCCCCACTGGGCATTAGGCACTGGGTGAAAGGCTGAGTTTGGGTAAAATGATAGCCTGGGCATGCTTCCTCCCCAGGTACTTTTCATCTAGGAAAGATGACAGGTGACAAAGACTCTCTCCTTGATGAAACTTTAGTCAGGCTCCTCTGAGCCCTCTTCTCTACTATGCCTTCACCTTGGGCCCTGACCTTGGCTTACCAAGCCAACCTTTAGCTAAGTCAGTTTAGCAAGAATCGCTAAATGGAAATGAATAACAAGTGTTAATAGAAAGTGGAGAGTTGGTAGTTAGAACCATAGACTCTGTTGTGGGACTTTCTGGGTTTAGATTCCAGCTGCCACCACTTCCTAGGTCTGTGATCTTGGGGAATTTACTTGACTTCCCTGTCCTCAGTTTCCTCATTCCATAAAATGGTGGTGGCATCACTCCCACAGACTGATTCCAGCCTTCCTTACTCTCTATTGTGAATCTGCCCAACACTGTCTCTTTAAATTAGGCTGAACCACCCATAGTTTATCAAACAGAACCCAATAAGACAGAGCTTTGGACAAAAGCCCTGAAGCTTTTAGCTAGGGTTCCAGCAGAAAACAGATGGCACACTCCATTAGGATAATAGGATTCTTTACAACATTGTGGTCAGGGTATAGGGAAACTGCAGGGAATGGTGCGGCATCTAGGGGCTGGTAATAGGTGGGATTCCCTGACACCTCTAGGTGTGAAGGTGCAAGGGGAGGGAGTGGTTACCAGAACCCAGAGAGCATAAAAGTGACAAAGATCTATAGTTGAGAAAAGCAGACATCCCACGTCACCTGAAGAGAGAAATCCTTTGACCTCACTCTCCCTCCCACCCTCTTTCAGTCTCCTGCCTGTCTTCCCCATGGCTGAAATCATTCAGGAACCAGATGATCAGAAACCCATTTACTCTCAGTGTTGGTCTGTCTGTCTGCCAGGGCACAGAACAGGATGAAGAATAATAGAGAGCAGAAGCAGAGAAGCTAACAGAAGTTATCCAGCATATATTCTAGCCTCCTAGCATAATTTGTCCTTTGCTTCATGCTCCCTTCTTAACTCTTCAAGGTTCCTGAACTATTGGCTTTATCTCCCAGTGTTAGCCTTAACCTCACTCTATAGACTTGATTACACATTGGGCCCTCTGGTCATGTTCTTGGTACCATCTCCTGGATGTGGTGTCATCCCTCTAAGCTTTGCCTCGTGTCAATACAACATGCTCCAGTAAGCACTTAAAGCCATAAGCTGTGCTGTCTCTTCTGTCCTAGTTCTTATCTGCCTAATTCCACAATCCTGATTCTATTCTTTGGCCTTGACATCTACTTTCAGTCCCTTGGATGTGTTCCTCTTTGGTTCAGTTGGCCATGCATCTGGGTTTAGATGTTGGCTTCCCATTCGGTTTCTGGGCTCTGTTGAATTGCTCAGCTTTCATGCCCCACTTTGTTTTGGGTGGGAAGCTCCCCACAACCTTGAATTTCCCAAGTGGTAGGACAGTCTACAACTCTGAGCCTACAGATCCAGAAACATGATATTTTGCAATTCATTTTGACTTGTATTTCCTCACAATCACAGCAAGTGACCATCTCCCTGATCTCACTGGATCTTCAAAATCATCATAGAAAGTGTGTGTCATTTTTTACTCCATATTTAGTAAACTGATTCTCAGTGAAGTGATGTGACTTGCCAAATGACACACACTTAATCTACTAGGTACTAGGCTGCCTTCTTTTAAAAATATATATGTATTTTTTATTTTATTGATTTCAGAGAAGGATAGACACATCAATGGTGAGAGAGAATCATTGATTCATTGCCTCCTCCAAACCCCACTCTGGGAACCTAGCCCTCGACCTGGGAATGTACCCTGACCGGGAATTGAACTGTTACCTCCTGGTTCATAGGTCAATACTCAACCACTGAGCTATGCCCACCAGGTTGCCTTCTTTTTTGTTGTTGTTGTTGATTAGAGAAAGAGAAAGGGAGAGAAAGAGAGAGAAACATTGATCAGTTGCCTTCTGTACACACCCTGACTGAGGCCAGGTATGTGTCCTGACCAGGAATCGAACCCGTGTCCCTTTGGTGCATGGGACAATGCTCCAACCAACTGAGCCACACTGGCCAGTGCAAGGCTCCTTCTTTATATAGACCACTTCACCACAATCTAAGCTCCATGACAACATGTCTGGTTTGTTCATTCCCTTTGCTCCAGTGCTTTAAAAAGGGAGAGAGAGAGAGAGAGAGAGAGAGAGAGAGAGAGAGAGAGAGAGAAAATCTATCATTATAGGAGCTTAATAAATGCTTGTTGAATGAATATTGAACGAATGATTCTATTGGATCCTCATCACATAACCTCCCAGAAAGGTGGTTTGCTTCTGGTTGATGATGAGGTAAGTACAGAAATTGAGGGTTAGCTCTTAGAAATTGTTATAGTAATTAGACATTGTTGTGATTTCCTGTATGTGACCAGTGCCTTGTCTCATCGTACGGGATATCGACTAGTTAAGGTGCTATTGCATTTACAGAGACAAACTGCTGTGTTTATACAAACTTGGTGTATCTGTGTGTTCATGATTCTCCCCTGTAACAAAGAAATGACTTAAGGAAAAGGTCTATCAGTGGAGAGTGAGCTGATGAGGTCACTAGGTTCTCTATGGTACCCTGGAAAGCACTGTTTGTCACAATATTGGGCTGTAGCCTCAAGATGGAGACTCAGAAGACCCAGGGCATAAGCTGAATGACACAGAGAAACCAATCTCTTATTATATTAAATCATGGAGACACCATTGTGAACTGGTCTATGCTATTTGTTCCCATGATACCAAGATTCTGATTTTCTCCTGAACGTTTTTAAAGTGTGACTGAGACAGTGATTGCATGGATGCTAACATGGGCAGCCACTGCAAAAGAAAATGAACAACCAACTCAATGAAAACAATGATCAAAGCGCTAAATCTTCCCCCAAAGAGCCCAGGTTTGGAATCAGACTGTGGATTAAGTCCTAGGTCTGCGGCATGCTGGCCTATGGCCATATGCAAATGACTTAACCTCTCAGAGAAATGTAATCCTTATGTCTAAAGCGAAGATAATAATTCTTACTCACCAATATGTTGTAGAAATTCAATACAGAAACTGTGCTTTAATCCTATATAATAAAAGCATAATATGAAAATCGCCTGAATGGCTGAATAGCAGTATGACCATCTGGACAACCATCTAGACGACCATCTGGATGACCATCCGGGACCACGCTATGACACCCACTGGCACCAGGCCAGCCAAGGTGGGGGCGATGTGATTGGTCGGGGGCCCGGCCATTGCCCCACAATCACCCCACAGAGGGAGGCCCAGGCCACCGGCCAGCATGGTGATCAATCGGGGGCTCCATGATCGATCGCCCCAAAGAGGGTGGCCCAAGCCACTGACCAGCAGGCTACGGTGGGTGGGCAGGACCGCCCTCTGCGAGAGATGCCTGGGTCCCAGGTGCCAGCAGCCAAAGGGAAGCCCAGGTCCCAGGTGCCAGAGGGAAGCTGGCAGCCAGGGGAAGGAAGACCTACTCTTGCACGAATCTCGTGCATCAGGTCTCTAATACTCAATAAGTGGTTGTGGTGACCATTTGTGTTTGTTGTTAGTAGTCATATTAGGTATGAAGCTGGTGAGCAGGTCTGAAGCCTCACACTCACCTGTGTCACGTGCAGCAGACTGTCTGCATCTAAATCTTGGCTCTGTCACTTACTTACTGGCAAATAATAGGTGCTATGCAAATGTTAAAATAAACTAAACTAGAGTGGTGGGTTTCATCCAAACAAGAAATCAGAGTCTAGGCTAAGGCTTATTGATTCGACACTCATTTAACTGAGGACTTCCATGAGCCAGGCATGGTGCTGGGCACTGGGGACACAGTGAATAGGCTAGAGTTCCTGCCCCTTGCCCTTGTGCTGAGACCAGGGAGACAGCCACAGACAACAAGAAATTAATAGAGAGGGAGAGAGCGAGGAGTCCAGTGAGCAGGGCTGAGAGTTGGAGAGGGATGTCCAACCTAAAGGGGCTGCTGTGCTCAGTCATTAGCTGAACAAGAAGGAAACAGCCTCCCAAAGCCCAGCCATGGGAACAGCGTGACACCTGACCACCATGGCTGCCCTCACTTGTCTGTCTCCCCCACTAAACAGTAACTTCCACAAGGTCAGGGCCATCTTCTTTGTTCTCCACTGTCTTCCTAGCGCCTCACACTGGCATTTGGCTTGTTCTTAATAAATATTTGTTCAATGAATGAATAAACATTCCAGATGTATTTGCAAGGTTTCTTGTTTTGAATTGCAAAACAATAATAGATAGTACATATTAATCATTTGTTTGTTTCAAGCAATGTTCTAAGTACTTTCTGAGTACTACTGCTATTTAATCACTAGAGGCCCAGTGCACAAAATTTGTGCACTCGGGGGGGTCCCTCAACCCAGCCTTCACCCTCTCGCAGTCTGGGAGCCATCAGTCGGACATCCTTAGCACTGCTGCGGAGGCGGGAGAGGCTCCCATCACCACCGCTGCATTCGCCAGCCTTGAGCCCAGCTTCTGGCTAAGCAGCGCTCCCCATGTGGGAACACATTGACCACCAGGGGGCAGCTCCTGCATTGAGCATCTGCCCCCTGGTGGTCAGTGCACATCATAGCAACCAGTCGTTCTGCCGTTTGGTCAATTTGCATATTAGCCTTTTATTATATAGGATGACTATGACCTATAACCAATCAGTCAGTCTGTCAAGAAAATGCTGAACAACTCTATGTGCTCGGCACTGAGTTTAATGCAGAGGAGGAAGGAGAGCAGTGAGCTTGCCATGGTGCTCTTCCTTCTGTCTTTTCCAAATAGTTCCCCTCCATTTCTCTCCCTTCTTAAGTCTAATTCATCCTTTGAAAATTCAATTAGGCAACCCATCCACAACCCTTCCCATGATCTCATAAGAGTTGGGGTGTTTGTCTCCACTCACTCTGCTCTCTAACAAGTTCTACACCCCCTGAGACAGGTAGAGCCTCTCAAGCTCCCACACGCTAAGCCCCAGAATCTGTGGATATGATGAGATACAACTTCTTGACCATGCTATGTTACAAGGCACAGCTGAGCTTTATAAAGGGGAGTAATGAGGTGAGCCAGATCTAATCACAAGAGCCCTAAAATGTACTTTCTCAGGCTGGTGGCAAGAGAGGGAGGTAAAAGAAGAAAGCAGAGGGAAACAAATCATGACAAGGACTCCTCCCTCTGTTACTGTTGTAAAGATGGACAAAAAGGACCATGTGAGAAGGGATGCAGTTGGCCTCTAGGAACAGTGGGTGGCCCCGGGCTTCATAACTGCCAGGAAATTTGAACCTTGGACCTACGACCTCAAGGACCTGAATTCTGCCAGAGCTGAATGAGCCTGGAAATGGATTTTTCTCCTGAGACTCCAGATGAAAGCCCAGCCCAGCTGACACCATGACCTTGGCCTTGTTAGACCCTGAGCAGAGAACTCATCCAACCCCATCTAGATGCTGCCCTACACACTTGCGAGCTAATACATGGGTGCTGTTTTCAGCTGCTAAATTTGTAGTGATTTGTTACACAACAATAGAAAATGAATACATCCCTCTACCCTAGCTCCCTCTGTGTAAACATCTGTTTACTTGTCTGGATCCCTCTTTAGACAGTGAGTTTATTCAAAAGTAGGGGCTGTGCTTTGTGTCTCTTCATCTTCAATGAGTAGCACAAGGCCCAGCAGAGAGTAGGTGGCTGATAAATACTTGCCCTTGAATGTAAATAAAATCAGGTAAGGTTAAAAATCTGAACTGAGCACACATAAACAATGATAGAACAATTTAAGGGATGATGTGACCTAGTGCTGGACTGTGTGGCCCAGATCATAACTGCTATGGGAGGTTTGAGATCAGTGTAGGTTGGAACATTCAGGGAAGATGTTAGCTTGCCCCTTATTCAATTAAATGCCTCCTCACCGCCTCCTCACCTCTCACCTCATGTCAGCCTCGCCTTATTCCTGCTAACACAAATTGCATCTGAGCTGGTACTGGAGATGATGGATACTCCAAAAGCTCCAGGTGGACCTCTGAGGCATCACATTGATGTCTTTGCTGAGGTTGACGCCTAACTGACAATCCACAGATGTTTAGCCTCCATTGACTGAGATGAAGCCTGGGAGAGACCTGCAAGTCTCTTTACAGGTCTGGTCTAAGGAGCCATCCAGGAAGTGGGCCATCCCTGGGGGATTGTGACCCAGGCCCCAAGCCATGGTCCTGCCCTCTGAGACATATTCAGACACACAGAACCACCAAATGTGAGACCTCTATGGAGTAACTCCCTTATTTTACAGATGAGGAAACTGAAGGGCAGAGGGGGGAAATCAGTAGCCTATGCCTAAAAAGCAAATTAGTATGAGAGCCAGGTCTATGCCCAGGGTTTCTGATTTTCTAATCTGCCCTGTCTCTGCCTCCTAGCATCCATTTGATGACTGGCCTTAGGCTCTTATTCTTCTCCAGGGAATCTGAATCTTTACTCACCTCACAATTTAAGACTTAAAAGTCAGAAAGAATGAATTTTTAGCTAAACCAAGCATGCAGTGTAAATCTTTGCTCTCTTTCTGACGTGCTGACTGGAACCCCCCTGTTGCTACCAGACATCTGGCCTCTTCCCATGGTGATAGCATTGGTTCTAGAAGGAGAATTATCCTACAGTCAGAGAGCAGATCACTATAACATGACATATTTGTGAGAAAAGATTTTGGAGTCAGAGAAACATGTGCTGGGTGTTCACGCGGGTCAGAGGCGTTTGTGGAGGAACTGGGACGAGCACATCCCTGGTATTACTAACTTTTGAGCTACAGAGGTGATGGGAGTGAGGGGAGCTACCCACTTGGTTTGGGTGTCAGTGTAGGCCTTTTCCTTTAATACAGGCCTATTTGTTTGACTTCCTTCCTTAAAACCTTGCAAAGGCTCCACATGGCCTACAGAATAAAATTCAAAGATTATATATGGCATTCATAGCTATTGATATGTTAGTCTCAAATTTCTTTTCTTGTGTACAATCCATGTTCATAACCCTTTTGGATTAGGTCATTTTTGTTTACACCTAACAGAAACCAAACTTGAACTAGCATAAACAAAAAAGGAGCATTATAATAAACCTTATTGTCATTCATGGAATTCATGGACAGAAATGTGACATAGACTATTTGAACTGGGCACACATTCTTATGACTCCTCTCCCTTCCACTTCTCTCTGTATAATTCCTTCATTCTTTTATCTATCTGCAGAGTAACTTCTCTTTATATCACAAGGAGAGAAAAGTATGGCTGCCAACTGCTTCTGAGTATTACATCTTATACCTTTAATCACTGGTAAATGATTGGCTTCTCTTTATAAGTATCTGTTCTAAAATTCCAAGGGATCCAAACTGATTGGCTATGCCCAGCCGGTGTGGCTCAGTGGTTGAGCATCGACCCATGAACCAAGAGGTCTCTGGTTCAATTCCCAGTCAGGGCACATGCCCTGGTTGCAGACTTGATTCCAGGTGGGGGATGCTCAGGAGGCAGCTAATCAATCTCTTTCTCTCATTGATGTTTCTATCTCTCTATCCCTCTCCCTTCTTCTCTCTCTAAAATCAATAAAAACATATTTTTAAAAACCCTGATTGGCTCCATATGGGTCTCATAACCTCCATTTTGGCAACAAACTGAGAACAGTGTCCAGGGCTCCTTATACAAGCATGGCAGCTCCCAGGGTCACTTTCTAGGAAAGAAATGCTCATCTAATATCCAATAGATGTCCACTCTCTTTCTCCCAACTTGCTCTAGCCAACTGTAAGATTTCATTCAATTTTCTCCCATGTCCTTCTCACTGGATGATCATAGATTCACTGTGTTGTTCAGAATTGGTTTAGAAACCAGGCAAAGATGCCTCTAAGGAAGAGGGAGCCAGAGGAGGCAGATTGCCATGACTGCAAAAATTGTTCATCTTATTTCTGGTGAGTGAATGATAGCAATCGTTTATTCATTTATCAACAAACACTTGCTTTGCCAAGCACTATGCTAGGGATGATATGTAGAGTGCAACACACACTCGCCTTTCTGGAAAGAGCTCATATTTTAGTGGAAGAAACCAATAATTCTGACAGGGCATGAAATGTGCCTGGACAGAGGTCTATCCAGGGTGCCTTGGGGATACACAGGAAGGATACCCTGGAAAGGCCTCTTAGAGGTGGTGACACTTGAATTCTAAAAGCCAAGGAGGCTCTGCTGAAAGCAGTAGCCATGTGAGTGTGAAGCAGTCTCCAACTATTAATAACATCACAGTGTGTCAGGCATTGTGTTATGTGTTTTTCATTCATTTTCTGATTTAATCTTCACAACAATTCTGTGAGATGGGGAAAGTGAGGCTCAGGAAAGTGGGGTAACGTGCCCACGTTCTCAGCATGGCGTGTGGAGGTGCTAGAATTTAAACCTAGGTCTGTCTGCAAACAATCACAGTCTCAAAGGACCTACAGATTATCAGAGGCCCAGAATGTTTTCTATGCATGAGACTGTAAAAAATAAACCAGACACCAGCCTCTCCAGGATCCTTACAGTGCTCACAATCCAAGGCCTGGCCAAGTTGAACACAGATACACCAGGTTCCTATTGCTCCTGTGCAGTCCTGGCCTCTCCCCTCAAAGCCATCTTTACCTTTCTTCTGCTCATTCTATAGCTAAGAGGAGCTAAGACTTGAGAGTGTTTCCCAGATTCACACATCAGCTGATTTCAAATGAGTTCTGCCAATGGGATGCAAGAGAGCAGAGGGTGGGGGAAGGGAAGGGCCAGCTTGTTCTCCCCTCCCTCTCTCTGTAGGCCAGCATCTCTGGCAGTGATTGCATCCCCCCATATCTTAGCTCCCAGCTGGCATGGCATGCTATGGCTCCAGCTGCCCCCAGGGAACCAGCTCTAGCAATACCACCTCCTCCCACTTGTTCAGAAGTATATGACTTCCTGGTGTTGCTGACCTCTGAGTTGCCTCACCATGGCCTCTTGCCTTCTCAGATCTCCGTTACCTATGGAGGTAATTCCATAAGTTAAATGTCCTCCAACTGACATCCTCAGAATTGCTTCTGTTTTCCAGTTGGACTGACATCGCTTCTTCCTCCTTCATGCTGCAGCAGCATGTAGCCAGAGCCTTCTCATGTTCATCACTCCCCTTGCTTGCCCTGTACCACTATTTGGTAGAAGGGTAAAGGTTATGATCCTCCAACCCAAGGTTTTCTGAATGAATTATAATTTGGTGTTGCCAATAGGCTCAGTGGTCTGCTTCTATGTTTGTACTCCTTTTAGTATTCTGAGTTTTATTTTTGTATCTAGACAGATCACCAGGAAGCTGTATCATTGGTTTAAATTAGCTTAGTAGAAACCCACAGAAATGCCTCCCTACTGGAGATCATAATATACTCTATCTTAAATAGCTGTTGTCATCCTCTATATCCCCACCAACCAGTGTATCCATGGAATAAATTCCACAAGCTCTCTCTTATTATACACCTAGTATGTGCCATGCATCAACCAGTAACAAAGCTCAGAAAGCTGACCATCTAAGTTCTTTTGGAAATTAGTAACAGCAGAAGTTTCCATTTCCAGATTTTATTGTTTTATCTGGTACTGCAAATATGCATCCATCATGATTTCCATTTTACCTTACATGCTAAGAAGCTCATAGCTAATCTTAATTCTATTTCATAGTAATCACATTAACCTATGTAGTTAGTGATTTTGCCTCTGCCTTCTGCCACAGATACTGTCTAATTCTATTTTAGCAGCCTTATTTTATAAATATCTTTGATGGTAGGCCCCTCAAATACCTTCTCCGTTATAAGTAATACATAATCCTTTTTGTAAGATCATCTAGTATATAGATATATAGTAGACGTTCAATAAAGAATTGAGTTATTACCAAAATCAGTTGGTAATCTACACCATAATCTAATAAAATTGCTAATGTATTCATATCAATTGCTCATGCCAATATCATCAGGCCTCAGCTCTTTGAGTTTATTCATGTTAAAACAACAGCAAAAAAAACCCTCTTGTTTCCTGGTGCCAATTAAGCCATCTTGATAGCTTCTTGAGAACACTAATTGTCTCACTTTTTGTGTCCAACGTGGTACTCAGCAATTGGACCCCCATCAGGCCATCCCCAGTTGAGCAAGTATAATTTGAATCACCCTCATCACACTTGGAAAAACAGCCACTCTTTGGCCTCTTCATATTCAATCTGGAAAAGGAAATTCAACCCAAGGGTTTTATTTTTCTTACTGTGCTTTTCTGTTTCAAGACACCTGCTTTTTTGGTTGATGGTGTCAATAGGCTCAAATAAAGCATCTCAGAGTCCATGGAAGAGAAGGAATGTGGTTAACTAATAGGTGTGTTGCATGTTCATGTTGGGGACTCCTACAGAATTCAGCTGTCTCAACCTGTTACATTAGAATATATCCCCTGATATATATTCACTGCACAGAGAAAGACTATAGGAGCAGCTGGAATAATCAGAACCTAAGACAAGCAGCGCCAATACCTGGCAGATATGCTACCATTCCACTGTGCTGTGGCCACCACAGACATCACTAACCAACCAGCCCTCTTTCCTACTGAGCCCTAAAGGGTCTTAGAATCCTTCTCAACCCAACACCCCAGGCAGCTGTGACTGGTGGGCCAGATTCCGCATATGAGAAACACTTACCTGCTGTCCTCTCCCTGCATGTAGCTCTCAGGCCAGAGTCTCAGTTGGCACCTGAATCCTGGAACCAGCGATAAATCCCAGGCTTAGAGGAATCCATTCAAGGGATGGGGAGCAGATTGCAGGCACTGCTCTTCAACAGGCTCCTTGTGAGGAGTTAATGTTCCTTTGTCATGATTTTCTCTGCTCTCACTTTACCTTTCTCTTAGACTTCAGACTTGGGCACTGACCACCTGGTGACCTTGGGTGAATCTCTCTCTCTAAGAACATACCCCTTCCATAGGTGTCCTGAGATTGATTACACAGCGTAACTTATGCAAAGCACTACAGCGCAGGAATTAGCAGCATGGACTTTGGAGCCAGAAGTATATTGAGCATATTAAGCTCTGAGCTGCTCATTTCCCTCTGTAAGACTTTAGGAAAGTTCTAAACCTCTCAGAGCCTCCGTTTTCTCATCCAACTAACCCACTACTGACATCACAGGGCTAGTCTACGGGTTAAATTGGTGCAGTAGGTAAGGGCTTACACATAGCCACATGAAAAGTACTCCACCAATATTTGCTGCTGATTATCTTGACCCCTGGCTCCTAGCAAGCATGTACCAAGGTTCAATTTCCCTTTGTTCAATTCCTGTCTAAAATCATCTCATCTCCTCTTTCACCTCTTAGAATTAAAGTGAGTGGTAAAGCTTTGCTGATCCAAGTGCAAGTAAAAACCTTCTGTCAGGATGTGGGGCCAACGAGAAGGCTGCCCTCAGAGGTCCCCCTTCTGGCAACGGGTGACATGGACTCTTCCACTTAGCACCCCCTCTCACACCCCCACACCTCCACGCCCTCTCCGTCTGGCCGTGGCAGGCCTCTCCTGCTAGGAATCTGCTCCTTCCGAGTCTCCAGGAGACAATGTATTCAGCTTCATAATTGCGTGCTTCTCCCCAATCACGTAGCATTATGCACCACATCACCACGCTGCCGAAAAAAGCCCCAAATGCTAATTAGGCCTCAAATTATCATTGATTTGATTTGATGTTGAATAAGCTTTGCCGTTTATATTTAGGCAAGAACTTCAGATTCAAGATCCTCTCTCTTGGATCGGGTTTTAAATAACTCGGTGGGGCCTGTCTTCCTTGTTCGGTGTGCTGATGCCCAGAAAGCAGACTGGCTGCGCTCCCTGGCTGCGGATGAATGCCAGGTTGATTGAGTGCAGGGAGGCATTATCCTCTCTGCCGGTGCTCAGAGCCCAAGGCTCCCGGGAGCCCCTGCACGCAGAACTCTCGGTCCTGCAGGAGGACTGGAGATGAGAAAGATGAGAGGAGGAGGGGAAGAGATGGTCTCAAAGCATAAATGTTGGAGGTGAAGGAAATGCTTCTGATTCACATTCAGAGGATGCTTCTTGTACCTATGGGGAGCCAGGCTCTTTCATAGGTCCCATCTCCTTTAATTCTGACAATAACCCGATGACACGGGCATTTTTAGTCATGGAAACCAAACTGGGAAACACAAGATGATTTCACCCATCACAGAGCAAGGCAGTAAGAGGAGCTGAAATTTCTACCCAGGACCTGAGACTGTGAAGGATGCTTCCCTGCCTTCTCCTTTGTCACTGTTTGTCTGTTGGGTCTCCACACTCCTGAAGGCCACTGCCCAACCCCTCAGCACATTTTCCTGTTTCAGACACTCTGTCAGCAATGCTTTAAAGTGATCATGTCACTTAAGGGGTGGGGTGGTGGGGAATTCTCTTAGACACTTAAGTAGTAAGTGACGTGGAGCACAAAACTTTGCCACTACTAACTAGTGTCTATTCTGGCCATTTGATAAAAGTTATCCCTAACTCCTATGGATAACCTTGTTGAAACATGGCTTTAAAAATAAGTACTAGGGCACAATTTCACTGAAGTCTGTATTTATTTTATTAATCCCCATGCTGGACGTTGTTTAATAAATCGATGTGTACTTTATTGAATTTGATTTTCCTTCCTGTGATAATAAATGGTATAGGAGAGAAAAAAAAAAGGGGAGGGAGGGAGAGATGGAAAGAGGAAGAGAGGGGTGGAGGGAGGTAGAGAGGTGAGACAGAGGAAAGAAGCAGACAACATCCAAATCCTCAGGCTGTAATGCCACAGGAGAAACAGGAGGACTGTTAGGCCAGCCCAGCCAGGCCCTGGTCACATCCGTTCCCTTTCCTCCTCTGCTCTCTCAGGGACAGGCAGTGTAGACTCATGGTTCACCCTATGACCTTGAGCAAAGTTCTTGATTCTTTGGGCATCTTCCCCCATTTGTAAAATGGGATGACAGTTGTGACTACCTTATAGGGTGGGGGAAGATGAAATGAGCACTGTGATATCAGTATGCACTCCACAGTTAGTTCTTGTGGACACAGAGATACACAACCCTAAAACTTGGTACCCAGCTGCCAGCTCTTCAGCGTCTGCCTGCAAAGAGCCACCTTGCCTGTGGTGATTCCTACCTGGAGTCGCCATATCCTGTGGCTGAGTGAGGCAGGGCACCAAGGTGTGGCCATCGGCCCATGCAGTACAGCCATGGGAGGCGCAGAGCTAGCTTCTGAGCTCCCGCCCTTTTGACTGAAGGAGGCAGTGCAGTCTGACTTCCCCCTCTGGCCCTACTTCGTTTCCCTTTTCTTCACACATGTGTATCCCTAATGCACATCTTGCACCTCAAAATCCATCGTAAAGGTCTGCTGGAGAGCCCACCCTGCAACAGCTATTACTCTTATCACTAAACCCTATCAATTTCTCTTCCTAAATAACTCCTAAGTACAGTCCCACTTCTCCAGGTCTACCATGATTTTCCTAGTCTAGGTACTCACCCTTTCACACTTGGACTTTCTGACCCATCACCCTCTATGCATCCTCTGCATCCATCTGAGCAATGGTTCCCATATAAAGACCTGCTTACTCTGCCTGGCCAGCGTGGCTCAGTGGTTGAGCATTGATCTATGAACCAGGAGGTCACAGTTCGATTCCCAGTCAGGGCATGTGCCCTGGTTGCAGGCTCGATCCCCAGAGGGGGGCATGCAGAGGGCAGCCAATCAATGATTCCCTCTCCCTTCCTCTATGAAATCAATAAAAATATATTTTAAAAAAAAGAAAGACCTGTTTCACTCTGATTTTCCTCCATGGACTCACTACAGAATAAAGCCCTCGTCCTTTGTGGTCAGCAGAGCCTGTTGCCCCGGCAGCCCCCTTCCTCTGCCCCTCTCTTCTGCCCCAGACTGCTAGAGACTCCTTGACTGTTTCAAGGACTGCTCTACTTCATGCTTGTTTTCTTGCCTTCTTGGTAGCCAGACCAATTCTTGCTCACTTTTCAAGGCCTTCCTCTGAGAAGTCTGCCCAGCTCCATGGGCAGATATAAGTACTCTCCACTCACATAAGCTCTTGACTTTGGCATTAATAATACGTATTGTAAAAATGGTGACAAACAAGTACCTATCCATAATAACTTTAAATGTAAATGGATTAAATGCACAAATCAAAAGACATAGGGTAGCTGAATGGATAAGAAAACATGACCCATATATCTGCTGTCTACAGGAGACCCACCTCAGAACAAAGGACTCACACAGACTGATAGTGAAGGGATCGGGGGGGAGGGGAAATGTTTCATGCGAATGGAAATGAAAAAAAAAAGCTCGGGTGGCAATACTTATATCTGACAAATTAGACCTCAAAGTGAAGGCCATAACAAGAGATAAGGAAGGCCACTTCATAATACTAAAGGGAGCAATTCAACAAGAGGATATAACTCTGGTAAACATATATGCACCCAATACAGGAGCACCCAAATACATAAAAAATCTTCTGGAAGATATCAAGGGAGAGATTGATAGCAATACCATTAGAGTAGGGAACTTTAATACCCCAATAACACCACTGGTTAAATCCTCTAAACAAAAAATCAGCAAAGAAATGTCAATCCTAAATGACTCACTAGATCAGATGGACTTAATTGACATCTTCAGAACATTTCACCCCAAAGCCACAGAATATACTTTCTTATCAAGTGCACACGGATCATTTTCAAAGATAGACCACATATTGGGGCACAGGGAAAGTCTCTTCAAATTCAGGAAGATATAAATTGTATCAAGCATCTTCTCAGATCACAATGGCATAAAATTAGAAATCAACTACAATAAAAACAATGAAAAAAAATCAAACACCTGAAGGCTAAATAGCATGCTATTAAACAATGATTGGGTTACCAAAGAGATCAAAGAAGAAATAAAAAGCATCCTGACAACAAGCAACAATGAAAACACAACAATCCAAAATCTATGGGACACAGTGAAAGCAGCCTTGAGAAGGAAGTTCATAGCTCTACAGACCTACATCAAAAAACAAGAAAAAATGGTAATAAATTATCTAACCCTACAACTCAAAGAGTTAGAAACAGAGCAACAGGGAAAGCCCAGCGTAAACAGAAGGAATGAAATAATAAAAATCAGAGCAGAAATAAATGACATAGAGACCAAAAAAAAAGATCAACAAAACCAAGAGCTGGTTCTTTGAAAGGATAAATAAGATTGATGAACCTCTAGCCAGGCTCACCAAGAAGCAAAGAGAGAGGACCCAAATAAACAAAATCAGAAATGAAAGAGGTGAAGTAACAACTGATCCCACAGAAATACAAAGGATTATGAAAAAAATACTATGAACAACTCTATTCCAACAAAATGAACAACCTAGATGAAATGGACATAGTCTTAGAAAAATACAAGCTCCCAAAACTCAATCAGGAAGAATCAAAAAACTTGAATAGGCTGATAACTACTGAAGAAATTGAAGCAGTGATCAAAAATCTTCTAGCAAACAAAATCCCTGGTCCGGATGGCTTTACAGGGGAGTTCTACCAAGTATTCAAAGAAGAACTAAACCTAGTCTCCTCATACTATTCCAAAAAATTCAAGAGGAAGGCACACTTCCAAGCTCTTTCTATGAAGCCAGCATTACCCTAATTCCAAAACCAGATAAAGACACCACAATAAAAGAGAACTACAGGCCAATATCCTTGATGAACATAGATGCTAAAATCCTCAACAAAATTCTAGCAAATCAGATCAAGCATTACATTAGAAAGATCATACACCATGACCAAGTAGGATTTATCCTGGGGATACAAATCAATAAATGTGATACATCACATAAACAAATTGAGAGACAAAAATAACATAATCATATCAATCAATGCAGAAAAAGTATTTGACAAAATCCAACATCCTTTCTTGATAAAAACTCTCAGCAAAGTGGGAATAGAGGGATAATACCTTAACATAATAAAAGCCTTATATGACAAACCTACAGCCAACATCATACTCAATGAGCAAAAACTAAACTCATTTCCCCTAAGACCGGGAACAAGACAGGGATGCCCACTTTCACCACTCCTGTACGATATAGTACTGGAAGTGCTAGCCATAGTGATCAGACAAGAAGAAGAAATAAAAGGCATCCAAATTGGAAAAGAAGAAGTAAAACTGTCCTTATTCGCAGATGACATGATACTGTACATAGAAAACCCCAAAGACTCCATAAAAAAAAACTACTAGACCTAATAAATGAATTTGGCAATGTAGCAGGATACAAAATTAACACCCAGAAATCTATGGCCTTTTATACACCAATAATGAACCCACAGAAAGAGAAACTAAAAAAACAATCCCATTTACCATTGCACCAAAAAAAATAAGATACCTAGGAATAAACTTAACTAAGAAAGTAAAAGACCTATACTCAGAAAACTATAGGACATTGGAAAAAGAGATAGAGGAAGACATAAACAAATGGAAGAACATATCATGTTCATGGATTGGTAGCATCAATATCATTAAAATGTCCATACTACCCAAAACAATCTACAGATTCAATGCACCCCCCCCCCCATTAAAATACCAACAGCATATTTCAAAGATCTAGAACAAACTCTCCAAAAATTCATCTGGAATAAAAAAAAGACCCTGAATAGCCACAGCAATCCTGAAAAAGAAGAACAAAGTTGGAGGGATCACACTACCAGATATCAAGCTATATTATCAAGCCACAGTTCTCAAAACTGCCTGATACTGGCACAAGAACAGACATATAGACCAATGGAACAGAACAGAGAACCAAAAAATCAACCCAAGCTCAATTAATATTTGATAAAGGAGACACAAGCATACAATGGAGTCAAGACAGTCTCTTCAACAAATGGTGCTGGGAAATTTGTTCAGATACATGCAAAAAAATGAAACTAGATCACCAACTTATACCATACACAAAAACAAACTCAAAATGGCTAAAGGACTTAAATATAAGACAGGAAACCATAAAAATCCTACAAGACTTCATAGGCAGCAAAATAGCAGACATATATTGTAGCAATATCTTTACCGACACAGCTCCTAGGGCAATGGAAACTAAAGAGAAAATAAACAAATGGGACTACATCAAAATAAAAAGCTTCTGTATAGCAAAAGAAACCATCAACAAAACAACAAGAAAGCCCACTGCATGGGAGGACATATTTGCCAATGCTATTTCAGATAAGGGTTTAATATCCAAAATTTACAGAGCACTCATACAACTTAACAAAAGGAAGATAAATGATCCAATCAAAAAATGGGCAAAGGACTATGCCACTATAAAAAAGAAGGAACTTTTACTATTTGCAACAGCATGGATGGAACTGGAGAGCATTATGCTAAGTGAAATAAGCCAGTTGGAGAAAGATAAATATCACATGATCTCACTCATATGTGGGATATAATGATCAACATAATTTGATGAACAAGAATAGATCCAGAGACAAATGGCAGGGGATGGGGGCGAGATTAGAGAGCAAACAAAGGACTTGTATGCATGCATATTAGCATAACCAATGGACACAGACACTGGGGCAGTGGGGGCTTGCCCGGGGTGGGAATGGCTGGGGGGGGGGGTGTCAATTGGGGAAAAAGGAGACATATGTAAAACTTTAGACAATAAAAAAAGTTATTAAAATATTGGCAAAGGACCTAAATAGACACTTTTCAAAAGAGGACATACAGAAGGCTGAGAGACATATGAAAACATGCTCAAAGTCACTAATCATCCAAGAGATGCAAGTCAAAACAACAATGAGATACCATCTTACACCTGTCAGAATAGCTATCATCAACAAATCAACAAACAACAACTGCTGGCGAGGATGCAGAGAAAAAGGAACCCTAGTGCTCTGCTGGTGGGAATGCAGACTGGTGCAGCCACTGTGGAAGACATTATGGAGTTTCCTCAAAAAGGTAAAAATGGAACTGCCATTTGACCCAGTAATCCCACTTCTAGGACTATATCCCAAGAAACCAGAAACACCAATCAGAAAGGATATATGCATCCCTGTGTTCATAGCAGCACAATTTACAATAGCTAAGATTTGGAAACAACCTAAGTGCCCATCAGCAGGTGAGTGGATTAAAAAACTGTAGTACATCTACACAATGGAATACTATGCCGCTATAAAAAAAGAAGGGACTTTTACCATTTGCAACAGCATGGATGGAACTGGAGAGCATTATGTTAGGTGAAATAAGCCAGTCAGAGAAAGATAAATATCACATGATCTTACTCATATGTGGGATATAATGATCAACGTAATTTGATGAACAAGAATAGATCCAGAGACAAATGGCCGGGGAGGTGGGAGGGGGGGGTTAGAGAGTAACCAAAGGACTTGTATGCATGCATATTATCCTAACCAATGGACACAGACACTGGGGCAGTGGGGGCTTGCCCAGGGTGGGAATGGCTTGGGGGATCAATCGGGGAAAAAGGAGACAGATGTAAAACTTTAGACAATAAATAATAATAATTATTGTGTGTATTTGGTTGTTTATCTATTTTTTTATTAGTTGGTGACTAACTTCAGGGTCTACATTACATCAATTTTTAGAAATATATTATCTTTGTGTATTTTTCTTGTACTGCAAGATAGCATAGGTTAAATGTAGAAAACGCAGATGAGTAAATAAATAAAATGAAAGTTCCCCATAAATCTCAGCACCACTATTAACCACTACTTACGTTTTTCTCTGTATTCATCCAGCCTTTAGTCTATGCATACATATCTATTTGGATGTATACAGTAAAAATTGGACTATATGTGTGTGCTGGTTTTTCTTAAAACCTGATTTTTCAAACTAATTTTCCAGAGATGTTATTATTTAAATCATCTTTTCACAACATCTTTTTTAGGGCTGCTAGTTTTCCATTTTATGGATGTATCATAATTTATTTAATCTTGCTTGTGTTTTATTCATCTTTTTATTCCAACACATAACATAGTATCTACAGTATAATATTTACTTAGTAAATGTTTATTGATTGTATCTCTTCCATATTAAGAAAGGGGAAGAAGTAAAGAACCTTTCCTGGAAGAAGTGCCCTGTCCTGACACTGGCCTTATTTCTTGCCATTTCTTCATTGTCGAATTGCCTAACATTCTTTATTCTCAGGAGTCCAACTTCCCCAGCTCCTATTTGCTCCCTAACCCATGCTGGCTGGCTTCTGCATCCATCATGCCTCTGAGGGTGTTTTACACTGAGGTCATCAATGGCCTGCTTACAACTACATCCAATATTTTTTGGTCCCCATCCTGCCAGTTCTCTCAGAAGTGTGTTACTTCCGTAGATTTTGCCTTCCTGCTCAAAATGCCCCTCTCTAAATCATCTATGACCCCGCCTCTTCCTGGCTTCCCTCTTGCTTCTCTGCCAGGCCCCCCTTCCTCTGCCCATTCTTGAAACACTTATTTATGTTCCCCTTCAGTCCTCTCTTCTTCAAGGACAGTTTTTAAAATGCCACTATTCTTCAAAGAGTGACCTATTTGCAAAAAACAAAACAAAACAAAACAAAACAACTTTAAACTATCTTTGCCTCAAAGGGTGGGAATTAATTATTCACAGGATCCAAGAAAGGGATGAATAATAAAATACAATCAAAACAGAAATATGCTGGACACCAGCAACAATTGGACATGGGACTTGCAAACTACTTATAATGGTGTGTGCCGGTGTCTTTTCTCTGACACTTTCAGTGTGTTGGTTTTATTTCCACTGATTCAGGCTGCCTTCCTTCACAAAGAGGAAATGTGGAGGCCTAAACCTTCTTAGGCTCACATCACCCATAATGTTTCCTGTGAAAAGGGGAAATGATGCTACTCCTAATCCCAGTTCTAACAAGAGCTTACCATGGCCAGACTTAGATCAGACGCCCACCTATAAGCCAATCAACAGCAGGCAAAGAAGGAGCATATGAGAAGACAGTGGTTTTGGCAGACTGCATAACTGTGGTAGAAGAAAGAGGAGGGAATGGTCCAAGAAAAATGAGAGGGGCATTGTTGAATAAATAAAATTATAGTTGTCCACTAAAGCGTTGATAAAGGATGTTAGCTGAAGAGTTATATAGGAAATCTAGGAGAAAAGATGCAAAAGAGCATGAATATGTTGGGCATCTCCAAGACTCTGTGTGTGTGTGTGTGTGTGTGTGTGTGTGTGTGTGTGTGTGTGTGAAAGAGAAAAAGTGAGAGAGACAGAGAGAGAGACAGAGAGATATTAAGATATTGTATATGAGGGTTACAACCAATCTGTTTATTTAAGAATCACTGAGTCCATGCTTTGGCTCAAGTTCTGACGAGACACTTTAGTTCCTTTTATTCTAATGCCTTGTTCGCCAAGGCTGATTTGACTTCCCAGGATGCAAGAGAAAAAAATTTCCAAGCAGTGTACCAAAGATCTGGCTGCTAAAAAATCCATAGCTCTAATTGTAAACAAGTCATTTAACAGCTGGTTTTCCCAACAATGTTTTGTGAAGTTTATCTCAGTTTCCGCTGTGTCTAGCACAGAGCGAGGGCTCAGTCTTTGCTGAGTGAACACATAAAGGAAAGCATGACTGAAGTCCCTTGGAAGCCATTCACTGCTGGTGGAAATAATAATATTGTCAATCCAGATTTGCCAGTGTGAAGACAGACCCTAAACCATGCTGACACCTCTCCTGCAAAGATATCTAGAGGGGGGCTTTTGTTATTTTTGCTCTGTAGAGCGCAGTTTTGGAAATACCTTCTCTTTCTGTGATACATTGGAGATGATTTTTCTGAACTGTTCTGTTTATCTGTAATAGGATTATATATTTCCATCTATTGCCATGTGATAGGATGGCACAAACTGAGGGAGGAATATACATCCCTGCCTCATTTATTTTTTAATTTGGTCACGTGACATACTTTGACCAATAGGCTATCAGAAATATGTGACACTTGCCATATTTAATTAGGAGCTTTGAATGTGCTTGCCCGGTTTGGCTTGCTCCTTCTCACTTCCAACTCTACCATCAAAATAGCATGTCCCAGAGAGTGGCTCCTCCTTCAGTCTGGATTGCAGGATAAGAAGAAACATGGGCTGAGTTGGACCCAGCTGATCCATAGCCCTCATGAGCAAGAAAGAAGTATTTGTTGCCATGAGCCTATGAGATAATGAGGTTGTTCACTGTTGCAGAAAAACCTGACTAATTTACCCTCAAATAAACTCTACATATTGTCATAATTAAATTATTTCTAGTTTTTTTTTATTAACTGCTATGTAGAACTACTAGCCAGCATGGTTTTGGTAGGTAAAACTTCCTAGACTAGAAAGCTCATGGACAATGAAGCCCATCAGACTGATACCTCATGTGGCCCAGATTCTTACTCTCTGTAAGACCCTTAACTTGTAAAATTGAAAATCATATCATTGTGAGGATGAAAGGAAATGGTGTATGTGGGATCCTAGGACAGCATTGTTTAATAGTGGATGACTGTTCAATGAAGGAAGGAAGGAAGGAATATATGAACCAATGAATGAATTGCGTATTTCATTTGTCCAATCTCTAAATGTTTATTGCACATTTATTAAGCAGTAGCCTTTCTGGGACTACAGTGGTGTATAAAATGAAAAAGAAAAGAAAGAAAGAAAGAAATCCCTACCTTCAAAAGGACTAAGTGCTAATGGTAGAAACAGAGTACAACCAAATAAACAAGTAAATATATAATGTAAGGTAGAATAAAGAAAAAGAAAGCAGGGTAAAATAATATCAAATTAAATTACAGTATAATCAGGAAAGTCCTCTGGGAAGGGACATTTGAGTAAAAGACTTGACTAAAATGAGGATGTGTGCCATGCAAATACCTGAGGAAAGAGCATCCCAGGCAAAGAACCAGCAAGATCAAAGGCCCTGAAAGAAATGTAGCTGAGATGGTTAAGAAAAGGGAAAGAGATGCATGTGGCTAGAAAATAGTAAAAGAGCGAAATTATTAAATTTGTAGCCTGGAATTAGATTCTGAAGCGTCTTATAGAACTTCACATTCTACTGTAGGCATGAAAGGAAGTCCTGGAGTTCTGAGCAGAGCAGCAACAGGCTTTGACTTAAATTTGGACATTCTGTTTCATGGAGAATAGACTGGAAGAAGGCAAGTAGAGTCATTGCATTGCATGACTCCAGAGGTGTTCTCACATTGAAGTCTATGCAAAGGGTGTCCCTGGAGTTATGTTGTACACAATGTATGTGGTCTTAGGCACTGGCCTATAGGCAAGGGTGAAAGCAGGCGTTTCAGTCAGGAAGCAGTGCAAGAGGCCAAGCAAAACATTGATGCTTGGAGCTAGGATAGTGGTGGAGGGGATCAGTGAGAAGTGGTTAAATTGGGATTACATTCTGAAGGCAACGTTGCTGATATTTGCTAATGCATTGGATATAGGATGTGAAAGAAAGGCAACGGCCATGGATTAGTCCACTTTTGGCCCAAGTAATTGGATGAATTATGGTGCCATTTACTGAAATGTGATATACTTGGGGGAGAGGAGGTTTAGGGAAGGGGGGAGAAGTATATGGCAATAGTTCTGTTTAGACCAAGTTACCTTTGTGATGCTTCACACCTAAATAGAACGTGAAAAACAGGCAAATGGAGATGAGTCTGAATGTCAGAGGAAAAGGTAGAACTGACTAGCACAGAATCAAGCATATAGTGGGTGCTCAATAAATGACTGTTAAATTGGATGTAAAAAGCTTTGAACCAGAAGGAAGAATAAGATACAGAGGCAAACATCCATGACATACAAATGACCTTGGAACTTTGGAGTCTAGGCTGTAAGATGCATCCTGTTATTCATTATTGCCATGTTCTGATCTAGTGTTTGAGGGTTATCTGAGTTCTGATCCCAAAAGAATAATTCTGTGCACAGCTAGCATTCTCCTTGGGTGTCTTCTCTGAGTACTTAAATCTCTTGATCTATAAATTTGGGATTTTTTATTTGAAATAATAATATCTATAATAATAACAGTATCTTCTACTTATTGAACGTTTATTTTGTTTCAGGATCTTTAGAAATATTCTCACAAAAATCCAGTGAGATAGGTATTATCATGCAAATTTTGCAATGAGGAAACAAATCTGTACTATTTGTAAGTATTTTACTTCAAATTCTGGACTCTTTCCATACTTTCTAAGCTATAAGAATGCAGTCCTTTACCAAAAATGCATTCAATTGGATAAAACATTCATTTTTTTATAGTTAGGATAATAATAATATCTCCCCCTTGTTAAATGGTTGATATGGGAAATATGCTAAGCAATTTCAATGCATTATCTCATCTACTCATTACAACAGTATGAGATAAACACTATTGTAATCAACATTTTACAGACATGGCCATCAAAACTTCAAGAGGTTAAATGGCTACTCTAAGGTCAAAATCCTAATTTAGCAGCAAATCCAGGATTCAAATTTGGTCCCAATACCTCAGCACTTATTGAATGCAATGGCTAAAACTTGCAAATTAATAATGCTCAAAACAAGAGAGAAAAGCTAAATAAGAAAAATAGATTAGAGAAGTTGGTTGCAAGAAGAAAGCAACTTATGTGGTGGATTGCTTTTTAGATATTTTGAACCAGAATAATGAAGTTTATTTTATAAGTATCTTTCTTTTTTCCCCGCAACCCAAGAGACAATGCTAAAGTCACTCTTTAATGTTATTTGGAATGAATCATTGTAGCATAATGCATTTGGGGATAAACTTGCCTTCAAAATCCGACATCAAATCTTAGCTCTGCCACTTACTATCTCTGTGACCTTGGATAAAACAATTGTCTTCTCTTGACCGCAGTTTCCTTTTTGGAAAATGAAAATAATAACAATTGGGGAGAGTCACATAATAGAATAAATGGGAAGTACTTAATGAGGTATAAGGTGCATATAAAGAAATATAAGGAAAGTACCTATAAACTGAGAAACATTATACAAATGGAGATAGTTCCTGGATGTAAATGGACAAAGGGGCTAGTTACCCAGAGAGACAACAGTTTTCTTTCACTACCGGTACATAGTAAATGTTCAATAAATGCATATATAGGTTCACTAGATATAGTTTCAGATGTGCAACACAAAAAAGATTCAGAGCTCTCTTGTACAAGAATGTGCATGAGTTAATAATACTGTCATATACACCTTAAAACTGTTAAAAGGATAAATTTGTTACATGATTTTTCCCACAGTTAGAAAAACAACAGTGACTAAAATTAGAAGTCAACTCTCCATTTCAAAAGTGTATTTCTAAAAGCCAAAGTCACTCTTGAACACCTTCAGAGTTCCACACAAAAGAAAACCTCTGTCTCAGAAATGAACTTTGATGTTTGAAAATAAAAGACAAAAAGCTGTTTCCTGGGGGCAGAGAGGACGTCTCTCAGTCTGGAGAGGCACACAGCACACCTGAGAGGGGATCTGTCTCCTTCATCCTGAGCTTCCCCCCTCCTCCTCCTGCCTTAGCCCCCTCTGCTCTCCTTCCCCTGCTTCTCCACCTCTTTCTGTTGCCTCCTCCCTCCTGGCTCTGGGTGAGTCCTTCATTTCTCTCATCTCCCTCCCCTCTCTGGCAGTTACCCTTTATATAGAATCAAGCAATTGATATTCTTTTATATTTGTGGCATTTTTGAAATTTTAAAAACTGTGGTATCCCTGCTATTTAGAAATTTTCAATCATGTCAGGTTAATTAAAAATTCAAGGAACTTGGACATTTGGTATCATTCATTAAACAAATATTTTCCAGGCCACAGCTCAGTCTGGGAATGTGATTGTGAACCATACAGACTCGGTCCCAATCCTCATGGAGTCCATGGTTTTGTATGGGAGACAAATCAGAAAAGGAGCAATCAAAATATGGTGTGAATAGATGCTTGCAAAGAACTATTTATAGCAGCACTACTCACAATAACCAAAAGGTGGAAACAGCCCAAATGTCCTTCTGCAGATGAATGGGTAAACAAAAGTAAGTCTATAGATCCCATGGAAGATTACTCAGCCATAACAAGGAATGAAGATCTGATACATGCTATGCTATGAATGAACTAAAGGTTTACATTCTATACCATTCCATTTATATGACGTTAGTGGCCCGGTGCACAAAATTAGTGCATGGGGAGGGGTGTTCCTCAGCCCAGCCTGGGACCCCTCGAAGGATGTCCTACTGCCAATTTACAGGGATCGGGCCTAAACCAGCAGTCAGACATCCCTCTCACAATCCCGGGACTGCTGGCTCCAGCTGCTCACCTGCCTGCCTGCCTGCCTGATTGCCCCTAACCACTCTGCCTGCCGGCCTGCTCGCCCCCAACTGCCCCCTGCTGCTGGCCTGCTCACCCCCAAATGCCCCCCCGCCAGCCTGATCACTCCCAACTGCCCCCCCTGCTGTCCTGCTCACCCCCACTTTCCCTCCCCACTGGCCTGCTCACCCCCAACTGCCCCCCTTCTGGCCTGCTCACTCCAAACTGCCCCCCTCGTCCTGATCATCTCCAACTGACCCCCACTGATGGCCTGCTCACCCCCAACTGGCCCCCCTGCTGGTCTGCTTACCCCCAACGGGCCCTGCCATCCCATCCTGGCCTGATCACCCCCTGGTGACCCAAGGTCCCAGCCCCTCCTTTTTTTCTTTTTCTTTTTTTTCTGCACCTCCTTGAGAAGAGGCCAGGGCCAGCTGGAAGCAAGTATCTAGGATTTATTTATCTTCTATAATTGAAACTTTGTAGCCTTGAGCGGAGGCCAGGGCCAGCCAGGGCAGGTGGGAAGCTTGGCTTCCTCCATTGCCGGGGCAACCCAAGCCTCCTGCTTGCTCCAGCTCCATGGCCAGCCACCATCTTGGTTGGGTTAATTTGAATACTCATTCCTGATTGGCTGGTGGGCGTAGCTTGGGTGTAGCAGAGTGATGGTTAATTTGCATGTTTCTCTTTTATTAGTGTAGATACCCAGGACAGGTACATCTATAGACATAACAAGCAGGTTGGTGGTTGTCAGGTACTAGGGGTAGGAGGGAATGGGGAGCAATCACTTGATGGCTACACAATTTCCTTTGGAGCAGACAAAAATGTTTTGAAAGTAGATATAAGTGGTAGGTGCACAATATTGTAGCTTTACTGAATACCACTGAATTGTATACTTGGAAATGGTTAATTTTATGTTAAATAAACTTCACATAAAATTTTATTTAAATGCATGTTGTGAAAAGTGCTATGTTAGAGTAAGTACAAGATGAAACTTGTGTAGGATGAATTTCAGGGAGGAGATGCCCTACAAAGTGGGGTTTATCAAGGTTTCTCTACACAGCGAGGCCAGTTCTAGGGGCAGCAGTTACAGGAAGGCAAGAGGCAAACTCCCCTGTCCTCAAGGAGGACAGGAGAGATAAACAAAAACATAATAAAAATATTTTTACATTATGTTAAAGGTGTTAGTGCTGAGGAAAAATAGAGTTAATCAACAGCATGAGACGTTTCAGAGAATGCTGGGATATGGCAAAATTATCCAGACAAAAGGGAAAATATTCAAAGGCCCAGGAGAAAGAAAGTCTTGACATTTTCACTAAACCTCATAAAATTTCTTTCTTCATGGATATGGACAACACGTGATTGTTCCCCATCCTGAGCCAGCTTAATCTTTCTCTTTGATTCTTTGCCTCAGTTAAGGTTATCTATCAAGCTAAAACCTTAATATTATCCTTAGCATGTTCCAGTTCTGTAAGACTTTAAGATAATTTACCAGACAGAAATATTTTAGTTGCTTTTCAATAAAGATTTTGTGGTGCTATTCAGGTTATTATTAATTCATTGAAAATTAATATTTAAAAATGTAAATACAGGATTTTATAAGACATCCTGCAATATTAAGAATAATTTTGTTATATCCTAGGCCAATATTTTCTCCAATTTTATCATTTGAATTAAGAGAGAAGAATAGGATTTGCTTTTAGAAATTCTAATCACAGCTAATTTTTTGAACAATACTTCTACTCCATAAAATAACCTAATATTGATTTTGTTAACACTGCAGTAAAAGCTATAAAAAATAAGGAGAGAGCGGATCAGTAAAAGGAAGATCTCTGACCAAATGCACTCTTGTGCTTATCTATAAAAATTGTTTCTTTTATGCATTTGCCAGGGACTCTTAACATAAAAATTTTCTTGCCCTCTGCTATAATGATCTTCTCTCTGTCTTCCCCTCAACTCCCCCACAAAAACCCTTTTATTGTTCTTTATTAGGTGCTAGAGACCTCCCTCCCCCAATTTTTCTAGGACAATAATAGAAGGGCAGGAATGAGGGGAGAAAGGGGAGACATGTCACCCTAATGAGCCAGGCCCCTTGAACCAAAAAGCCTTCAGCTCAGGAGTCTCTGGTTTTCAGCTTATGTTGGATTCTGCCTTCTTTGTTTCCAACCTCCCACCCCATCCCCATTCCACCCTCTGTGAAAGGATATATATGGTAAGAACTGTAATACAATTTCAGAGCCCCAGACTCATGAGGGGCAGCAGCTGGGTTAGGATGGAGCTGTGCCTTTTTTTTTTTTTTTAATCCTCACCAGAAGATATTTTTCCATTATTTTTTTAGAGAGAGTGAAAGGGAGGGGGAGAGACAGAGAAATGAAACAATCAATGTGAGAGAGACACATTGATTGGTTGCCTTCTTCAGGCACCTAACCAGGGCCAGGGATTGAGCCTGCAACCGAGGTACCTGCCTTTGGCTAGATTCCTTCAGTTCACAGGTCGACGCTCTATCCATGAGCCAAACCGGCTAGGATAGAGCTTTGGTTTTTAATCTTCATAGTCTCGCCCTCATCTAGAAAAGATACAAGAGCCTGGACTGTAAGGAGTGTGGGGCTTCTCAACTTTGAAATCACAAAATTGCCTGACAAAGGGGTGATTTTGTGTGACTGTGACCACTCCAGATGGAATCACAGACAAAACATTCTAAGACAAGACTGGACTAAGATTTTACTTTGGAAATCAGGTTGGAATCTACATCTGCCCTTACTTCTTAGTGTGACCTCAATCAAGTCACTTTACGTCAAAGCTTAGTTTCTCACCTGTGAAATGGGAATGCCTACTTTTCAGAGTTGTCCTCCATAAGTGGGAAAATTGGACTTATAGAAGGTTCTGGAAAAGGATGAATTTCAACAGGAATTTGTTGACATTTCCAATGTTCCATATTGCAGATCTAAAATGTGGTGTGTTTGAGGGCTGTTGTTGATAAAATAGTTGGGTAGCTACCAGTATCTTCTCCATTTCTGTCCAGATGTTTGGGCCCTATGCAGACCAGCTAATGTTAGCACATTATTTACACAAGTATCATTTATTAGATAAAAACCATGTGCAGTAACTTGAGCTTAGAAATTAAAAGTTAAGGGAAAGAAAGAAAGTATGTCATAAGACAGTCGAGCTTAAATTTTCCAAGTCTTTCCTTACAATATTCAAGACAAGCCCATCTTTCTTATAGCAGTCTATCAGTTAAAAAGAAATCACTTTTCAGAGTACACACACAATCTGAATTGGAAGAGGAAAAACTCTGGTCCAGAAAAGTCGCCTGATTGCCCCAAACTGACAACTATTTAGGAGCAAAGCTTGGACTGAAACCCAATAATCCTACTTCCCAGTCTTATGTTCTTCTACTCTAATTCCCAGGCTCCTTCAGCAGGAAGCAATTAGAGGCTTTTTTTTTTTTCTTAGCTGTAAAGAACCTTGGAATTTATATTTATCTAACACATAAAAATTGGAACCATTGGTTAAACACAGCATCCCATATGAAGCAGGGATTATCTGCATTTTACAGATGAGTGGAGCCAGCACAGAGGTAGTAAGTGAGCAGTTGAGTTTTGACTCTAGGTAGTCTGACTCATGCCCCTAACTGCTCCTCTATCATGATTGAGCAAATTCTATTACCTACTAAGAAAGGAGACAGCATGATATATTGGAAAGGACTTAGAATTAGGGTCTGCCAAACCTGCTATCAAGTTCCTTGCTCTGCTACACACTGCTACCCATCTGGACTGATTTTTATTTTGAGGGAGTGGGAAGGGATTCCAAATCTTTAACTTAGTGTTTTTTTGTGTGGTGTTTTATTTTTGAGGTGGGGGGGGGGGGTGTTCCAAATTGGTCAAATTCCAGGCAATTATTAATATCCAGTTAATTCTTCTTTAAAATAAATGAAGTAAATGTAAACTAAACCAACTAATCACATCTGGGATCAAACTTTAGTTAAATTGTGATAAGGAATCTGTGTTGAGTAAAAAGCGCCACTTTTCCCCCTTAACCCAAAAGGCCTTCCCTGACCATGAGAGCATCATCTTAAAGTCACTCTCTACCTCGCCATTTTATTTTATTCATTGCAATGACCACTACCTGAAGCTTTTATTTATTTTCTTATTTATATTCTGTCTGCCCTACTGGAATAGAAAACTTGCATGTCTTGATCTTTGCTGTGTTCCTAGTGCTTAGAAAAAGTGCCTCAGACATGGTAGATTTTCCGTATATATGTTTTGAGTAGATGTATGGATAGTTGGAAGAGAGGAAAGAAAGAGTTGAAATAGAGAGTGGAAGGGAATGAGGGAAGGAAGGAGGAAGGGAGGAAGAGTAGATGAATGGATGAAGTTAAGGTAGATGGTAGATAGTTGAAAGAAGAATGAGAAAGAACTTTGGGCATCACAGAACCTGCTCTAGTTCCTTAGGGTTAAACTTTGAAATGGAGCAGAATGGCCTTCAGGGGTCATTCAGGTCACACACCATCTAAAGGAGAAAAGAGGGCCAAGCCACATAAAGGACCACAGATCTGACGAGTGTGAATACAGACAGCCTGAGTTACAGTGAAGAAGAAGAAGAAGGTGCCACATCAACTTCTAGCTATAAGGGAGGCGATGGAGAAAGTTTCAACAGAGATGAAAGGAAGAATCAGGGTTTTGCTAACAAAAAGTTAAGAAGAGAGAAAGAATCCACGTTGAGCTGTGTGAAGAGAAGGGGACAAGAAGTCAGCCTGCACTACCAGCTGTGCAGCCTTGCCCACTTCTCCCAACCTCTTGAACCTCGCTCCTCTGTTTCCCATGTTGTCCTCTATATGGGAAGGGGGATGGAAGCTCTGCGTTTCCTTAGTGTAGCTATGTGCTTTGTGAATTGACGAGTGCTGCAGACACAAGTGTTCTGTCTGTTGTTAAGAACAGGAGAACAGAACCACTGCCGTTTGACCTCTGTCCTTCCTTTTAGGGCTTCAGTGAGGGCACAGAATGAACCTTCCACCTTTGAGGCAAGTCTCCAGTGCCTGTCACTATAGGTGACATATAGTGGACATATAGTTTGACATATAGTTTGTCCCATAATAAAAAGGCATAAAATTGGGATGAGAGCCCCTTTTCATGAACAAGGCTTTGGAATGACATCAACCTCCGTGAGAATCCTACTATGCCACTTCCTAGTGGCATGACCTTATTTAACCTCTCTGAGCCCCAGTTTTCTCAACTGTCAAAACTGCCACTCAGTTCACCAGGCTGTGGTGAGGATTACATTAATTGCAGTTATGGAAAGGAGCTCCTGAGCACACAGTAGGTGATTTAAGGAAGCACATAAAGGTGATTCTGGTGACAAAAATTAAGGAGAATCATTGAACATCAGAGATAAAAGGGATAAGAGATCAAATTGATGTCCCAATGGGAGTGGGGGTGGGGGGCATGATGCGATTCTTGATAATCACTTCATCTTAAACTGCTCCAGAAACATAATTGCTCTAAGTCAATTTCCTATCTGTTGGGAGGGAGTGTGAGCTTCAGATGGGAGAGGGGCTTATATTGACCAATGAGAACAGAAGCTACTTGGCAGAGAGAGAGAACACAGGCCTGAGATGCACCTGCCTCCACCTCCTACCTCAATCCTCTATACAGTGGGAAAGGCGGACGAGATCATCTGAAAAGCCTTTCTGGATATAAAACCCCATGTCTCCAAAGGGAAAAAGACAGACAGCAGACTGAGGAGAGTGGACTGAAGAGAAAGATCTTTTGTTCTCTCAGCAAATAAAAAGTGGTGTGTGTTGGTTAAAGTCATGTAGAGAGGTTAATTAATACCACTGAGCCTGTTTCTTCATCTGTAACAGGCGATATTAATACCTATCTTGCAGGAGGGCTGCAAGGGTTAAAGGAGATGATATACATAGAGTGTTGAGTACAAGGTAGGTTCTAAGGAAATACTCAAATTGTTGTAACTCTCCACCACCCTCTCACTAGCCTGCCCCTATTGAGATAGTTCTCTCAACCTTTTCCTTATGCTACCCCTGGGATTATCTTCTAAAGGCCTCCCTGCCTGATGTAAAATAGATGCATTTGCCATCAGTGAAATGAAAAGAGGGAAAAGCCCCATTCAGTCCCTTCAGCCCACCTTCCACTGGGCTGACAGAACTATCCTCAAAAGCATAATTCTAAAAAGACAGTCACGACTTTCCATGGTCCTGAAACAAGGACCACCTTGCTGAGCTTGTCTGGGTAGTACTATTTCACCACTACTTGGAACAACCCATTTCCTAGCTGAATCCAACTCAACTCAACCCACACGCCACCTAGAGCCTCCTGTGAAGGAAAATAATGACATCTGCTTTCGGATACTAACAGCCACAGGGGGATATTTCATCCCAGTGTAGTCCCAATCAGAATTTGCTGTATCAAAGTGGAGAAATGTCTGCATTATTTGTCTTCCTTATGAAAACAGTGCTCCCTCAGTAATGAATTCAGCAGGGGCACCTCCATCCCCCAGTCCCAGGGGTTCCCCTAACAGAACAAGGCTTAATATCCTCCATTTCTCCTCCTCTAATAGGGGCTGTCAAGTAGCCTCCTCCCGGCGTCTTGGCAAAGGATGCATAAATCCCCCTGGAAGCTTTGCATGGCTGTCACATTTTCTTTCTAATCAGCAGGCCTTCCCCACCCTCTCTTCTCCCAAGGGACCAGGGATAGTCCAATCCCCCTCCCCAGCCCCTCATACTTAAGAGGACCTCTGGCCCCCACTCCCCATCTCTGCCCCCTCCCAGGAGGTTGCAGCCCCTCATTATCCAAGGAGGTGCCTGCTCCGAGGTTCATTTCATCTATCAGTTCTGAGCTTCCCCTCTGACCTTAGCCTTCCTTGGGGTCACAGTCTGCCCTTCCTCCCTCCACTCTGGGGTCAATACCATAGATTTTTGCTGCTGCCAAGAGCAGCTTGTAGGGAGCAGAGGAGGCTGGGGGCAGGGGCGGGGGCTGGAGAAATTGCCTGTCTCAGCTCTGAGTGAGACACTACGGAGAAATGGGACTTTTAACAACTGCAGCTCAGTGATGAGAAAGCGATGGGGCCCCACCGCCATCACTCAGACCCTCCTCTGAGCCCTTTGCACTTACCAGGTGAAATGGAAAACATTTTGATTAGGCCTAACTGGATGATAAATATGGGAGTCCGGCCCATATAGACGCTAAATCCATTTCCTGCCGCAGATGAATGGGCAGGTGGCCGGCAGCCTGATCAAAATTTTCCTTGGCTAGAAGCGGAAATGAAGGCCCCTGTGCCATCACCCACTGAACTCTAAATCGCTGTTTATTAGGCTTTTATGAGAGGATCCTGTCCTCTGCCTAGGACCCCACGTTGCAGCTTCAACAGCAGTGCGTGCTGGTGTTTGTTAATTCATGATGTTGCAGAATCAGAGAGAATCAGAGCTGAGGAAAGGATTTAGAAGGTCGTTTATTCAGTAGAGTCAACTTGCTTTTGTTTTAAAGCACTGACGTACTGCAACCATTTCTTCTTCTTCTTTTTTTTCCAAATAACAACTTACAAGGAAATAGATAAAAAGGAAATGTCTCTGAATAAATGACCTTCTTCAGAAACTTGGGGTTCCAGAGAAAGCCCATTGAAATGAACAATCCATTCCAATCATCAAGCATGCATAGGCATCTGCTCTACCACATCCAGGCACATGGTAACTGGCTTGGTCACCTCTATTGATGAGAGAAGCTCATTTGGGTTATAAAACAAATCATCCCCATCTAGAACCTCTTACTAATGAGTTACGTGACAATGGGCAGTCATTTAACCTCACGGGACTTCAAAATTCTCATGTAGAAATAAGGGAAAATAATAGCAACTGTCTGTTAGAAGGAGAAGATGAAATATCATGTGAAAACTTTTAAAACCCAAGAATTACTGGGCATACTAGCAGAGCGGACGACAGTCTTTAAGTGAAAGGACTAAAACTTAAGAGTTAGATTGCAATTCAAACTTGAATCAGTCACCTATTAACTGTTTGACTTTAAGCAACTTACCTATCCATTCCACGCCTCAGTTTCATCATCCATTTCACCGTATGATTCATTGGGTTGTTTTAAAGATTAAATAAGTGATAGAAAGGCACTTTATAAAGCATAGGGGATGATGATGATGGTGATAGTGATGATGGTGATGGTGATGATAATGGTGGTGATGGTGAGGGTGATGATGATGGTGATGATGATTATGATTACTATGAATAGGGTACACATAGGAAGCCAACCCCCCTCCATGACCTTGGCAGGGGTTTACAGTTACCACATCCAAACCAAATAATTTTTGAGCCAGCTGATAAGGACAATCCTCTGATGCTTAGTCAGGTGTCCTGGGGTGCAGTCATTGTATCACAGAGGGAGATCCACCTGTAGTGCACAATGCTAGGTGCTTTGCATGCAGGAAATCATTTAACTCGTGTCTGCTTCACGTCCATTTTTCCCCTCTCCTGATCTACTTTCTATCACAAGGAAGCTAACCCTGCCAACTACCCGTCCAAGGCTCCCTTGACAAAAGGCATTGTTTAACCAATTGGAGGCAATGGAGGCAGAGTGCAAGGAGGGAGGCAGAGAGAAGTCAGAGCATTTTTCACCTTGACCCCCTCTGTTTTGGGCAGAGTCTCTAGCAGTGGCTGTGTCTTCAGGTTCCAACTCCCAACAGTCAGCACTTCAAACCATGATCTAAGCTCCTGCCAGGCAGCCTCCCCAGTAACTTCAGGTCATACCTTTACCCCTAGGAATAGCCATCCTCCAAGGTCCCAGCTCCTGCGGGATCCGGCCTCAGAGCTCTGATGACACAGCCTCTAGTTTAGTGGTTTCCAATCCTGAGATTGCCTCTCAGTCCCCAGGTTGCTGCATAGGTCCTTCTAACACTTTGCGACCAGTTCATATTAAATTTCATTTATTGAGCCACCCAACATGAGTTCAGTTTCCTACAAAACCCTGATGAGTACACCTCCTAATAACTCTATAAGGTCATTATTTTTTCCCATTTACCTTTGAACAGAGTCTCAGAGAAGTTAAATAATGTACTCAAGATTACAAAATTGAGTGCTAAACTGAATCCAAACTCAGTCAATGAGATTTACAAGGAAGTCTATGTCTTTCCATCAAACCACAAGCCTTCCCTTGGGATTAGTGAAATTTCATGAGGCTATAAATCTCTAAGTAATAGAGAAATCCATATCTAGAGTTACCCACCCTCTCCCCAAAAAAACCCTGCTGATTTTGTTTCAGGTTTTTGTTTTCTTGGTATTGATGGCAGATGCTCTATTGTGTGAGGCTCATATTTGCTTTTAAAGAACAGACAGTGATATAGTAAAAAGAAAATTAAAGATTAAGTGGGATCCCATATGGGTCTGCCCCTAACTAAGTTATGAGACCTCAGGTAACATATTTGTCTGCTTGGGGCCCCTGTTTTCTTATCTTAAAATGAGGTCTTTAATTTAGGGTTAAATGTGACAACAAAACATTCTAATATGTGTGTACTCAATAATAATCCATCACTTTGATTTTGTGATTCTAACAGTGTGATTTTATAGTGATTTTTGCTTTACCCCACAATGAGACATTACACATATTGGAATGTTTTGTTGTCACATGAAACCCTAAATTAAAGTGAATAGAGGAAGTCTTTGGCATGTCACCCCTGAAAGGATTTTAGAGCCTGAATCAGAATGAACAAAGGAAGACTTGGCAGGATACTTCAGAAAGGTGCCTGACCCTGATTTTGATTGTCAAGATGTTGTTCTGGAGATTGGCATGCTCGGCCTGCTGCAGCTCACCTGGGGAAGTTTCATGGAAAAGGTGAGCTCAGAACAGGGTTCTGAGTGAGAAGAGTATCTGGCTCCCATCCGGGGCTTTTTTACCTCAAAGGGAGCAGTGTGTACTCCACCTGCAGTCCTAGCCCCACCCAAGTCTTTGGAAACTTACACTGTCTCTACTCAGGAGAAATTTGTGAGCCAGGAGCTTAATGGCATGTGGCATTAGGATGCTAATCATACTAGGACCTTGATTTTGTTTGGGGTATCTGAGCTCCTCGGTTGCTCTTTAGCCTCTAACACATGTAGAGGAAGGAACCAAGTGCTAAGGAGATGACTAAACTTAAAGTTAAAAGATTTGATCAAGGGCAGCAGCTAATGGATGCCAGTTCCAACTCTCCAAACTTTGTTCTTTCTATCTCATCCCAGCAGAATAACAAGAAGCTATCAGAAAAAAATAATAAGTTTAAGAAGACCAACACATCACAGAGTGCATGAGGCATGGTTTACATCATAATGTGCATATACACCACTCCTGGTGTTATGAAATGCTACAAAACTGGATGTGCACTCAGAAACTCCAATACCTCTTTCTCCAAAGGCACTTCTTTATTTAGGCTTACTTCATGAATTCCATGTTTTAAAATATTTAGTTTACCAAGTGAACTTCATTTTAAAATACAAGTAAATTATTTTCCCATTGTTTTAATGGTTCAAAATACACTACAACACCTTTTGAGGTTTTGATCACCAGGAGATAACCAAGATTACAATTTTGAGTTTATTAAATTCCAGCCAAACGCACATAGATTTGACATTTGAGTTAGCATGTGAAACCTTAAAATAGGTAAATGTTTCATTTCCCTTAGGGCTTGTGACATATTAAAAATAACTAGAGCACCCTACTGCAACCTTGACGTTAGTAGTCTGTGAGACTGCTGATTTAGGAACCCCTGACTTCACTATCCCCAAATAACAAGGCTGGTCAATTATTTATTGAGTTTGAAATTAGTGGTGGTGAGGGAGGGGGTGCAAAAGTCAAAGCTTTTGTAGAAAATACCACAAAACACGTACACAAAAAGATTTTCCATATCTAATTATATTTGTTAACATGGGCATAACAGAATGATAAGAAAATACCAACAATTCTACTTTCTTCTTTGTTAGTCAAAAAAAAAAAGGGAGAAGTGAAGGAAATTGGAATTATAATGCATTTTATCTACTATGTGCCAGGTACTGTAAAAGAATAATCACCGCAAATATTCCTCTTGTTTAATAATAAAAGAAAACTGAATCTCATTTAGCTAAATAAATTGCCACATATCTAGTAAGTGATAAAAACCAAGATTGGAATTCAAGATTTCCTGATGTAGTCTATATGAATTTTCCCTTCATTGTGCTATTTTATCTACTTAAGAGGAAAACAATTCAACAATGACCAAGCTCTTGCTTTTGCCAGGCATTCTTTTTCATTCTATTTCACAGCAAATATTTATGGAGCCTCTAGTATGTGCCAGACAGCATACCTTTTATGTAGTAGTTCATGGTCAAAGGGAGGACGAGCAAGCTGCTCATGGGGAGACTGACAGGTATGCAGTGGGAAGAAAGTGATTTAGGGAGCAGAGAAGAAAGGTTTCTTAGTTTTGTTCTTAGTGTTCTTTCCTCAATATGGCAATCTCAGTGCAACCAGGTATGTGAGAAAGGATGGTCAAGGTATCTGATGTATTCAAGTTCAGTGAAAGGATAACACCTGAGACACATCAACGCAGGCATAGTATCTGCATAGTATCTGATAAAACATGGAGCATGCAAACTTGGCCCATCTAGGGAACCAGTGTAATTGGTGCACCTTTTCCTGTAGCATTTAAGGTGTTATCTCTATAAATACAGTGCATTTTGCTTTAATAAAAAGTGAATTTTCCAGAACAGTGACAGTATTGACCTTACATATTATCCAAATAGAAATTGTAATGAAACAAGTCGAACAGTGAGTAGTCGTAATAGATATGCAAATATTGGTCTTTTCTTAAAGGTCTTTCGGCCTACTCACACGTGTCTCTTATGTGTCTGAGAGGGTGGATTCAGCTTGCATTTATAATCTAGGAAGGCATAGAGGAGCAGGAATAAAAGGGGAGGAGGGAACATTTGTCAAACAACCATGGAGCGCAGAGTCCAGGAGAACTGTGCTTGAGTCACAGCTTCAAAACACATTTTGGAATAACTGCTGTGTGCTCAATTAGTTCATATGTGCTACCTCATTTGATCCACACAACAACCTGTGACTCAGATATGGTTCTGGATATGTTATGGGTGAGAAGACCAAGGCTCAGAAAAATGTGTGACTTGCTGAAATTCATACAGCTGGTAAAGGACATCACTGGACTCTGGACCCTAATCTTCCCCCTCTAAATTAACTGATTCCCCCCTCAAAAAAAAAAAAAAAAACTCCCTGGCTATAACAATCTAGCTGAATCTATAAATTCATTTCCTGATTAACACAATAGATATTATCTCCTATGTGCCAGATCTTGTCCTAGGTGTTATAAGAAATCTATAATAATAAAAGCATAGTATGCAAATCAACCAAACGACTGAACAGCAGAAAGAATAAATGGATGACCTTCCAGATGACCACACTATGACACGTACTGGTGCCAGGCCAGCCAAGGCAGGTGCCATGCAATTGGTCAGGGCCCCGCCATCGCCCCATGATAGCCCTGCAGAGGGAGGCTACCATACAGGGAGCGGTCTCTGCAGAACCGGGGGGAGGGGGAGTGTGGAGGCGGACATGGGACAGCGCCAGGCCAAGGCGGGTGCAGGCAGGAGGCAAGGCCAGGGCTGGGGCTGCAAGAGCTGGCAGCCGGGGGAAGGAAGGCTTACCCTTGCATGAATTTTGTGGATTGAGCCTCTAGTTATAAAATAACTGAGAAGTAATTTCTGATCTAAAGCATTCGCAGGTTGCTGGGGAGGTGTCATACAGACTTCAAAGGGTCTAAAAAATGAAACTGAGAGAAGCAAATACTCAACTCAGCTCTCCTTAACACCACCCTACCAAGAGCCTTTAGCAAAATTCGCCAGCCAGTCTGCATCTGCAATGTGAAACAGTACTGTTTCAGAATTTCCACACAATGGCAAATGGTGATGGAAGGCTGTAATGTTCAGTCTTTAATTATCTCTAGATAGATTGTACACTTTGTGGTCTATTGGTGGAAATTTGTAGCTGATTTATTGATGAGATTGAAGTTGATGGGATGTAACCATGAGAGAGTTTTATTTTCTTCCCCATCACTCTTTTCTCTCAAGTGCTGATGAATCTATTCCTTAATAACAACATGTCTAACAGGCCTCTGAGCTTCCTGGTCACTTTTGTGAATTAAAATGTCCAGACCAGATTGGATCAGTTATCTCATCCCAGTTTGATGTTCACCTCCTCCTCTAACTCCTGCCCTAGGCAGGCCTAGGTATGAGGAACTTATGAGTAAAGACAAGGCTTGAATGCTCCCTGGATACCTCCTCTTCCCCTCATTCCCTTCCTCCTCTGGGATGATAAGATATAGGGAGAGGTGCTATAGTCTAAGTAGCTCTCTTTTTTATTGTTGACACTGTTACAGATGTCTCCCAGTCTCCTCCCTTTACCCCCTCCACCCAGAGTATCTCTTATCTAGAGCTTTTCCCTCTATTCTTGAATAACTCTAGTTGCCTGAGTTGTAAGAAACCAAGTGATGCCTCTATTATAGGCAAATGCAAAGTCTTAAGGGCACCATACCTAGAAAACCATTTATCAGATCAGCCATTCTGCGGTGATAATAAACAGCTTGCCCCAAAATTAGATACCAATTTCCTCTTCTTGAAAGCACCCCAGTTCTGTAAGTAACTCCCTTGGAAATTCCCTCACTTACATCGATTGGAGAGGGAAAGAAAAAGCCACAGTACTCCTCCCAAGCCAATCATGTCTGACCCTGGTCATCCTCCTCTCCTCTTCAGTCTCCTATTTATGCAAGCTTTGTATAAACAGATGGAGATGAAAGAGCTGGGTGATGGTTGAGCTTTCCAGAGTCCTCAAAGTAGGGTCTGGCCTCATTCATTTGGCACTGGATTTCCCTTTGGCCTCAGCTTTGGATCTAGTTGCCGGTTTTGAGCAACTAAAAAAGTTCTATTCAATAATCCTGTCTAATAAAAGAAAAACATGCAAATTGACCATATCTCTGCTACGCCCACAAGCCATGCCCACCAGCCAATCAGGAGTGAGTATGCAAATTAACCCAACAAATATGGCGCGGCCGTGGAGCTGGAGCAAGCAGGAGGCTTGGGTTGCCCCCAGCAATGGAGGAAGCCAAGCTTCCTGCCTGCCCTAGCTGGCCCTGGCCTCCGCTCAAGGCTACAAAGTTTCAATTATAGAAGATAAATAAATCCCAGATACCAGGGCCTCCACTTGGGTCACTGGGGGTGTGTGGCCAGCCTGCAAACCACCACAGGCCCCTCACCCAGGTCTCCCCACACCCCAAGGGAACCCCCACCCTGATCCAGGACACACTTCAGGGCAAACCAGCTGGCTCCCACCTGTGCACCAGGCCTCTATCCTATATAATAAAAGAGTAATATGCAAATTGACCATCACTCCAACACACAAGATGGCTGCCCCCATGTGGTCAAAGATGGCTTCCCCCATGTGGACACAAGATGGTCGCCATAAGATGGCCAGCAGGGGAGGGCAGTTGGGAGGGACCAGGCCTGCAAGGGAGGGCAGTTGTGGGTGATCAGGCCAGCAGGGGAGGGCAGTTGGGAGGGACCAGGCCTGCAAGGGAGGGCAGTTGGGGGTGATCAAGCCTGCAGGGGAGGGCAGTTAGGGGTGACCAGGCCAGCAGAGGAGAGAAGTTGGGGGCGACCGGGCCTGCAGGGGAGGGCAGTTGGGGGGACCAGGCCTGCAGGGGAGGGCAGTTAGGGGTGACCAGACCTTCAGGGGAGGGCAGTTAGGGGCAATTAGGCTGGCAAAGGAGTGGTTAGGGGGTGATCAGGCTGGCAGGCATAAGCGGTTAGAGACAATCAGGAAGGCAGGCAGGCGAGCAGTTGGGAGCCAGCAGTCCTGGATTGTGAGAGGGATGTCCAACTGCCCGTTTAGGCCCAATCCTACCGGGATCGGGCCTAAATGGGCAGTCGGACATTCCTCGAGGGGTCCCAGATTGGAGACGGTGCAGGCTGGGCTGAGTGACACACACCCCTGTGCACAAATTTCATGCACCAGGCCTCTAGTCTACATATAAAATGATAGAATTGGCTTAAATATTGTCTAAAGTCAGCAGGGACCTTGCCTGTTTGTGCACCACAACACTATAGCTGGCTTTTATCACCATCATTTTCTTCATGCATAAATCCAGGCAATGTCCCCACCTTCTGTTTCCTTTCTGTCTTTGAGCTGAGACAGGCAAGGTCTGCTCAAAAGGAGTTCACATTCTAAAGGAGAAAGATAATAAATACATGCAATGCATACATACCAACCAACAATGCAAACATCAGTGACAAGTATTACGCAGATATCTCAGATAGTAACTGAAGCAAATTGAGATTATGGGATCAGGAAAGGTTGTTCTAAGGAGGTGACATTTGGGTTGTGAGTTGAGATACAAGGAAAGAACCAGTATGTTGAGATCAAGAAAGGCTCTCAAGACAACAAGAATAACTCATGCAAAAGCCCCCAGGTTAGGGACCAACCATGTGTATGGAGCAGAGTAGAAAAGAAGACAAGGGATGCAGTTTGGGTTGGAGAGGCAGGTAGGCAATAAATCTCATGGAAATTTTCTACTACAGTAAAAATTTCATTATTATCATTATATTCTAGATGAAAGGGAAAGCCATTTGAAGATTTTAAGCAGGAAAGTGACAAGATGCATGTTTTCCAAAGATTTCTCCAGCAGCTTTTTAGCAAATGGCTTCTATAAGGTAAAAGTGGAAGTGAATAGTAATTCAAACCAAAAACGATAGCTTGGGCTAAGTTTGTCACAGTGAGAATAGAGACAAGTGGGAGAAATGAATATATGCTTGGAAAAATAATGCACAGGTCTAGCTGATAAATTAAATGCTGGCGGTGAGAAAAGGAGAGAATTAAAAAACAAGTACATTTTTTGGGTGGTGCTGCCATTTCTAGGGAAGAAGAAAAATAGAGAAGTAGTATAAAGGATCAAGAATTGTTTTTTAGTCATATAAAATTTGAGATTACTTCCTGTTCATTCAAGTAAGAAAGACCAGCCCTGACAGGTTTGGCTCAGTGGATGGAGCATCAGCCTGCACACTGAAGGGTCCCAGGTTCGATTCCAGTCAAGGGCATGTACCTTGTTGCGGCACATCCCCGGCAGGGGGTGTGCAGGAAGCAGCTGATTGATGTTTCTCTCTCATCGATGTTTCTGACTCTCTGTCCCTCTCCTTTCCTCTCTGTAAAAAAATCAATAAAATATATATTTTTTTAAAGAAAGACCAGTAGGCAGTGGGCATTTAAACACATGAATCTAAATTTCCTAAGAGTATCAGGGTTAAAAAAGCATATTTAGGAGTCATTAGCAAATGCATTAAAAGCTATATGTGTGTTAATGGACATTCGAATCTTGTTAAAATGCAGATTCTGATTTAGTGAGTCTGAGATAGGACACAAGCTCCTAGGTGAAGCATTTGTTGCTGGCCTGGAGACCTCATTTTGGGTAGCAGGAGTTTAGAGAGAATGGGTAGATAGAGAAGGTGGCCCAGGTCAGAGACCTGTGAGATTCAACATCAATAGCAGGTAGAGAAGGAGCCATCGAAGATGTCCCTCCTCCCTCCCTCAGTTCTTTCCATCCTCTCCCTCCTTTCCTTCTATGCATAAATACTTAGGAGACCACTTAGGTGTCAGGAGCTGTACTGAACAGTTTCTTATGTTCCTCATTGACTAAAAGTTGCCAAACCTTAATCAGACTTTTATTCTGCAGGTACATTTCCCACTCCCTGCTGCTAAGACCTTTCTGCTTAATTCAAAGAACCTGTTTCCAGAAATATTCAGATTACAGATTAGAAATTTAAAAATGCAAACATCTGTTTGAAAGGATCCCCTCAGGAGCCTTAATTACCTCTGTGCAGATGTTGCAGGGGAGCAGGAAATTATGGGAATAGGAAGCTTTGGCAGAGCTTGACCTTGGGGATGAGAACAGCTGGGGACTGAGAAGTTCAACCATCATCCAAATGCAGCCAAGTGTGGAGCACCCCCTTCTAATTCCAGGAGAGGAGAGAAAAACTGTTTCCTTCCAAGCCAGGACTATGCTGATTGTTCTTGACAAGAAGAAAATGGACAAAGAACGAAAGACAACAGAAAAGAAGCACGACTCTAGTTAAAGGAAAACAACTCGAACTGAACATGACTCATCCGAAAGCAAGCAAGTGAATTAAAGCAATGATGTCTCTGAAGCAATCCAGTCCCCCTCTAGCCCAACTACTAAATTGCATCTTGCTTACTTCTCAGCTCAAAGACAGAAAGGAAACAGAAGGTGGGGACATTGCCTGGATTTATGCATGAAGAAAATGATGGTGATAAAAGCCAGGGCTTTGAAAAGCAATCAGAGCTGCCAGCCTTCCAACTGAGAAGTGTTTAAAATAGCACCATCAAATGAGAGTTGCATATATACAAGTCAAATCCTAAGATCCCCTTTGGACATGCTTTGCAGAATTCCAGAATAATGTGACTATGTCTCCTTGTCTCACTCCCCTCCTCTCTCTCTCTCTCTCTCTCTCTCTCTCTCTCTCTCTCACACACACACACACACAGAGTCAAAATGGATGCTGGGATCTAAGATAGCTCTAAAGAGAGAAAATAGATCTATGATTTCGCAAAATATTGGCTGGAGTGAGGAGAGAATAGGTTGTTCCATTAGCCAATGACTCTATTCCTTCTACTCTTAATAGTATAAAAGTCTTGCCTATGTGGAGGACTCCCCAGAGTGAGAAGCAGTTTCATACATATGATCCCATGGAAGTCTTCATACCACACCTGTGAAGGGAGTCAGAAACATTACCTCTCCTGTTTTTATACCTGAAGAAACTAAAAGGTTCATAGATATAATGGGATTTGGAAAAAAAATTACTTTTCAAATCCATGTAAAAGGAGGTAAGCCAAGGGCTTTGATTCTCAAGTTCCACACTAACTTTAAGCTTTTGGTTGGAGATGTGAAGAGTGACAGCTTTGTCCTCAGGATATGGCCAAGCTGTGCTCCAGCTTCCCCCAAAGTATGCTGAATTCTCAAATGGGGGACATTTCCTCATTCTAGAATGTGAAGGCCAACAAGTCAAGTCAGTGAGTTTATGTCAGAACTATGCTAGCTACTACAGGAGATACAAAGGAACTTAAGGTGTACTGACATTCTTCAGTAGTCAACACAGTCCTATGGCAGTAGGTTCGAGAGAGAAATTACGTTAAGTAGGAAGAGGGGAAAGTGATAATAATAATGGTGGCAGTAGTATATTTATTAATTCAACTAGTGTATATTATGTTCCTATCCCAATACTGTCACTGGGAAGGAGGAGGAGGAGAACATAGTGGTGATAGTGATGATGATGGTGATGACAATGGAGATGATGTTAATCATGGTGCTAAAAGACACAGGCTTGAGAGTCAAATAACCTAGGTTCAAATCCCAACTTCATCACTTCCTAGATGAGAGATTTGGGGCAAGGTGATCTTCATTTGCTCTTCTCTCAAATGGAGGTGACATTAACTACCTTGCTTGCCTTTAAGCCATGTCAACCAAGTTGACCACCTGCCAGGCATAGTGCTAAATGCTGAGTACACCGAGATGAACAAGACTCTACTCCTGCCCTTGGGGAGGTCATGTTCTAGTGGGGAAAACAGCTATATTCCAATACCTACTATAAACTACCTATGAAAATGTCAGGTACATACAACGTGCTCTGATGATACAGAGGAGGGGTAATTAATTCTGCCTGGACTCAAGGGAAGGCTTCAAGGAGGAGGCACTTAAATGAACAATGTAGAATTTTTACAGGTGGAGGAGAGAACACAGTAAGTGCAAAGGCAGAGGAACTTAGAATAGCGGCTTATTGCAAGAACAGCAAACGGTTGTTGTAACTATAAAGCATGTGTGTGGACATGAAGGCCTTCTGTAGGCCATAAAGCACCATTTCTGCACACTTAGGAGCACGTCATGTTTCCATGGATCCATGATCATCATGAAGCACTGAGGCTACGTCTAGTCTGGCAGCCTTTCCATCTTTATACCAGCCTTCACCCTGCTTTCCACTACAGTTTCTAAAAAAAATTCAGCCTCCCTTCTACAGCCATGGGGCTGGACTGCTTCAGGCCAAGAAGACAGAATATGAGATTGTGTAAAAGGATGCAGGGGAATCACTCAGAAACACACTGCAAGGTGATGAGTTGCTCAAGTGGTCAACAGGGGCTATTAAGTGCTTTGGCAGAAAGTCAAATACTGTCCTGAGATGACTTCAGGCTTGGGAGTAATCACATTAGGAACGATAATAACTTATTTTCGGTTTATAAAAATATACACATTCCTCCTAGAATATTTGAAAATACAGCAAAATAAAAAAATACTAAAAATCTCATCACTTATTTAGATATCTTTAATATTTTTACTTTTTAAAAATTTTGAATTATTACAAAGAAATTGCTTTGTAACCAGACTTATTTCATTTGAAACTATTTCGTGAATATTTTCCCATGTTGTGAAATTCTCTGCAACATAGTGTTGTTTTTTTTCATTGTGAAGTACTTCAGATATAGAAAATGATTTAGAAAACATACTGAATGTCCAGGTGGCTACTTCCCAGCCTACCCAGTGAGGTGCTGCAGGCACTGTTGCAGCCCTGGTGCCCATCATGATTGCTACTGTGCTGGTCTGTAAGGAGGCAGGCCATGGCCCCTGGGACAGGCCACAGCCTCGGCCCTCCCCCTGCTTCTGCAATAACAGGAGGCTCTCAGGCTGGCCGGTGGAGGGCGGTGGTTAGACAGACATAACTCTCTGGCTCCCCTGGACAAGCTAGGTGCTTCCTGCTTTCCTGTACATTAGACCAGTAAGGAAAGGCTTTCACTGTGTCCACAAAAGGCCACTGTAGTCCAATGACCCACGTGCTTGTTTGTATCCCGACTGGACTGTTTTTCTCAGGACATGGCCTTATCTTTCTTGGTCATCTAGTACCTATTATGATGCCTAGTAAGTGCTTCTAAAAAAGAGTGGCAGGTGCTTTGTGGCTGTGGGGCATGATAACCTAGAGGTGAAGAATACGGTTCTACAGTCAGACCCTCTGGGTTTCAGTCTCAGCTCTACCATTTACTTGCTATTTAACTCTCTAAGCCTTAGTTGTTTCATTAATAAGATCAAGAGGATTATATTCTTACCTGCCCCTCAGCTGTTCTCAACCTTTGAGGCCAACAGCTCCATCCTTGTGCCCCCCTCATTATGGCCTAAAATCCCACCATTAAAAATTCATCTCTGGGCTGACAGCTCTCAGAGGGATGGGGTGGAGAGGCAGGGGGTGTGGAGGGATTGAGCAACAAAGGAGAAAGAAGTCATGGACAAGGACAACAGTGTGGTGATTGTGGGGGAAGGGGTGGGGGGAGGGGAAAGATGGTATGGGGTGAGGGTAATCTATTACTGTATGATAATCGTATTCCTTTGGAATGTTGAACCAGCACATACATGCTCCCTTACCCCAGGAACTGCCCTACCCCAGACTCCATGGGTACTAAGTAACACTTGGTTTTTAATTCCTCTGACTCCTAACCATAGCTAATTGGTCCAGAGCTAGCACCTGGACCCAGCTGGGCTAAAAATGTTCTCCTCTGGGATTTTTGAAATATAAACCCAGAATGTCAAGTTTGGTTCCTCCTAGTGGCAGATGTTATGAGATGTTAAACTCAAAAGGTTTCCTATTATGTCTCTCATCTTGGGGGCGGGAGAGAAACGGGGACACTGACCTACACTAAGAGCAAATGAAGTTAACTCACAGAAAGGAGCAGCAGTGAGGGGTGGGTCTTTCAGCTTCTGAGCCCAGCTTTTCGAGTTCCTAAGACCCCACTGCATCCCTGTCTTTCCTCGATGTTAGTAGTTAGACCATTCCTTAGATTTGGAACCAATAAATTCCTCTTTTTACATTCAAATGTGCTTTCTATCACTTATATCTGAGAGGGAGGGAGGGAGGGAAGGAGGGAAAGAGAGAGAGAGAGAGAGAGAGAATAAAGGAGGGAAAAAAGAGAGCAAGAGAAAGAAAGAGGAAGAAGGAGGGAAGATAAGACTATTACTTCAATTCTTTGATTGAAAATTTGAAATATCCCTGAAAGGGGCAATACATTTCATCAGTGACATCTGAGAGTACATTAGAAATAGAGAACTTCAAATATAGAAAGGACCTTAAACTTAATCTAATCTAATCCAATCTCCTAATTTACCATCAAGAAAACTGCATTGCAAGAAAGAGATAGAGCTTATCCAGATCTCTTAAGGAGGAAGGCAAAATCACAGTGTCTTAATCAGTTAGGTTGTCATAACTAAATACTATAGACCAAGTGTTTCAAAAAAAAACACACAAAAATTTATGTTCTCACAGTTCTGGAAGGGGGAGGTGGGATTTAGTTTCATGGGAGAGCTCTCTTCCTGGCTTGTAGATGGCTGCCTTCTTTCTGTGTTTTCAGAGGGCAAAGGGAGAAAAAAACCTTTCTAGTGCCTCTTCTTATAAGGGCACTAATCCCATCAGACCAGGGCCCCACCTTTATGATCTCATCTAACCCTAATTGCTTCCCCAAAGCCCCATCTCCAAATGCCATAAACATAGGCAGTTAAGGCTTCAACATGGATTTTTAAGGAGCATCATTTAGTTCACAACATACAGAATTAGACTTTAGAGGACTGAAAATGTCTTTAAAGATCTTCTAATCTAAATTCCTTCTTTACAAGTCAGGGAAATTAAGGTCCAAACAAATATAAGGATCTTTCAAGGGCTTCGTGGCAGATTTTACCCACCAGATTATCTTCTGATATAGGCTAAGAAAATCTAGGGACATCAAGACATATGTGAAGTTGCAAGAAGGCTGCTGTGTGGCCTGATCATGGGGTGAGAGTAATGGTAAAAAAGTAAAGATAATTGATTTTAGCCAATTCTGCAAACCTCCTAATTTTGTTAGATGGGGCTGATCAGCACAGGTTAGTGCATAGGCTAGAGGACTTTGCAAGTCTTGCCCTTTTATTTTTCATCCTTCTGCAGCCAACCATCAGGAAGCAATTATTCCTGCACTCCACAGTCCTGACTATTTGGATATGCAAATCAACTGTGTCCATGCATAATTAAGATAGACACTGTGGAAAGTTTCATTTTCCAGGGGAAGCCTGCCAGGTAGCTGGAAAGAAAGGTCAGCATAAACCACCACCACACTTTCTTATCTCAAACTATTGTCTAAGGGTGGTAGCATCCAGCCTCCTGCCCTTTTTTTCTCTTCTGTTGCTGCACTGGGGAACTTCAGGGTAGCCCTAGTCTCCCTCTTAGGCCTGGAGAGACCCTGGGGCTTTCCACAGAACTGTGTTGGGACCGAGTATTTTCTGCCTCCAGTAAGAGCAGAAGGAGGTAGCTATATGCCTAGAGGCAGAAGTTCCAACCTCTTTCTAGGGTCAGCAGCTCACTTAGTGACTCCCAAGGATGGAGTTATTTCTGAAGGACCAATACTCAGGGAATGTGTTTAGAAGTGGAATGCACAGGTCACTAAGCCATTGCCTCCCAACCACAAACACACCTTTATCCCACTGCTCTGTGATGCTGGAACTAGAATCAAACACCTGAGGAAGGGAGCACAGCCCTTCTGGACCTGGTACCTCGGAGGAGGCGTGAAGATGTTGGCTCTGGGAGCATGAAAAGAGATTGGAAGCTGAAACTAACTACTGCTTCCAGGGTAATGAGCTACTGTGGGCTAACAAGACCAGGAAGAGCAAACAAACGGGGAGCAGGAAGTCCTTCTCCCTCTGTTAGCCTCCCCGCCTAGCAGAAATGAACAGGAAGCCAGTTAACAACAAAGAAATGCATTTTCACAGTCCAAGTCCTAGCACTGCATAGCAGCAAAGATGGTGGGTCTGGAGATGAGAGACAATAGCAGTGTAACAACTGGCACAGTCCACCTCTTTACATACATTTGAACTTCTCACACTCAGTCACACAGCTACTCCTGAATATTCTGTAATGTAAGCACTACATTGTAATGTTAATCACCAAACTCAATCCTTATATGAAATAATAAGGGGAAAGAAGGAGAGAGAGAAAAACATACTGTGTGTACATTTATTTGCATGGATGTGTATATGAGTGTGTATATCCTATATAATAAAAGGCTAATATGCAAATAGACCAAACAGTGGAACAACTGGTTGCTATGACACTCACTGACCATCAGGAGGCAAATGCTCAATACAGGAGCTGTCCCCTGGTGGTCAGTGCGCTCCCACAGGGGGAGTGCTGCTCAGCCAGAAGCCGGGCTCACTGCTGGTGAGCGCAGCAGTAGTAGCGGGAGCCTCTCCTACTTTTGTGGCAGCGCTAAGGATGTCTGACTGCCAGCTTAGGCCCGCTCCATGCACGGGTCTAAGTTGGCAGTCAGATATCCCCTGAGAGCTCCCAGACTGTGAGAGGGCACAGACCAGGCTGAGGGACCCCCCACTTCCCCGAGTGCATGAGTTTCATGCACTGGGCCTCTAGTGTATTCATAACAAACAAGGGGGGGGGGGGAAATCCTAATAGCTACTACCATTCTTGTTTCTTTATCAGGTCAAAGGCCATAGTTGGTAGTTTTAACTTCTTTCTTCTCATTATTCCTTGTTTTCTTTGTACTCAGCCAAGACCTCAACTGACTGAATTGTTCTTTACCTGACATTGTGACCTAAATCTTCATTCTTGAGGGATCTGAATTATTTTTCCTGTCTTACTTTGGTTGATGTCCTTTTCCATTAACTTTTGTTGTTGTTAATCCTCACCCGAGGATATTTTTTCCATTGATTTTTTTAGAGAGAGTGGAAGGGAGAGAGGGAGGGGCATAGAGATGGAGGGAGGGAGGGAAGGAGAAAGGAGAGAGGGGGGAGAGAGAGAGAGAGAGCGAGAGAGAGAGAGAGAGAGAGAGAGAGAGAGAGAGACATCGATGCAAGAGACAATGATTGGCTGCCTCCCACACGCAGGATTGAACCTAGAACCCAGGTACATGCCCTTGACCAAGAATCAAACCTGGGACCCTTTGGTACGCGGCTGATGCTCTATCCACTGAGCAACACCAGCCAGGGCTCCATTAACTTTCAGTATTGGATATGCCACTACCAAGAGATATTCCAGAGAATCTCTAGCTTCTAGACACACTTCTTCCTAGCTTCATTGTATGGGAACCTTCCAATTTCTGCTTGGAGATCAACCACTCCATTAAGACATTACTCCCTTTCTTTTCTTTGTTCATGGGCATGAGGAAACTGAAATAGCCAAGTGGTAATCTCAACTTCTGAATCAATGAGATGTTTGAAGTGTCCCCTGGTAGAAGCATTTCTTTAATGGGAACTAAGACATCTCAACCAACAGAACTCAAAGTTATAGGTAAAACAGCAAAAAGCCCATAAGAGAGTCGTCGTAGACCTGAAGATATGTCACCCATATCCCCTATCAAGAAAGGCCACTGCCCAGCTATGAGTGTGGTCTGAGAGAGCTAGAGTTGTCAGGTCCCTTAGGGTCCACTTCAGCAAAGTCACCCCCTTCTTCAGAAAGTGGGATGTTGGGCTATAAAGACCTGGCCATTCTGCCAAATGGAGAACAACTCCAATTGGCAATATGTGCTACCAAACTCCCTGCCTGGCTGGCTGAGGCTTGGGCAGGCCTGCACTGCCCAATCCTGCCTCCTCCTCCTTCTTTTCACAGGTGTTGATCTTGCAACCCAAACTCCATCTCAGCATCCACTTCCAGAGGACCCAACTTGCTTGGGCCTAGTCCTAGAGGACGCAAGAGAAGCACCTAGGGCACAAAATGTAAGGAGTTACTCACACTTGGGTGAGCACCCTGCACTCGCACTAACCTGAGACCAAGCACCTCCTTAAATGTTGTGCCCTGGTCCCCTCACTTGCCTCACCCTAGTCCTGGCCCTGCAACTCATGACAGTGGTATTGAGAGAATAGAAGATAAGATGGAGCAGGATCACTCACTGGATGGCTGGCAGTGGGCATCTCAGTGGTAGATGCAGCAGATACCCCTGGCAAAAAGCTACTAGCTACTCCACCTCACTCTTAGTGACACACTTGATGCAAAATGTTGGCTCTCTTGATATTTTTAACTCCTCATACCAGTAGATAAGTAGATTTTAAAGGGAGTCACTATGCTTCCAGGGTGATTGACTATGGTTTTCATAAGGAGACAGGTTTGGTGCTACATAATAGCAGCATGGAGGAGTTATGTCTGAGACTCAGAGGATTTGCTGGGACATCTCTTAGTATTTCTCTGCCCAGTGACAACAATGCGTTAGCAAGTGCAGCAGCACCAGCCTAAGAAAAGCATGGTAACCAAGAGTTCTGACGCCTCAGAGAAGAGAAGCTGGGGTTACCCCACAGAGCAAGCAATACACACTAGCAAAAAAGTTAGTCAAAGGTGAGTGAAATTTAGAATGGGTAAGAGGAGGGAGATGATGATTATCAATATGACGACTGCAGGGGTAGAGACTCTGTATTCCGGGGACCCTTCCATTGTAAGATTTTTGTTTGTTGTTTGTTTGTTCATTTGTTTGCTTTTAGAATTATGACAGGCAACACTCTTGAAGGGTCAGTGAGAAGATGCAGTGAAGTTGGGCGGAAGTAGACCCAACAGTCAAAGGATGATGTACTATTCCTATTGCCTCAGCTTTGCTATTTGCACTGAGGCCAGCTCACTGTCCAGCAGCTCACTGTCCAGCTGCCAGCACCTACAACTCTGCCTGATGGTCTCTTTGGCCACTGGGAACTTCTCTGCCCACACATGAGCAGGCAGAAATACCAGGGAATTAGCAGCACCCAAAAGCAGACCTCAAGCAAGGAATAATAGAAGCTGGTACATAAACATCCTTGCTCCCTTGTACCCTAGGTGAAATAACTCTGAGGTAGGTGCTCAATACTGGCTCCTAGAATTTTACAATAGGATTAAGCTCCCGTTTCCCACAAAAGGAATGTGTTTGATAAAGCATCTTTCATTGGCTTTCTTTCCATCCCTGTTCCACATTCCTCTCCCCTATCACTGTGTCCTGTATCACCTCCCAAACACAATGTTATCATCCAAATCCTTGTCTCAAGGCTTACTTCTGTAGGAACCAAAGCAAAGACAATACTGTATTATTTGATTGATATTAAGACCTAGATTTTTAAATTCTGCCTATAGTACTACATCTCTCAGAACCCTTCCCAACACCCACAATGGGCTCCTAATCAGCTGAGAATACTGAACATAAAGTGGGTATTTAACTTATTGTGGGCCCTGTGTGAATCACTGTACAAGAATTATACCCTTTTCTGGCTTGCATGCTTTTGATGATGTCCTTCCTCTTTGAATATTCTCTGCCAATACCATTTTCTTCATCTAAAATAAGTGATGAAAATACCTACCATACAGTGTTGTGAGATGCATTACCCGAGTTTCATACATCCATTTTTAGTACAGTGCCTGACATATAGTATTATTGTTATTATTATTAACAACTACTATCTGTTAAAGTACCTATACCTTTTTAAACCTCAGCTCAAATATCTTTGCCTTCTCCGAGCCTTCCCTAACCCCATGCTCACATCCACTTCCAGGTCAAAATTAATCTTCCCTTTTCTGTGCTTGCATAACAATTGGATTGCAGCACTTGCTTAAGGTCTTACCTTACATCTAATCTTGCTTTGCCTTCCCTAGACTCCTGCTGACCAGGTTCTATCCATCCCCCAAAAGTACTTAGTAGGGATGGGTTGAACATGCTAAGATATTTTCTCCCTCTTCCTTCTGCCAATCCCTCACCCTCACCACACTGCAAAGACCTCCTGAAGAGAGTATGTTCCATCCACAGCCAAGACTATTCCTCTCAGCAACAGGAAGATCTTATTGCACACACGGTAATGCTAACAGATTCTATCTGACAGCAATTTACCATTTACAAGGTGCTTTCACTTCCATTATCCATTTGATCATTCATTTATTTGGCCAAGTGTTTCCCCTGGGCCCGGGAAGCAAAGGAGGAAGACAGCCACCCTGCTGTTGAGTGTTGCTGTGAGGTGATAACCAGGCCCTTCTGCTGCTCTGTCCTGAACTAACAGATGAAAAGACAAGAGAGCCGAGTTGATATTAAGGTAGAAACATTATTGCTTGCAGACCTGTGTGGTGAACATTGCTTGAATGAAATGTCAGAGTCAGGTTTCTTCTAGGCTACCTCCTGCCCCTGCCACCAAGAATGGCCCTTGAGAGCTGGCTGAGGAAAGAGTCTATGGAACAGATACTGACTCAGCCAACTACATGGAAAATAGCACTTGCCTTGCATCCATTGTGCAGTTTATAACATAATAACTCTATCCAATCAAGAATATTTTTCAATCAGTGAACAAACACAAAAAGGAAGGAAGGAAGGAAGGAAGGAAGGAAGGAAGGAAGGAAGGAAGGAAGGAAGGAAGGGAGGGAGGGAGGGAGGGAGGGAGGGAGGGAGGGAGGGAGGAAGGAAGGAAGGAAGGAAGGAAGGAAGGAAGGAAGGAAGGAAGGAAGGAAAGAAGAAAGAAAGGAAGGAAGGAAGGAAAGTTCTCCCTCCATAGAGTGGGATGAGAAAAAGGTAAAGATTTTGGATAGAAATGTTAAAGTATTCTTTCATCCTAAGAAATGGAGTGGAAGTCCCTTGGTGAAAGATGAGCCCTAAGAAATAGGTCCCCCCCCAAAAAAAACATGCCCTCAGGGACCCCTCAGTTTAATGGGGATTAGGTATCCCTTGTGCATGGGGAACATGTGTAAATGGTTTAAGTTCTATACTTGAGGTTAATGAGAAATGGTCAGTTGGAGAAAGGACACTATCTTGCTTTAGAGATGATTAGGAAAATGTATTAGAGTCCATTAAATGTTCATTGTCATTTTTATTGAACACTTAAGATAAGCAGGCACAGGGTCGGGGAAGGAGGTCATTGAGTCCTCACAACAACCTTATGAAGTTGGTAGAATTATTATTGCTGTTCAATGGGTGCATGATAAGCAGAGAGAGTGACTTATCTAAAGTCACAGTGGGTCCCAGGATACTGAATCCATTCCAGGTTTTAACACTTACTAGTCCTATGACTCTGAGCAAGCCCCAAAGGGGTTGGGCCTCAGTTTATACTCCATTTAGGGAGCATCAAGGAAGAAGTGAGTGGGCCTCAGTTTCCTCTCTGGTAAAATGGGAAGTATATTGTCAGGCCTTCATGACTCCTGGTAATCCATACCTTACCTACCGTAAAGGGCTTTCATGGAGGGAGATTAAAGGGATCACGAACATGAAAGTGTTTTTGAAAATTAAAAGCCTGGATCAATGTAAGGGATTACTGAGGTCATTACTGCACAGCCTGGTACAAATCAGTGGCAAACACTGTTAGCTCTTGCCAACATCCACTTTCCTTTCTTTATTATATTAACAGAATTCCAGTTCTGTTTCAGGAGGCCATGTACCTAGTTAGAAATATTCACATCGCTGATTCCCTGCAGCCACAGGTAGCTATATGACCACTTCCAACCAACTAGATGCAAGCAGAAACCTCTTGAGTGGCATTTCCAGAAAGCTATTGTTCCTCTGACAGAAAGGGACAGACTCTACTGTCATGAGGTTTGTAACCTTTACCCTTCTTCCTGCCTGGAGTGCAAACTTGATACTTAGAGACATCACATCCATCTTACAACCATAAGGACAAAAGCCGTATATTGTGAATGTCCGAGCAGAAAGCTAGAAGTCACCTGTGCTCTTGAGCATTTGCTCAGGCAGTTGCACTAGCTCTAGATCATCCCAAGAAAAATAAAGCTGTTTGGTGAAGCCACTGTGATCAGGTTTCTATTGCATGCAGTGGTGAACAGTCCCAGTTAGCAGTAGGTGAAATCATAGCAATGGGTGTAAAAATGCATTCTCGGGCTCTTTATAATAATTCTTCCTTCAAAGCAATTAAAGAAGGTGAGGCAACATGACAGCCACTTTTGAAGTAACTTTCAGATGTGGACAAGCCAAGGTGTAGCTTCTGCAAGGGCTGTTACCCAACCGTATAATCTGAAACCCAGTCTTACCTGTAACACGACAATACCAAGCATCCACTTTGCAAGGAGTTCTGCATGAAAAGGGCATGGCTTGTATTCAGCACTCCACACATGTTCATGATGCTATGGGCGGGGGGGGGGGGGGGCAGAGGAGACACAGCATTTTAAGGTTCCAACCTAGGCCAGAGAGTCATGATCCTTAACGGAAACCTGTGCTTTCTGGCTACTTGATCACACCCTGTTTTGAAGCAGTACTATAGGATGGGAAGAATGGCCTGTTAAGCCAATGAGCTTAATACATTAATATCTAAATGAGTGTCAAGCACTTCAGAGGCAGTGTGGCATAGAACAAAGAGCTCTGGCTTTGGAGCTAGACACCTCAGGGTTGGAATCCTGGCTTCATCTCCTTCTACTCACATAACCTGGAGTGGGTTACATCATCCCTCTGAGGCTCCGCTTCTTTCTGGTCTGGTACACTTATCACAGAGGGTGTCAGGAGCCTCAGATGAGATAGCAGATGTGAACATGCTCCAATCGCCCAGGCTCATTGTTACTGCTATTTATATTCTCCTCTCTGTCTGGTGGGGCAGTAAGCCCAGTGCCTGTGCCGGCAGGGAGGGAGGGGAAGGAAGGGAGGGGAGAGATGGTTCCAGCTACAAACTGAATTCCAAAGATACAGAATCAGGGGTCTGTGAAGAGGCACAGAGGAAGTTGTTTAGGTCAATGCTGCCTTGAAGCAGATCTGACCACTAAGCCTGTGAGGTGGTGGCTGCCTGCTGGGCAGCAGCGCTGGCGAGGATGGGGGGCTGGTGCCAGAAGAGGGGTTCAAAGTCCTACATTGCTCCCTGGCTCTTCTCCATGGTAGCCATTTCCCTGAGGGCCCCAGCAAGGCTGAAAATAACTTTGCCTCCAACACAGCTCAATATATTTTGGGCTGAGGAGGGGCTGGGGGAGGGGAGAGCAGAGCTGATCTCTGCCTGATGGTAATAAAAAGCCTCCAGAATGTGCGCAGCTCCTCTCCCCGCAGACATGGAGGGAATGTGCTCGGGCAGAGACCCCACTACCCTGGCCAGCGCTGCCCTCCTCTGCAAACCTCTGGCTGCCCCTCTGCCGGCCAAGGCCTCTCAGGGGACTTACGATCAGGATCAAGTTCATCCTCTTCTTAGGGCTCTGCATTGCTTCACTTGGTTTAAATATAGAAGCTATAAAAAGGAGGGGGAGGGGGAGGGGCGCAAAGACGCCAAGAGCTGCTCCACGCAGCAGTGGCTGCCCCTGTGGCCCTGCGTCTGCACAGGTGGGTGTGACTGACATTGATGAGGGGGTCCAGGAAAGAACACAGTTGTGGAGTCAGGGGGACCTGAGATCAAGTCTTATAACCTACTGTCTCCGACACGCTGAGCAAGTCCTATAGCTTCCATGATCCTCCGTTTCCATGAGCTTTTTTGCGAAATAATTTAAAAAGCAATATTACCAGCTACATTTTGTAATAATGATAGCTGACACTAAGTAGTTACTATGCTCCAGACCCTGTTGTAAACCATGTACGTGTTGTAACTCATCCCATTCTCCCAATAACCCTGTGAGATAAGCAATCTATTGTCCCCATATTATCGATAAGGATACTGAGGCAAACAGGTGAAGTAAGTTACTCAGGGTCACTCAGAGAGGAAGAATAATGCATAGCAAACAAACAGTGTCCAGCATGCAGAGGGTCTCACTCGATGGTAGCTATCCCGGGGGTATGCCTACGTTAATAGAGCAGTTCTTACCTCCCTTCCTTTACCGTAGGCCATAACAATGCATCCATTGTCTCACAATAAGTATACCAATATTATAGCGATATCAGTGCCATTGTACAGAGGAGTGTATCAGTCAAGAAAACAGAACCCACTGTAGTATTTTAAACAGAGACACCTTAATGCAGGGACCTCATTACACAGGTGATGAAAAAGCTGAAGTGGTAAGCCAGGGGGTATCAAACTGGAAGTTGCTATCATTTCCAGGCCTTATGGCTGGAGCAAAAGCCAGCCAGCCAGAAGCTAAGACCCTTGAGGAAGAGGCTGTAGAGTCAGAGCAGTGGCGAAGGTTCAGTGGGACTGCAGGTGGCAAGTGGCTGGCTTCTCCCTTCCCCCCATCTAGTTTTCTGCTGTACCATTGGCCAGGCCTACTTGGAAAGTATCCTGAGAGCTTGAGGGATGAGTGTCTGAAATCTGGAGCAGAGCAAAAACAAGCAAATGACAGCCACAGAGAGGAAAATGTGACTTATCCAGGACCACCGGGCCCATGAAAGGTAGATCCAGGACTTGAATTCAGGCCTCATAATTTTTACACTTCTCCTAGCTGCCTCCTAACCCCTTACCTTGTCCAGCAAAGGATTCTCTCAACTCTTTATTCTACTTATTATATCATATTTTTTTAGAGCTTTTCTGATCTTTTCAAGCCTCAAGCTTTACCGTAACCCTAACCTCTTTCTGCAGTGGACCTGGTTCCTATGTCTTTATACGGCCTCAAGTCCATGCGACGTCATTCCTTTAACATCCACCCACTTACTTCTTTTCTGTACCCACTCTTAGTGCCTTCTCCTAGTCTGAATAAGAACGCTCCATTCACCCCGTATCAGCCAGGGTTCAATCAGGGAGGCTGAAACTATGAGTAGTATGGAATAAAAATGTATTGCAGGAATAGCACATTCTATAACGGTGGGGGAAACGAGGAAGTAAGGACCAGAAGGGGACAGGTGGAGGATCAATTAAAGTCACCAACAAGCACTCCTGAAATATGGAAAAGTCTTTGAAAACCATTGTCACTGTATCTGGTCGTGGGTCTGAAGTTGATGCTGGTGAGCCAGGCCAGGCAGGCAGAAAGAAGAGCTGACACAGAGCTGAGGACAGTAAAGGCAAGCTGGAATTTTCTGCATCAGACTCTCACCACAAACAGTGAAGACGAGCTGGAGTCCACCTGCACCTCTGTGTGTGCCCTTGACCATGCTTCACCACAATGATGCTCAGAGAGTGAAGACCAGGGCTTCACGTGCATCTTCCAAACCATGTGCAAACCTCTTGTTTGGCCAACCCTGACCCAGAACCATAAAGAGCAAGATGGTTCCAGCTCAGCAGGTTCACAGACTCCAGGCTGACCCTGTGATCGTGATGCCATCCCTTCCTCAGGGGGACTCATACTCTGCATTACCACCTCTTTTTTGTCCTTTCCAGTGTTCACTCTCCCTGGGCTCTTTTCTGTCTGTCCAAGAACATGCTCAGTCTCTTCCTTACCACAAACAGAAACTTTCCTTCCACAACTGCTACCCTTTAAAGAAAGCTGTCGCCTCCTATTTCCTCTCTCCATTTTGACCAAAATTTAGGGGGAAATGGAGTATATACTTGATGCTCCCTAAACCTAACTACCTGCTTGCTTCTTAACCCCCTGTCATTGGACTCCCTGCCCTACCTCTCTACTGAAAGCACCACGTTAGTAGGTAATGATGCCCTGCTCTGGGCTAACTCAAGCTTCCCTTCTTCAGGCTCACCCCTCTGCAGCATTTGTCATTGTTAGTGATTCTTTCTGACTTGGACCTCACTCCTTCCTTGGTTTCTATGACTCCATGCTCTCCTGGTTTTCTCCTCCTCTCAGATTACACAATCTCATTAGCCTCCAGGAGTCTCTCTTCCTTTGCCCATCCCTTAGATATTGGGATTGGTTGGGGATCTGACTGAGGCTACTTGCTATATGCACTCTTGCCCACCCAGCCTCAGGACTTCAAATCATATCTACTTGCTAATTACTTCCAAATTCTGTGAGGGGAGCAAAGTCAGGAACAACCTAGTCACCATCTTGATGATGCCACTCCCCCGAGTCTATACATCTAGTCCAGAATGCTTTCTGAAGCTCCAGGCCATTATTTCCAGCTACCAGTTGCCAATATTATGAAGCAACTAGAGGCCCAGTGCATGAATTCATGCAGGTTCCTTGGCCATCTTGCCCAGTCCCGATCAGGGCCATCAGCGCCGGCCAACCGGGGGGAGGGACGGCGGGAGGTTGGCCAATCGCAGGAGGTTGGCTGTAGGAGTGCGCTGACCACTAGCGGGAAGCTCCTGCATTGAGCGTCTGCCCCCTGGTGGTCAGTGCACATCATAGTGACCAGTTGATCGGTCATTCAGTAGATTGGTCATAAAGGTCACTTAGGCTTTTATGTATATAGATTCCAAAGAGGACTATTATTTTAAGTGAGCAGAGATGAAATGAATAAAAATCAATAAGAGTTAGCTGATGATTTTCAGGCTCTTATTAAGTTCTGGGCATTTATGCTAAGAGTTTTACATGCACTATCTCTTTGAATCCTCACAAACTCTTAGAAGTAGATATGTTTTAGCAGCATTTTACAGGTAAGTAAACTGAGGCTCAAAGGGATAATAAACTGCAGGTTTGGCCATGATGACATAAATGGTATTGGCCAGACCTTGAAAAGACAAACCACAGAGTAGAAAAAAATATTTGCAAAACATATTTATCATAAAAGACGTATTAAAATATGAAAAGAATATTTGCAACTCAATAAGAATACAACCAACCTGATACAAATAAGCAAAAGATTTGAATAGATACCTCATTAAAGATAAGATTCTCATCATTACTAGACATTAGTAAAATGCAAATTAAAAACTCAGTGAGATACCACTGTATCCTCACATGGTTAAAAAGAAAAAAAACTGATAATACCAAGTGTTGGCAGAGATGTGGAACAACTGGAACTCACATGCATTACTAGTGCTAATGGAAAATGGTCCAGCACTTTGGAAAACTATTTGGCAGTTTCTTATCGAGATAAACATGTGTTTACCATATGATCTAATAATTTTAGCCCTGATTATTTTCTTAAGAAAAATGAGCATATGAACAAGATCTGTACATGAATGCTCATAGCAACTTTATTTACAACAACCAAAAAGTGGAAAACAATGCAAATTTCCATCATCTGTTGAATAGTTAAAACAATTGCACTGTTTCCACACAATGGGGAAAGAATGGTCTTTCGTGTTTTTTTGTTGTTGTTAATCCTCATCTGAGGATATTTTTTCCATTGCTTATTCAGAGAAAGTGAAAGGGAGGGAGGGAGGGAGGGAGGGAGGGAGGGAGGGAGGGAGGGAGGGAGGGAGGGAGGGAGGGGGAAAGAGAGAGAAACATCAATGTGACAGAGATACATTGACTGGTTGCCTCCCACATGTGCCCTGACCTGGAGTGGGGAGCGAACCCACAACCCAGGTACATGCCCTTAACTGGGAATTGAACCCGCGCATCTTCCATCTTGGATAGGCCAACACTCTAACTAAAGAGCAACACCAGCCAGGGAGAAAGAATGGTCTTTCCACTAAATGCAGCTAGAACAACTGAATAAATGTTTTAATACCATAAAAAGAAAGGAACTGCCAATGCATGTAACACCATTGATGAATCCCCAAAACATTATGCTAAGTGAAAGAAACCTGATACAAAGCAATTCTAGTATGAACTTGTAGAAAAGCCAAAACTATAGCAGCTGAAATCAGGTCAATGGCTGCCTGAAACTGGCTACGGTAGGGAATTAACAGCAAGGAAATATGGGCTTGCTTTTGGGGGGAAAGTGTTCTGTATCTTGATTGTGGTGTTGGTCATACTACTGTACATATTTGTCAAAACTAATTGAATTGTATACGTGAAATTGGTGAATTTTATTACATATGAATTATATATCACAAAACTGATTTTTTTTTAAAAAAACACAGTATGAGAAGCCCAAAGAAAAGATGTGTACAGAATATAGAGGGGGTAAAAAGAGGCACAGCTTAGCACGGGAGGCTGCATGGGAGGCCCCTGACAGTCTGGTGGAATCTTCAGCAACAGAAGGATGAGCCAGGCAGGAAGCAGTTCTCGTGGCTGGTTCTGAAAAAGTGATGGCCCTTGTTCACCTCTGCTGGACAAGGGCCAACTTGGGTCCCAACGTTAGACTACATTTAGGGGGATGGGGTAGATTTACTGAGTTCTAATTTTAGGCTGAAATGGAGAATGGAGTTCGATGGGGCTTGCACTTGCCAATGCATAAGAGTGTGTAGCTATAGAGACCAAGAGTAATGTTTGAGGAACTTTGAGATATTGCAGAACATGTATCTCTCTGCCCATCTCTGCTACAAGGACATGTTACTTTGGACGAGTCACTCTCTTCCTCGGGGCACAGTATGACCATCTATAAACTGGGAGGGGCTGGAGTAGACTTGCTGCTCTCTTAGGTCTCTTCCTTCTTTAACTTTCCAGTTAAAATCCAGGCTGCTACTGTACGTGCACCTACTTCTGCTGGTTTTCTAATGTCCAAGAGGTTGGTGCTCTGTCTTGCCAGTGTGACTCACGGCCATTTCTCTTCATCTTCAAACATCTGAGGGTCACAAGAAAGGAAAAAGCTGGCCAGGAAGGACAAAGACCTAGAGCCCTGCTTAGAGCTCATTTCTAGGAAGTCAGCGGAGGAAAGGAGAAGCCAGCAGGTATTCCATGTCTAGAAGAAGGCATGTCCATTCATTTGACAGACACTTATGAAGCACCTACTGTGTGTGATACCACATGGGCTTATTAAGCACCTCCTGTGAGCTTGGTGCTAGGATTCCGCTAAATGAAAAGACAGTGAAAAGACAGATGTGACTCACGCTGTGGGGGTCTAGGTGGGGGAGGCATCTCACTGAGTTTTTCATTTGCATTTTACTAAAGTCTAGTGATGATGATCAACTTTGTTATGCCAAGAGAAAGCTGGCTGCCTTGCCTAGAATGGATTGCAGGTCTAGTCTCCCTAATTTACACAGAAGGAAGTTTGAGCTTAGAAGGATTAAGACACTTGTTCCAGCTAAAGACTGATTATGAGCCAGCCTGTGCTGGCTACAATCTCAGCCCTGCCCATTACCGTGTCTCTTTCTATTCATGGTATTCCTGAAGTAGTGCAAGGGGGTGGAGGAAGGGAAGGAGGGAGAGGAGGTGATGGAAATGAGGTGCCCTGGGTCAGGATGTGCCGAGCTCACACTTCAAGGGGCTCCACTATGATTCACTCCGTTTGAGCCTGGTCCAAGGGCCAGCCATTCCCAGGGGCTGGGGTCAGAGGAAAGGGCCGCTGCCTCTGCCCAACAAAGATGTCTTGTTGCATCTTGTTCCTATCGATTACCCACCAAAGTGTCTCTCATTGTTAGGCATTCCCCAGGGGCAAGCAGAAGAAAAGCAGCCCTTTCTCCCTTTTTTTGCTTTTAATGACGTCCAATCCTATCCAGTGATCTCTGCCCTCTTCCTAGCGGCAGGAGAAGGGGAGGGGGAGGGAAAGGAGAGAAAGAAAGCACCGAGGTAGTGAGGAGGGGGCAGGCACAGACAAAGACAAGAGATTCAGAGACAAAGGGAGAGACACCGACATACAGAGTCAGAGATAGAGAGAGGGGGAGAGAAAGAGGCGGGGGTGAGGGGGGGACCTGCACACAGACACACAGAAGTTGCAGAGAGACTCGGAGACTGAGTGAGAGTCAGAGGCAAACAGAGAAAGAAAGAGTCTGAGACAGGGAGAGAAAGGCAAGTGGAGAGACAGAACAGTGGGACAAAGACAGGGACAGGCAGAGATGAAGCCTCAGGGAGATAGAGAAACAGAGGACAAGAGAGAGGCGGGTAAAGAAGAGAAAGGGAGGCAGAGGGTGAGGGGAAGCTGGTGTCACTCAAGGTCCTGGGTCTGAAAGGATTCACTGGGAACCTGGGTGGCGCCCCACACACAGCCCAGGCACAAGATTTCTGTCCCTTAAAGGTCTGGGGATTGGTTGTTCTGCCACTTCCCCTGTGAATTGTGTTAATCCCCCCACAAGTGGAAATTACAGCTTTGGAGAGACATGCAGCCTGCAGCTGATACCCTTGCCCACGAGTTGGGTCCAGGTGCTAGAATGAAACAGGCTTTGGATTTGGGAGACGGAAAATCTCTGTGAAGGTCAGCATGCACCAGACTCAGGCCTTACCTGCCTCGCCACCCGTCACATTTCCCAAAGAAGGTTCTCTCTCTCCCTCGGCTTCATGATTCCCCCAAAAAATGCTGAAGCCCAAACTTCCATGTCCCGTGCAGTCCTCTGAGCTCTAGACACCGAACAACCAAAGCACCCATCCACCTGATGTCCCACTGTCTCTCACACAAGCCATTGACACAACCCATCCTCTTCCCACTTCCCCACCTGCTCCTTCTCCTGGCATCCCAGCCTGAACCTGGGGACCACATACTGCTCCATCCCACATCAAATCACTCGCCGTGGCCTGTGAATTTTGTCTCCTTTACTTTTCCTAATCTCGTGCCTCAATTTCTGCATCCGTAACATGGAGATAACAGTGCCTATCTGATAAGTTGTTAAGATAATGAAATGAGCTAATATGTGCACTCCTGGCGTACAGTAAACCCTCGATAAATATCACTAGTGGTTAGTAGTCACAGAGCAGTTCCCTCACTCTGTCCAGCTGCCGCAGCCCTCTCTCGGCCCACCATCGGCTCTCCTGCCTGAGCCCTGACTCTGGACACATGAATTCCAATCCATCCTCCACAGCCACCGGGATGATCCCTCAACAGGGCACCTATTTCCACCTTCCCCACTTAAAACCATTCACAGAGTCCCAACAGACAGAAGGATGGGGTTTAAGCACATCTTCTAGCAAAAAGGGTCCTCCATGATCTGCACTTCTCTACATCTCTCTTCTTCCTTCCAGCCATTCCTCATCCAATCTAAAGACACATCTGTGCACTCTAGGCTGTTCTCAACCTTCCTGCTGTTGTTCCTACTGGTGTTCCTTCTCCCTGGAGAAGCTTTCCTCCTCCCACACCCATACTTGCTCCATTTCCTAAGTGTCCACATGTGCCAAGCATAGTAGATGTGCAAATGGTTTCTAATCTTTCCAAATACACTGTCACCTCCATTGTACAGAAGGAAGAGAGGCATGGCTTTCCAAGTCACACTGTTATAAGAGGCAGAGCCTAACCCTAACCACAGGGCTCCACTCCCATGTCTGTACCCCACATGCCATACCATCAACAGGTAGTAAGAAAGTGACCTACACCTATGGAGCAGTGACTCTGTCTTAGGCCCATGTAAGCATCACATGCATTATCTTGTTTAATCTTATCAACTGCCCTGTGAGGTAAGTGCCATTTTGCAGAGATAATTATTTTTCCCCATTTTCCAGGTCAGGAAACCAAGGCACAGAGAAGTTGAAAAACTTGCCCAAGTGGCCAAGTGGGGAGCTGGGATAGAAAACATAGGCATCCCCTGCCACTACCCTCTTGTCCTTACATAGGCTAGAAACTGTGCTTTCATGTACACACACATGCGCGTGCACACACCGACGTTTGAATACTTGCACAGGCATACATGACTAACAGGGTTTTGATCCTTGGTCTTCTGAATCCAGAATCTTCATTCTTTACTACCCCAAGCTGCAAAGAGGATGGTGAAGAGACTCACGTCTACATTATGGAAACACTTTGGACTGCTTTGGTCTGGAGGATTCCAAAGAACATGTGAAGGGTTATCCCAGAAAATAGATACCGGACTTGCTCTGTGGATTCGCAGAAGCAGAACTAGGGCCAACAGGTGGTAGTTAGCAGGTTTCTGCTTAGTGCAAAGAACTTTCTCAGGGCCAACATGTGCACCTTCCAGAGAAGTATTGAGACCCACATCACTGGCACTAAGCAAGCTGACTGAGTGGCTTGCTTGGATGGCATGTCCACAAAATGCAGGCATGAGACAGAAGTTCCTCCTGCCCCCAAATCTAAGAGACTATTTGGGGACAAGATGTATATTTGAGATTGCCTGAGAAGACACCACATTTTGGGGTCAGATTTCACAAGCACTAAGTTCTTACTGAAAGGCCAAGGCCTTAGTGGACAGTTATAAGATGAAGTGGAGAGGCTTGACCATATGTCATCTTTGACATGAGTCCTGGATTTCTCACGTCTCATCTCTATGATAATCAGGACCAGTCATATTTTCACTGCACAGTCCCTCAAGGCATCTGGGGAGAGTATGTCCAAGGTCCCCAGGGCCACCTTGATTAGCCTGTCTCCTCCACATGTTTCTGGAAGAGTGCCTGCAGATGCAGGAGCCGTGGCTGGAAGCAGGAAGCAGTATGGGACAGAAGGTGCAAGCCCACTTCAGGGATCCTAAGAATTCAGGTTCAAATCCAAGTTTGTCTGTAAGCCAAGTAAGTCCCTAAACCTTCCACGGTGAAGTTCCCATCTCTGACCCCAGAGTGGCCAAGAAGATGCAATGAGGAGGAGCACTCTTTTGCACGATGTTTAGGGAGCAATGGGTGTCCAGGAAAAAGCAGCCCATCCACGCTCCCTCCCATACCCCTCTCTCCTCATTCCTCTCTGCTCGCTTTTCCCTCTTCCACAGTTCCCAAGACCTTGCAGCCCACATTAATCTTCTTGCTGGGCCAGTGGTCCCAGGTGGGCCCAACAGGCTCTCTCACCATGTCAATCATCCTAACGCCCTGTGGTCAGGGCTTTGCAGTTTATAGAGCCCCATTCCCACACATCATCACATTTAATCCCACAGGGTCCTTTCCCACTAATGACCCTCCCACCTTCTCACTCCACTCCCAGCAACACTGCCTGCCATCTATTCCTCAAACAAGCCCAGCCCTTCAATCATCTCGGGCCTTTGCACTTGCCATTCCCTCTGCCTGGAATACTGTCCCTAACCTCATTCATCTCATAGCTGTCTCCTTCTTATCACTCCAGTGCCACATCTCAAAAAGTCCTTCTTTGACCACCCAATTTAAGGAAGATTCGTCCCAGATACTCTTTGTCACATTATCCTATTGTAGTTCTCTCAGAGCACTGATCACAATCTGCCCATCTACTCTTTGTTTTTTGGCTTAATTTTTATTGTAAGGCTGCCTCTTCACAGTGTAAACTCCATGAGGAAGGGCCATCATCTCTCCTGTTCATTGTATCACAGAGCCTAGCAGAGGGAGAGCACTCAGAGAACGATGAATGAATTAGTACATGAATGAGCAAGTATTATCACTATCATCCCATTTCATGGTTGAGGAAACTGGGACTCATAGACTTGCCCCATCTCACAGGGCTGTGTGGCTCTCTTCTAACCACCACTTGGCACCCTTTGCTTTGATCTAGGAAGCTGGTGACTGATCATGACTCAGGGAGCGAATAGACCTGATCTCAGGAGAACAGCCCTAGCCCAAAGGACAGTATTTCTTATTGCCACCAAATGCTGGGCACAGTGCTAGGTGCTTGATGTGCATGGCATCACTTAATCCCCCCTCAATTCATCTCAGAAAAGGAAACTGAGGCATGGGGAGGTAAAGTGCCTTTGTAACGTTGTGGCAGAGCAGGACGGCCAGCCCCAGACCATAAACCCCCAAGTCGTAGAGCCACAGTGGATGCTGCCTCCTCTCTCTGTCACCTGCTCCCTCCTTTGTCCTTTCTCGGCTCCTGCCCTGTGACCCGCAGGCTTGTGTCAGATCATTTGAGACTCAAGAAAGCCTTTGAGTTTAAATGCAGCTGGAAATCTTAGGATCTCTGAAAGCAAAAGAGAACAAGCGCTTTGAGAAGCGCCCACCTGTAATTGGCACGGTCTGGTCACAGCTCTCTCAATTTGTAACGAAGCGGAAATCCTGTTGAAGTCCCTGGAAGGCCGTCCCTGCATAACGAGGACAGGATCCAGCCCTGGGCGGTTCTGGCCGCTTTCAAAGCCGCAGCCCAGAGCCAGTTTTAATGATCACGGAAGGAACTTCTGAGAGAGTTGTAAGAGGAGGACGGGATAATTGCACTAGAAATATATGCCACCACGACAATGGCCCGCTGGCCCCGGGCTCTTCAGGGGATGTGGCCTTTGAGGTCAGCTCCTCTAGCACCTGCTCTGATTCTCTCTGACTCTCTGCTCCAAGATAATTATGAAAGATAGTATAATCCCCCCACCATCACCACCACCACCACCACCATCTCACAGACTCTACCTCTCATCCCCATGAAGCTGCAGAAGAAAATGATTCGTAGTGGCTGAGTTTAATGAAAATACCATGAGTTTGGGAGTAGAAAACTCTACCATGCTCCTCACCAGCTGTGTGACCTTAAAAAAGTTACTTAGCCTCTCTGGGCCCATTTTCTCAGCTGGATAAACAATATCAAGTGATACCTCCCTGATGGTCTACCTACAACCTACAATGCCGGCAAAAGTGCCTGACACAGGGCAGGTGTGCTAAGGGGATCTCTGCCAGTAGCAGAGGAAGAGAACTGTGAGCTTTTGCTTAGTGTTACTGTCTAGCTCTAGTCTCCAGAAATTCATCCATACTTCTAAGACAAAGTATTCATGTGTAAGGGCTCCTGTGTCCTCCCTCTTCTCCTCTCCCACCTTCCTGCATCCTCTACCTGCTAAGGGGATGTTCCCTTTGTATATTCAACTTCCCTGACCCCACTCCCCAGGGAGACTTCTGTCTTTGTGAGATTTCTGTGCTATGGATCTGAGAGAGTAGTCATGTTAAACACCACTGGGTCCCTGACATCTGTAGTTACCTTCCACCTCTTTTCTGTCCACTAGGAATGTAAACTCCATGATGAGTTTTAGTCTTTGTCTGTTTTGTTCATAGCCATATCCTGACACCTACTATAATCCAAGCACATAGGTATCTGCTAGCATCAATGGATATTTCATAAATAATGAAAGATGAATGAATCCCCACCACCAGTGGTTCTCAGCCAGGGGTGATGTTGACCCTTCCCCCAGGGGGGTTTTGGTCCTACCAGATGTCCCTGTTTCCACTCTCATCCACTGAAATTCACTCTCCCTGGAGCAGCAAACAGTAATGGTTGAGAAACAAGTCAGTTTCCTACTAAAAACCTTTCCAAACACATATGGCTTCCAAGTGCCCTCTGAAGAAAATCCAAACTCTTTACTGTGTTACAAAGCCCTACATGATCCAGCCTCCACCTGCTTCTCAGTCCTCCACTCCTGCCAGCTACCTCCTCACTCACTGAGCTCCATCCACACTGACATTCTATATCTCTAACTTGGTGGTTCTCAAAGTGTGGTCCTTGATCCAAGTTAGACAAGCACATTTTTCAGCCCCACCCCAGACAGACTGAACAGAAACTTCTGGGATAGGACTAGCAATCTGTGGTTTAATAATACCTACAGGTGATTCTGATGTATGCTCAAGTTTGAGACCCAATGACCTAACAGAGAGGTTCAGTCCTACCTCAGGACCTTTGCACTTGCTCTTGCTCTTCTCTTTGTCTAGAATATTCTTCTTCCATATCTTCATGTAATTAAATCCTTATCACTCAAGTCTCGCCTCAGTTGATACTTCCTCACATAAGCCTTCCCTAGATAATCTAGCATTGTCCCCTGATTCAAGTTAATATCACATTACTTCATTACAGGCAGTATTTTATTAGATTATAATAGTCATTTATTTGTATTTATTTTCTCTCTCCTCCACTACAATGTAAATTTCATTAGAGAGCAGGGACACTGTGTTGTTCATTGCTCTATCCTGGGTATTCTGAGCAGTGCCTGTCAAAATATTTATTAAAGGAATAAATAAATAGAAAATGTAGTTAATGAGGAGCAGAAGAAAAACAAAAAGAGAAACAAAAGAGGGTATCAATTTATATTATAATGAGAAGTAAGAGCAGGATAAGAAAGAAAAAATAATCAAACTAAGGTATTTAAGAATTTTGGCTTTACCCAGCTGGTATGGCTCAGTGGTTGAGGTCACAGTTAGATTCCCAGTCAGGGCACATGACCTGGTTGTGGGCTCAATCCTCCATGTGGGGAGTGCAGGAGGCAGCCAATCAATGATTCTCTCTCATCATTGATGCTTCTATCTCTTTCGCCCTCCCTTCTGCTCTAAAATCAATAAAAAAATAATAAGTTTTAAAAAAAAGAATTTGGGCTTTGGAGAGGTGAAAGGAGTGTGGAGTTGAGAAGGATAAAAAGGAGTTTTGAGATGTGTTGCCGAGGGTGCTACAAGACACACAGTAGAAACTCAATCCCCTCAGAGCCTTGGACCTGTACTTTGTTGAGTGTGACCTCATGCAGAATGATATGGGGCCGTGGGAACTTCCTGTATTCATTCAATACACATAGAAATCCCTCTAAAGCCATGTCCTGGGAAGAACACAGAAGAATTAGACGCGAATCTTGTCTTTAAGTAACTTAAAGTGTAACATGGGAGCTAAGACATGCACAGAGGTAATTACGTAAAAAGGTGGACAATGCTAAGAAAGGAAGAATATTCGTCGGTTCCCTCCTCTGTGAAGCATCGCCTAGGTGCTTTACATAAAGTACATCATGTGATACCCACAGACACTCTGTCAGTAAGTATCCCCATTTTACAGATGATAAAAATAGCATTTGTTGAGCATCTGGTCTGTTTTAAGTTAAATGCTTTCTAAAACGTGTCACTGAATTCTTATAACACTCTTGGAGGTATTTATATCAGAATCCCCTTTGCACAGATGAGATTAAGTCCCAGAGAGCTGATATTTGTATAGATGATAGAGCACCTCTGCTCAAAAGGAAAAAAGAAACAAAAACCTAGGGAGCCCTCTTCCCCCTGGATGCTGTGCAGAGGCCATTTTTGGCTTTACACAAGGAAGACCTTGCCAACCAGCATGGCTGTCTGACCATGCAATGGCTTATCTCCTGAGATGGTGAGCTCTCTGTTGCCATATGCATTCAAATGGAAGCCAGACCACCATTTGTCTGGGCTAATGTAGTGATTTCTTGGAGAGAGAGATAGTAAACTGATGACTTCTATGCTTCAGGACATAGATCCCATGATTCTATTCTTAGCTTCACAGCTTTGGAACAGTTCTCTCTCTAGATCTCATTTTCATGTCACTGGATTCCAGACCTTGCATTCAAAGGTTCTCAGTTGTAAAGGGCAGATAGGGAGGCCAGGGCCTCTGAGCTCTGGCCAGGTGTTTGGCAACCCTCAGTGAAGGTCCTATTCAAGCCAAGAGATCTGGGAACTTTGAAACTGTACTTCCTTCCCAGTTTTGCCTGCAGCTACGCACAAGCAAACCCATATTGTGAAAAATTTCAGGCAGCAAAATACTGGTTTGATGAAAACGTTTTTTGGAGCCATTCCCACAGCTACCTTGGGAACATGTACTTCCCCACACACCACCTCCAGTCCCACACCATCACCCTCCCCGCCCCCACAGAAGCCTCATTTGATTAGAATTCCAATTATAATCCAGCAATCTCAGGTCCCTGGAATTCCTTTATCCCAGGGCAAGAGTGATTGGACTTTCTCCTTCTGAGCCTCAGCTGCCTCTCCACTTCATCGGCACGCTGGGCTCTGGGCCCACTGGCCCCGAGAAGGGATTGAAAAGATGCTACAGAGCTTTATGAAATCATATGCACGATCTTTAAGGATGCTTTCTGCTGGGGACAGAGAGCTTTTGTTTTGCAATAAATCACTTCAGATAACAATTTTACAGCCTGTTAAGGTCCTGAGATAGAATTTAGGATTCTGGGGAATTGTTCCTTCTTCCTCACTTGGCCCTTTCTTTTGCCTTCCCCACCCACCCTCTCCTGGAGGATCCAGAAAAGGGGGCGGAAGGAGAGGGATCTGAACTGATTACCTAATGCCCACAATTCCCCCACAGGACTGCGCTTTGTATCCTTGAAGCACTTTATCCATCATGTCATGTGATCCTCATGAAGAGACTGCAAATAGGCTGAGCAGGTAGTGGTCCCATTTTCCAGATGAGGACATTGAGGCTCTTAATAAAGCCAGTATTCACAGTCATTTCTTCTGATTCCAAGTCAAAGGCCCTTTCCAACACAATACAATAGTCCACTAGTTACTGTATGAATTCATTTCTATTCCTAAGTTCAGAAGGGGACCCATGTTGGGAGGGCTGAACTCCTTAAATGAGAGGCCAAGAATTAAAAAGTAATTGTCTTGTGATAGTGGAAGACTGTTCTCCTTCCTAATCCCACAGCCACCAACCAGTAAATTGAGATGGTAAACCTATTAGCCAAACACTTGTGACCTTTAATCCACCTTTCTTGCTCTTTTGCCTAAAGGGAAAAATTACAGAGTTCAAAGAAAACTTGGAGACTATCTAATCCTACACTCTAAACCATGCAATAATGTGCTCTACTCTACACTATATCCCTCAGGCCTCTGCTTGAATAACTCCAGTCATGGGGATCTCATTACCCTTTTTGTTCCTTTCATTCTTCCATTTACCTGCCTTCTTTTATCTAAACAACACATATTTTCTGGACATGCATGGTGTTAAGCCTGTGAATACAATCCTGGATATCACATATTCAAACAATAGTGGTTAGGAGAAAGTTCTGAAGGCAGACTGCCTGGGTCAAATTCCAGCTCCATCACTGACTTGCTATATAACCTTGGGCAATTACTTAACTTCTTGATTCAATTTCCCTGTGTATAAAATGAAGACAAGAATACTTACTACCAACCTGACACGTTGTGAGCACTGAATACACAGGAACGAGTAGCATGAATAAGGAAATGGGCATCTACAGTACAATGAAGTATGTGTGAGAAAGCTGTGGGGGCATCTCATCCTTTGGGGGGTGTGGCCAGGAAAGGCGGTCACCTCTAAGTGAAACGTTACAGCCAACAGTTGTCCAAGCAAAGAAGGAGAAGACTATTTCAGGAAGAAGCGATGCAACAGCAGACGCTGTCCTTTACAGACAGGAAGCCTAGACTGTTCAGAGAATGGTAAGTGTTCAGTGTACCTGGATCAGAGAGGACGCGGCAGGGATTGAGCTAGCCATTTACATTTCAGAGAGCGCCATGATGGGAAAATCCTTTCTATGCCTGGATGTCTGTCATGGCACTTAGAGACTTCTGCAGTTTGGCCCCACTTACTTTTGCAATTTTATAAATTCTGTACTATTCACAAGTCTATCAAGAAGTACACCTTTATGCATCTAGGTCTTTGCTTATGCTGTTCCCCTTCCCAGGAATGTTACCTATAGTGGATATTTGGGGTTCAGATTTTCTCAGGACTCCATGCCATCTTTTACTAACAACCTCTCTTTCTTATGGGACTCATGTGATTTGATTCTGGTGGACTCGCCCTAATCTAACCCCACCTCCAGACTATGTCCCACAAAGAATTGCACACTCTCTGGACATAGTGATGGTTTCAAGGATGGACGTATTAAATAAGCCAAGCCATCCAGAGCCCTCATTCCCTTGGTGATGCTCAACTGGGAAGATATGTATTTATAGCTGCCAGACCATCCTGCATGTCCCTCAAAAGGAATCATTCTGAGGAATAATGCCAACTAGGGAAAAGCAGAGCCTAAGGATGGCAAGAGAGGCAGAGGCAAGATACTATCATTTGAGCCTCTAAATGAAGACCTGCCTAGAACCAGCCATACTTCTGGTCTTCCCAGTTGTGTGAGCCCATACCTTCTCTCTTTTTCTTAAACTCCTTTGAAAAGGTTTTTGTCACTTCCAAAGAAAAACGGTTCTGACTAAATCACTTTCTGACCCCTTTGTCACCTGCCATAGCTTGGCACAGTTACCAACTCTTCCCTGATCATCTCATGAAGCACTCAGGTGTGCGGCAGCCAACTGGCATTTATCACATCCCACCTTCTATATTAGAACTGGTATATACATCCTATTTAGCATCTGAGAGGAAAACTCCTCATAGGCAGGCAGCCTTCTATACCCAGGGCATGTATTATAGTATCCACTATAAAGCAGAATGTTTGTGCAGAAAAAGAAAAGGAATATGAAAGAAGAACATTGGACGTGGTCTAATATTTCTAAATGGGTATCCTTGGAAAATCCACCCATTTACCATAAACTCTGTTTCTACACTGCTTCACTTCATATATAAAATAGGGATAATATTGATTAGTGTCGTTTAAGGATGGACTAAAATGATGCATGTTACATATTAATAATGCCAAAACTTGGAAGCAACCAAGATGTCCTTTAGTAGATGAATGAACCATGATACACCCAGACAATGGAATATCATTCAGTACCAAAATAAATAAGTTATCAAGCCATGAAAAGACATGGGTGACACTTAAATGCATGTTACTAAGTGAAAAAAAAAAGTCAATCTGAAAAGGCCACATACTGTATGATTCCAACTATATGACATTCTGGAAAGGGTAAGACTATGGAGACACAAAAATATCAGTGATTTTGACAACAAGGGGTGAGAAAGGGAGAGAAAAAAGCAGAGCACAGAAGGTTTCTCAGGCAGTGAAAATGCTCCACATTGTTCTATAATAATAGTTGTATATCATTATACGTTTGCCCAAACCCATAAATGTATAATACCAAGAGTGAACCCTAAGGTAAACTGTGACATTTGGGTGGTTATGATGTGTCAATGTTGGTTCATCCTTTGTTTTAAAAAAATGCCATTTTGGTGAGTAATGTCGATAATTGGCGAGTGTAGGGGCAGGCATATATGGGAAATCACTGTACCTTCCTCTCAATTGTGTTGTAAACTTGAAACTGCTCTAAAAAATAAAGCTTTAAAAATATAAAATGTTAAATGATATTCAAAAATTTTTAAAAAAGAGTGCATGCTTGGTAAAATGTAGAGACACCTTTAAGTAAGATAAAGCTTCTCTCCCCAATGCTAGTCAAGAAGTAAAGGGGGGGGGGGGGAGAAGTAATGAAACCTGGATTCTGAGTTACAACATTTCTGAGACTAATGATCTATGTGACAAGTCAGTTATCCTTTCTGGACCTCAGTTTACTCATTTAATAAATGAGGAGAGGATTACGTGAGTTTTGGGGGATGTTCTATGTTTCTATGATGTGATAACATCATTCTTAATAGCTTAGCAGTTGGCATATCAAAATCTCCCCCAGGTCAATGGAGGCAAGATGTTAGTACAGGAGTCTGAAAATGAGCAGGGTGCCCCCTTGTCATCCTTTCCTGTCAGTCTAATCTCTTAATTGAGGGATTAAATTTGACAGGCACCATGCTAGGTAATTATCACCCATTGTCTGGTTATTCTTAAACATAACTCTATGGGGTCGGATCTATTCTCTCCTTTCTATAAACAGAGAAACTGAGGCACCAAAACATTAAGTTACTTATCTGAGCCTGACAGCTAATAAGTGGCTATGCTGTCATTCAAACCTGGGCAGTCTGCTTCCAAAGCCCATGTTCTTAACCATTGCACTGCACTGCCTCCTTGTGATTCCAGCCGTGTCCCTTGACAAAGGCAGAGAGAGAGAGAGAGAGAGAGAGAGAGAGAGAGAGAGAGAGAGAGAGAGAGAGAGAGCGCTCTGTGTCTGTTCCAAGGGCCTTTGCAATCCAGACCATGCCAACAGTCCAGGGTTCTGGGGGCCTGTGTTCAGCGGGTATGCCATGCTGCTAATGGAAGAAAATGTAATTATAGAGCATAATTACAGTGTATCGCATTCTGTAATTACACTGACGGTATTTAATATGGAACAGATTCTGAAGCTAAATGGAATGGAAACACCCCCCAAACAGAATAGAGCCAGAGCTGCTAAGAACCTGTCTCTTGACATTATGGAATCTTAGGGCCTCTACATCACGTTCCCCATCTTAATGGAAAATACCATCGTCCATCCAATGGCCCACACCCAGACTTGATGCTCTCCAGCCTCATCCCCAAATCCCATAGACATTACCTCTCAAATCTTCCCCGTCCCCTCCAACTCCACTGCTTCTTTCCTACTTTGGAAACTGTCATCTTTTCCCTATCTATTTTTACAACTTTCCAACTGGTCTTTTGGCTTCTCAAGATACCCTATAGGGCACCGTCTACTTTGTAGGCAAGAAAATCAACCCAGGATGCAAATCTGACCTTGGCACTTCCTTGCTTAAAACTTTTCAGCAGCTGCATATTGCTGAGTCCACGCACCTTTGCTCGGCACACTGAGCCTTGGTGACCTGGCCATTGCCCCCATCCTGACCTCACCTCCAGACGCCTGCCCCACACCCCTGTACTCCAACCATTCTGAACTGCCCATGCAGATTCTGGACTCTCATTTCTTCCCATGTTTGTGCATGTTATCCTCTGTCTGGAGTGCTTTCCTTTCTCACCTTCCCTAATTCATCTTCCTCTAAAACACTCCCTGACCCTGCAACTGAGCTGAGTAGCACTGATATGTGTTCTTCAGCATCTTCTAGCAGAAGACTCACCCCACTGTGTCCTAATTGTCTGTTTTCTTCTGTCTCCCCATTGAGACTAGCAGCACTTGTGCACAAGAACTGTGTCTAGTCTTGATTTTGTTTTCATTTCTATATCCTTAATGCCTAGAATGATGTCTGGCATAGAATAAGTGTTCCGTGTCTCATGAATGAAATGAATGAATGAATGAATGAATGACATATTCAAAGAACCATGTACAAACAGAAATGTTGTATTTCTGTGACAAGCTATAATTCTATAGAATTACAAGTCACAAATTGAGAAAACTTTTAGATTTTCCTTTCATTTTAACTATGACTAAAGAGGGCACCAAAGAAGTGAAGAAACTTAACCAAGGTTGCATAGCAAGTATGACAAGTCTAGGAAGGAATAGAGTTATTTCAAGTTCAAGTTTAGCACTATTCCATAGTAAAAGATTTACCTACTTATAGCCAAAAATCTAGGCTATGGGAAAGAGGTGTCTGAAAGATGTAAAATGTTAACAGCGGAAAATATTTGGGTAAACAATTAGTGTCAAGATTGGGTGAGTTGTAGTACTTGGCATCACCTTTATGCTTTTCCTTACCTAGGTTTCAGTAAAGAAAAGAAATCCATTTCCCACTTCGGTGCAGGCTCCACTGGGCTTTCTGACAGTCTCTGGCTCCCTTCAGGTACATGCATATGGTAAGGAAGAGACAAAAATGAAGGAAGTAAATGCAGAAATCATATCTCTATCTCATCTGAAAAGATGACTGCATTCAGGAATTTGTTTCTTTAGAATCCTAAATAACTACTTGCATTTGTGAAATACCCCAGAGACCAAAAAATTCAAGAACTAAATTTGCACCACACTGGGCTCTCTCTTCCTACCCACCTGTTCGTTAATTTAATCACCCAGCAATTATGAGTTGAGTACCAACTGTGTACCAGGCACTAGGATCACAGCAGCGAGCAAAACAGAATTCCTGCCCTCACTGAGTCTCCGTTCCAGAGGCTGGGTTGCCTGCTGATAAAGCACCTGCCAGGGTAGCCAGGTAGCCTGGATCCTAATCTCAGCTCTGCCCCCAACTGCTTGTTGAATTTGGGCAAGTCGCTAGGCTTCTTAATCTATTAAATGGGGGTATAATTAGACCCCTCTCCTAGTTTTATTTTGAGGGGAAAAATGAGGCAGTACAAGTAAAGTGCTTAGAACTGTGTGTGGTACATCAGCCTCTCTGACACTCTGTGTCCCACCGGTGTGCCCTCAGAGAGAGGCAGAATACTCGGCAGCAAGGAGTCAGTGAGGAGGTGGTCCCACCCTCTTGCTTACAGATAGGAAAATGGCGTCTCAAAGAAGACAAGCAGTGTGTCCCAGGTCCCACGGCACATTGGTGTCAGAGCCTCAGTGGTACTTTGATCCAATGCCATCCCTCTGTGGGTGACCTGAGAGCTCTGGCCTGGCACTGCTGGTCACACAAACCCAGGTCAAGCTCTGTACCTCGCTCGGCCAAGCTGTTACCAGGACAGTTCATTTCATCTCGTTGTTCCACCTGGAGATGGTATGATAATGCTGCTGTGGCTGCTGCTGCTGATGGGGATCACAGTATTAAAATAATAGTACTAAGTTCTTCCCTCACGGTTGGGAGGCTTTAATAAGTACCTGGTGTGATAAAGGTGAAGTGCCTGTGAAGGGCTGAGCTGTCCCGCACTGTAGCCACTAACTGCAGGTGGCCATGAGCACTTGAAACGTGGCCGGAGTGACTGGGGAACTAAATCTTTCAATGTAGTTCAATAGCATCTAAGTTTAAAAATGAATACTCAATTCAGTTATTGGCAAATGTCCAAGTACTCATAACTCAGGGATGTGAATATACTTTTTTCAACTGTCTATTTTATGAAATCTTAATACAGATAGTGTTTCTGATGAAAATTTAGCATCCAAATTAAAATGTAAAAGGATAAAATACATGCAGGATTTCAAAGACTTATACAAAGTATCGCAATTTTTATACTGGTTATATATTGGCATGATAATTTTTTGGATATATTAAGTTAAATAAAATTTATTTTCAAAATAAATTTCATCTGTTTCTTTGCACTTGTTTAATGTAAATTTCCGATTAGCTCACATGCCGTGCATAGTAAAGGGCCACACGCATGCGAGGGCTAGCCTCCTTCCTCTCCTTGCTTTCTGGCGGTTCCTAAGGGTACTGGCTGGGAAGATAAACCATTTAGTGACAACCAGTGACAATCAGGCCTGCTTATGTTAACAACAAAATAAAGCGGGGGCGGGGGGACAGCTATGAATACTCACAGGCTCTGGGGGAAAGCTGAAGTGGCAGACCCAGGGCAGATGTAGGGAGCAGGATGCAAAGGTGGTCCCTGCCTCCTGGATGCAGATATCGAACTATTCCTTTTTGTTGTTGTTATTCCTCACCCAAGGATATTTTTCCATTGATTTTTAGAGTGAGTGTAAGGGAGGAAAAGAGAAAGAGAGAGAGAAACAGGGATGTGTCTGATGTGAGAGAGACACATCGACTGGTTGCCTCCCGAACACGCCCTAATCAGGGCCAGGGATCAAGCCTGCAACCGAGGTACATGCCCTTGACCAGAATTGAACCCAGGACCCTTCAGTCCCATGAGCCAATGCTCTATATACTGATCAAAACCGGCTAGGGCGGTATCGAACTATTTCAATCTCTGTGACACACGCTCCAGATTCCGGGGAAAGCGAATCTAATTGCCTAAGTTTCACTTGCCAGCCCGTTGTCTGGGGGTGGTTAGGGGAAGGGAGGGTACTTTGATGGACAGATCCACTAAGATAGTACCTAGTGCAGAAGGCTCAGTTCACCAGAGGAAAGTCAGGGTGCTGGAGCTAGAGGGGAAGAATGGATCCTGGGCAGGCACAAGCCACAGGTGCCACTTAGCACAGAAGCCTGGGTGCAGGTAGATCCAAGGAGACGTAACAGGAATGGAGTTTCTGTTCTGACTGAATTGCTGGGGCCTTGGATGACTTAACTCTGCCTCTTCAGGCCTCCATGTCCTCCATCAGAAAATGGGGAAGAATGCATGTGCTGGATTCCCTCCACTATAAAACTGTCACAACTGTGTCAACTCCTGCTCATCTCAAGGCTGGCTCTGTACCCTCTCAGAAGGGGAAGACTCAGTTCTGGCTGCAGCCCACCCTCCCATCCCACCCCACTCTCCTCCCCCACCTCCACCCCCTGCATGGCACTGCAATTCTGCCACTCTCTCCTGAGTGCCGGAGACCCTCTGCCACTTCCTTGCTCTCCTACCCTCCCTAATAGCTTTGCTGCAAAATAAAAAGAAGTAAGATCTGGCATGTTCAGAGAAAGCCCTTTAGTCTAATTGATCAGGAATTGCTAATTCAGCAAAACTAAAGTCTCGAGACCAGAACTGAATTCCTTGCATGCTTTCTCTTGTTAAAAAAGGGAGGGATGGCTTAGAGCTTTATATAAACCCATTATATCAACTTATCAACAGCTTCCTCCTCTTCTTGCAAAAGTGCTGCTTCAGTAGAGACCAGCAACAAGAAGGACCCCAGAGAACTGGGTTTGAATCTCACTTATGCATGCATGCATTCATTCATTTATTCAACACAATGTAGGGATACAGAAATGATTAAGACCTAGTCTTTGTCATCTAGGAGCTCACAGTCTACTAGAGTCTCCTAGAGATTGATAGGTGAGCAGATAACCACACAGCAATAAAACAGAGGCAAGAGCAGATCATCAGCCCTAGCTGGTTTGGCTCAGTGGATAGAGTGTCGGACTGCAGACTGAAGGGTCCCAGTTTTGATTCCGGTCAAGGACACATGCATGGGTTGCGGGCTCGATCCCCAGTAGGGGCCATGCAGGAGACAGCCAATCGATAATTCTCTCTCATCATTGATGTTTCTATCTCTCTCTCCCTCTCCCTTCCTCTCTGAAATCAATAAAAAATATGTGTGTGTTTTTTTAAAGAGCATATCATTAGGGAGATAGAGGAGGAACCACCAAACTCAACCTGGCAAACTTATTTGAGGAAGGAAACCTGTATTCTATTCCCAGTTCTGTCTGTTATTTCTTAGATCTCCTCCCTGGTCGCTTCTCTGCTTCTTTCTGTATGTCAGGAACTACATTTTCAGACTCCTTTAAGTACTGGCTTCCCAGTAGGTGTAGCCATGGAGATGCTCATAGGCCATTATGCTCATAGAAGACAGGAGGGTGGGAGAAGGAGAAAAGCCAGGGTATTTCTTCCTCTCTTGCTCTACCTCAGTGCTATGTCTTGCAGCTGCTGTGTATCCACTCAGATCTTGCTGGGTTCCAAGGTGTGAAGGTTCTAAGGTTCCCAGGGTCCAAAGGTTCTAGCTCCTACCCAGTGGCTCCCACTGTCTGATAACTCCACCTCCTCCGGGGGCCCGCTAGTCCCTGCAGAAAAGTAGCAGCTATCTGCTTTGGACAATCTCTAGGTTGTTTGTCCATCTCATTTGGCTTTGGGTCTTTTCCCACTTAAAAGCACTCCCTTTTCCAAGCCAGTATTGCTCAGTGGTTGAGTGTCAACCTATGAACCAAGAGGTCACGGTCCGCTTCTCAATCTCCAGTAGGGGGCGTGCAGGAGGCAGCAGATTAATGATTCTCATCATTGATGTTTCTATCTCTTTCTCCCTCTCCCTTCCTCTCTGAAATTAATAAAAATATATTTTAAAACATAAATAAAAAGCACTCCCTGAGTGACATACCTAGAGTGGTTTTACTATCTAAACCCTGATTAATATCCTAGGAGAGTTATTTCACTGGTAGAATGAAGCCAGTAAATGACCTCCAAGACATCTACTTTTAACATTCAAGTAATTTTTGGTCAAACAATTTCAGAGTTGGCCACACCTACCTCTTCTTGCAGACTTATGTATGACTTCACCTTCGCCCTTCTCCTATTTCCACATCCATACCTGGCTCTTCTCCTCTCCTGTGACTTGGAACAACAAACTCACTACCCTAGTATACCACACAACTTTCTGGTGGCTCCTTGTTCCATGCCCCATTTCTGTTGCATTTACCCTAATCCCTGAAAGAAAGCCAGAAACCTCTCTCTTTCAAGAGCTACAAAGTAAGATGCCAAGATGTGAACTCTTACTTCTGACTTACAATCCCCTGTCACACCTAACATATCCAGTCAGGCCAATCATTCAGATTCCAAAGACACTGACATTCCTCTCCACCATTTGCAAGCAAAGCAATAATGCTCTAATTATGTGTCTATTATCGTCATCATCATAATGCACCCACATGGATTATGGCAGAAAGGCTAGGTTAATATATTCATTAGGAACAAGCACAAGCAACATGACATTAATACCACTAATAACACCTAATTGGGCTTAATTACAATGTGATGCCTAATATATTGTGATGAATTTATTCTCTAAGTATTTACATATTTGTAGTTAAGTAATTAGCATTCCGCCCATACATAACTCCTCAAAAGTCCACTCAAGCTCTGGAGCAGAAAGGAGACTAGACACACCAGCCAGATTGAAAGGTCCTAGAAAAAATAATGCTCCTAATTTGTGCAGAAATATATATGTCACATCTTCCTTAAAGGCAGTGCGAATGGGTCCCACCGGGAAGGTGTTGAGGGGAAATGGTGGCATGAGAGAGGTTTGCTCCTCTCAACTTCAAGAGCCTGATGGAGATGAGGAACTTTCATTCTGGGGCGTTGCTGTGCTTGTCAGACCACAGAGAGCTCTTGGATCCGCCCTGAGTGACAGACTTAAAGGGGGACATTCACACACTGGGGGAGGGTGCTCCCAGTAAGGGAGCACACACAGAGGTGCAGCTGAAAGTGCTCAGCATGTTTAACTCGCAGAGAAGAGCCCCTGAGATAGGAGAGCTGTGGTCCCAGATGGGAAGGGCTGTCATGGGGCAGCAGGAACAGGCTGTGAAGTGGACAATAGCGTAGACCTTGAAGTCAAGGAGCAGTATCTGAATTCCATTTACTACCCACATGACCTTGGGCCAAATACAGTGTCTCTAGGCCTCCATCTCCTCTTTGAATTATGTTAATTTTAAAAGCATGCTCCAGTGGCGCAATCGGTTAGCGCGTGGTACTTATACGGCGGTATACGTGCGGGTGATGCCGAGGTTGTGAATTATGTTAATTTTATCTTTTAAAAAAGGAGATTGTGCCTGAGATCTGGGATTATGGAATCCTCAGCCTACCTGCCTCATGGAACAAAGGTTCAGCGGCCCAGGCACTAGGGCCAGACTTCACTGCTTACCTATTCTCACCCCCTGACAAATAGTGATGTGGGCAAGTCATTGGATCTCTGTAAGCCTCACATTTCTCACCTATACAATGATGATAGCTATCACACCTAACACACAGGTTGTCCTGTGTGAACTGAATGAATGAAATAATTCATGTAAAGTGCTTGAGTGCACAGCACATAATAAGCACTTAATGATAGCTGTTATTATTACTACTGTGGCACCTCTTTTGTTCAAGGTTCAGTTTTAGAGGAAAATATCCACCCTAGCAAGTTGAAGCAGAAATGGAATTCATTACAATGATTAAATATCCAAGAGGGTTATTGAGTGCTGAGGATAAACTCTAGGTTGAATTTTCAGGGGAATAAAACTCCCAAAGCCATGCCATAGGCCCCTGTTCTACCACCAGGAAGCCACCAGCTTCTGGTCCTTCATTTCCTGCTGATGTTGCATTCTGCCTACATCATCAGAGTTGTCAGTCTCAGTGGAAGGGGCCTTTAAATCTCTCGTTTGGGAGGAATAGATCTTATTTGACACGATACAGAACCTGTGCCTAGCAGCCCGATGACACAGCCCTTGTGCGTCATTATTGAACAAGCCGTGGCACTTACTGAGCAGCGCTGCTAAACCTCCACAGTCCAACATCATTACATTTCCGCAGACTCCACGGAAGGAAGTTAAAAGGAGGCTGAGCAGTACAAAGTGGAATGGCTGCCTATTACTGGGATTCTTTGTGTTCTCTTGTGCCTGCACCCTATCTAACTCTCCCACACACAATGAGATCCTCTACAAAACTGGGAAAAGGATGTTCTGAGATAAACACACAATCTTTACCACTAGATTTATTCCCCAAATCACATCCCTTCTGTTTAAATAATCTCGAGAAAAACCTGGAGTCGTTTCTGTTTTCTAGCTGGACCCTGACTTATGATAGAGAGAGCAAGACTGGAGATAAAGAGGCCAGTTAGGAGCTGGGCAATTGTCCTGAGAGGAAAGGATGGAGGTGCAAAACTAAGACAGCAGCAGTGGGAATGAATATGAGAGAACGGGAGTCAAGAAGCATTTTAGAAATAGAATAGTAGGACTTGGTGAGCAGTCTAATATGAAACATGAGGAAGAAAGGATCATGGGTGATAAGACCTAAACCTCTGGCTTGAGGAGCACAACAAAGATGATGATGTCCCTCAGAGGCAGGGTGCAGGTGGCAAATAGAGTTGGGAGGGGGTTTTATTTTTTTGTTGTATTTTTTTTCTTTATTGAATAAGGTATTACATATGTGTCCTTATACCCCCATTGCCCCCCACACCCCACTCATGTCCTCACCCCCCTGGTGTCTGTGTCCATTGGTTAGGCTTATATGCATGCATACAAGTCCTTTGGTTGCTCTCTTGCCCTTACTCCCACCCTCCCCTACCTTCCATCTGAGGTTTGATGGTCTGATCGATGCTTCTCTCTCTCTGGATCTGTTTTTGTTCATCAGTATCTGTTGTTCATTATATTCCACAAATGAGTGAGATCATGTGATATTTTTCTTTCTCTGACTGGCTTATTTCACTTAGCATAATGCTCTCCAGTTCCATCCATGCTGTTGCAAAGGGTAAGAATTCCTTCTTTTGTACTGCAGCATAGTATTCCATTGTGTAGATGTACCACAGTTTTTTAATCCACTCATCTGCTGATGGGCACTTAGGCTGTTTCCAAATCTTATATATGGCAAATTGTGCTGCTATGAACATAGGGGTGCATATATCCTTTGATTGGTATTTCTAGTTTCTTGGGATATGTTCCTAGAAGTGGGATCACTGGGTCAAATGGGAGTTCCATTTTTAGTTTTTTGAGGAAACTCCATACTGTTCTCCACAGTGGCTGCACCAGTCTGCATTCCCACCAGCAGTGCACGAGGGTTTCTTTTTCTCTGCATCCTCGCCAGCACTTGTCATTTGTTCATTTGTTGATGATAGCCATTCTGACAGGTGTGAGATGGTACCTCATTGTCGTTTTGATTTGCATCTCTCAGATGATTAGTAACTTTGAGCATGCTTCCATATGTCTCTTGGCCTTCCTTATGTCCTCTTTCAAAAAGTATCTATTTAGGTCCATTGCCCGTTTTTTGATTGGGTTGTTTATCTTCCTTTCGTTAAGTTGTATGAGTTCCCTCTAAATGTTAGAGATTAAACCCTTATCAGTGATAACATTGGCAAATATGTTCTCCCATGCAGTGGGCTTTCTTGTTGTTTTGTTGATGGTTTCTTTGGCTGTGCAAAAACATTTTATTTTGATGTAGTCCCATTTATTTTCTCTTTAGTTTCCATTGCCCTAGGAGCTGTATCGGTGAAGATATTGCTTCAGCATATGTCAGAGATTTTGCTGCCTGTGGATTCCTCTAATATTTTTATGGTTTCCCATCTTACGTTTAAGTCCTTTATCCATCTTGAGTTTATTTTTGTGTATGGTGTAAGTTGGTGATCTAGTTTCATTTTTTTGCATGTATCTGTCCAATTTTCCCAACACCATTTGTTGAAGAGACTGTCTTGACTCCATTTTATGTTCATGCCTCCTTTGTCAAATATTAATTGTGGTTTGGGTCAATTTCTGGGTTCTCTATTCTATTCCATTGATCTATATGTCTGTTCTTGTGCCAGTACCAGGCAGTTTTGAGAACAATGGCTTTGTAATACAGCTTGATATCTAGTATTGAGATCCTTCCTACTTTGTTCTTCTTTCTCATGAGTTATTCAGGGTCTTTTTTTATTCCAGATGAATTTTTGGAGAGTTTGTTCTAGGTCTGTGAAATATGCTGTTGGTATTTTAATGGGGAGTGCATTAAATCTATAGATTGCTTTGGGTAGTATGGACATTTTAATGATGTTGGTTCTACCAATCCATGAACACGGTATGTGATTCCATCTGTTTATGTCTTCCTCTATCTCTTTTTTCAGTGTCCTGTAGTTTTCCGAGTACAGGTCTTTTACCTCCTTAGTTACGTTTATTCCTAGGTATCTTAATTTTTTTTGGTGAGATGATAAATGGGATTTTTTTTTAGTCTCTCTTTCTGTAAGTTCACTATTGGTGTATAAAAAAATGCCATAGATTGCTTGGTGTTCATTTTGTATCCTGCTATATTGCCAAATTCATTTATTAAGTCTAATAAATTTTTGATGGAGTCTTTAGGGTTTTCTATGTACAGTATCATGTCATTTGAGAATAAGGACAGTTTTACATCTTCTTTTCCAATTTGGATACCTTTTATTTCTTCTTCTTGTTTAATTGCTATGGCTAACACTTCCAGAACTATGTTGAACAAGAGTGGTGAAAGTGGGCATCCCTGTCTGATTCCTGTTCTTAGGTGAAATGGTTTCGGTTTTTGCCCATTGAGTATGATGTTGGCTGTAGGTTTGTCATATAAGCTTTTATTATGTTGAGGTATTATCCCTCTATTCCCATTTTGCTGAGAGTTTTTATCAAGAAAGGGTGTTGGATTTTGTCAAATGCTTTTTCTGCATCAATTGATATGACTGTGATTTTTATCTCTCAATTTGTTTATGTGATGTATCACATTTATTGATTTGTGGATATTGTACCATCCTTGCATCCCAGGATAAATCCTACTTGGTCATGGTGTATGATCTTTCTGATGTAATGCTGGATCCAATTAGCTAGAATTTTGTTGAGGATTTTGGCATCTATGTTCATGAGAAATATTGGCCTGTAATTCTCTTTCATTGTGCTGTCTTTATCTGGTTTTGGCATTAGGGTGATGCTGGCTTCATAGAAGGAGCTTGGAAGTCTTCCTTCTTCTTGAATTTTTTGGAATAGTCTGAGGAGGATAGGTTTTAGTTCTTCCTTGAATGTTTGGTAAAACTCCCCTGTGAAGCCGTATGGCCCGGGCTTTTGTTTGCTGCTTCAATTTCCTCCATAGTTATCGGCCTATTGTGATTTTTAGATTCTTCCTGATTGAGTTTTGGAAGGTTGTATTTTTCTAGGAATATGTTCATTTCCTCGAGGTTGTCTAGTTTGCTGAAATAGAGTTTTTTATAGTATTTTTTCATAATCCTTTGTATTTCTGTGGGGTCTGTTGTTATTTCTCCTCTTTCATTTCTGATTTTGTTTATTTGGGTCCTCTCTCTTTGCTTCTTGGTGAGCCTGGCTAGCGGTTCATCAATCCTGTTTATCCTTTCAAAGAACCAGGTCTTGGTTTCATTGATCTTTTGTATTGTTTTTGTTTTGTCTCTATGTCATTTATTTCTGCTCTGATCTTTATTACCTCCTTCCTTCTGCTCACTTTGGGCTTTTCTTGTTGCTCTTTTTCTAATTCTTTAAATTGTAGAGTTAGACTATTTATTAACATTTTTTCTTGTTTTTTGAGGTAGGCCTGTAGAGCTATAAACTTCCCTCTCAGGACTGCTTTCACTGTGTCCCATAGATTTTGGATTGTTGTGTTTTCATTGTCATTCATTTCCAGAATGTTTTTAATTTCTTCTTTGATCTCTTTGGTAACCCAATCATTACTTAATAGCATGCTATTCAGCTTCCAAGTGTTTTAATTTGTTTGATTGTTTTTATTATAGTTGATCTCTAATATTATGCAATTGTGGTCTGAGAAGATCCTGATATGATTTCAATCTTGAATTTGGAGAGACTTTGCCTGTGACCCAATATGTGGTCTATCTTTGAAAATGTCCCATGTGCACTTGAGAAGAAAGTATATTCTGTGGCTTTGGGGTGAAATGTTCTGAAGATGTCAATTAAGTCCATCTGATCTAGTGAGTCATTTAGGATTGATGTTTCTTTGCTGATTTTTTGTCTAGAGGATTTACCCATTGATGTCAGTAGGGTATTAAAGTCCCCTACTATGATTGTATTGTTGTCGATCTCTCCCTTGATATCTTCCAGGAGTTTTTTTTTTATGTATTTGGGTGCTCCTGCATTGGGTGCATATATGTTTACCAGGGTTATGTCCTCTTGTTGTATCGATCCCTTTAGTATTAGGAAGTGACCTTCCTTATCTCTTGTTATGGCCTTCACTTTGAGGTCTAATTTGTCATTTATAAGTATTGCTACCCCAGCTTTTTTTTCACTTCCATTTGCCTGAAAGATACTTTTCCGTCCCTTCACTTTCAGTCTGTGTGAGTCTCTTGTTCTGAGGTGGGTCTCTTGTAGACAGAATATATATGGGTCATGTTTTTTCATCCATTCAACCATTCAATGTCTTTTGATTGGAGCATTTAATCCATTTACATTTAAAGTTATTATTGATAGGTACTTGTTTTTAGCCATTTTTATTTTTTGTGCCTGTGTTCTTTCTTACATTTTTATTTCTTCTTTTTACACCAGTTTCTTTAGCATTTCTTGCATTGCTGGCTTGGTAGTGATAAATTCCCTTAGCCTTTTTTTTTTGTCAGTGAAGCTCCTTATTTCCCCTTCAATTTTGAATGATAGCCTTGCTGGATAGAGTATTCTTGGATTCAGTCCCTTGCTTTGCATCACTTTGTAAATTTCCTTCCATTCTTTTCTAGCTTGATGTGTTTCTGTTGAGAAATCATTTGATAATCTAATGGGAGCTCCCTTGTATGTAACTTTCTGTCTCTCTCTTGCAGCCTTTAAGATTCTCTCTTTGTCCTGAACATTTGCCATTGTAATTATGATGTGTCTTGGTGTGGGTCTTTTTGGGTTCATCTTGTTTGGGACTCTCTGTGCTTGTGTGACTTTTTTCTTCCCCACATCAGGGAAGTTTTCTGACATTATTTCTTCAAGTAGGTTTTCTAATCCTTGTTCCTCTTCCTGTTGTTCTGGCACCCCTATTATTCATATGTTGCTTTGTTTCATGTTGTTCCAAGGCTCCCTTAGGCTCTCCTCCCATCTTTTAATTTTTTTTCCAATTGCAGTTCAGTTTTGGTGTGTTTTGCTTTCCTGTCTTCTAATTCACTAATTCAGTCCTCTGCTTCTCCTAGTCTACTGTTGAAACTTTCCATGGTGTTTTTTATTGCAGCTATATCACTCTGTATTTCTTTTTGATTCTTATGTAAGTTTTTTATTTTTTCATTCATCCAGTTTATGAATTGTATAACCCTTATTCTGAATTCTTTTTCTGACATATTGCATGCCTCCATTTCACTTAGCTTCTTTTCTGGTGATTCCTTCTTTTCTTTTCTCTGGGGGTTTCTTTGTCTCCCCATTTTTGCTCTTGGTGGGGAGGGGGGTTGGTCAGATATCTCATAGATATGAAGTATATGGCTCTGAAATAAACACTTGTAATTTTGTATCCTAGAACCTCTTTCTGATGGGAAGAGCAGCGCCCCCTCCCCATTTTCAGATCTGAATGGAAGCTGACGTGTTTGTCTTAGATTCTACTCACCTGAGGAGAGATAGGCCCTTGTACCAACGCAAGCAAACCAGAATTCTTCCCCAGGACTTTCCAACAAGGGCAAGGGAGCCTCTTTCCTTCCTTTTTATAAAGATTGTGAGCCTAGAGATGTGACTGGCCAGGAAATCATGAAGAAGCCAGTCTAAGAGAATGCAGCCAACAGAAAATGCAAAACATCACCAAGTACAGTACAGACATCCATCGTGTAGGTGGTTGTGAGGGCAAAGTGAGATGAGCCACTAAAAAGTCTAGCACTGTGCATGGTACCCGGTGGTTACTCAATAAGCCATCTTGACTGAGGGTGCAAACTGTGAGCTCTGAATGGTCAAAGAAAGGACCAGATGAGAGGAGATAGCATTTGGGTTGGGTTTGAAGATCAGTTGGTTTCAAACCTAGAGAGAGTTGATTTTTAGGAACTCTTTGGCTCCTGAAGTGCCCCAGGCCATGGCAACAGCTGCCTGGAGGGAGCCAGCTTGCACTGCCCCCCCTGTGAGGCCATCTCCCCTAGAGGGGGGCTTTGAAAAGAAAGCCCGGCCGCCACACTCAGGCTGCAGCCTCGACCTCACTGGGCCTAAGAGTGACAAGAATGAAGCCCATAATTATTAACCTTGCCACTTGTTTCTGTAGTTTATTGTGACAAGACAATGCAATAAGGAGGGAGGTAATCAAAAAGCAATTTTGTAGCAGTAAGCTTAAAGTGACAAACCTTGCTTTTCCTAAATAAATCACCATTATTCCCATATGGCTCAGGACTGACAACTTGGGTTTCCTTAGTAACCGAGTGCTTAGGTAGACCTGTGGCCCAGGGTGAGCGAGAGCAGCAGCATCTGGAGAGAAACTAGTTGCCAAGTCTTTCCCAGAGGCCCCCTCATCTCTTCCAGGTGAGCTTGGTCGTCATTAGCATTCCAACATGAATGTTCTCCCTTTGCACTATTCCCTGGGGATCCCTGAGGTCTGTGACACATAGTCATTTGTCATTTTGCAGCATCATTAATTTTGTTTTCGAGAGTCATTTGCTTTGCCAGGGAGTGGGTTTGAGAACCCCGGCATTCATATCTCAGGGTGGCCTTTGAGGTTTACAAGGTAATGCTCATGAACTGAATTCTAAAAATGCACTCCCCTAACAAAGGTTTCTCTGTGAATCGCAGTTCTAAAAGAGATAGCCAAGGGCTAGTGCTGGTGATGGGAGGGAAGACAAAATAATAAAGACTAGGAAAGTAATAGCTCTCAGAAAAGAAATGTTCTGTGGCAGAAATAATGTATAGGGTGGGCAAAAGTAGGCTTATAGTCATTCATATAAAAAACAATAAAATAATTAGTAAATAATAATACAAAAATAAACTCTGGTTTTGTGTACCCACAACTATAAACCTTCCTTTGCCCCACCCTGTATTCTAAATTGACTTTTGCTTGCAAATATCTGGGTTTACAAGTGTTTCTAAATATATCCTTTGTGAGGGTTAAATAGCTATAGTTTTTTTTTTAAGTTTGCTCCTTCCTTCCTCCTGCCCTTCTTTTCTTCCCTCTTCCCTTCCTGTTTTCCTCTCTTCTTTAACACATTATTTGAGTACCTGCCTGGTCCGAGACATGGGCTCTGCACACAGAGGCTGCACAACTCAGCTCTCATGGCCTGACAGCCTGGCTGGGAGACAGATATGTGGACAGATGAGTGACACCTCCAGGCTAGGAGCCCAGAGGTGAATGTGACCTTCCTGGCCTGCAAGAGGTGATATTTGAGCACAGTCCCAAAGGACAAGTGGGATTTGACATATGGGGCTGTGAGCCAAAGGCCCAAGGAGCTGTGTGAGGTTGAGCAGGGCCTGAACATAGAGTCCTTAGTGGTTCTGGATAGATGATTTGGCATGAATGTGGAAGGGCCTACACTACACACTCGGAGCCCTGCCATGCCAAGAATGCCTCCTCCAGCCGAAACCGGTTTGGCTCAGTGGATAGAGCGTCGGTCTGCGGACTGAAGGGTCCCAGGTTCGATTCCGGTCAAGGGCATGTACATTGGTTGCGGGCACATCCCCGGTAGGGGGTGTGCAGGAGGCAGCTGGTCGATGTTTCTCTCTCATCGATGTTTCTAGCTTTCTGTCCCTCTCCCTTCCTCTCTGTAAAAAATCAATAAAATATATTTAAAAAAAAAAAAAAAGAATGCCTCCTCCAGGCTAAGCAGGGACTTGTCCTGATTCCCAGGCTCTGCCTGCCTCGGGGCCTCTGCCTGAATGCCCTGCCCCCCCCACCCCCCACCCCGCTTCCCCCTCGTGTTTTGCAGGGCTGCCTCAATGGCACCCTACACTCTTGCTTTAAACCTCTCTTCCTTGGGGATGGCAGAGTCTCCCAAAAATACACCATCTAAACATCCTGCAATTGTTCTTCATGACCTTTAACCAAAAATAATTTTTTTAATTTTACATTTATTTTTTAGTTTACTTGTTATATCTGTCTTCTCTCCTGTACTCTAAGTGCCTTGAAATCAGAGGAAACTTTTTTGATTCATGACTGTTCCCCCTGATCCTGATAAACTGCTTCTTTTCATAAAGCTGATACAGGTTGGGTGGGTGGGTGGGTGGATGGATGAATGAATGAATGAATGAATGGAGTTAAAGCTCAGTTTAGAGATCACTTTTCTCACCAGTCCTTCCCTCAAAGTCTGGAACAGGCATCCCTTCCCGTGAGTGCTTCCCAGGGCCTGTGCTTAACTGATGGCAGGACTTACTAATAACACAAAACTGAAAGCATTTACCTGCCTGCTCTCCTCCTCCCCCTGCCCCAAAGAAGAGCTCCCTGCAGGCAGGGAACTTGTCAGTCTCTCCACAATCCCCCCAGTCCAGTGCCAGCACAAATGTTGTTGCATGGACACTGTGCCCCCCAACCAGGAGCACTGCCTGGGTAGTAGGAGGAAGCTGGGAACTTTCTGTGAGCTCTAAATTGCCATGTACCCCCCACCACATGGGAGCAGTGTCACCTGCTTGGTGGCCCCCACCCCCTTCCTGTTGATGACATCAGGAAAGCAGGGCTGGCCCCTCCTGCTGGCTGCCAGCTGGCCTCAGCATCCTCTGCCTCCCAGGCGCTCCTTTGCAAGCTGACTGGTACCCCGAGGCCATTGCCTGTGCTCCTGCCATGGATAATGAGGTTGTAGGCTGTGTGAGAAAACAGAGCTTGAGCAGCCAAGAGGGGCCTCCCACATACCCGCCTTCCTCATTCACACCCAGGCACACCCAGGGCACCAGCCAGACTGGAAGTCTTTTCTCAGGAAGGTGCAGGATTACACATTTGGCACGTATGGGTGCCCCAACTGCTCCTTATAACAAGCTTCTGATGAATAAACAGGAGGGCGGGCAAAACGGGTCAGGAGTGTGGGAAAGGGGAGTGTGCTGAGCTTGTGATTTTAAATAGGTTGGCAGGGTACTCATGGAGAAGGTGACATTTGAAACGAGATTTCAAGGAAGTAAGGGTGTTAACCACATGAATAGCTGGTGAAAGAACATTCTAGGCAAAAGGGCAAGCCAAGGATTCATGTCTTTGAGAGTTTGAGTCTGTGTATTTCATCACTTGGGAACCCTTGCTGGTTGACTTCAGATTGGGTTCATCCAATGGGAGACTGGTGAGCAAGAGAAAGTGGTGAGGATTTCTTTTTCTCCTCTGCTTTCTCCCTGTTTTCTTTCCCCACATCATGCAATGACTACATCCTCCTCCTCCAGAATTCCAGTCCTCACAGAGCCCTGCGAGAATTTTTCTTCTTCTGGTTCTAACCTTTCTGTCTCAGTCCCTATGACTGGATCATCCTTTCCTTATGCACTAAATTCTATCATTCCATCCTCACCAAATTTCCCTTCTTTCCTCACTCTTTATGCTGTCGCCGATCTGGTTTTACTCATGGTTTTAGCTACCACTCATTTTGTACATTAATAAATACCGCAGCTATAGATCTGTGGCGTGGCAACCCATGTGCTCTGCTGCTCTCTGGACATCTCCCCTGGATGCCCCACAGACTCCTCCTGTCATTGTGTCAGACAGTGAACCAAACTTCCGCTTTGACAAAGCCCTAGGAGTGGGTGAGGTCATTCCCAGAGGCTTATTTTTTTTTTTTGCTCATCATCCTTCTGCCTGGAATTCCTTCCTACCTTGCCCCTCATCCTCTCCCTTCCTCCTTGTTAACCTTCTTCTGTCTCCTTTTCTGGCACCATTCCTGGGTGTCTGCTGCCTCTGGCCTGTGTCCTGTCAGTGGGTGGAGAGTCTTTGTTATTTATGCCTCAGGCCCAACTCAGTTAATCTGTTCCATAATTTATAGGACAGCCAACCTTAGCATGTCTTAGCTACTGCACAAATATTCGTGGGAATTTAGATTTGGTCCCTGACAAGCGCAATTCTACATCGAACAAAACAGCAGCAGATCGATTCGGTGATGGCATTCCCAACTGATTGAGAACTTTGTTCGCGATTTCTAAGCACAAATCTTCAATCATTATCAACATTGAAATGGAATCGTAAAATTGGAAATTTGGAAATCGTAAATGGATCGTAAATCGGAAACATTGAAATGGAATTGTAAAATATTTAGTATAGCGTGTGTTGCTTTTACGTCCACAGATGGCACTGTTTTTAAAAAAAATCATGTTTTTACCTGTCACAGGTGTGACATCTATATGATAGTAGGTATATGGTATATAAAAACACACGGGTATTCGAATGCAACATTGTGTCAAAATTTCAAAGCAATCGGTGAAGAACTTTCGGAGATTTAAGATTTTGAACAAACGAACATTTACATTTTTATTTATATTTATATATATATATGTGTGTGTGTGTATATACTAGTAGCCAGTTGCACGAAGTTTCGTGCAAAAGACCTTCCTTCACCTGGCTGCTGGCGCCAGCGCCAGTTTTCCTCTGGCCACCCGCTGATCGGAGCGCCGTTTCCTCTGGCCTCCAGCGCGATCGGCCACCCCGAGTTCCTCCATTGCCTTTTCCTCTGGCCACCAGCTCGATCAGAGTTCCTCCAGCGCCGTTTCCTCTGGCTACCCGCCGATCAGAGCGCCTCCCACCAGCGCGATCGGCCACCCAGAGGAGGAACTATAGGAGGAACTCTGGGTGGCTGATCGTGCTGGCGGGAGGCGCTCCGATCAGCGGGTGGCCAGAGGAAAACTGCTGCTGGCAGAAAACTGGTGCCGGCAGCCATGCAATCAGCCACCCGGAGTTCTGCCACCAGCGCCTTCCGCTGGCCCCATGGGTCCTCCCGCAGCTCCGGCCATTGGGGACGGCAGGAGGAAAGGGGGGCGGAGACTCGTGAGTCAGCCCAATCGGCCACCCCGAGTCCCGCCCCCAGCCTCCCAACGGCCCAATCGTGGGTGTAGTGGAGTGATGGTAATTTGCATATTACCATTTTATTAGGTATCCTCTCTAATAAAATGGTAATATGCAAATTAACCATCACTCCGCTACATAAGCCATGCCCACCAGCCAAGTCACGCCCACCAGCCAATCAGGGCGAGTATGCAAATTAACCCCAATCCAAGATGGCTACAGCCACAGAGAGCAAGGTTTCCCAGGTAACAGAGGAAGCCAAGCTTTCCCATAGCCGTTGCAGGCCTAAGCCTCCACTCAAGCTACAAAGTTTCAATTATAGAAGGTAAACAAATTCAAACAAAGGGCGGCAGAATGGAGCTTGAGAGAGCAGGACAGGGTTGCCGGCGGCAACAGGGGAAGCAAAGCTTTCCGCACACCCTGACCGGGCTCACCCGCTTAAGGCTACAAAGTTTCAATTGTAGAAGGTGAATTAACTGCCACAGAAATGGCTGCCGGTGGAGCATGCTGGAGGCTTGGCTCTGCTCCAGGCTACAAAGTTTCAATTGTAGAAGGAAAATAAATTCCAGATACCAGGGCCTCCGCTTGGGTTGCCAGGGAGCGTGGCCCGCCTGCAAACCACCACAGGCCCCTCGCTCAGGCCGCCCCATGCCCCAAGGGAACCCCACCCTGATCCAGGATACCCTTCAGGGCAAACCAGCTGGCCCCCACCCCTGTACCAGGCCTCTATCCTATCTATAAAAGAGTAATATGCAGATTGATCATCACTGCAACACACAATATAGCTGCCCCCATGTGGTCAAAGATCCTGCCCCCATGTGGACACAAGATGGCCACTACAAGATGGTCAGCAGGAGAGGGCAGTTGGGAGGCACCCGGCCTGCAAGGGAGGGCAGTTGTGAGGGACCAGGCCTGCAAGGGAGGGCAGTTGAGAGGGACCAGGTTTGCAAGGGAGGGCAGTTGGAGGTGATCAACCCTGCAGGAGAGGGCAGTTAGGGGTGACCAGGCTGGCAGAGGAGGGAAGTTGGGGGCAAACAGGCTGGCAGGGGAGCAGTTAAGCATCAACCAGGCTGGCAGCGGAGTGGTTAGGGGGTGATCAGGCTGGCAGGCAGAAGTGGTTAGGGGCAATCAGGAAGGCAGGCAGGCAAGCAGTTGGGAGCCAGCAGTCCTGGATTATGAGAGGGATGTCCGACTGCCCGTTTAGGCCCGATCCTGGTGGGATCGGGCCTAAACGGGCAGCCGGACATCCCTCCAGGAGTCCCAGATTGGAGAGGGTACAAGCTGGGCTGAGGGACAACCCCCCGCCGTGCACGAATTTCGTGCACCGGGCTTCTAGTGATATATAAAACCCTAATATGCAAATGGACCGAATGGCAGAACAACCGAACAACCAGTTGCTATGATGTGTGCTGACCACCAGGGGGCACACACGGAACATGGCAGGCATTGGCCGCGGTGGGATGGTGGAGCAGGTGAACAGGGGCACCAGACCAATGCGGGGCGCCAGTCACTGTCTTCAGGGCAAGCCTCTGGTGGTTACTGAAAATTCTTTGCTCCTACGTGCCACAGTCCCACCCAGAGCTCACACCCACTGCTGGCGCCGGAGTCGCTGCTCGCACCCACTGCTGGCACCTGGCGCCGATCCCAATCACTCAGCGCTGTCTGCTCCTGAAGGGCAATCAGGGCAGCAGCTGCCGCTCTCACCTGCTGATGGCGCTAGCCCCTATCACTCCAGTGGGGCTGCTGGCAGAGGGTGCCATGGCGGGAGGGGCCAAGACCCACCCCTGTGCCCACCGCAGCCTCACAGCCCACAGTTCCTTTCAAGGTGCACAAATTTGTGCACTGGGCCCCTACTTTGTAAATATTTGTAGAAGATATACCATAATACAAGACAGAAATGTTGTATCCAAGCCGCTCTCCAACACATCCTTTGAAGAGAAGCACCACACCTTGGAGTCATGTGACGCTGGGGAAACCTATCAGTAGCAAGCCCTGCTTTCTATTGAGCTGGATGACCAAGGCCTGGCCAATCACAGCAGCCCATCTCTATGTCCTCCATGGTGATGTTCTAGGGCTGGGCATGTGACTCCCTCAGGTCAATTGGTATTTTTTCCAATTAGCTATGAGGATGTGAACCTGGAGTTTTCAGTGGCCACATTCCTGCCACATCAGCAGTGTCAGAAAAGGGGGCCAAGCAGAAACAAGCAAAGTTTAGAAAAGGTGAGAGAAGAGCCTGGCTGTGTGGTGGTGTTAGGCCCAAGCCCTGAGGCCCAGGTGGTTGCAGTCAGTGTGTTTTTCCTTTCTTGATTCACACCCACACCCTTTCCAGCTGCAGAAGCCATTCCTCCACCCCTTTTTTATGCTTCAGCTACTTTGACGTGTTTTTCCATCATTTGAAAATGTCAAGGTTCTGCCTAACACATAGGGACAAATTACATAGGTAATTAATTATAATTTGTTATCAAGGAAAGAAAATATAGTATGTGTTGAGAACAAACAATTGGTGGGTCTACCCCAGTCTTGAGAGTCAGACTGATTCTCTGAAGAATGGCATTTAGCTGTGGTCTAAAGGATGAGAGGAGTTAGCCAGAGGAAATAGGGGAGCGAGGGTTCTGGGCAACAGAGCATCAGCTTTGAGGGACCTTGGGTGGGAAGGAGAGAGCTGGGAGAATTCAGGACACCAAACAAGGCCAGTAGAATGGACACTGTTGACCCACCTCGCCCTCATGCTCTGGGATCCCTTGTTTAATCCTCACCTGAGGATATTTTTCCATTGATTTATAGAGAGAGTAGATGAGAGAGGGAAAGACAGAGAGAAGCATCAATATGAGAGAAACACATCAATTGGTTGCCTCCTACAGGAGCCCCAACCAAGGCCTGAGCCAGAGAGGAGCCTGCAACCAAGGTATGTGCCCTTGACCGGAATCAAACCCGGAACCCTTCGGTCCACAGGCCAACGCTCTATCCACTGCGCCAAACTGGCTAGGGCATGGGATCCCTTCTGTTTCTGTGTGATCTGCTGCCAGCAGCTTTCCTTATACCTGTGGCCTTGAGAGGCTGGAGACACCTCACTTGTATGGAGAGACAGCAGTGCCTGCGAGTCTGTGTCCTCCTCAGTTGCCCAGGGTGAATAATTGACTGGTATGAAGAATCAAAGCTGGATCCCCTCTGAGTTATAATGCCCCCAGAGCTTCCTGTGGGATCAGGAACAGTCTGGAACTGTACCTGAAGTTGCACTCTTACTCCGCTTCCTCCTGTCCACTACCCTGCTTCTCCTTCCTAAGGGGTTCCTGGAGAAGAAACCACCTGAATTTGATTAGCTTTGGCTCAGCAACTGTTTTGGGATTACCTGACTAAACCAGCCAGTGTGTCTGAAACAGAGTGAGGTGGGGCGGGGGGTGGGGGGAGGAGGGGAGGGGAGGTGGCAGGGGATCGAGATAAAGGCCAAGGCATAGGATTTTAATGGGTTCTGTAGAGGATCCTGGTGTATATCAAGAGAGCAATGGGCCCTAACCAGTTTGGCTCAGTGGATAGAGCGTCAGCCTGTGGACTGAAAGGTCCCAGGTTCAATTCCAGTCAAGGGCATGTACCTTGGTTGCGGACACATCCCCAGTAGGAGGTGTGCAGGAGGCAGCTGATAGATGTTTCTTTCTCATCAATGTTTCTAACTCTCTATCCCTCTCCCTTCCTCTCTGTAAAAAGTCAATAAAATATATTTTTTTAAAAAGAAAAGAAATGATGGGTCATCTAAAGGCTATTCAATTAAAAAAGAGAGAGAGAGAAATGGGATACCACTGAGACCTTTAAGCAGAAGAGCAACCCTTCCCCACTCACCCACTCAATGTTGTAGATCCAAACTTTTCAACATCTCTCAGCCTTTTCATAGCTCATTTGTAGGTGTTGGCCCAGGAAAGGTCTCTCCTACCTTCTCTTCTCGGTTAACGTTGTTGTGTCCCCAATGTGTCCCACAAGACTCACTTCAAGTATTCCTCCTCCAGGAAGCCTTCCCTGACCTCCTCCAATGACCACCCTTCCCCAGGGCTGGACTAGATGCTGCTTCTCATGATCCCCCAGCATCTTCTTATTACTTTTATCAGTCAGCTCCCTTCAACAAATCAACATTTATTGGGGGAACCTGCTCAAACATTTTATCACAGGTGGGGCAAGGAATCAAAAAAATTCGTGACCTCAACCCTAGATTCTGAGCTTAATGAGAGCAAAAATTGTCTACACCTTTTTCTTTAGAGTTTGACTCAGTGCTTAGTAACAACTGGCAATGCCTACTTGCTCACTATGTGGTAGGCCACTGTCCCACGGGCTATTATGTTTATGACAGTCCTGGGAGGAAGGTATGTGTTATCCCAATTTTACAAATAAGACAACTGAGGCACAGAGAGACTAAATAATTTGCCCAAGATTATTAAGTGACAGAGTAGGATTCAAACTCTGGTAATATTGACTCTAGGCCCTTGATTCTTAATGTGTGGAGGCCAACATGTAGCACAGACACTGAAAAGGACTGAGTGTGATCATTATTATTACTATCATTGAAGATCCCTGCATTTCTAGTCTCATTTTGGTCTCCTCTTTCCCCAGTGGGTACCTCCAGTCATGCTGATCCACTCTTCATCTCCTGCCTGCTGTTGCTCATGCTCCTAACAGTCCTTGAGAGCTTCTGCCGCTCTAGCATGACCTCACCATGGAACAATTACTGGGATGAGAGTCTCGCTTATCTCTCTGTTTTAACAGGTGAGATCCTTGTCTTCCTGACAAGATTTTAGGGAGGACTAGACACCTTGATGAAATTTGGGAACACCCGAGAGGCCCATCAACCACATTTACAGTCCTCTTGGCAGCAGGAAGGTGCAAAGCGTAATTCCTGGGAAGGTTTCCAAGATGCTTCCTGTTTAAATCCAAAGACCATGAGAGCCGTAGACACACTCACACCCTGGGGTTGCTCTGGGCCCAGCCATCCTACCTTGCTCACAGCCTCTGTTTCTGTGCTTATTTAACCAGCACTCACTATAAAGAAGCCTGCTCTGTGCAGGGAACCAAGCTAGATGCTGAGCTTACAGACATACCTAAGGGAAGGTCACAGGCTTTAAGGAGCTTGATGCCCAGGGGCATTTTCATACACTAGGGCAAGTGCCCTGATGGCAGAAGTGGGAGCACAAAAGGAAGGACCCTTGACCTTGACCCAGATTGGGAGTATCAGGAAAAACTTCCTGGCAGAGGCAAAAATGGGGGGGAACTTCAAAGATACATTTGTGTTTGAACCCTGACATATTCCTTATTAAGCTGCATAACTTTGGGGAAATTATCTAACCTCTCTAAGCTTGGATTATCTTATTTGTGTAATGGGAGTAATCATGTGTACAGCATGGAATTAAGAGGTCGTGATATAAGTATGTATCAGCCATATAGCTAATATTTGCTGAATTCTCATTGAGTCAGACACTGTTCTTTTCATTTTTAGTTCATTTAACCAAAAAATTCTTGTTAAAACTCTTTGATATAGAAACTATCATTAACTTCATTTGGATGAACAAACCAGAGGCAGATCCTGAAACAAGGATTTGAATGCAAATAGTTTATGGAGAGATGCAAAGAACATGGGCAACAGCAGCGACATATGCATGATGAAGCCAGCTACTATGGTGGGTAAGTAGTGCTTAATCCTCCAGAGAACTCTGAAAAAGGGTGCAAAACACATGCCCGGGAATTATCCAGGCCAAGAGGCCAGGAGGCTGAGCATTCATACCCCACATCTGTCAGTCATTGGTCCAAGGCTACCCCCAGGAAACTGGGCCTGTAATGCACACTGACAAAGTGGGCTCTGAGGCCCCAGAATCGCCTTTCAACAAAGATGCAGGTGCTGACCAGGGACAGCAGAGCTGGAATTGGTGGAAATCATAAGGGGATCTGAGGGAATAGGCACCTAGAACTGGTCACATCTGTAGAGGTCTCAGCAGTTAAGAAACTTGCCCAAGGTCACCCAGCTACTATGTGATGAAACCGGGATTTGAACCCAGGCAACCTGGCTCTAAAGCCCATTCTATGAATCCCACTCTAAACTGTCTCCCCTACCTTGCTGGTCATATAAACTGTAGCTCCGTGGTGGCTATCACTGTCATCATGATTCTTGTTCTTGGGTCCCACAGGTAGAGATTAAATCCAAGGGCAGGTAGTCAAGCCATCCATTTGACCTTATGCTGTATTGGAAAGATCGAGTTTGGAAATCAGAGATCCTTAGTTCAAGTCCCAACTCTGCCCGACTCAGCTAGACAGACCGTTTCCCCTCTCTGGCCCTGATTGTCTCATTTGTAAAAGGAAGTGTCAACTCAGATGATCTACAAGAACGTCTCCCTGCCTGACATTCTTCACTTTTCCACTAAGGTGCAGGGTGCCCTTCTGGTAAGCCTGGGTCAGTGAGAGTCTCTGGCTTGACCGTTTCCACCCCTTCAGACAGCAAGCTCCTGATTAACCGGGACTGACGGTAATTTATGTATTTACAATATCCTCCTTGTTGGGAACAAGAGAAAATTAAATTGCTCACTGGAGTCGGTAACAGATGGTTGGGTGCATCTTCTTCTGACTGGGACCCCCCCAGAGAGAGTAATCGAGGGCACCTGTCACATGAAAGGACCAAGGGGTGAGGAGCTGAAGGATGGTCGGGAGTCCTCTTTTTGGCACATAAGTCACTGCTGTCTCCCCATTTCTCAGTGAAGGAGAAAATCAAATACAAGCCAGAAGGAACTAAAGCAGTTTGTAAATAGGGCATGGGGGTTTCCTAGGCATCTGGCCCAGAAAACTCAACATGGCCAGAACTCTTGGGTGAATCTGGAGGCTGACTGGGCCCTGCTCATTCATGCAAGCGAGGCCTCCTCCAAAACTTCCAAAAGGCTCATTTTAACCAAGGCCTGGTAATTCCTTATTATTGTTCAATGAGGAAGAGAGGAAGGAGATGTTGAAATGTCTACTTCAGGCAAATGGTTTACACCCAGCAACCCCATTGACAAACATTTCACACAAAACCTCACTGTACCCCCTGGAGCTTCCATCTCCCTTCCCTGGGTATCCCTTTCTGGCCTCTTAGTCAAATGCTCAGCAGAATATAAGGGGTCTCCAAAGTGGCTTTTTTCGAGTGGATGTCAAAGGAGTACACTTTGGGGCATAAAAGAACAATAGTGTCACCTGGACCTGGGTTCTAATCCTTTTACCACTGAAAAGCTGTGTGTCCTTGGGCAAATCACTAAGCCTCTCTGACTTCACTCTTTTGATCTTTAAAATGGGAATGAGGGCATTGTATTTTGAGGATGACAAGACACAGCATAGGTAAAGCAGCCAACAGAGGGTAAATACTGTAAATAATTAATACATCTTTGTCCTAAAGTCACAGAAGCTCAAATTAAAAAACACACACACAACAACAACACAACTTTAAAGCTACTCTCCTAGACATCCCAGCCACTGGGTTATGAACCCACAGGCAGAGTTTACATGCGTCCATCCCCTCCCTCTCCCTGTCCCCTCCTCGTGACGGTGGTGGTGGTGGCTCAGCTTCATCACCTGCCTCCCTGTAGTACACACATTCTTCTCCCTCCATGGGGCCAATAGACAATTTAATGACTTTTCCAATCCACCCACAACCTGGTTTGAGTTGGACAATGCCAAATGCCAACAATACAGCAGCCTTTCTGTAAGAACACTTCCCAAATAGTTAATGTAATGTGTTAAAGTTTTGAAAATAGAAAACAATATCACCTACAATTCTACTGCCCTGATGTCAAACCTTTATTCCATTAGCAAGCAAGGTTTTCCATCACTGTCCAGGCTTTTCTTCACTTAAAATTCAAGATCCTAAATTGGATCCTGGAATAGACAAAGGACATGAGTAGAAAAACTGGAAAAATCTGAAAAAAAAGTCTTGAGTTTAGATAATAATGTACCAACAGTTTTGACAAATGCACCATGGTACTGTAAGATGTTAACATTAGGGAAAGCCAGTCGAAGGGTATATGGAAGCTCTATGCACTGTCTTTGTAAACTTTCTACAAATCTAAAGTTATTCTAAAATGAAAAGTCCATCTTTTAAAAGGCAAGGTATAGACTAATATATACTGTATTAACACTTGTGTAAAGAACAAACATGTTTGCTCTTATAAAAAGAAATTAATAAACATTTTTCATTGTTTAAATATAGTAATCACAGTTATCATTCCGTTGCTAAATATTAGTTGCTAAATATCGAATTTCTATTTTCTTCTCATTCTTCCACCACTTACTAGTTGTGAAGCTACATTTTACCTCTTCTGCCTCTATTTCCATATCTGTAAAACTGGGATTATAATAATTTCCAGATGTTGTTGTGAGGATTAAATGAGATAATACAGTGCCTGGCAAATAGTAAATGTTGATTCAGAATTATCATCATTCCCCTGTATTGATTCTTTATCCAACTCCAGCATTAAAGCCCCCTGTGACATTGACAAAACTGTTAAGTATCTCTGGATTTTGGTTCCTTATCTGTTACTCAAAATAATCTCCTGTGACAGCTTTAGCACCCTTGGTATGGGTTGTCATACTATACTAAGGGCTGAGTAAAGCAGGAGAAATGAAAATAGCCAACCAGAGCACTTACCATATGCGAACCTATTATAAGGGCCTTACATGCACTATTCATTTGATACTCATATCAACATTATGAGGTAGGGGTTCTTTTAAAAATAAACTAAGGCTCAGAGAAGTTAAGTAACTCACCCAGGGTCAGTTGGGTGATCTGGCTTCGGATGTTGTGCTCTTGGTCCTGCTAAGCAGGGACAGCTGTGAGCTGTAAGAACCCCAACTCTCATAGCATCTGGGGTGCAAGTGTACCAGCCAGCAAAGGGGATCTGGGAGAGGTACCACCAGCATCCACTGCAAGGAAGATGGAGAATCACCTACTGGTTTTTCCACATTTCTGCCCTGAAGTGATGCATATCACCTTCACTCATATTTCATTGGTCAAAACAAGTATTTGGCCATGCCTACTAGCAAAGGTTTGAGACCCAGAAGGAAGGAAACTACAAATACTGGTGAGCAGCGCTGAGGTCTGGGGAGCATTGTTAATATAGAGGGGTTGTCTTAAAAGGCTAGAAGCTGATATAATGATGATTGCTATCCTATATAATAAAGCCCTAATATGCATGCACACTGACCACCAGGGGGCAGATGCTTAACACAGGAGCTGCCCCCTGGTGGTCAGTGCGCTCCCACAGGGGGAGCACCGCTCAGCCAGAAGCCAGGCTCATGGCTGGCAAGCACAGTGGCAGTGGCAGCAGCACTCAGGACCCCTCGGGGGATGTCTGCCTGCCAGCTTAGGCCCACTCCCTCCCACCCCCCGCCACAAGAGGGCACAGGCTGGGCTGAGGGACTCCCCCAGTGCATGAATGTCATGCACCGGGCCTCTAGTATTATTACATAATAAAATACAATTATTATACCAATAATTATTATTGCTGTAATTTTTATTAGCAATTTGAAGAAATAATCATTTTTCTGAAATATACACTAGCTCTACGCCTTCCTGTTTCAGTGATCCTCTAGCATGGCCTACCATCCCAGGTTGCCCAGGACTGAGTTTCCAAAGACATGAGACTTCCAGTGCTAAAGTGGGAACAGCCCCAGGCAGGCCAGGATAGCTGGTCACCCTGCCTTTGACAAGCCTCAAATAATATTCAAATCTATTTGTTTATGGGGATCAAACATATATGTAAACACATAGCCCAATTCCTTGTGCATGATATATTCATTGCATTCTGACAATATCATTATTATTTGACTCCCAATAGCTGTTTAAATTAAATATTATTCTGGCTTTCCAGATGAAGATGATGAGAGTCACCCTAGGTGCCCAAGCCCACCTGCAAGCCCATTCTTTAGCGAGCAGAGACCAGTCACTTCACTTGCTTGGACCCCGCCCTGCCCAGGGGCCTGACAGCAGAAAGGTGCTATTGGGCTCAGGCCTGGGGAAAGTGTGCTCCTTCAGCAGCCTGAGGGGTTCCCACCATGCAATCTGCATCTCCCAGGGTGAGGATGAGCGTGCGCATGCGCTCCTGTTCTTGCATCTGTGGAAAAATGCCCCTTGCTGTTGGATTTAGTGATGCCCTCAGAAAAACCTCTCCTGGAGGAAGGAGGACTCCCCTTCAGAGAATGACAAATTACAATTCCCCTGAAGGAACAGTGATCTCTGGCACCAAGGAGGCCCTTTATACCTGGCAAAGGCCTTCCTGCTATTCTCAGCAACCTGCAAGAAGGCATCGCTCCTTCATTCCTCAGATGGAAAGTCAGGCCCAAGGGGGTAGGACTCCAGATGCCCAGAGTTCTCTCTGCCATAATAAGAGCCTCAGATGGGTCCTAGAGGTGACATTTGGCTTCGGTGACCAAGCATCCTGGTTTGCCTGAGGCTGTCCCATTTCTGGTCATTAAAGCCACCCATCACAGGACACCCCACTGTGGTCAAACCTGGATAGTTGATCCTCAGCTACCCTGATTTCCCCCCAAACTACCTCCCTGTTGTGTAAATTTACACGCACCCTGTGCTTCTCTTTGGTAGCACTCATCGCAGTGTAATTAAGCAGTCAATTGGGAAATTTATTTAATTTTGTCCTGTCCACTAGACTGTAGCTTTAGGCAGGCATTGATCAAATCTGCATCCTCACTCCTAGCCCATGACATTGTACAGAGCAGTCTCTCAATAGATCTTTCTCATATAAATGAATGATTACATGAAATGAATGAATGAATGAGTGGCTCAGAAAATGTTTGTTATGTAAGAACACGTGGTAGCCACCCTTGCTCAGATCGGCATGTCCTAAAATGTCTTCCTTCCAGGAGATGTTAATATTAGTTACAAAAAATAAGGGTTTCCTTGGTGAAATGAACAAGAATTCTGGGTTAAACAAAGTCAATCAGGTTTCTTTACTTTGTAGGGACCCTTCTATTTACTGAGAGACGTACATACTGTGTTTTCCAAACAGTTTAGCCATGAACCCTTTTAGCAAAGGGCACTTGAGGGACGTGTGCTTTGCAAAGTGTCCCCGGAGAAATGCTGGAGTAGACAAACATGTACACTTGCTGCCAGCTCCATTCCCAGGCTCCTCGGAGGCTGCCGGGAGCCCTGCTGTCAGTGACGCCATCGTTGTTCCTCGTTGTGGATAAGTCCAAGCTGAGGATAAGCTCTGCCTCTCACCACAAGCCCTGGTTCTCCGATCCCACACCTCCACCCTCCACAGCACACTAATGCTTCATTAAAATAAATCGCGCGCTACACTCTTCATTAAAATAAATCGCTTGCTATGCTGGCCTGTTTCCCCAAAACACTCATGAGGGATGATAAAGCTGTTCCCACTTGTTCTTCTCAAAGCCCCCACTTCACCCTCCATCGTGAGCCCCCGTCACCCCTACTTTCATGGTCAACAGCAACTCTTTGGACATCCCATTAGGGTGGAGTTGGTGACAAAATTTCCTTTGTTCCATCAGCTAAGAGCTGAGTGCTCGGGGGAGAGGGAGACAGCTTCCTACCTGCTGTAGCAACCTCCCTGGTCATTAGTCACAAGTAAAGACTGAACAGTCTCCTAGAGCCTGCAGAGGAAGAAAAATCGAAGAAGGGGTTTGCTCCGCTGTTATGAATACTCAAAGAACAGTAGCGAGAATAAGAGAACAGCGCCTGCTCCTGAGGGGACGAAACGGCGGTGTATTTCAAAGTAAATTTAAAACTGTTTTTGAAATATACCAACCAATGATCAGGCACCAAGTCATTTGTCAAAATGAAAAATAAGGAGAGAACTGGTCAACTTTTCATTGTCAGAGAGGGAATAAACGCAGACTTTTCTGCCATGTGCCAGCTCTTTTCTGTATATGTTCATGTATTAATTCATTCTTCCATTCAACAAACTGAAGGTTGAATGTATGTTGGGCACTGTGCTAGTAGCCACGGGAGACACAATGGTCAGCGAAAGAAACGCCACTTGGGTGTTGGCAGAGCCTATAGAGTGGTGAGGGGGAGTGTCAATATCCAGGTGAATAGGCTGGGACCAGTGCTGCGAGAAAAAAAGAAAGGTGCTTTTGGCTGCGAGAGCGGCCAGCTGAACTAAAAATGACTTCAGCGAAAGGCCGTTCATCTTGCACAGTAAGAAGACTGGAGGAAGCACAGTTTCTGGGTTGCTCAATTCAGTGATTTAGCAATGTCATCCAGGCTAGGCTCTCCTGTCTCTCTGCCCTGCCATCCTCCTTGGGGTGTGGGCTTGTCCGGCTGGCCTGCAACGCACAGCCTCTTGCAATGGCTGCCCCGGCTCCAGGCAGAAATATGTTCCATCCCTCCCATCCCCACGCCCCAGGCTTCTTTTTCCATCGAAGAAGTCCTTTCCCAAAACCCTCAGCAGACATCCCCCTCGTGCCTCATTGGCCAGAATTTCATCCCAGGCCCGTCCCTAAACCAATCGCTGGTGAGAGGAAAGGAATTACCCCATCACCTTAGATGACTGGAGGCTTCAACTCCCTCCCCAGAGGTTTGTGTTGCTTAATATCTAAACAAGAACAGGGTTCTGTCAGCAAGGCAGAAGAGAAGACTTCTGCTCACAAAGTTACAATTAGAAAACTGACATCAGGGAGTTAAACAACTGTCTCGCACAGTTTAGATTGAAGCCCAAATGAATCTGATCCCAAATTCGCGGTTTTACTTTCTCCATCCCAAAGCACTCAGCAAGGCCTGGGCCGGATCCAGGTGGGGGTGGATGCCGTGCTCCAAGGTGGGGGGCTGGTCCTGGTATTGCATCTGCAGGTTAAGGAGCCCCAGTTACGGGAGGAGACCAGAGGCTGGGAACAGGGAGGGCCCAACACATTTTCACAGGAGAAACCTGGGGTCAGGGGACATGAATGGAAGACATGACTATATTTCTGAGGCAAATTTACAGCTATTAGAACGGAGACGCTAGCAATCGAGCTAAGAGAATGAGCAAAACCTTGTGCCCTCCCCGCATCTCCCCGCTGACTGCACCTTGGCCCCAGCCCTGAGGACCTGAGGGCTTAAGGAGCAGCGAGCAGGGCAGATCATGAAAACAGCTGACAGGTGAGCAGCCACACTTACAGAGAAAAAAGAGAATCCGTCAAAAGAAACAGGAAAGGTGGTCAGAGAGATAAAGAGAATAGTTTAAAGTCGAAACAAGATTTTCATTGGAAAGGGACAGTCAAACCAAGGCCTGGTATGAAGTAGGAGTACCCCACCCCCTCCTCCCCACTCCCCCAGCTCCTGGTCCATGAGACCCTCCTGCTTCAGGGTCTACCGTACACTGGGAGCAGCCTCTTTGTTTTCAATTCCAAACTTTGGGGAAAGAAACGAACTGGCTCAGCCCAGCATGTTAAGTCTGCCACACGCTTCTGGCCTGCGGGTATGTGCCTCTCCAATAACTTCATGGGTATGTCAAGCTCCCATCCCCCACACCCCTAAAGAACATGCACCCAGCTACTGGGGCAGCTGCGGTGTGAGCAGCCAGTGAGGCCTCAGAGGAAGACACATTGTCAGAAATATCTTCCAGATCAGCCAGAGCAAGAGGGGCCTCAGAGAAGGGGAGGCCAGGAGGCCTGCTGGTGCCGGAGGAGGCCTGGAGGAGGCCTGGAGGAGGCCTGGAGGAGAGGCCGACCCAGACTCCAAGTTTACTTTGAGCAGAGGCGGAGGCGGCCATAGCAGCCACAGAACAGCTTCACCAACAGATGCAGGGGAGGGTGTGGGCGTGTCTGTGAAGGGCAAAGCAGAGGCCAGGGCACTGCAGGAGGAGAGGAGAGGAAAACAGCTCCAAGTGGCACCCCTCCTTGCTCTCAGCGTCCACCTCCTCCTGCCTCTCCCTCCCCAGCACCTCAGACCCACCCTCCTCACCCAAGTCTCGGTGGAGAGGCCCCACTGCATCACCTCTGTCTGCTTTCTGACTCCTCAGCTCCGCCTGCTCCCAGACACAGCCCTCCTCCAGACCCAGTGGGAGGGGTACAGCGCTGCCTCCCGTCCAAGGAAGGAAAGGTCTTGTCACACGCTCCTCTTCCCTCCTAATCTGTGAAACGCAAGCTCCTGTCCTTCCCAAAGGCAGCGCCGACCCACCCTGCGTGCCCTTGGCACCGCCTCGGCCACCCCTCCACAGGGCGTGCACCATCCCCACCTGCACCCTGTGCTTCCTTCCCCCCAACTGGGCCGGGAGCTGCGAAGAGAACATGTCTTCATGGTCCCCCACCACCTAGCGCAGCTCTGAGTAGGGTCTGCGTTTGGCTTCCTGCAGAAGCCAATCTGAAATTCAGGTTTGAGGACAAGTAGTTCACTTGGAAGGGGATCCCAGAAAACACGTGTGAGGAACTGTGAGCGAGGAAAGGGAAGGTGGGCAATAAAAGGGGGCATTACAACCAGCTACCACAGTTGACAGCGACCTTAATCCTCCTGGAAAACTCTGGGAGTGAATATGCATCTCCACTCCCCACCAATCAGGTGAGGGAGCTGGGGTCCTTACACACCAACACCTCTCAGACATGGGTCCAGGGCTCTTCTATGGCCTTGATTCCCTGGGCACAGCCCACCACCAGGACAGGCAGAAGAGGGTCTGCGGTCAGAGAGAGCCCCGAGCAGGGACATGCGGGCACTAGCTGATGGGCACGAAGCAGTGAGGAGATGGGGTGGGGGAGGCAGCACGTCTATGCTCACTCAAGTTCACTCTGAGCTCTTTGGGAACTGGCTGTTTAGCTTCTGTATCACTACCAAAGAAAGAATACATGCTACTGCATTTAATGCTTCCTGAGCTTGTTGGGAAATCTTGGGCTGGTTCCTCAAGTGGTCTATTCCCTCCTAACTGAACTCCCTCCAAAAAGAACAAAAAGCCACAAATCTACCCCTTAATGTGATATCTGTCACCCAATGGACAGTTGATTCAGAAGCTGTGGGTGAGCAGGTGGTGGGTGCTCCTTCGCCCCCTCTCCATGCCACCAGCATCCCTCCCAGAGCCGTGAGGTCAAACCAGAGAAATGTCCCCAAAGCAATGGTCCTTCTCCCGTCGGAGGCACACAGCACGCCTTCTGGAATCAGGCAGGTGTGAGCAGAGAACCCTGGCTCTGCCTCTCCTCACTGCACGACTTTGGGCAGGTTAAACGTTTCTGTGCCTCAATTTTGTCATCTACAAAATGGGAATATCTATCTTGGGTACTTTTGTGGGGATGAAATGGCATAAGGTATAGAAAGCATTCTGCATTGTGCTCTGTACTTTTATTTCTCACTTTTCTTTCCTTCCTCTAATGCAGGATAACACTGTAAGAGGGTCAAATAGGGGAGAACTGATTTCAAACAAAGATTGGCATCTTTGCGTCCCCAGTAAGCAGATGAGGGAACTGAGCACAGAGAGGTTAAGAAATCCATCCAAGGCTACACAGCTAGTAAAATGGCTCAGCTGGGATTAGAACCCAGACAGTGTGACACCAGGGTCTACGCACAGTCATGATGTTTTACTGATTTGTCTTCAGCTGAATCCTGGACGTGGGAGGATAGTCTAACAACGCTGAAAGGACCCAGGTCGCAATGATAATGGCCCAGAGCAGAGCAGGCAAGGGGGGTGGGGAGTGGAGGCATGGGCAGGAGAGCCAGGGCAATGGAGGAGTCAGGACTGGGAAAGGGGGAGGGGAGATGGGAGAAGGAGCAGGGAGGAGGACTCAGTGGGATTCATATGTTACAAGCCTGGGGCTGTTGTCTGGCATGTGTAACGTAGGGCCAGAGAGCCAGGTTTGGGGAAGGATAGTGACACAAATGATATCCATTGCATCATCAAATACATACAAAGTTCCTGCTACAGATGAACTCCTCCCACTTCACCCGAATTTAGGCCTTACGTGTGATTCAGAAGCACCTAAGAAGCTTATGTTTTAAATCCCAGCACTTCCACCTCACCACAAACATCTCTGGGAGTGAGGCTGTGGGCAATGTCATTTTAAAAGCACCCCAGGTTATTCTAATACACAGCCAGTGTTGAGGCCACCGGAATGCATTATCTCATTTAATCTTCACATCGTTCTATTACATGCAGTTCAATTATTATTACCTCAGAGAGGCTAAGTAACAGCGAACAGGGAGCAGAGTCGGGGTGCAAGCTGTGGGTTATATAACTGCAAAGTCTGTACTTGTAGCCACCATGCAAGTTTGGAGTTTAAAGAGGCCTATGAGGGCCGCGTCCAGCCCCCTCCCGTGTTGCAGAGTAGAACACTGAGGTCCAGGGATGGAAAGTGAATTGCCCAGGCCTCCCACACCCGTGGTGTCAGAGCCCAGACTCCCACCTGTATCTCCTGACCCCCAGCCCAGACCTCACTGCTGCCAGCCATGCCTCATTCCGCTTTAGACTAGAATATTGATCTACAGGCATAGTGAGGAAAACCACAGACGCCACATTCCAAGGAGGCAGCCAGGAAGGAAACCCCAGCAGGCCACTCGCACCCCCACCTCCTCCTTTTTCTGTCTGCACAACAGCTCCGCTCAATGACAGCCAGACCCCTGATTAAGCGGCCTGTGCCACCTCGTCGCCTGCCCTCGCTGAACTTACACCACTCGTGTTGTAGGGATTAGGGGGGAAAATCCCTCCACCCTGAGGCAGAACAATAACAACACGGAACCTGCCTGGGAAGCTGTTCATGGTGCTGGCGTGAAAAATAATGAAGGTGACATTTAGGGGGCTGCTCTGGCCTCCCTGTCACTGAGCCTCATCATTAATTTAACCATCTCTGTTACAGACGAACGTTCCAGTCAGCCTTGGAGGGATGAGGAGGGGGCTTCCTGTCCTCTGTGGCCCATTAGAGATGTAAGGGGCTTCTCTCTGTCCCCCCAGTCACCTGAAATCCAGTCTCTGTCCAATTCCTGGCTCAAATGACATTTCTGCGGGAGTGCCTAATTGGCTGCTGTTGACGAGGGGAGAAAAGGCAAGGAGCACAGGGCCAGGAGGGGTCTGCCAAACATCCATGCTCAGCCCAGCTGACAGAGGCTACTTTCTGAATGCTCACAGCGAATCACTCATTCATTTGTACATCATTCATTCATTCAACAATTAATTACAAGTGGCTCTTTTGGGTCAGGCACCGTGCTAAGTGCTGAATATGCCATGGGAGCTAAACGGGCATGACCCCTGCCTTCCTGGTGCTGTGCGTCCAACAGGGTGGCCACTAGCCACAGGCGGCTGCTCCAATTGAAATGGATCTAAATTCAATACAATATAAAACTCAGTTCCTCACGTGTACTGGCCACATTTCAAGCTCTCCATCGTCACGTGCTGCTAGTGGCTACCATAGGGGGTAGATAGAAAATACTTCCATCATCACCAAAAGTTCTATTGGTCAGCACTGGTCTAGTGGGACAGCAGATCCTGTGCATGTATTCCTGCATCTAACCCTCATTTAACCTTTTGAGGTGGATGTGGTTGCCCTTCTTTTAGACCTGGGGGAACAGTGATCACCTGGTCAGTTGTAAAGCCAGGATTTGAACCCAGGTGTATCCTACTTCGAATCTATAAGTAAGTGACAGGAACCAGAATCAAAGCCACGGGTAGAATGGTAAAGTGGTTTAGAGCACATGGCTTGCAGTATGGCCTATCGACATTTAAGCATAAATGTGGAGCATTTTTTTAACCTCTCTGTTCACCATTTCCTATTCTGATGGAGACGAGTGGCAAAACAATGTGTGTGTGCACATTCCTGGGATGAGGTAGATGCTCAGCATATGGTGGCTGCTGCTATATTGAATGGGAAAGCTGAGCTCTAAACAAAAGAAGCAATAGGACCAGAAATAGACTATAAATTCAGAATCATTTGTTTTGGAAACCTCAAGAAGGAAAAAATTAAAATCAGTGAGGCATATGCAAAGAGGGCCCAGGACTGTGAGCATTATATTATTTATCTATCGCCGTGTGACAAATTACCTAAACACTTAGAGCCTTAAAATGACAAGCATTTCTTATTTCATAGTTTCTGAGGGTCATGGATCTGGAAGAGGTGTAGCTGGGTGGCTCTGGCTCAGGGTTTCTTATGAGACTGAGGTCGAGCTGTTGGCTGGAGCTGCCTTACCCGAAGGCTTGGCTGGAGCAGGAGAAGCAATTTGCAAGAGGACATAGTCATCAGGCTGTTGGCAGAAGGCCGTGGTGTTCCTCTGGATATTGGCTGGTCATATTGGATCTTCACCATGTGATCTCTACACAAGGCTCCTGAGTATTCCTAAGACATGGAAGCCAGTTTTCCCCAGGGTGACTCACCCAAGACAGAGAGAGAACAAGTGCGAGAGACAGTCCAGTCTTTTTATAATCTATGCTCACAAATGACATGTCATCACTTCTGCCGTATTCTATTTGTTAGAAACACGTCACTAAATCCAGCCCACTCCGACTGAGAGAGAAATTGAGCTCTGCATCTCGTAAGAAGGAGCATCAAAGAATGTGTGGACATATGTGGAAACTATCACCAGCACGAACTGAGCTGAGCGCCCAGAGCTCCCTTTGAGCAGGGGGCATGGATGGATCAACCAGCATTAAAGACACAAAGTCCAGGCACATAAATACCACTTTACCATCCAGGAACTTGAGTCAGATCCTCTAGGAGGGTAGCAGAAGGCCTGACCTTTTCAGAGGAAGAAATTGGCACCAGTGGGACATATCAGGAGTATATATGCATATATGTGGTCGGGGAAGGAAGGGCCCACCATCAGTATTATAATGGGGTGTTAACTCATTGTGCAGAAAGACTTTCTCCTAATTGGGGCATTGTGTTTGGGGAGGGAGGCACCAGAAACACCTATTCAGAAATACTTCCAAAATTACATTGTTTTATCTGCCCTAAATCCACCTCCTTTCCTTCACTTGGCCTCAGGGTGAACATCAGGGAAGGGGAATAAAGGAATTAATGTTTATTGGACACTTACTATGGTCATTTTTTTTCCTCATAATTATCCTATCAGATGGGTGTCAAAGGCAGATTATTAAAATACGGTACACTCCTATTTGTGCATGTAACTGTCCATAGTCCTGAATCTCACTATTCTCTAGCTGAGAGGTCTCCCAAATGAGGATGACCTACTCAGACAGCATGCATAATGATTCAAGTGAGCTGAGGGATGGGGATGGGGAGATACACTAGGCCTCTATTTATATATTTAGATTTAAAATAATTAAAATATTAATATTTTGTTAGATGTAATATACAGATGGACATTGATGGTCCTACTAGACCTATTTGTCACCTATCCCTGTGAGAAATCCTGAGGAAAGTGCAGAAGGGCCACCTCGTTCCACTTTGGGTTCTCCACAGTTTGTGGATTTACAGATTATGTTATCTGAAATACTAAATTGGGTGAAGATGAGGAAAGTCTCCTGCACCAAATAGAGGCTCACTGCTCACCCCAGAGCTGAGTACTTAAAACAACTGTCTAGCCCTAGGCGGTTTGGCTCAGTGGATAGAGTGTCAGCCTGTGGACCAAAAGGTCCAAGATTCGATTCCAGTCAAGGGCACGTGCCCTGGTTGCAGGCTCCTCCCCAGCCCGGGCCCCGGTCAGGGTGTGTGCCAGAGGCAACCTATTGATATGTTTCTCTCACATTGATGCTTCTCTCTGTCTTTCCCTCTCTCTTCCACTCTCTAAAAATCAATGGAAAAAATATCCTCAGTGAGAATTTAAAAAAAAACACAACAACAAAACAACTGTCTAACATAAAGATGGAATATGCAATTGTTTTTCAGAAAGTCAAGGGTCTGCAATTTGCTGACATTTTCTCTGGTGAAACCAGCTGTTGTTAGTCCCTTACAGCTAAAACACGATTAAATTCCACCTGCAATATAAATTGAACTTGAAACTAGACCTTTAGAAAGCATTAAATCAAGGTTTTCAAAAACATAACACTTTAGTGTGAGCAAGCATTTTTGTCTCATTAATAAATTATTTTTATATTATTGTATTTTTTTATCTCATGCTTTGTAAAAATCCCCATCTTAAAAACCTCCATTTGTGTGTATGTCTTACCCATAAAATATTAATACAGAAGTAACTAGATAATTTGTAAACAAAAAATGTTAATAATTGGTACTGGATGCTCAAAATTTCTAATGCCAGTAGGGGCTTATGATTATAAAGTATTGATCTAGAGCCCAGTTATTTCTCCTAACATGGTTGAGACTTGTGCTCATTCTCTTGAAACAAATCTGAGTAAGGAAAAGGCAAGATGGGCGAGAGCAAAGGCAGAGACGGAAGAGATGGAGGCTCTGGAGAGCCACAGCCACTCGGGTGTTGCCAAGGAGAAAGCAAGATTAGTTCCAGAGTTGTGTTTACACAAGCATAGCAACCAGGGACAAAGCGACAACCTTCCCCAGCTAAACTTCTAAACAGACAGACTCAGAAGGTGTAAGTCAGGGGATACAGAGACAGGCAAACAGCCAGATAAACGATGGAGGTGCGGTGGGTGCCCCAGCAGAGTGCCAGGAAGACTACAGGCTCTCTCTGTGGATGAGTTATTCCAAAGTGCTCCTCGCTTCTCTCTGCTTTTATTTTCTATCTTGATGAGAAATGTGCTGATTTCCACTCTGTCTCAGGACAAATAGAACTTTGACATATAGTTCACGATTTCCATAACTGATTTCACATCCTACTCTTGCCGGCTGCCCTGCGTTTCTGACAGTTACCAATAGGTCTTTCCTCCCTCAGAGGTATGGTGGGGCATCTGTGGCCACCCCGCCGTGCCCTGGATGCTACCGTCACGGGTGCTTTTGCTTCCATCTGACACTGTGGCTCGCACAGGTGTGCTTCTTGCCCAGGACACATGAAAGGTAAGTGGTGGAGCAGATTTGGACCCAGGTCAATCTGAGGAAGTGCCTTAACTAAAGGCTCTTCCATATGTCAAGTGTTTCCAGCCTGAATACCCTCGATCCCCAGGCATCTCAATCAGTAGCAACATTTTGGAGGGAACCCCCAAGCTATTCTCAAAACCTCAAAAAGTTTCATAAAAATGCATTAGACAGGCTATTTCTTACAAGGTTTGTATTGAATAAGAGCTTTCCAGGGCAAAGTCAATGATGTAAGAAAATCATATATGTGGTCATTGGTGGTCAGAACATAAGTAGGCACTGTTTATTGTTTTTACACAAAAGACAAATACCCTCTGTCAATCCCCTTTAACTTTACAAGCACCTGATGAAGCCAGACAGCCAGACATAAGTATGTGACCTCAGGCTGTTAATGTGACCTATTGTGCTTCACTTTCCTCATCTGTAAAACAGGGATGAAGACAGACTATCCCAAGGATTTTTTTTAATTGAAACATGCAAAGTACTTACGACAGTGCCTGACATGTAGTAGGAAGTCTGTGAGAGCTATTGTTGTTGCTTTAGCCTTGTTTCCTCATCTGTAAAATGGGCTAATTCATGTGCTACCTTCCCAAAGACTTATTGTGAGACTAAAATAAAATGGCACGAAAGTGCCTTATAAGCTACGGCATGCTCTGAAGATGAGCGAGTATGCTGTCACTTTTACTCTTAGGACTCACACATCAAACGAGTCTAGAACAGCATCTTCCAGCAGGGAAATTAAAAGCTTTGTTCTTTTGAAGTCAGAGTATGGCCCTTGTACAGATCAATGTTGCTGAAGCGAAAAGAGAGAGTTAATTACCTTGAGCCTCAGCTCCTTCCCTGCTGAGAGCAGAGCTCCTAGTGAGAGGAATGGCTGAGTGTGAAGGGGACGGGCTGCTGTGGGCACCCGGGGAAGCTCCAGCTCTGTTCCTGGGGTCAGACAACTTGACAAAGGCAGGGCTGGCTCTGAGGAGAAGGTGTGAACCTGTGTCATTGCAAAGGCCATGAGCTGTGATGGACTCCTCCCTGGGGAGGAGGAGGCCAAGGCTGCCTTCCATACCTTTGAATGTATGTGTGTTTCCCCATGTCAGGGCACAGGGTATTATGTTTGCCTACACTGGTATCCCCGTACCAAGAGGTATATAGACTCCATCTCAAATGCATAAAGTCACATGCACATTTGAGAATCTGTGCCCATGTACCTGTCATCTGTGGGTTTGCATGTGGATCCTGTGTCTGCCCCTGTGAGCACAAATGCACATCTATGTCCTTGCTCCTGGCCCAGTGGACATGGAGCTGTGTGGCTGCCAGGTAAGCCCACCTGTGTAATTCCACAGGCATGTAAGAGTCTATACACGCATGCACTTATGAGTCTGTAAACGCATCTCAGTGGTGACCCAGAATCTGAGACAGGGCAGACTGTGGGGCAGCCCACAGGACATCTGTGGAGTTGGGTCTGGGAGATTCTGGGGAGTACCCCAAAGCTAGGAAGAGACAGGAAGGTTTAGTTGAGAGAAGCTGAGTCCACAGCCAGAGGGAGCAAGGAAGAATGAACACTGAATGAGAAGAGTCAGAGCCTGGGCTGTGGGGAGGAGAGAACAGAGAAGAACACGGTGTAGAAAGGGGGAAGCAGAGCATCTGGATAACAAGCCCACAGCTGGGCAGGCACAGGCAAGCGGGCTTTTTATTAACCAGAGATGCCTCCTTCAAGGTGTCACACCAGCTGCAGGGTGTGTGCACAGAAGGTATCGGTTTGAGAGCTGTCGCACATGCACGGGGTCTGTATTTGCACAAGGCTTTTCTGGGGTTTGACATCTGATGTGATTGCATCTCAATCATTTTGGCTTTTACCCAGAAAGCATTTAACCAGCACCTACTGTATACATGAGGTGCTTGGGAGGGACTAGAATGGAGTTCTATTCCCTGGGCTTGAGGTTCTTATATTCTAAGTGGAGGAATGAAACATGTAGAGAAAAATTACAAACAATACGAAGGAAGTAGTTAAGAGTTCTACTTTCTAGATTTGTCTTCAAGTCTGAACTCTGCCTTTCACTATCTGTGTGGTCTTGGACAAGTTATTTATCCTCTCTGAGTTTCATTTCCCTCATCTATGAGATAATAATAACAATATCACTAGATTGTTGTGAGAATTAAAGAAAGTAACATATATGAAATCACCAAATAGAATGTGAAGTTTGAAGCAAATGTGGATGATGTGGGCTTGGTCAGGCAGGATCCTTGGAGGAGGAGGGGACTGACTTGGTGATGGGCAAGGCTCAAGAATGTGGGTGGCCCTGACCTCCACGTGGGACCTCTCTGGTCCTTATACCTTAGCAGGATCCAAACACCCAGCTCCCTTGAATCTTTAAATGTCAGGGCAGTGGTGGACCTAGAGAAACGAACCCAACCTCTCATGTTACAGAGACAGAAACAGACTTTCCAGAAGATTCTGGAAGGATGAGCTAAAACAGTGTGAAGCACTCTACGGAACTTCTGCACACATTCTAAGCCCTCCTGATTGGCAGAGCTGCTATTAGCTGACCAGCACCTTTTTCAAACAAGAAAAAGGGTTGGGGTTGCCAAAGGGTGACCAGCTTGGTGAGCTATCGGCAGCTTTTTGTGAAAGTGGTTGGCACACAGAAATGTCTGACCCTCTGACCCGGAGCCCTCAGGCACCCTCTGCAGACCCACCACCCACACAGAGGTGCTTAGACAAAGGCAGAAGCTCTGCTGCCTGCCCTATGTGCCTCTCTCTTCCCAGGCCCCAGCCTTCTCATCGCCTATTAAAAACATAAACACATGTTGCTCTGCTACTGCCATAGCCACTGGGAGTTCAGGAACAAGGAGTCGAGAGCCTTCTTCCTTAGAGCTCCTGGCCCAGTGAGAGTCAGGGAGAGAGTGGAAACAAGCAGGAAGGTAAGAAGTTGCTCCTCAGTGCAGGAAAAGGCACAACAGACTAGGGCCCAACTACTCGCACATGACAGCACAGAGCCAAGGTTTTCCTCAACAAAGCCAGCTCCACATCGTTTGAACAGGCTTTCAAAACTGGCCATTTGTTGGGCATGCCTTAATATGTATTCATGTTTTATCATGAGATACTTCAGGCATTTAAAAAACCACAGATTCAATGAACAACCTTGTACCAACCACCCAGCTTAAAATAGAAAGCTGATTGCATTCTCCTTTCTCTCAGTGGTAACCTCTCTCCTGAATTTGGTGCTTATCACTCCCTGGTGCGTTTTTATATTTTTATTGCATATGTACATATCTACAAATGACGTTTTGTTTTACATGTTTTCAAATTTTATATTAGTGTTACATCCTATATGGATCACTCCACAACATTTTTTGGTTTTGTTCAACATTCTATTTTTTTAGATATGTCCATGTCGATGCCTAAATCTCTAATCCCCTCATTTTCGCAGCTCCATAGTTATCATTCCATTGCATGACAACATCACAGTAGTGATCTGTTTTTCCTGGGGGTAGACACTTGGGGTGGGGAAGCAAAATCACTATGTCTGTCTATTAGAGTCCTCCAAGAAGCACACACCAAGATGGGATGAGATGTGCAAGAAATTCCTGTGAATGAGGAGGGAGGCGGAGCAGTAGTCAGGGAGAGCCTTCACTCTATAATGCAGGTCTGACATATAGGAAAGAAGTGTGAAGGAAGAAGGACTATGTTGAAAGAGCTTCTGACTATAGTGCAGTTCTAAGAGAGTCTCAGCTAGGCCAATAGGGAGTCTCCAAGCAAAAGCTGTCCATTAGAGGTGCCCATGAGAGACAGGAATGGCCCAGCCCAGCTCTGATACCCCTCTGTGCTCAGTCACTAGCTGGGAGCAGTACAGATGATGTAACACAATGGAGCTGAAGGTGAGACCGCCGGAGCATTTGTCAACCATCCTCCCCACAGTGGGTTCTCTTTGGTGGTGGTGGGGGCGGGTCCGAATGGGTCCATACCTTCCATGGATGCCATATCGTCCATGGGCAGAGAGTAAGCAGAGTCTTACTCTACCTAGGAAACTCTCATTCATGCATTAATCCCCCACCTTAAGAAAAAAAAAAGTTTGATGTTTGAGAAGGTCATCATGAAAGTGTCATCAAAGCTAGGTCCGGAAGGGCTGTTTCAAGCATCGCTACAGTCTCAGTGAGCCAATTCCATTTGCTTCTGGGTGACCACCTTGAGCTCTGTGGCCAGGGATCTACAGTCAAGTTCCCAAGGGGATCCTTGGTAGAGTTCTGGAGTCACGCAGACCTGCATTTCATTCTCATCTCTACCACTTGGTCATTTATACAAGTCATTTTGCTGCTGGAGGGCTCACTTTTCTCATCTGTGAATGAAGATAACCATACCTATCTCAAAGAATTGTTCCAGGGATTACAAGCAGTGATGTAAGTATAGTGTCCAACACACATAATCATTGCTTTAAAAAACACTAGTTCCTTCCCCTGTCTCTCTAGTCCATCGTTAGGGGTATAGAACCCATTCTTGGGAACAATCATTTTTCTCAAACTGAGAAATGTTTACAAACTTAGAGCCCTAGTTCTGCAAACCCCAGCTATCTACAGCAATCAGGGTGAATCGAAATGATCTCCACTGAACCTTCTTGTTCACACCCATCACTCTTTCTAAAGCAGCATTTGTGATTAATCTCACTCTAGGGCTAAATCGGTCCCAAGTGCTTCCAAGGCACTTGATAAAGAAGCTCTCTGATTTATAGCAAACACCATTATTGAGCGGTGGCAGGGAGAGGCCACGGGGGGATTTGTCTTGCTGGAAACTGTCCACTGGAGCCATTTCTTCTATTTTCCTAGATAAGGGCTCAATTTATTTCAAAGTAGATGAATGGGACCCATTTTTGGTTCCCTTGGTGGGATACGAAGAAGAGAGCAGTTGGACAATTTTTTAAATAAAGAGTAATACTTAATATTTTAAATTAAGGAAGCTCTTTACAGACATCAGGATTCGGCAGAAGACTAGGCATATAGCGGGTCCTCAATAAATGTTTGTGGAAGTATATTATCATCTCATGTAATCCTCATGGTGAAGTATAGCGAGTCCATTCTTCCCATTTGCGAAATGCAGAAAGTGAGGTTCACAGGTTAAAAACGGCAGAGCCAGGACTCTAACATAGACCCAGACCTGACCTTCACCAGTCACCACACCATCGCCCTCGGTGGTCCAGGAGCAGAGCCACCATACCTAGTGCTTGAGCACAGACACCTAAGACGCTATCTCAGAATGAAAGCTTGGGCAGCCAAGGCTGTACATTCTTTTTCATTGAGTCTTTGGGTCCATTTGGTTCTAGTCCAGAACATTTAAGGAACATTTGCCTCTCCTTACAGCCCCTCTTTCACACTTCTACCTACTCTGAGCCTGGCTCTCCTCTCTAACAAACCGTCTGGACGGTCGTTTTGTCTTTGCTTGAACATTTCCCATGACTTGAACATTTCCGGTAACCGAGAGCTTCCTACCTGGTGGAGCTGTCCATGGTTGAGACCTCTTCTTACCGGTATATTGCCCCATAATGCAATTCCCTGGACCTCAGACTTAGTCCCAGGCAGAATAATAGCCAGGAAATGCTTAGGCTCAGGAGACCTAGTTTGTGTCATGCCCTTTCCACTTACTTTGTGACACTGGAAAAGTTATTTAATGCATTAGTGAAATGGAACCAATAACATTTTAACTGAGCTCGACCAGGGGAGCGCTGTCTGTCTGTCCATGTGTCAGAGGGGTGGGAGGTGAGGAAGGCTCTCCAGCTTGCTGAGACATTTTAAATACTCGTTCAAAGAGAGAGAACTTACCAGCAGAGAACAGAGCACCAGGGCAGGTAATGCCTGATTCTTAATGTTATTTTGAGTAGAAAACAGGAGACTGTTGAAAAATCCATCTTATATTTATCTGTTGGCATTATCTGCCTTAAAAAGTAATCTCCTAAATAATTTGAGGCTGGGTGAGAAGTGTATCTCCTCTCAGATTTTGGCCCCAATTTGCCTTTGTAAATCAAATCATCTTTGGAAGTTACATGGACTATAAGCCACAAGGTTGAGAGGGAAAGAAAAATAGCCAGTAGTGACCAGTTACCATGTGTCAGGCCCCTACCTGCATAAGACCACTGCCTCCTCACAGGTGCTCTGGGGGGACTGACATTACAAAATATTTGGTAGCATGAAATTCGTCCTGGAAAGTGAAGTAATTTAACTAAGGTCTATCTTATTTGAAAGGTATTTCTCCACATCACACTGTATTTTCACCCATTATAAACCAACCAGCCAGCCAAAAAGCCAACCTACCAACCCCTAACATCTCCAGATGGCATTAACCTTTTGCAATTGGATGTCGAGTGTGACTTGACACGGTTAGCATCGGTAGCAGCTCTTTTTATACTCTTTGAATGTATCAATAATTTGAAATATTAAAAAATCCAAATAAATAAGTTTGTATGAAAAGAAACTCCAGTTTTTTATTCTACTGCTGCGCTTTGTAAAATCTGGGGTATTAAAAAAATTAAATCCCGAGTAGAATAAAGGAATCGAGGAAAAAGCAAGCGAGTGCAAAGGGTTAATCCGGGGTCTACAAGCTTGAAAGGGTGAAATGGTCCAAACCATGAGGTCTGTCTCTGGGCTCCAGTCTCTTCATTCATACATGAGGTGGGACAGTCATAGCCACTCATAGAACTGTTGCACGCATCACACCAGCGCATGCATGTTAAGTGCCTTCGGGGCCGGGTTTGTAGAAGGTCTCAGAAATGAACCATGGCCCTTATTACTGCTCTAGTCACTGATCATGTTGTTAGTGGCTGCATCGCCAGGGCAATCAGACCTGAATGACCCTGCAGAGCACATCTGAGCCCTGAGGAGGCTTCTCCAAGACTGGTTTGTCTTCCCACTCATGCTGCCTTCACATGTCAGCTCCCGACAGATTGCTGTGTGTGGACGAGGTCAGGAAGTGTTCCTCACAATCTGTCTGGCTGTTAAATAAGCTCCTTCTCCTGGATGAGCGGTCACGTGTGTGCAAACACCACTTCATGCCTGGGCTATGATTTCCAAGTCAAAACTCTGCTGCATGGGTGTCTATGAGGTCACTGCGATCCAGAGCCTATGAATCACAGATAAGAGGTTCAAAGCGTGAGGATGCTCTAGGCCTGAAAGGGAAATGATTAGCTATTGTACTCAAGCATGTGTATTGCTATCTGGGCATCAGAGGATCACTTTGCATGTCACCGTCATTAGAAGAGGTGGTACTGTGAAGGGACAATAAGCAACTCATGCCCAATACCATAGTTTACAAGCCCATTTATACCTGAGCTTACTGTTACTTCCTCAAAACAACCTGGAGAACTAAGGATTATTAGCACTATTTGCTAAATAACCTGAGCCAGTTATTTCACCTCTCTGAACTTCAGTTTCTTCACCTATTAAGTTGGGTTGTTTTGGCATTCAATAATAATAATAATAATGTTTGATAGCTAACTTCACAGTTTGGGTTCCCCCAAAAGCAGGCCCTTAGGCACTAGGTAAGGTAGACAGGCACTGGGTGGTTTATCTGGAAGTGATCTCAGGCAGCACGCATGAGAAAGTGAACAGAGAGAAAACAACCAATGTAATATGCACTAATGAGTGCTTTAAAACTATGAGCAACTGAGGGGACCCACAGGGGAACCTCAGACAAACTGTGGAACACACCCTAGAATCACCTCAGGAGAATGAGACATTTACCTACTGACTCTGACCCCCCACTGGTTGGGGAGCAGGGGGCAGTTAAGCCCTCTGCACTTCTGGGGATGTCCCTTCTTGTGGCTGGGTGAAATCCTGTGGTGCCCGAGACATCCCTCAGGAGAGAAGAAATAAGCAAATAGGGTTAGTGAGTCATTGGAGAGTGCAGACTGGTGGGGTTTTTCTATACCCTGCCACGGAGTGGTTGTGGGTAGAGTTGAGGCTTACAGAACCCTGGATACTGAGAGGAGGGTGAGGTGTAGAATATCCCTGGGTGCATGGGTAAGACTTTTACCTTTGCTATATCATTAATAAAGTTCACTCCAAAACTATCTCAAGCATTCAAATAACTCCTATGGCTTGTTTGATAGTATTCATTCATGTATACACATTCAGTCACTCATTGGACTTGAATTCATTGAGCACTTACTATGTGCCAATTTGTATCCCTGATGGCTTCTGGGCCTTTGTCATGAACACCTTTCAGTTCATTGGTTGGTTCATTGTAAGAGATCAGTTTTGAGAAATGGTGTTTGAAGATGTGATCCGGGAAAGTTGCAGGGGTTACGGAGCAGGAGAAAAGCCTTGGGCACTAGAACAATGGAAGGACCCCAAATAAATGTTTCCCAAGTTGCCCCGACAATTGCTCTCAGGCTCTGTGTGTGAATGTGCTGAAGTCGGTAAAAGCACAACCCTAGTTGAGTTCCTGGACTATCTATATGACCTTAGCCAAGTTACAGGGCCCTGTGAGCCTCCATTTCCTTATCTACTAACTGGGGGGAAACCCATGCCTTGATGAGCTGTTGTGAGAATTAAAAGGAAAGAAAGGTTGTGGTATCTTATCCTTAGCTCCAATTCTCCAAGTCCATCATCTGGAGAATGGGCTGGCCATTCCAGGAAAAAGTTGACCTTATTTCTCTTGATTTAAGCATCAGAATCAGGAACACTCTCTAGTGTTCTCTGCGAGCATTATGGGATTAACAGAATAACTAGGTGAAAGGTACATACACTCATAAACCAGATTAAAATAAAACGTGCTACAAAGAAGTTTCCCCTTTTCTCCCACTTGAGTAAGAGCAGATCATCATCAATTCTGGGTTGCATCCGATCAGGCAAATGGCCTTGCATTTGGAAATGACCTCTCCTAACACTCTCACAGGCCAGACTAAGCAATGCTGGAATATAGAGACATCATGGGTGCAGCACTGCAGATGTTGTAGAAAGCATATACACATTACTTAAAACCCATAAGGATGCTGGGAAGTAAGTAGGGCAAATGCTACTGTCCCGTGTCCCCAGAGAAAAGAGTAAGACTAGTCCCGCTGCCCTTGATTCTCTCAAGGCTACTATACCATCTGAGGGGAAGAGTTGTGGAAAAAATTATATTCAACCTATTTTTTTCTGTGCCAAGATAAATTACTTTTAAAAATATATCCTTAAATATAGGATAACAGAACCCTTAAGTAGACCACCATCCATCATCCCTAACCTACAAAAATATGGTTATACTTTAATATATTGGTCAAAATTAATACATGTAAATTTTATTTTCTTTTATATTCTGAAGAGAGAAAAAAGGCAAATCTGATTTTAGACCCATGCTGCATAGGACAAGGCCCCAGGCCCCTCATGATCTATAAAAATGGTATTGGGAATCTGCCAGGTATGCTTAGCAGTTCACAAAGCCTAACTAAAAATTTTGTATTTTTCTCTCACATAATTAGGCTACCCAGACTAATTAAAATCACAAATTTTCCTTGTGGGCTGGAATTTTGGTAACTTCACATGATGAGCAGAGGTCCTGATAGGCCTGTGATGATATCACAGAAATTCGGAGACCTGCAAGCAGGCGCACACCAACATATGCCCCATGCCCAACTAGCTCAGCTCCTAACTGCCAGCACAGCAAGAGATCATGGTTATGAGTACCTGGTCACGAGTCGACTCCAAACCTTCAAGACAGAAAACGTTACAGGGTAGAAGTCCATGCACAGAGAGCCAGGGAATGTAAAAAGATTCCCTGGTGGTTAAAGGCGAGGAGCTGAGGACTGGTGGTTAAAGGCCTTGCTGTGAGGATTGTAGGTTTTCCGGTGGAAGTTAGGGGGCAAGGGGTAAGGGTAGAACACAGATAGGGTTTTTTTTTCTAGTAATGAAGTTAAGAGATATTTCTGACCACAGATTAAGGAACTCTCTAGAGCCTAATACACACACATTAACAGATGATAAACAGGAATTTTATCCTTCATGTATGTGAACATATGTGAATGGAAATTTTTACCACCTGTCCTAGACCATTAAAATGAGTGCTTTTAAATTAGGGGGCAAAGGGTATTAGCCCTGCTGTTTACAAGTGAGGGTGAAGGGAAATGAACACTCTCCGTTCCCACGTCCTTTATGAGATCTGCCCACTGGAGTGGCAGTAAATGAATCAAGAGCACAGACCTTGCAGTCAGAAGATGAGGGTCTGAATCTCAGTCCTGCCGTTACATGCTGAGCAGTGCTGGGCACACAGCTGCTTAATATTCTTGTGCTTCGTTTTCCAACTGGAAAACGGAAGCAATACTTCCCTCTTCAAAGAATGTGGTATTGCCGAAAGAGCACTGGATTACAATCAATGAATCCGTTCCTTCCAACCCCATTCTGCCATTTACCTGAAGTGCACACTTGGATGACTTGCCTAATTCCTCCCAGCTTTAGTTTTCTCCCCCAGGAGTCAATAACACCACCTGTCCTTCCAATCTCATAGGTTGATTTTGAGGAAAGGAGGTAATTCAGGTGGTGGTGTGGAGGTGGATATCTTGGAAGTGGTAAAGCAAATAGGTTCATGCAAATGTATTATCATATCAATGTAAAACTTAGGCTACATTTCCTTGCTCAGATTAAATGTCATTTCAGAGCAAATCTTCAAGGAATTGTGTTTCTCAGCCTGCTGACAGAGGTAAGTGGTAAGGGGTTTCTAGTCGTTACTTAGTCGAGTCTGCGGCTGCATGTCTCCCACCATCCTCAGCAGCTCTGTTGGGTGGTGCTGGCTGTACCCATCCTCAGCATAAGCCCATCCCCACCCTGGGGTGGCTCCTGGGGTGCTCCTCAGAAGGCGCAGTTGGTGTTGAAGGCTTTGTTTCAATAGTGCCCAGGTGAGTCACACCTCCCACCTGGATGTGAAGGAACCACATATGCTGGGAGCTGCCCACAGCCATCTTGACATCATCTGGGAAGAGTGAAGCCAGAGCTGAGAACAACTGCAGAGAAAAGAGCCATTGCTCTGCCGATCTCATGGTCCTCCACTACATTGTGTCCGATGCTGGTGTCCTCCCAGGCTTTTCTGTTAGATGAGGCAATAAATTTTCTTGATTGATTTTGAGTTGCTTTTTTTTTTTTTGCTGTTCTTGCAAGTAATATCATCTTAAGGAATAGGAGCATGTAACTGTGAGCAAGTCTCATCAACCCTCTAAAAGGCAGTTTCCTGATCTGTAACGAGGGGCAAAATAACCCCTGTCCTATAGAGGGTTGCAGTGAGGCTCAATAGTGCTTGAAAAGTGCTTGGCACAAAGCTTGGTACAAAGAAAGCATTCGATAAATTGTGGCTATTTTTAGTTTGGCGTTCCAGACACTGTGCTAAATGCTTTAGTACATCATTCCCCTTAATCATCACGTATGACCAATCGTATGAGGTAGGATTTATTATCCCCATTTCACAAATGAAGAAATGAGGGTTAGAGTTTAAGTGATTTGCCCAGGGTCCTGTAGCTACCAAGAGGCAGAAATGTCACCGAGTATGGTGTTTCTCTTTTTTTTAAACCTTTGAACAGATGATTGATGTTGACTCTACAGTATCAGTAAAATATTAATTGATGCCTGTAATGTGCCGAAAAGTGTTAGGTATTAGGGACAAAGCCATAAATACACATGCTCTCATTGAGTTGAGTTTCAGAGGATACAGTCTTACAACTATCTGTATTAGAAGAGATACTAGATTGAATGTGTGCCTTGGATTTACTGGCATCATGCTCTTAAAACTGAGCTAACCAGCCAACATCTGCATCCTATGAGCACATGAAAAGCAATTAAGTTATGCAACTAAATGCAGAACATACAGACGTCATTTCCATATACAGCTTAAAACGCATGCACACATACTACAACCCAATTGCTATTTAATTTCTCCTAAAATCCTGAGCTAAAATGTTACATTTATTGATTCATGTTGTTGTTGTTTAAAAAAAAAAACTTCATATGCACTATTAAGGTATTACCTCTCTATTTTCTCTTTCTGACATGATGTCAACTTGCATATGTTTTCAAGAAGTCTGAACAATACAATTAGATGTGACAATACAATGGACGAAAACCAGTCTAGGGTCTCCACTGCACTGTGTCCTTGGGAAATCTACAGGGAAATCTAATGGTGTGTTTTACTGTTTACCTCTAGGTGACATTCTCCAGTTGTCTGTACGTGTTACGGAGTGCCTGGAGAAGAACTCCAGTCTCTGGGATTGTAAAGAGCAACTATACGGAGAACAGTTCATCTGAACCTCCTCCTTCCAAGTGTTCACGTAGTGTCCTACGTGATCAAGAAATTCATTACAACCAACCTATACAGTAAGCCCTGAAAAACAAATAGGCTCTAAGCTAGTCTTCTTAACAACTAGGTAAATATTTTGTCTTAAGAAAATGTAACAGCGTCAGGACATTCCCAAATGAGAAGTCACAGGCTTTCTGCAGGCAGGAGAGAGGTTCCTCTCTCCTTCCCTGCCTACCCCAGTTTTCATGAGCATTTACACAGAAGGGTCTGCGAGAAGGACATGGAGAATCACCTGCAGGAAGAGGCGTTTACCTGTATTGAAGCCCTACAATGAGGAAACTAGCAAACAACTGAGAACAGAGTTTGTTTCTTGTCTTTTGCTAGATTAGTTTTTAGAAATCTGCGAGTCATGGAAATGGACAGACGACTATAGCCAGACAGGTCTAGCTTGCTCTTTCTAGCTGAGAGACATTTAACCTTGCCAAGCCTGTTTCTCATTATAAAATGAGAATAACAAAATTTACTTTATAAGGTTGTGGAATAAATGGGCTCAGTAGGTATTCAACAAAAGATAGTTTCTTTCCCTTTCATAAAATCTCTAAGAAACTACTTAATATAATGTGTTTCAAGCGAAATGTTCCTCTTAGGAATATAGCCTCAACATCACTAGACTTCACCAGTTTGAAAATATAAATAATACCATATAAATAAGAACACATTTAAAAACTTATTTCCACATTTATGTAATACTAGTGATCCGGTGCACAGATTCATGCACATTAAAAGGAAATTAATTAGAAGGTGGCCCAGATGGGCTGGACACGCCCTGGAGCCAACCTCCCAGGGTCCTTCCCCAACATCTGCAGAGTGAGCGGGTTCCCTCCGGCAGGTGGGATCCCTCGGGCTGGCCTGCAGGGATCGGGCCGAAACTGGGCTGAAATCGGCTCTCCAACATCCCCGGAGGGGCCCGGAGTGCAAGAAGGCACTCTGCAAAGTTGCTGCCATACAAGGTGTGGAACACAAACACAAGTGTGCAGTAAACCAGATTCAGGGCTGACAGTGCCCCAGCGACAACATAACCCATGCCTGAAAGTGGAATCGCACAGCCCCACAAAGGAATCGGGCTCCCTCCTCTCTGGTCTCAGGGTGCACCACCCGAGAACCGCTGCTGCCAAGTCACTGCAGCTCAGCAGTTCCTGCGTTGAGCGTCTGCCCCCTGGTGGTCAGTGCACATCATAGCGACCCGTCGGACGGTAGGAGGGACACTTAGCATATTAGCCTTTTATATACATAGATAGTAATTTCTGAGTGTCACTAGGGATGTGACTTGTGCTCTTCCCTCAACATTGAACTGGGAGCTGGCTGCTCAAGGAGATCAACCTAGGGGCACAACCATCTCCTGCCTCTCCTGGTACAGCCCTGCACCGGGGCTGCTTCCCTTGAGAACCTGAGACTCCCAAACAGTAGCATCATCAAGGAGCCAAAATGACATGACTTTCCCTTGAGACGTCAGGCACCAGAAGCACACTGTGTCTCCCAGGAAAGGACCCGCTCTCCCCTGTGTCCCTCACTCTATCACTCGGACCACAAATAAAATCACCTACATTTTCCTATGAACACAGCTTCTTCGGCTTCTGCCTGTAGTCGTTTTCCTGTGCTGTCCGTAGTAAGCACCAGGGAATTCTCTCTCCCAAAGCCTCTACTCCATATACTCTACCCCAATGCAAACCAATCTCTCCAAACAGGTGCTTGACTGTCCAGTTCCCAGTCCATCCTAACCATCCAGACTCTGACACCCAGTTTAGGCTCAGCCGGAGGAGCCCTCTCTACATAACAATTACTCCGCTTTCTGGTTTCTCTCCACTAGACGTCTGCCTTCCAAATCAAAAGCAAGTGTAAAACAGGGTAAAATGTGTAATATAAATTTATTCTGCAACATATTTTAAAATAAATTAGAATACATCAATATTTCATGAAAAATATCTAGAAGAATTTAGATACATGATATATACATGATTTGACTGTGAATATCAATTTTTTTTTCAATTCAGTTTTCTAAAGTCACATGAAATGATAAGGATTGCTATATTCTTCATATATCCATTGTCTCACATATTTCAATTCAACTGCTAGTTCTTTTCTCAATTTTTTATGCTCCTGGTATTTGCTTCTGTTTTCCAATGGGAAGAGGATCCACTTTCTGTTTCTCAGCAGTGGTACTTAGGTCCTTTTTCTCTGATTCTTGAAGAAAATCCTTCATGGCGAGTTTGAACACTAATCGAGGGTCTGGCTCAGAAAGTGGTGGGCAATTGCAGGTCTCTCTAATTTCAAGAGCCTATAGAGAAGGAATACAACAGAATACAAAAAGAACACAAAGCAAATATACACATACATTTATTAACATTATTCCAATAATTCTTAGAATACTCTATGCAAAATAATAAAATGTAAGAATACACTGTATTTTTAATAAACTATATCTTAATGACAACACATAAAAGAGAACCACAGACAAATTCGCGGTAAATAGTTACATTTTCACAAGTTGTTCACATAATAAAATATTTGGAAAAAACAACGGCATCTGCAGTGACCGCCCAGTGTCCCACTGGGAAGAAGCAAGATCTCTTTGGTTTCAGTCAAACCAATCCTGACAAGTGTTTGGATTAGAAAAGATCTGAAGACTATGAGAGATAGTTTTCAAGAAAGAGAAGAAAAAAAACAAAACAGAGAACAGATGTCTGCGCATACTGAAGGAAGGGATACGCAACAGGGGCCTCTGCTTCGAACCTGAGGCTAACAGCCTAGGGAAGCAAATAACCTAAGCAAAGCCAATCATGACCATTTTAACTCCAGAAAAACAGAATGCCTCAAGGAAAGGAAAAGAGTCGCAGCACACATGGCTCAGCAGTGTCAGGTGCACAGTATTAGACAGAACGTGAGAGCGCCACGTGCCACACCGGAAGGGGAGCAGGACACCTGTGCGTGCTGCACAGGGTGTGATGGTGACGGGGAAGCTTGATGCTCATCCTCTAGGGAAAGGGAAACGGATGATGCCTGACACGGAACGTTAGGAAGTAGTGCTACGTAGGATGATAGGAAATATAAAAAGAATACTTTAAGAAGGTTGAAACTGAAGGCAGGGTAGGGGGCTGCTGCTTTAAGGAACTAGCCTTAGAAAACTATGTGATTCTTTAAAGTAGGTCCATGGATGACTGTAAGACATAAAAACTAAAAAAAAAAAAAAAGTCTTAATATCTAAAGGGTTTTAAAAGAAACATATTTAGGGTAAAAAAAAAATAATTTCATTTTATAATACCTCTAACTTTTTTATAGTCATGCATGTTACGGGAAATAAATAAAGCAAGGAGAGGCAGTCAGTGCTTGGGGGATTAACAAGGTCTTAGAAAGAATGGCCAGGCAAGCTCTCATTGATAACATCATGACTTTGGGAAGAGGGGGAAAGACCTGAGGCCATGAGAGACCAGGCCATGCGGTACCTAGGAGAGGAGTGCCCAGCAGGCAGGCTGTGGCAATAGCAGCAGCAGCAGCAGCAGTAGCAGCAGCAGCAGCAGCAGCGAGCAGGGCACTTGGATGGGAGCTGCCTGAGCGCTGGGAACAGGGAGGGAGCTGGTACAGCTGCGGCAGAAGGGATCTAGTAGGTAGGAGCAGATGACGTAGGGTCTGTTAGGGCATGGTAAAGACGGTAGGTTTTACTCTGAGCAGGCCTGCCCCAGATATCTGTGGGGTCCATTGCAAGCATGCAGATAGAGGCTCAGACACCATGTGTTTAAATATCTAACAGCTGTAAGTCAAGCTAACGAAGTACTACATAAAATATGTTCTATTCTCCCACACTTTCAAAATGACTCTGAAGGCCAGGTCCCAAAATTAGAATTCTTGAATTTTGGGACGTCTAAGGTTGGGGGGAGCCTACCCCAGCTCCTGCCACTGGCTTGCTGTCCACTCCCTCTTTCTCCCCTCCCTGGCGCACCTGCACTGTGAGGGGCCTTGTGTGCGTGCGTCCAAGGGAAGAGGGTCCTCGCAGGCCCTGGAAGCAGGCTCAGAGTGTTTGGGCGAGGAACTGCATTACCTTAAGACCCAGAGTGCCCCATGGTGGGGCACAGGTTCTTAGATGGGTGTATTCCCTGAGGTTCCACAGAACAGGGGAGCATGCAGCCAGAGGCAGCCAGAAAGGGGTCTTGTAAATGGATGAAGTCAGGGCAGGAACTTGAGTCTAGCAGCACTTCTGACTCCAAATGAGGCTATGAGTTACCAAAATAAACTAAAGAGGAAAAAGTGTTCAAGTGAAATTCCTTGGTAGTAGGGTCTTGTCTCAATTTTCCTTGTATTTCACATCTTGCATCTATTGAGTGTGTTAAATAAATGTTCCTTAAAGTAAACTGAACTTGGAAAAAACACACAAAACAAAACAAGAAAATATTTCCCAACTATGGCACTAAAGTAAAAAAGAAAGGCAGACCCCCGGCTAAATGGTGACCTGTCTGGACCAGAATACCTTTGAGAGTGAAAGGAGATGCTTATTGATATTGACACTGAGTCATAGGCATACACTGAGACTGTCCTGGCAAAGTCGGGACACTCAGTCTATTCCTGCTTTAATGCCTTTATAACCACAGTGACATATTTTTCCAGGTGAGAAGCCAAACTGTCATGGCTGTCACTTCACAGGCCTAAGGCCTGGGCTGGTATCAGTCAGCGGGACAAGCGCGGAGCCCAGCAGGAAACAGCTGGCACAGCTGAGCTTAGCCATGGGAGATGCAAAGCAGCAAAGGGAAGAACAGAATGTCATCTCCTAGAATCTTGTATATTCAGTAAAAGCTCTTCTCTTCCCCTTACGTTCTCTTTTCAATCTTTTCACAGTTAACAAACATTTAGAACACCACTGTGAGTAAGGTGCTAGGGACACACTGGTCAGAAAAGGCGGTCATGATCCCTGCCTCATGCAAATTACTGGGCATTTGAAGTGTTTTTATAGTGTTGACTGGCTTTTACAAATTATCCTATGGAAAGCTTTATTTAAATAAAAGATGCTATTTTTAACCTCCATTTGAAGTTTGCCCCCAAAGTAGAATGATCTGATAAAAGAGTAAGAACAGATAATAATATTTGTTAGATAGGACCAAACTACTTTCTGCCAGAAAGGCTTTACCAACTTACAATGTCACCAGCATACAGGCATACCTGAGTTATTCATAATTTGTAAAACAGTATTCCATGATTTTTTATCTATAGAACCACATAATTTCAAACCTCAGCATCCTTAGCACGCATCAGATAAATTTACAAATGAGGAGACTCAGACCCAGAGAAGTTAAGTGACTGGCAAGGAACAAACACCTGCTCAGCGAATGTTTATAGCAGCTTTATTCATAATTGCCAAAACGTGGAAGCAACCAAGATGTCCTTCAGTAGGTGAATGGAAAATTTGTGTTATAGCCAAAGAATAAAATATTACTTAGCGCTAAGAAATAAGCTCTCACGCCATGAAAAGACAGGGAGGAATCTTAAATGGAAAAAAAAAAGCAAATCTCTGGAAATCTCTAGAGGTTACATATGTATGATTCCAAGTACATGACATTCTGGAAAAAGTGAAACTATGGCAATAGTAAAATAATATCAGTGACTGTCACAGTTATGGGGGACAGAGGGATGAATAGGCAGTGCATAGAGTATTTTTAGGGCAAGGAAACTACTCTATATGATATTATAATGATGAATACATGTTATTACACATTTGTCAAAATCCACAGAATCTACACCAGCAAGAGTGAGCCCTAATGTAAACGATGGACTTTGGGTAATGATGTGTAAGTGTAGGTTCACCGGCTGCAACAGATGCACCCTCGTGGGCAGCATTTTCACGTGGGAGACTGTGTCTACGTGGAGGCAGGCAGGGGGTATATATGGAAAACCTCTGTAACTTCCGCTCAATTTTGCTGTGACACTAACATTGCTCTTAAAAATAAAGTCAATTTTAAAAAGCTGGCAAGGAAGTAAAAAGGCTTAGAAACAAGGGATTATAACCTGCTTTTGTTGTTGTTTTCATTTTTACTGCATTTGCACGACATGATTTTATTTTAATGGTTTTTTGACACCACATTATACATTTCTTGTGTAAGTCTCTTACGGAATAAATGTAGTTTGGAGATGTCTGAGCTACATTAATTACTAGGAAAACTATATATTCTTCATAAAGGCATTCTATTAATATTTCTTCGTGTGTGAACTGTTTCTCTCCTCCAACTATCAAGCCGAGTCCTGTTACGGATCAAATACATATTTATCAAATCTTCATCTATTTTGCATAGAAAGATTTTATCAGACATTACTGGTGAAAAATTTTTTTCTGCTTTTTAAACATTCCTTTCCATATTTATTTTATTATATTTCGGTGTCAACATCTTTATTTTCATAAATGTAAATCCATCTTATTAAATATACCTTCACCTCTTTAAAAGTGAGCAACATTTTCCCACTGTACAGCTAGAATATGCCTTCCCATTTTACTTTGTTTTCTGTGTTTAACTTCATGCACTGCACATAATAGGCACTTAAATGGATGCTGAATTTTAAACAAGCATTTACAGAACACAAGCTATGAATAAATCATTATGACAAATGTCATAGGAAAAACACTCTTAAGAGTTTACAGTGTAAGAGAAGGCAGGAATGTACTCCATTAACAAGAATATACAGCTCTAAGAATCCCAAGGAAGACTTGGAATTAAATATGGAATTGGCCTAAAGATTCCAACCAGAGGGAAAGGAACCAACATTTACTGTTCACTTTTGCTGTGCCTTGCATGGTGCCAGGTATTTTAAAACGTTATCTAAACTGGTGCTATCACATGAACTATGTCCATGTCTGGTGGAAGGCAACTGATTGCCTTATGAGTGGACCGTTTTTGCGCCTGTTTATAAGCTCATTTCAGCATCCCTCAGAGCCTGCATGCCGATGGTTACTGAAGTCTCCTTTGAGCTAGTGGTGACATATTACAGGCTCCCTCCTAACTCCTTTCCTTTCCTTTCATAAATGTTGATCCTGGTGTAGAATACTTATCATTAAAGTGTCTTATGAGGGAAGGAGGAGAGGAAAGAGAGGAGGAGGCAGGACCTCACCACCTCCAACGCACAAGAATGTACGTAAAACACCCAGGAGACACTGCTATCTCAATGTGACAGGTGAAGCAAAATGAAGTTTAGGGTAGGGAAACTCCTTAAACTTGTGTGGCTGGGTCAGATTAAAACCCAGGACTCTTAAAACTACTATTTTTACAGTACTTCCTAAGAATATCCTTTCCCATTACCAACTATTAATTTGCTACATGCTCAATTTCTACATTTGCCAAATTTCTATGGGGAAGCAGAACCACTACTCAATTGTATTGCCCAGTTTTCTACATTTGACCCAATATTACATTACTTATCTCTCCTACTGTTACACACCACACAATCCTTCAGCAAATATTCTCTAAGCATCTCAGAAACGGTCACAGGCACTAAGGATATAGCAATAAACAGGGGCCTTACATTCCAGGGGAAGAGACAGACAATAAACAAGTAAAGGAAATAATTTTTGTAAAGCAGATGAAGAAATTAAGCAGTGCACCGTGTTTAGATAGTAACTATAGGACACCACAAAGAAGCAATCAGATAAATCTAAAATGTGGGGCTCGATTTATTCAACAAGTCAATGATGTATTAAAAAAAACAACAACAGGGTGGGCGCACTGCTCTAAAGTCAGAGAGACTTAAGGGACACAGCAACCAAATGCAATGTATGGGTCTTGATGGATCATGATTTGAACAAACCAATTGTAAAACTATCTTCTGAGGCAGAAATTTGAATATGGATAGAATTTTATTAAGGAATTACTATTAATTTTCTTAGATATGTAATGGAAAAAAAAGGATACTTTCTAGAATGAATATTGAACTAATTAGGAAGGAAAGCCCTCATGTCTGGGATTTGCATTAAACTACTTCTGGGTAGCCCTAGCTGGTTTGGCTCAGTAGATAGAGCATCTGCCTGCAGACTGAAGGGTCCCGGGTTTGATTCTGCACAAGGGCACATGCCCAAGTTGTGGGCTCGATCCCCAGTGGGGGGCGCAAAGAAAGCAACTGGTCAATGATTCTCTCTCATCATTGATGTTTCTGTCTCTCTCTCTCCCTCTCCCTTCCTCTCTAAATAAAAATATATTTTTTAAAAAATACTTCAGAGTAAAAAAACAAAAAAATCAGAGAAGGAACAGAAGAAGCCTGTGTACAAAAAGGTTGATTCTAATGAATGTGATTGAGAAATGGGGATTCATTAAATTATTCTCTACTTTTATATGTGTTTTTTAAAAACTATAATAAAAAGTTAAGTTAAAATAATTTTTCCTAAAAGAAAAAAACCTTTTACCAGAAGAATGGGGGATGGGGGTGGGAGGAGGTAGAGGAGGGCAAAGGAAAGCAAATTGTGATGGAAGGAGACTTGACTTGGGGTGGTGAACACATAATACAATATACAGATGATGTATGATAGAAGTGTATACCTGAAACCTATAAAACTGTATTAAGCAATGTCATCCCAATAAATTCAATTATATTTAAAAAGAAAAAGAAATAAAAAACCCTTTCCCCCCGTCTTCCCTTCTATCCCATTTTTGTATATCTGTGACTTCATCCTTGATTTTACATCTGTATCTTGAGTTCTAAATGGCCCATGAGAGGTTTAAATGTTTCTCTTAAAACATGAAACATCCTTTTACACCCCCTCTATTTCCAACTCTTTCCCTTAATTTCTGAAGGCAAGCATATACTTTTCAAAAAGCCTAAGATTTTAGCATCAATAACCTCAATCCTAAAACTCAATAGATTCAATGGAAATTAATGAGAATAGTTGGTTATTACTTTAAGAGAGAAAAAAAAAAGAAAGAAATACAACAAGAATAATGCCTGTGTGGTTGCTTAAAAATAACAAAACAGCCTGGCTGATGTGACTCAGTGGTTGAGTGTCAACCCAGGAAACAAGAGGTCGCTGGTTCGATTCCCAGTCAGGGCACATGCCCAGGTTGTGGGCTCAAGGAGACAGCTGAGAGATGAGATGTTTCTATCTCTCTATCCCTTTCCCTTCATCTCTCTCTAAAAATCAATAAAACATAGTTTAAAAATAAATAAATAAAAATAACAAAACAAAAACTTCTGTTTATATAGGGTGTCCCAAAAAATGTACAGCTAATAACTAACTTAATTTTGAAAATGAACTTTATGTTAATAAACACTGACTTTATAATCATTTAGAACGTGTATACATTTTGGGGGGACACCCTGTATGTTAGTCTGACAGATGATTTGACTTGGTATCTTCACTTGAAAGGTAAATAAATGACAATAGGAAAAACAAAAACAGAAAACTGTGGAAGACTGTGATATGGGCAAATAAGATCATTGGGTGTCCTGTCGAGTGCATCCCTGGGTGTTATCTCCGCCTTTCATGGTCTCAGAGCTATTGTACAACTCTGTAAGTTGTAGAAAACTGATAACCATGCAAATGATGTTTGTCCATGTCTGGTGGAAGGCAACTGATTGCCTTATGAGTGGATCGGTTTTTCCCCTGTTCGTAAGCTCATTTCAGCATCCCTCAGAGCCTGCATGCCGATGGTTACTGAGGTCTCCTTTGAGGTAGTGGTGACATATTACAGGCTCCCTCACTAGTAAGTTAAGTAAAATCGCAGGTATGGTTCATTTTATATTTATATGTCATGATTTCACCTTTAAAAATTTTTCTTCCACTAACTCATTTCCTTTCCTTTCATAAGCTGCAGTGGAAACTGAAGTCGGACTAATTTTTGAAGTGGTCTAAAATAATTAAATGTAAATGACTAGGAATTTTAAATAAATATATTAAAATGAAGGCCACCTTGACACAGGCCAATTGTCCTCTGAAATAAAATAACAGGGAAAAGTTTTCGAATGAAATTGTACAATCAACCACTCCGAACATGAGAATAACATATTAAGAAGTGGCTGTATTTATTCCCAGTAACAACTAAAGTACTCGTGAAACAACTGCTAATACACACCAGGATTCTTGCAGGTACTACATGTCAAGAGAAACTGCAATTACTTAGTCATAAAAACTAAACTATAATAATTAAGTTTTTTAAAAAAGGAAAAAAATTAATGCCAGAGAAGTTTCATGATCAGATTAAAAGCTTCCTATGAAAATAGGAACCAAGACATTTCAAGGGGGGGAAAATCACCTTCATTTTTTCCCCCTTTTCCTCTAAAAGCTTTTTTTTTCTAATAGCCCATTCATTTTCAGCCTCAAGTAGATACACATCATGTGTACCATAATATTTTTTAAAGGTTTTAGACAATGTTACTGTCAGGCTTCCTGGCTTTATATGATTCAGAGGCCAATTCAATTACAGTAGCTGCTATATTTCCCTCTTCCTCAACACTCTCCCTGTCAGAGAAAATGAAATTCTGTAAGGTGAACGGTATATGTTTGTGTACATTGGCCAAGAACGACATTTCACTTCAGTGTTAAGCACTCTCACATGTTCTATTTACGGGATGTGTAATATTAATGATTTATGTATTTACACTGTCCAATTATAAATGCATAAGAATGATTTACATATGAGTTCAAACTCCCAGCTTCCTGAAAGTTTAAAGAATTCAAAATAAGTGAGAATAAAATGAATATATTGACAGCCAGCCACTGAGTGGTTCTGACATCTGAAAAACTGAATGTAGTAAATTAAATGTTTCTCCTATATATTTTATCACTCTCCATCTCCTCACTCCACCCCAAGGAAAAGATGACAAAGAATTGGTGAGAGAAGTAGAAAATAAAAAAATTCAGTCTAAATTCAGTAGTAAAATAAATCTTTCAAGTGACTTTTTACCCTGGATTATCATACAATTTTCCTTATTCACATATAAATTTTCACATATAAATATATTCATATTTATAACATGTAAATATTTATAACAATCCTTATAGAGTATAAAAAGATATCTCTTTTAAGGACAACTTATGGTTTACACAATTTTAAATTCTGAACAGTGCAACTATAATTATAAAACTGTCATACTACTAAACATCAACAGGTTGATATAACATCTGTTCTTCAATATTTCACCCAAGTTGTTATGGTAACCAAAATATGTGGGATATGCGTTTCCTAAATTTAACTGTTATTTCAAGTAAATAAAATTATATCATCTTATTAACTACAAATAAAATCATTACTACAACCCTATATTTATCCTTTTTAAACGCTAGTGGATCACAGGATTATATTTAACTAGGCTTTTACACATGCTTTACCTCAGAATTCACATTTAAAAAAATAGCAGGAATATTTTCTACTTTGGGGACATTTTCTTGATTTAAAAATAAAGCAAAAAAAGGAATTAGTCTGGCCCAGCTGGCATGGCTCAGTGGTTGAGCGTCGATCTATGAACCAGGAGGTCAGTGTTTGATTTCCGGTCAGGGCACATGCCTGGGTTGTGGGCTCGATCCCCAGAAGGGGAAGTGCAGGAGGCAGCTGATCAATGATTCTCCTCATCATTGATGTTTCTACCTCTTTCTCCCTCTCCCTTCCTCTCTGAAATCAATAAAAAAAAAATTGTTTTTTTAAAAAAGGAACTAATCTGTTTCTAAACATTATTCTGTACTAAAGTACTCCAAAATTATGATTATAGTATTTTGTAAGAACTGTTTTTGCATCCTTTGTAGGTCAGATCCTGGTACTCCTCTAGTCCTCTGCTGAAACCCTCCCCTGGGGTCCTATCTCTGAACAAAAGCAAAGTCCTCACAGGGGCTTCAAGGCCTGCACCCTCACTTCCCCTTGCTCACTCCATCCAAGCACACCAGGCTCACTCCTGCATCAGAGCACTGTACTCTTTCCTACCCTGGAAGGTTCTTACCCCACCCCACACCCCTCAACCCCCAGGCAAAGACTCTCACTTATTTCAAGTCTTTGTTCAAGTAACATCTTCTCAGTGAAACTTTCTCTGATCAACTCCCTTTTAAACAGCTATTTCGACCCTTCTGCCATCTCTGCTCACACCTTACATCCTTGTTATGTACTGAAGTATTTTCCCGCCCTCCCCTCCCCCGCCCCAGATTCATATGTTAAAACCCTAACCCCCAATGTATTTGGAGATGGAGCCTTTGGGGGCTGATCAAGGTTAGAGGAGGTCATGAGTTGGGGCTCTCATGATGGGATTACCGCCCTAATAAGAAGAGGAAGAGACAGGCGTGTTCACTCTCTCCACCATGTAAGGACACAATGGGAAGCCAGCCATCTGCAACCAGGAGAAGAGACCTTACCAGAATTCAAATGGCTGGAACCTTAATACTGGATTGGATATCTAGCCTTCAGAACTCTGAAGAAATGAATTCCTGTTGCTTAACCCACGCTGACTAATACACTGTCCTTCCTCCTTTGCTTTCCTCCCTAATACTTATTACTGACTAATATATAATAATATATTGGTGATTTATTCTATATATTACTAAGTTATTCTATTTATTGTCTGTCTCTCTTTACTGCAAAATAAGCTTCATAAGGGTAGGGTTTTTTTTCTGTCTGTTTTGTTCACAGCACCTACAACACCTACAATCTGGCACATAATTGATTACTAATAAATATTTAAGTGAATATAGTTTTAAAACATCTTAAATGTTGATATGCCGAGTAAAAAATAATATTTTTCTGTGATGATATTCAAGGAATCCAATAAGAAATAAAAATATACAATCTTCAGTAAGTTACATTTTAAAGAAATCAAAATTACCAAGATTTGTGTTCTCATGGAAACAAAGAATTTTACTTTCCTGGTTTTCTTTCTTTTCTTTCTTTCTTTCTTTCTTCCTTCCTTCCTTCCTTTCTTCCTTCCTTCCTTCCTTCCTTCCTTCCTTCCTTCCTTCCTTCCTTCCTTCCTTTCACTTTTTCCCCCCAGTCTTGTGGTGTTTATTTACATTATCTTCTTCCTCTTTTTAATTTAAATTCTTTATTGTTTAAAGTATTACATATGTCTCCTTTTCCTGATTTTCTTGATCTTTTCTCCTCCTATGAATCTGATCTACAAGGTGCTCTGTCTTCCTCCTCCCAATTAAATGTGGAAACCACCTAACACTGCTAACCCTATCCAGGATCTTTTTCTCTGCCTACTCCACTCTCACTGCTTCAACTACCACCTTTAAGGAGTTACTCCCAAGTCCTCATCTCTGGCCTAGATGTCTGTGCTCTGCTGCTGTATTTCCAACTGCCTTTGAGATGTCCATCACTTCAGGCATAACATCAGAATTGTCAAAGAACAGGAGCATTAGGTAAAATATATAGAACTAACTTAAGTAGAAAAAAATCTTAAATAAAATCAAACAAAAACGTAGTCTTTACTAGTATACAGACTCACATAATTCTACATACTGCCTGAGGATTTGCTTTCTTTCATTAAAGAAATTAGAAACGATAGTAGGGAATTCCAATCTCTGAATTATGACTGTGTAGTCTAATTATCAACAGACTCTTACACTAACTATAAGTTTCACTTCAACCACTAAATTACTCCCAATATTGTAGTAGAATTTTATTACTTTCAAATTGAATTTAATCACTTGGGGAGATGAGGGGGAATATATAAGGTTTTCAACTTAAGTTTCTAAACTAGGATAGTTTATTTTTAGAAAAATAATATCTCCCAAAGCTTATCGTCGTCGTTGGCACCCAAATAACATATTTATTTCTCCAATCATTTTCCTTCATACTCACTAATCAATTAATTATTATTTTAAAAACTTCTCTAAAGCACATTTTACTTCTCCAAAGATCCTTAGTTATCTTCGATGATGAAATGACAACTTAGTTATCTTCGATGATGAAATGACCCTGCTAGAGCCTAAAACCGCTGCTGTAGAGCCTAAGACCATTGGAAAACACAGATATTTACATTACGATTCATTAACAGTAGCAAAATTACAGTTATGAAGTAGCAACGAAAATAATTTTATGGTTGGGGGTCACCACAACATGAGGAACTGTATTAAAGGGTCATGGCATTAGAAAGGTTGAGAACCACTGACATAGAGTAAGTGATCTTCAGTACAAATTAGTTATGGATGAAACCCATATTCTTCCAGTTCTATGCTGTGCTTTTAAGATGAATGATAACTACAATGTGTCGAGTAAATGTCACTGCTGCTTTTTCTCAAATATTTTTTCTTCAAATTAAGGGTATAAATGAAATATATTTAGGATAGTTCTTAAGAATCCATGTCTGGCTGGCCCCAATGCCCATGAAAGGCACAAGTATGCCCAAACTAGCAACAATTCCTCGTAATTCCTTTCAAAATATATCCAAAATCTGAGCACTTCTTTTCCTCTCTTCTGCCTCTATAATATCTTCACAGGATTATTGCAAGAGCCTTGTAAAGAGTCTCCTGGATTCCACCCTTGCCCCACTACAGTCCCCAGGACCACCACAGAACAGATGAGTCATCACATGAGTCAGATCAAGTGATCAAGTCATTCCTTGACTCAAAACCCTCTACTAGTTTCCCAGATCATTTGGAACAAAAGTCAAGTCCTTACAATGGTTTAGAAAAGACCCTTCGTGATCTGGTCCCGTTATACTTCAACCATCCCCCCCTTCCTTGACTCACTCAACTCCCAGCCATTCCTTGAACACACCAAACATACTCTCCCTCCAGGTCCTGTGCACTTGCTGCCTCCTCAGCCTGAAAGACTCTCTCTCCAGATAGCCACAGGACTTGGTCCCCTGCTTCTTTCGATTCCGTTGGGTAAGGCTTTCTCTGACAAAGGAACGTAGACCAGCACACCTTCTCTGCTGCCCAGCCCTCTTTACTACCTTTAATCTGATTTATTTTCCCCCAATGTGTTTATCACTGCGTGACATACTGCATGTATTTATATGTTTGTTTATTACTTGCATTGACATGAATGTTAGCTCCAAGAAAGCAGAGACTGTATTGTTCCCAGCAACAGAATACAGAATGGCAAACTATCAGCGGATTTCCATATAAATCACATGAATCAATAAATGAATCTCCTGGTAGTTTATTATCCCAAACTAGATGCAGGCTATTCCTTCAAATTGCATACCACTATATTTCTAGTTTTCTTATAATAAATCCTATCCCTTATTGTATTAAGAATCATTTTGTACTTATGTTAGCATCCTGAAAATATAAAAAACCATGTCTTAATTCTCTTTGTATCCCCTGTATCTACCAGTATTTTTTTCTTATAATAGGTGCTCAATATCTGTCAAGTTAAATTTGTAGTCATCCTGGCAATGCAAGTGAGACAGAAAGAGTGTGCAACCGGGTTTGGAGATGCCTGCCATCCATCTTGTACTGAAGTGGATACCACAGAAAACATTTTAAATTATGTTAACAAATAAAAACATGTTTAGACGGTAGTAAAAACTAATTAGGAAAAAGCTGCTTTGGCTTTATTCATTAATGAATTCTACAGAAAAAAAGTCATGCACACTTTACTCTCTCTTTTTAAAGAAATAAAAAACCAGGGGGGAAAAATAAACCTAATATCAAGGGATTTTTCTAAGAAATATTCCAGCATCATTATTGGAATAAATACTCACTTGACCCAAAAATTTTGCACAAGTCATTAACTGGAGTTTGTTATTGTTGTGTTTTTAACAATAAGCTTAAATCACTGAGAAAAGATTAAATTATGACCAATATGTTGAAAAAACATACCATGAGTTTTGGACTTTCACCAAATCAGGTAAAATTAAAAGGAATGATACAAAAAAGCTTAAACCTTCACCTTCAAGAAAAGTCAAGTCTACACAGCAATTTATCCCCCATGACTTGCAGACAAGCAGGATTTTACTCTTCAGTCAAATCCTTTGAAAACTGATAATCCATAATTATAGTGATCAAAATAGTTGACAAGGTAGAACTTCTTCTCTAAGCACAAGAAGTAACAGCATTAAAAATAAGGGATACAATAAAAATAATGTCCTGCCTTCAATAGTGTTAGCTCACCTCGGGTATGAGTCTATCCAACTGCTCAACTCGGTTTCCATGGGAAGGGTGTGTGGATAACCATTCTGGCACGTTGGGGTGACCAGAGAGGGTATCTGCAAGTTCCAGCTGCTGCCAAAACACTGAACTGGATCTGACGTCCACACAAGCCTAGGACCAAAATTAATAAAAGCACACTTGAGTATAACTATGAGGACATCTTTAAAAGTTTACGTTTATGTCCTTACATGTTTTAAAAATATTTTCTATCGTTTTAATAAAAGGGGAATATACTCATTGCTTTTAAAAAGAACACTCAAACAATATGGTTTTATAGAACTCAAAAAAAAAAATCTGTCCACCCTTCCTACTTGCCCCTACACAATATTTACAATAATACCACTCCCAAAGAAACCCATGCTTTTCACTATGATGATATTAAGAACACATATTAGGGATTTGAAGATGGTGGTGTAGGTAAATGCCTGAACTTGCTGCCTCCCACAACCACATCAAAATTACAACTAAAATACAGAACAACCATCATCCAGAATGACCAGAAAGCTGGCTGAATGGAAGTCCTACAAGGAGAGAAGTAAAGAAGAAAGCACACTGAAACTAGTAGGAGGTGCAGAGGCGCAGGACGGGCTGGTCCGGCACCCACATTTGCTGCTTTTTTTAATCAGGAGGGAGATCATCTCTAAGGAGGCCCCCCGGAGAAACAAGGGGTCCCAGCCTCACACAAGACACCCAGCCTAGGGTCCCAGAGCTGGGAAAAGAAGTCCCTATGGGCAGTAAGAACTACAGGCTGTAAAAACCAGTGTGGACTGGGGCTGAGTGACACAGAGGCTGCGGGAGAACCAGCTGTTCCTCTTAAAAGGCCGGCACTACAAACTTAACTTACAAGGTCCTGCTTCCTCTGAGCTCTAACACCAGGGCAAGACTTTGGGGGACACAGACACATATGAGGAGGAACTGATTGTCTAGAATTGGGGCAGGAACTTGGGGCAGCTTTCTCCCAGACAAAGGTGCTTGCAGGGATCATTTTTCCTATTCTGAGACCTCCCCAGTCCCAGGGCTGACTGGCAACCATTTCTGTTTGCTCTGCCCTGGTGATTCCCTAAGACCACACCTCATCCAATTTTCAACCCCACCCAAGCTGTGTGCAGTAGCTTTTGCATATGAATGGCCTGTCCTTGCTCAGGCTAAACTCTGAAACAAGCTGCAGCTAGGTCAGGAAGCCCCAAACCTATCAATAAAAGGCCCAAGACCCACACCAGCACTAGCTTGCCTTGCTTAATAGCTGGGCCTCATCTGGGCACTTATAAACCCGATACAAAGAGGAGGAATCTGCAGATCTCTCTGTAGCTCCTCCTGGGTGGCCTCAGGTAGTTGCTGACTTTGCACCGCCCAGAAGACCCAAGAGCCAGTGTACCCAGTGGTCAGTATCAGACCATACCAGACAATAACTCTACACATCCATAAGTGACACACTCAAGGGGCAGACTCAGTGAGCACCAAAGCCCCACTGAAGCAAGTCCTGCTCCATAGGGGTGTCTCCTGCACAGCAGCTCTCCCACTGTAGTCATAGCTGGTCCTCACAGCCAATTGGCCTGGAGATCAATTCCTCCCAGTGACACCAACAGCAATCAAGTCTCAACTACAACAAGACTGTGCTCACAGCCCACAAAGGGGTACACTTAGAGCTTCCAGCTCAGGTGACTAGGGAAGCTGAGCCACTAGGCCCTATAGAACACCTACTATACAAGTCCATTCTCCAACTCAAGGAGATATAGCAGCTCTACTCACAACATAGAAAAAACACAGAGAAGCAATCAAAATGCAGAGACAAAGAAACATGTCACAAATCAAAGAAATGGAAGAAAGCAAACTACTGGATATAGAGTTCAAAACTACGATTATAAGGTTACTAAGAATCTTCTAGAAACCTCCAAAAAAAAATGGAAAAGGACCAGTCAGAAATTAAGCATACACTGATCAAAAATATGAACAACTAACTGGCAACAAATACATACCTATCAACAATTGAGTCTAAAAATCAAAATAAATGAATAAGAAATCTAATGAACAGAATAAACTGGTGAATAAAATAGAATCAGGGGCATGGAAATGGAACAGACTGATGATTCTCAGAGGGAAGGGGGTGGGGGGATGGGGGGATGGGGAGAAATGAAACAAAGATCTTATATGCATATATGCATTACCTCTGGACACAGACAATAGGGTGGCGAAGGCCTGGGGCAGGGCGGGAACTGGGTGGAGGGAGGCAATAGGAGGAAAAAAGAGGGACATCTGTAATAATCTCAACAATAAAGATTTTAAAAATAAAAATAAAGTATATCACTAAAGTGGTCCAGAAAAAAGAAGAAGAAGAAAAAAAAGGATATGTATTAAGGATAAAAATCTTCCAAAATAAGTTTTCATAAAAATTAAGTTTTAAAATTTAACTGTTAATAAACTGTACTAAAATATTTATTCTTAATCTATACCACTAGAATAGATATTGACCTATAGTTTTCTTTTCTTATAGTGTCTTTGTCATTGGTATTAGGGTTATGCTAGCCTCACAGAATGAGTTAGAGAGTATCCTCCCCTCCCCTCCAGTCTTTTAGAAAAGTTTGAGAAGAATTGGTATTACTTCTTCAAATTCTTAGTAGAACTTACAAATGATGTTGTCTGATCCAGGGGTTTTCTTTGTTGAAAGATTTTTGATTATTGATTCAATCTCCATACTAGTTACAGGTCTATTCAGTTTTCTATTTCTTTGTGATTTATTGATTTTACTGGGTGACACTGGTCAATAAAATTATATAGGTTTCAAGTGTAGACTTCTACAAAACATCATCTGTATTTGTACTGTATATCCACCACCCAGAGTCTTCTCCTTCCATAGCCATTTATCCCCCCTTTACTCTCTTCTACCTCCACCACCACCCTTTCCCTTTGTTAATCACCATACTGTTGTTTGTGTCTGAGTTTGGTTTTTTGTGTGTGTGTTTTGTGTTTGTTTTTGTGGGTTTTTTTGCTTAATCCCTTCACCTATCTCACTCAGCCCCCCAACCCCTCCCCTCTGACAGCTTTCAGTCTGTTCTCTGTATCTATGAGTCTGTTCCTATTTTATTTGTCTCATTCATTAGATTCCACATATAAGTGAAATCATATGGTATTTGTCTTTCTCTGACTGGCTTATTTCACTTAGCATAATATTCTTCCGGTCCATCCATGCTATCGAAGAGGGTAAGGTTTCTTCTTTCTTCATGGCCAAGTAGTATTCCGTTGTGTAAATGTACCACAACTTTTTTATCCACTCACCTATTGATGGGCACTTGGGCTGCTTCCAAATCTTGGCTATTAATAATAGAACTGCAATAATCATTGAGGTGCATATATTCTTTTGAATCAGTGTTTCAGGTTTCTTTCACTATATTCCCAAAAGTGGAATCACTAGATCATAGGGCAGTTCCAGTTTTTAGTTTTTTGAGGAGACTCCATACTGTTTTCCACAGTGGCTGCACTGGTAGGTTATTTCTTGAAATTTGTCCATCTCATCAAGGTTGTCCAATTTGGGGGGCATACAATTGTTCATAATACTGTATTATACACCTCTTTATTTCTACAGAATCAGTAGTGTTATCTCCACTTTCATTTCTGATTTTAGTAATCTGAGTCTTGTTTATTTTTTCCTAATCCAACTAAACATTTGTCAATTTTTCTGATCTTTTTAAAAACAAACTCTTTTTATTCACAATGTAATTTGTCTCTGATCTAATCTTTGTTATTTCCTTCCTTCTAGCAGCTTGGGGTTTACTTTGTTCTTCTTTTTATAGTTTTTTAAGTTGTAAAGTTAGGTTGTTTGTTTGAGATCTTTCACATTTTTAAAGCATTTATAGCTACAAATTTATCCTAAGCAATGCTTCCACTGTATCCCATAACTTTTGGTAGGTTCTGGTCTTGTTTTCATTTAACTCTAGTATTTATTAATTTCACTTGTGATTTCTTATTTAATCCATTGGCAGTACATAAAGAAAGAAGGATGAAACACTTTCTAGACAACATTTCCTTCTTAAAACAGAACTGATAATGGCCACAAACATACAAAATTATGTGAACTACATTGGTCCTGGAATACTTTTTGAGGCAGTATACTGGGGCAATGTGAAGAGCACAGATTTTAAAACCAGAAGTTCAAAATATCAGTTATATATTTTGTTTAATTAATAATCACTTATATGTATCAGGTATTGTTCTATATATAAATAACAAATATTAACTCATTGTATTAATTCACTTCATGTGCCCTAAAATAGGAGAAATGGGAAGACTTCCATTATTTTGTAATTCATTTCCTTTAGTTTAAAGTTTTTTTCATCTTTTGATTACCAGCATGTCAGTTCATCAAAATGATAAATTTATAATACATTTTCATGTATATATTTTTCTCTATCCTAAAGCTTTTATCATAACACTCGACAATTAGAGCTGAAATCATAGCAACTAAAAAATTAAATATACAGAAGCCTGCCTCATTTTTCTAGGTAATACAGTTAGGTTCAAAACAAGGTGGAATGAATAATGCATGCATTATGCAAGTTTATCTTATAACAAACCTCGTAAATGAGATGTGCACATTTACAGTTTTTTCTTTCTTAAATGAATCACTAAACAAATAACCTAAGCTATTAACCCAAATAGAACACAAAGCTAGTCAGTTTGCTATGTCAAAGGCTCAGATTACTAACCTGAGAAACTATGACACCTGGACTCCAGCCCCGTCTCTCGCTACTAACTAGGTATATGTTACTGGACAAATCACTTCTCCTCTTTGGACCCTAATTTCCTTATCTGTAAAGAGAGAGGGTGGATCAGATTATCTCTAATTTTCCTTCCTGCTCCAAAAGTATACGATTCATAACCTTTTTATTTTACAGAAAGTTTAGAATGTTGGATTTTCTCTCATTTTTATGATGAAAGTAAATTTTGCTTATGACCTACTTCCCTCACTAGATGGTGCTATCTGCACAGTTACTGAGGCTCTTGAAGAAACCAGCAGGCAGTGTCTCTCACAAGGGCCACTTACAATTCACCAGGGCTGGACAGTTCCTCCCTCTGGAGGGCTCTCCAGGCCACTACAGCATATTTAACAGGTCTGCCCCTATCCTCCAGGTCCATGAGACATCAGTAATCCCCATCTCCCCAATCACTGTGACAATCAAAACAATCATATAAAGTGCCCTACCAAGAAGCCCAGTTTAGAGCCACTAAAATACATCGTGTGTTTTTTCCATAGTTAAGAAAAAAATAAAACTAACAACGAATGATCTCGTTGTTTGTGAAATCAAATAAGCAAAAGTCATTTCTGTAAATGACTGTAAAGTACCAAATTCTCTGTATACTGACAAATTAGTATATAAACACAACAAAATCAAATATTTCACAGAACATCATTTTATCAGCGGAAAACTGAACAGCTATTTATTATTCTGTGCTTCAGCCCCACCTCAGTCCTACCAGCTTTTACTAACTCTCTACCAGTCATTTTGAATTTATATGATGGTAAATTAAATATCTTGTAAATACAAAATTAAAGCAACTATAAAAATGTAAATACACAAAATAAGCTCACAGCTACTAATGGAGCAGAGTCGAGAGCACTCCAGGGAAAGCAAGCTGCCTGTGTTGAAAGAGGCCTCAAGAGTAACTTTATTTTAATGAATTTTCCATCTTCTCTTTAGCCCTGGGCCTTAAGAGCTCATAAATCTAAAGGGACAGCACATGACCAATAGATCCATCTCCCAAGAACAGTCCCCATTAGCCAAGTGCACAAGACTGACATAAAATCAGAATGCCAACTTATGAATGCATGGCAATAGCTGTAACTGCTAAAACCACCAGGGGCACGGGGCATTTGTGTCCTCAGGTCAGTATGCTCTCTCCTTCTCAGGATGGTACAAAGGAAGCCAGTCTAATAAGGATAGCATGGGATACGAGAATTACATTATATGATTTGAATATTAAATGGCAAGAAGTCAAGGGAGTGTGATGCATTAATGTCCAAATAAAAGGATACAATCCACAAGAAGAATCAAGTCCAGGATACTCAAAGTAACCCTTTGAGATAGATACTATCACTATTCACATTTTTTCAGAGTAGGAAACGGACTTGAAGAGATTAAGTGATTTTTCCACAGTCATGTGGAAGAGACAAGAGTTCAGGCATAGGTCTGTCTAACTCTAGTCCAAGGTCCTAACCACTATGCAAGATACAGTATAAAATCCTTACAATTGCTAACAAAGAAGTCCTGCCCACCTTTCACTTTTCCCTCTTGACACTGGTGCTCTTGAACTCTATTCTGTAGTCATATGGAACTTTCAATTCCCGTACAAGGCCATCATTTCTCTTCCTTTAGACATGCTGTCCGTCAAAAACACCACTGCCAACCCCTTCACCAGAATAATTACTACTTAGTTGTTATATCTTTACTTCAAATAATTTCTTCCTCAACCTAATCCCTAGACTAAGTTTGCATGACCCTTAGATAAAGTTACATCTCTATGATATATTCTTCAATTGGGAGCCTCTTTCTTACTCTAAGTTGTGACCTCCATCAAGGCATTGTGCATCCCTACAGCCTAGAAGATAGGCACACATTAAATACATGGTGAATTGGTAAGTGAACATCAACATAACAAGTCAGAGAAGAGCTATACACACACCAATTTAGAGAGCTTGGGACCTGGGCATAAAAAAAAAATCTGTCTTCTGATTATATTCAGAAATATATTTTTTAACTGTGTCAATCAGAATTAGGGGGTAAGTCAGCCAGAATCTGAAAAAATCTGATGGCAAATGCTGGCCACTGTCGATGGAAGTCTTGCATTGAGAAAGTGAATATCCCAGACTACTAGACCTGATTCTTCTTTGTGGCAGGGATAACAGAATGGAGGGGAGTAAAAATGGAACTGGTGAAAGCTATAATGAGGCTGGCACAGAAGTCCAGGTAATTAAAAAAAATGCTAATAGTAGAGATGGAAACACATTGGGGTATATTTTATAGATAGAACTAGTGAGCCTTGGTAAGCAATTACATGTAAATGATAAAGAAGAGGGAAGAACTAAGGAGGACTCTGGGTGTTTTCCAAAAGCAACTGAATATAAGGTGGTATGTTTATTGGAAAAAGGAAGATTTGAAAGAGAAATAGATATGAAGGGAAATCAAGGATTTAGCGTTGAACTTATTAGGTTTGAGATATCTGCAAAATATGAAGAGGGAATAACAGGCTGACATCTGAACATAAATGATTAGAAGACTAGTGCTCTTAGGACTTAGATTGTATCAGCGCTATAACATAGGTCCTGCTATTGTTCCTATACCACAGACGAGAGAAATCAAGGTTCCAAAAGGATAGACAACTATCCTGAGATCACACAGCTAGCACTCTCTGGCCAAGCAAATTCTCAAACGGAGGCAGTCTAATCCCAGGGCTCACTCATTATCACAACACCATATTGCTTCCTGGACGGACACCCTCACTATGGGAATGCAGGAAGGTTCAGTATTTGATACTTTGGAAAGAAGGGGGTAAGTTCAAACAGCAAATTAAGTCAAATCTCCACAATGAATGGAGAACCCCCTTCCCTCCCCCAAACAGTGACAGCGAGGTTTACAGGATTCTTCTGTAAAGAAATAGCCACACAAAAAAAAGGCCTATGGCCCTAGCTGGTTTGGCTCAGTGGATAGAGCGTTGGCCTGCAGATTCAAGGGTCCCAGGTTTGATTCCGGTCGGAAGCATGTACCTTGGTTGCGGGCACATACCCAGTAGGGAGTGTGCAGGGGGCAGCTGATCAATGTTTCTCTCTCATCGATGTTTCTAACTCTCTATCCCTCTCCCTTCCTCTCTGTAAAAAAACCAATAAAATATATATATTTTTAAAAAGGCCTATGTATATTCCATGAGGAAGTTAAAAAATAAAATTTAAAAAAGCTACCTCACTATCTAATGTATGCCTACAGAGCTTCTAAAAAGTTTCTTCGCGCCTTCTTATAAAACAAGGACAATCATGAGTCACAAATTTTGGGGTTTATAGTTCCATCCATGAGAGAGTGACTATTATTGGACTTGTCCTCCCACCATAAATATCTACGAAACTGGACAGATATATGAGGCAAACATTTTCAGTTCTGAACAACAAGTAGGACAACAATGTACTTCTTGAGAGGAAGAGAAGCACTAAGGTGGTCCCCAGACTTGCCCCTGCTCTCTGCTAGGACAGTTTCCTGACCACACAGAAGGAGGTAGGGCTTCTAAGCAGAGCATGGTGAGACCAGATGAGCTAAGGAGTTAGGAAACAGAAGTTCAGGGCTGCAGAAGGGGCTGGAATTTGTGAGGATTATACCAGAAAAAAAGAGAGTCCCAGAAATTGGTATAGAGGCTCCTTGGATTTCATTAAAATTAAAAATATTTGCTCTGCAAAAAAATAAAAACCTTGCTAAGGAAAGGAAAAGATGAGTCATAGATAAGGAAAAACTACTTTCCCATATCCAACAAATGACTGTATCCAGAATATATAAATAACATTCTAAAGTCAATAGTAAGCCATAGCTGGTTTGGCTCAGTGGATAGAGCTTCATCCTGCAGAGTGAAGGGTCCTGGGTTTGATTCCGGTCAAGGCCATGTACCTCGTTGCATGCTCGATCCCCAGCCCCAGTTGGGGCACATAGGGGAGGCAATCAATCAATGTGTCCCTCTCTCTGTCTCTCTGAAAATCAATAAAAATATTTTTTAAATCCTATCTAATAAAAGTGTAATATGCAAATTAATCATCACTCCACTACACCCACCAGCCACGCCCACAAGCCACGCCCAAAGGCCAATCAGGAGCGAATATGCAAATAAACCCAACCAAGATGGCTACAGGCACAGACAGCAGGAGGGAGGCTTGGGTTTCCCTGGCAATGGAGGAAGCCAAGCTTTCCACCTGCCCTTGCCGGCCTAGGCCTCCACTCAAGGCTACAAAGTTTCAATGATAGAAGATACATAAACCCAAACAGAAATGGTGGCAGCCACGGAGCTGGAAAGAGCAGAAGGCTAGGGTTGCCCCCGGCAATGGAGGAAGCCAAACTTTCCGCACACCCTGGTGGCCCAGGCCACGGCTTAAGGCTACAAAGTTTCAATTATAGAAGATACATAAATCCCAACAGAAATGGCTGCTGCCAAGGAGCAATCAGAAGGCTTGGCTCTGCTCCAGGCTACAAAGTTTCAATTGTAGAAGATAAATAAACCCCAGATACCAGGGCCTCTGCTTGGATCGCCAAGGGGTGTGGCCGGCCTGAAAACCACCACAGGCCCCTCGCCCAGGCTGCCCCACACCCCAAGGGAACTCCCACCCTGATCCGGGACATCCTTCAAGGCAAACCAGCCAGCCCCCACCCGTGCACCAGGCCTCTATCCTAGCTAATAAAAGGGTAATATGCAGGTTGACCGTCACTCCAACACACAAGATGGCTGCCCCCATTTGGTCAAAGATCTTGCCCCCATGTGGACACAAGATGGCCACCACAAGATGGCCAGCATGGGAGGGCAGTTGGGAGGGACCAGGCCTGCAAGGGAGGGCAATTGTGAGCAATCAGGCCAACAGAGAAGGGCAGTTGGGAGGGACCAGGCCTGCAAGGGGGGACAATCAAGCCTGCAGGGGAGGGCAGTTAGGGGTGATCAAGCTGGCAGAGGAAGGAAGTTGGGGGGGGGGGACCAGGCCTAAAGTGGAGGGCAGTTAGGGGTGACCAGGCCTGCAGGGAGGGCAGTTAGGGGCAAACAGGCTGGCAGGGGAGCAGTTAGGCAACAATCAGGCTGGCAGGGGAGTGGTTAGGGGGTGATCAGGCTGGCAGGAAGAAGCGGTTGGGGGCAATCAGGAAGGCAGGCAGGCGAGCAGTTGGGAGCCAGCAGTCCTGGATTGTGAGATGGATGTGCAACTGCTCGTTTAGGCCTGATCCCACCAGACATTCCTTGAGGGGTCCCAGATTAGAGAGGGTGCAGGCTGGGCTGAGGGACACCGCCCCCCCCATGCACGAATTTCATGCACTGGGCCTCCAGTATCCTATATAATAAAAGGCTAATATGCAAATTGATCAAACAGCAGAAAGACCAGTCACAATGATGCGCACTGACCACCAGGGGACAGAAGCTCAACACAAAAGCTGCCCCCTGGTGGTCAGTGTGCTCCCACAGGGGGAGCTCCGCTCAGCCAGAAGCCAGGCTCACAGCTGGCAAGTGCAGTGGTGGCGGGAGCCTCTCCCACTTCTACAGAAGCGCTAAGGATGTCCAACTGACAGCTTAGGCCCATGGAAGCAGGCCTAAGCCATCAGTCGGACATCCCCCGAGGGCTCCTGGACTGTGAGAGGGTGCAGGCCAAGCTGAGGAACCCCTCCCCCCCCAGTGCACAAATTTTGTGCACCGGGCCTCTAGTATATATATATATGTGTGTGTATATGGACTGGAAGTGAGAAATAAATAGTCATTATTTGCAGACAAGGTAACTATGTATATGTAAAATCTAAAAGAATCCACACACTATTAGAATTAAGTGAAGTTAGCAAGGTTTCTGGATAGAAGGTTAATTATAAAAACAAACTGTATTTTTTAAATGGTACTATTTAAAACATCAAAAAATATCACTTACCTATAAATATAACAAAAAATGCGTAAGTCCTATACACACAAAAAAATCTCAAAACATCACTGAGAGAAATTATAGAATCCTATCTAATAAAGAAGGAATATGCTAATTGACCCTCATGCCATCACAAAGATGGCGGTGCCCACAGCCAATAAGGAGGGGATATGCTAATTGCTGCCTCACCCTCAAAGATGATGGCACCCACAGCCAATATGGAGGGAATACGCTAATTGACTGCCACGCCCTCAAAGATGGCGGCACCCACAGCCACAAGATGGCGGCACCCAGTCCCCTCAGCCCCACCAGGGCAGCAGGCGCACAGTCCCCTCAGGCCCCCAGCCGCCCATGGCTGGCCTGAGGCGCAGGCAAGCCTCAGATGGTGGCTGTCCAGATGCCCAGGGCCACCCAAGGCTCAGGTAACCAGGGCCGGCCGAGGCTTGCACTGCTGGCAGTGGCAGCAGCAGAGGTGTGATGGGGTGTCGCCTTCCCCTGATCACCAGGTCACCTCCCATCCCTGAGGGCTCCTGGACTGTGAGAGGGGGCAGGCCGGGCTGAGGGACCCCCCCCTCCAGTGCATGAATTTTCATGTACTGGCCCTCTAGTATTTAAATAAATGAATAAATATATTATTCATGGATTGGAAGACTCAATATTGGTGACAGTAGTCAACTGTACCCAAACTGACCTATATTTAATGTACGCAACTCCAAACAAAATCCCAGGCATGTTTTTGTAAAGGTGTGTAATTTGATAAGCTGATTATGAAATTTATATGGAAAAACAAAAGACTAAAAATAACAAGTCAATCTTGTAGAACAACACTGGAGGACAGCTCTCAGATATTAAGACTTATTACAAAGCTACAGTGATGATGTCATATTGGTTCAAAAATAAATAAAAGGCCAATGGAATAGAATAGGGAGTTCAGAAACAAACTTCCACATAGTCTCCTAAATTTATGACAGAGACACTGAAGTACAGTGAAGAAAAATAACTCTTTGATAAACAATGCTATCCATATGAGGGAAAATATCTTGACTTCTTTTTACTACTATATATTATACATTAAAAAATAACAAGACAATAAAGCTTCTTGAAAATACAACAGGAACAATTTATAGAGACAGGCAAAGATTTCTTAACCAGACACACTTACCTAAAAGGAAAATTTCATAAACTGTACCAGTAGTACATTAGCTTTAGGAAAGTCATGAGATAGCCAATCTGTAGACACTTATTTGGGAGACTCTTCATCTATCCATCTGATAATTTACTTAATTCTACTTATATAGCATTTAAAAAATTGCTTTTGCTTTTGTGAATGAGTAATATCTTGATTTATGAAATTAAATCCATAAAACTCATAATGAGAAGTTCCAATAATAATGATTTTTAATAGTAGTTAGGACTTTCAATAACTACCAAAAACTCAACAAAGAATCAAATACATTTGAATTTAATATATGAAGTAGCATTGTTTTCAGTGATTTTGAAAAGTTCAGTTTTACTCCTAATTAAATCCTATTGCTGCTAATACTCAGTTGTCACAGGTGTTTTAAAAACAGCAACCCAGTGTCAAGTGCCCTGTTAAGTAGACATGAACAAAGCTAACTTAAATCAGGGTAAACACCCAGAGCTGCTCTCTATGGAGAGTAAAAATAAGCCATCTGCTATAACAAAAGTAATCTGAAAGATGCAGAGTAATAAGTCTGCTCTTCTATTGTTTATTTTAATGGTGAAAATTCAGTTTGCTCAGCCGGGATCATAGCTACAATATGATAAACCTTTCTCCCAGTCTGGAAAAACAGCTACACATCATCTTATTTACTCAAAAAGCCTCCTTAGGTCCACAAAATAAGGGAAAAGAGTAAAATAAAGAGAGCGTTAGCTTCCGAAAGGTGCAGATTTAAAATGGTGATGATGAAAAACTGAATACAATCTCTCATTCGCTGTCCATGCCAAACTTCATTAAGACAATACACATTTATCCCGGGTTTCGGCACACAAAAAAAAAAAAAGACAATATACATTTATCTTTTACTGTGTGAAGGACACTGTGCATTCTCAACTGCTGAACACTGTACCTTTGCAGCAAGCCGTAGTCCAACTTTGTCAGCTTCAGCTTCCAGTGTTCTACTGTATGGTCTACTGAACAAATACTAAGAAGAAATAGAAGAGAAAAGCTCCACTAAGGTTATTTCACAACAAAATGAGACTTTTAAAGTTAATTGCATGGTGTATCTAGAATCAAGTTTTATACTCTCCATTTATTAACATCTAAAGAACGCCATGGCATAAAACACACAGTGCAGCCTTTATTTCCTCCACCAGAGGTTAATATTTTTAAAACAGAAAGAATAAAAACAAAATCATGCCTGCAGACTTCTGAAGAGTCTATTGTATCACAGAGAGGACTTCTTTTTACCCATTTATATTTCCCACCTATTATGTGGAAGATTCCCTAAGAAAGCTTATTGATGCAGCCTTTTATTATGGCCAAGGAATAGTTTGATCTTGGGGTTTTAAAAGAAAACTGAAAAAGTACAGCCATATAATAGCCAGTGACACTACCAGAGGATTTATTTCAGTTGGAAAGTTAACCATATAGCAGAATGTTCTTTCTTTGATGAACTATCCTAATTTCCTTTTTTTTTCTAGGTATTGATTAGTTAGGAAAATGAAATTTTCTTCCAACCTCAATTAAAAAATGCAAATAGATATTGTAACTTTAATTTTCCTAATTACTTGTATTTATGTGAATGCTTTCCAGTTAAATTCTCATTTTCAGTAAGCACTAAAACTTTGCAGGAGATGGATCAATAGGCAGAACTTTTGAGAAAAGAGCTATTAATTGGGGAAGCAATTTTTCAGAAGTGCATGCCAGTGAGAGCTAGGAATAATATAATCAATCTGACCCACAGTATGTGACCATTGTATATTACTTTCTTCCTCCTCGGTAATGTCTGTTTTAGGTTGCTAAACTGTGTTATACAGTGACCTCACTCTCCACAATTCATCTCCAGGTGTCCCATCAAGTCCACTGATAGTATAACTAATTAAAAACATTGGCTCTCAAAGGAGACAAAATCAGGCTCAAGTACACATGCTGACACTTTTTAACTGTTCACCCTGGGCTAATTATTTAACACATCTAAGCCCAGTAGCATCACATGTTGCAGAGAGGATAAACTGAGCAAACAATGATAACAGCTCCTATTTATTGTGTCCTTACTCTGTGCCAGGCACTGTGCTAAATGCTTTAAATCAGTGGTTGCTAAAGGGATGTGACTGTGTCCCCTCAGGACACTTGGAAGTATCTGGAGACAGTTTTGATTGTCTGGGGGAGCAGGACAGGGAGGGTGGGAAGGAAGAATTTTACTGGCATCTAGTGGGTAGAGGCCAGATGTTTAGAGGCAGCTAGATGCTTAAAGGCTACTAAACACCCTTCAGTGCACAGAACAACTCTCCAAAAAAATTTTTCCAGTCCAGCCCTATCTAGTTTGGCTCAGTGAATAGAGCGTCAGCCTGCAGACTGAAGGGTCCCAGGTTCAATTCGGTCAAGAGCACATGCCCAGGTTGCAGGCTCGATCCCCAGTAGGGAGTGTGCAGGATGCAGCCAATCAATGATTCTCTCTCTCCCTCTCCCTTCTTCTCTGAAGTCAATAAAAATATTTAAATAAAAAATAATTATCCAGTCCAAAAATATCAATAGGGCTGGGGTTACATTGAGAAATCCTGCTTAAAATGTATCATTCATTTCACAACAATGCTTTAAATTAGCCAGTATTGTAATCTCAATTCACAAATGAAGAAATTGAGACTTACATAAGTAAAGTAACCTGCCCAGGCTCTATAGAGTTTAGATCTAAAGAGTCTAAATTCATCTGATCAGAGCCTGTATTCTTAACCCCTATACATAATTCATGTGTATTGTTTATCCTAGTGCCTAACATATGGTAAGCATTTCATAAGAGTTAGCTACTACAATTATTATTAATAACTCTCAAACCCCTGCCTCGTTGCGCTCTGTGAGGGCTGCTACACTATTCCCAGATCTTTAAGATTACCAAGATAGAGCTCCCCAATGGTTAAGTGAGGGCACTTCCTTCTTCGTTCTTCTCTTCCTTTCTCCTGCAAATAAATGTCAGCAATCCCCTTTCCTTAGTGACTTCACTATACTCATGCTTCTCTCTCTCTCTCTAATCACAACAGGCAAGCTTTCTAGAAATACTTCCTTGTCACTGAAGTTTGGAGAACACTTGATTTAGGGGTAAAAGGGTTCCAAAAGAAGTAATTCCTACTTTATTTTCTGTTTAATTCTTAAATTAAAGAATTATACTGAAATAGCAGAATTCATCAAGTATTTCAAAAAAGAAATAGCTACAAGTTATCTTTATGACCAAATCTTCTGATTCCATTACGGAAAAGGCTATCTATTGATAGATAGCGAAAAAACTAAATTAACTCCTTTGACTTCCCAGCACATCATAACAGAAATAAAATTCAAAAGATGAGATCCTATAACCTAAGCAATAACCATTCCTTCTTTTTCCTTTTAAGAACATTTATTTCAATATAAATGAAGCCAAATGATATGGTAACACTGAATAAAAGACTTAGTTATCCAATTTCTAAAGCAATTTGTCTCAAAGAATTTTACACATTAGATTTAAACAGCACCCAGATGGCACTCTGATGGGTGCTCCACAAATCATTAAATAAACAAATAACAGATTGTTCCTAAATAACCAAACCTCCCAGGACAAGAAGAAAAATTTGAAAAAAAAGATGTAAAATAAAATAATTAATCATAGTTAACAAAGCAAGATTGCGGAACCTACTTTCAATATTGCTGTTTTGAACAAAATGAGAGACAACACATTTTGAGATGATTATCACTATACATAAGTACCAAAACAAAAGTTAACAAAACACCTAACAGGACTGTCCTTTCAATATTTTCTAGGCAATGTTAGTTTAACTAGGATTGAGGAGGTAAGGGTGATAAAGTAGCTCAGTCAACCCTGTGTCCATAGAAGTTTACAGCTTTTAAGAGTTCTCCATGAAAACTCAAATATTTGGGGGGGGGGGTGGGCAGAGAATCATTCAGTGGGTACACCACAGTCACTATATGAGAAACAAAAGTGGAAAGTTTGAAGGTAAAGCCAAAAGTGGCTAAGCTCTTCCAACCCATCTCTCTCCATCATTAGAGAGAATATCCCCCCAAAATGAGAAAACAATAAAACACTAAATTAGTCCCCAGATTTCATGATTAATATGTTAAAACATTTCTGACATTTGTTGCTTTACAGTAACATTAAAATATCCTCACCACAGGCCATTAGAAATTCAAGTTATTGTCTCAGACTTACCTCTTTCAATTTAGACTGCAACCACTGGCCCACAATTGCCAAGCTATCTCGAGGACAAACAGCCCAAATCATTGCGAGAAAAATTAGACCTAGGAAATCCAATAAATGAACCACGCTGGCCTTTTCTGCCTGAGAATAATCACAATAATGAAAATTACACTTAATAAATTGAGACAGCACATGCTTACATTTTCTAGTTTGTCATGTGTAATCACATTAAATAACTTACATTTAACGACCTTCACAAACTATTGTAAGGTTTTTTTTCTTCTGCGTGCTTTATCCTTTCCCAGTGTGCTTGTTCCATCCCTTGCTTACATACTTATACTGTATATTCACTAAAGGTCCAGTGCACGTGTGCACCACTGGGGTCCCTCAGCCTGGCCTGTGCCCGCTCGCAATCCGGGACCCCTCGGGGGATGTCAGACTGCTGGTTTCGGCCCAATCCCCGGCAGTCCGATATCCCCCAAGAGATGTAGTAGTGCATGAAGTGGCAGGCGGCTGAGGAGGAGCCCAAGTCTGGGCTTGGTGCTGCACCCCACTGCGCCTGCCACTGCCGCTGCTCTGTAAGCTTGCTGAGCAGCACTCCTGCTGTGGGAGTGCAATGACCACCAGGGGGCAGCTCCTGCATTAAGCGTCTGCCCCCTGGTGGTCAGTGCAGTCATAGCAACTGGTCGACTGAACGCTTAGGCTTTTATATATATACTAGAGGCCCAGTGCATGATTGAATCATGCACATGTAGGGTCCCCTACACGCTTTCACTTTCGATCGTGGGGGAGCTGGGTGCCTGTCTGCTGGTGCACCAGGCACCCAGCTCCCCTGCTTTTGATGGTCCGCAGTGGGACATGAGCTCACTGCCCCAGAGGCCCCTTCTGTTCCGCAGCACAGCCATGGCGCAGACACTGAGCTCGCACCGCTGCTGGCAACGCGAGCTCAGCGTCACGCCAGCCCAATCGGCTACCCCGGCCACCCCGAGTCCCGCCCCCTGCGCCTCCTGCTGGCCCAATCGTGGGCGTAGAGGAGTGATGGTAATTTACATATTACCCTTTTATTAGGTAGGATAGATTCATTCACTCACATATACTGAGCCACTTACCATCACTCAGATACAATGACAGGCTCATTAATCTCTGGTTTCTTATAATAACAAGCATAGCAATCTCGTGAAATATGTACTATTATCCCTATTTTATAGTTAAAGAAACTAAGATGGAGCCAGGTTAAAAGTTGCCCCCAATTTACACAGCTATTAGAAAAAGGACAAGGAATCAAACCCAAGAAATTTTAGTTTCTAATATAGTTGCTAATTCTTTTTTTAAATCACATAAATGTGTTTATTATACTTTTTGGACAGAGACTACACACTACCTAACACATGAAGCAGTTAAAACAAGGAATAATTTAGAAAAAAAATTAGAAGTTTACTTTAAATAAAAATATTTTGGCCACCATGACGTAATATATGAAGTATGATTCACTTTACATGAGTTTGCAATTTTAAAAGTTTGGTATTTCTCACCAGGAAACTGGATTCTTTGAATTTTTGTATTTACTTATAGCAATAATCACAAAAGGCTTTACTTAAAATAGTTGTTTTTAGTAATAATATTTATAAGTTTAGTGCACAGGATTGTTCATTGTTAGACTGAAAACTGTGTCTTCTTTAAAATATAAAAGCTTAACTGCTATTTTCACCAGTCTGAGCACAATAAAGTTTGACTGCAATCCAAAATATACTATCCCTCACGTGAAGGTATGGGACAATGTTGCTAATACCGACAATGTAGAAGTCATTACTTCAATGTGTGAAACATGGCTGACAACCTAAAATAACCACTAGAATATTTCTCTTTACAATATAACCTGCCCTCTTGAAGCATTCTTTGTTTCACAGTAAGAACTGTGGGTCAGCCCTGGCTCGTGTTGCTAAGTGGTTAGAGCATCCGCCCACGCACCCAAAGGTCGTGGGTTCAATTCCCAGTAAAGGGCATGTACTGAGGTTGCAGTGTCGATCCCCAGCGTGGGAGGCAACCAATTGATGAGTCTCTCTCACATCCATGTTTCTTCCTCTCTCCCTCTCTCTCTCCTTTGCCCTCCATCCTTCCCTTCCACTCTCACTAAAAAACAATGGAAAAAATATCCTCGGGTGAGGATTAAAAAAAGAAAAGCATGATGGGCCATAAGAAACAATTATGGAATTATTTTAGCATGAAAGAGTAAAATTCCAAATGATGAAGTTGTTATAGAAGAGAACAATCCCTGTTATTAATTATCGAAGAATATAATTGCTATTATACAGAAAAATCTATGTTATTTGTGGACTAAAGAATACAACATAAAAGGCTCCATCAAATCAAAATGGAGACTCCTAAAAGAGAAAACACAGTGTTGATCATGTCTAAGACCTCTGCCAAAGTAATATTAGTAACTGTTTTCTATTTTTAAGGCTGCTATTTACTTTTCATGTCTCATCTAATTATTGTTCTTGCACTGACAGAGATGGTAACAATATGCTGAATGCAGCATTGAATGAGATGCCAGAAAAACAATGCACTAAATAGTAACAGCTTTTAAATGCTAAAAATGGCCAAAATTAATTGATTTTATAGTTCTGAAGCCATTTCTTGAAATCTATTTTAACTGCTCAGATTTATTCTTGTATATGTTTAAAGAAAATATTTTTAAATTTTTCCTACAACTCAGAAGAAATAAAGATTTTTACTATTTGTGCTTCAGATAAGCACAACTTTGGCCCACCTCATCTTATTAATACTCTAAGGAATAGGTAGAATTTGAGATGAATTTTAGAGAAATTAGTAATATTATCATTTCCATTTAAAGTTAATATTACTTGCATTTCCTATAGCATTTCACAATCCTTTCACTATTTACCTTCATGTTTCCAATTAAAGAGAATATACCTCTCTCTAATTATGTGGACAAAAGAGCCATGCATATTTTTAAAAACTTTTACTAAAGTATAATTGGCATACAATATTATATTAGTTTCAAAGAGTGACTCAACACTTATATACCTTATACATTATTCACCATAAGCTATTACAATATTTTGACTATATTCCCTGTGCTGTATATCAATAAATAAATGGATAAAAATGAATAAAAATAAAATATGAGTAAATAAATATAAACTTCTATGGGCTCACACCAAGTCAAACGAACAGATGTGCCTTCACAGGAACATGAATCAATCTGAATTCTGCGACCTATAAGAAAGTGCTGCCAACAACCAGGTAACTGTGGTAAAAGGGAGCAACGATGGACTTGCAACAGAAGATCTGGGTTAAAGTCCCAATTCTTCCACTTTGTCACATCAGTGATGTTACTTAGAGCCTTCTTAAACATTGGTTTCCTCATAGACAATATAGGGATATTAAATACATACCTCATGAGGATGGCATTAAAATTATGAATGAGAAGGTACGTGTTAAAAAGCTCAATAAACTGTAAAATGGCAAGGTATCATTATTGTTTCTCTGCATTAATTACATATGGCATATCTTTCTAGACATTTTCAAAGATGCTCCAAGCTACCCTCAGAGAATGAATAAAAAAAGCAAGAAAACCAATTTACCCACTTAAATAGTAATATCACTTTCCTACAATTAATTTTCTGACTAGATTACCAGTATGTTAATAATTATAAAAAATTTTAAACCTAATTTGAAATAATTAGAGGTTGAGAATAATTACTTCTTAGCAAAAGAGACAGGTGATAAAAATAGTACTTAAGAGAAACACTAATTATTCAATATCAAATACTTAAACACCATAAAAACTCCCCAAATTAGACAATCATATTTTTTCAGGTAACAATAAGACAATAACTGGAAACTAAAATTCCATCCAAAAGAAAGAGGGGGGAAAAAGAAACCTGAAAAGATTCAGCTCTTTAAAAGATTTCACTTGCTAACTACAGTATTTCAACAATGGAGCGCTCACTTTAGGTACTTACAGCATGCTCAAGTACTGCATGTGCTATTTCATGGCCCAGAATGAAGGCGAGTTGGTGCACATTAACCACAGCATTGAAAAGCCCAGTGAAGACAAACACATGTCCATTCTGCACCATAAAGAAAATAATATAAGCAATTAGAACACCATAAGAAAACAAGAAAGTTAAATTTAACAATTAAAAATCAGGCTTGAGAACATTTACTTACTGGAAGCACAAAGGCATTTATATCGGGGGAATCAACCACGTGAATGATCCACTTGATCTCAGAGATCCCTGGAATATCTTTATTGCATTCAATTAAATGATAAAACACTTCTTTAATGTTCAGGTACTGGGCATCTTTCTCAGTTAGCATATCATTTTTAAATTCTTCCATGTACTGAAAGATTAAAAAGAAAATTAGTTGTTAAGAGTTTTAGCTCGACAAAATGTTTATATCTTCATGAGAGTTATATGGTTACTTATTGTTGAACATTTTAATTTTTAATTATGTAAAAATCCGCATATATTAAGAACTCAAATTTCTCAAATTTGAATTTTCTTGCAAAGGCAATGTGGTTTCTCACAAATTGAATAAATTCTAATAAGTAAATTTTTTCACATAAATTAGTTCAGATAAAATCTTCATTCATCTTTTCTATTAGCCTATAAATAAATAAAATGCTTACATATTATTTCTATTTTTCTAAATATTTTAGAAAACAAAATATTGCCTAGAGAACATAAAGATTTCATATAAGAAAGTAAAATACAAAAGAAAATTATTTTCATAACCTCCTGAATAGAAAAACACCTTATACTTAAGAAGAAAGTTAAACCTCTACAAAAAAAATCCCACATTTCATTAATTTTAAGTGTTTCATTCACACAGATTGAAAAGAAATTACTAAAATTTTAGAACTACTGGGCACATTATTTTCTCTATATTATGCTGAATGGTTAGGTATGAAAAAAACAGACATTGATGGGGTTCAAGCAAAGGTTTTAATACAGAACTACCCAAGGTGAAGCAGGCCAAAAGGACCCCCTACTGAACTCCCAGAATTAAAGAGCCCCAAACAAGTCTACTTTATTTATCCTATTTGGAGACATTTTGAAAGCCAAGCTTCAAAGATTATAATGAGAAATCTGACCTGTAATTCCTTCAAGCAATAGTTAGGGCGATGAATCAAGATGAAGGCTGACAAAAAAAAAACATGGGTCTCTTGACTCAACCTCTCACTGGGAACCCAAAGTCTTTACATCAGAGTGGGTAAAAGGGTCAAGAGGTAGAGAAGTTTCTGGACTCCTTGACATGGGAGCCCCACAAACTGTGGTACCAAAATCCACTGGTGAAGCCCTGGTGTGAGCCACAATTTGACTGAGAGAACATCAAGGTTTTTCCCCAATGAAAGGGTTGATGGATTATGAAAGCTGGAATGTTTAAACAGGCTTATGCAAATAACTTGTCTCCTTTACCTGAATGTTTGATGGAAAAAGATATTCTGTCTGCTTGGGGAATGCTTACCCTACCAAGTGTTGTAAACCCAAAACTGTTAATAAAATCAGAATGGAGGCTAAAAAGAAAAGGAACCACGAATAAGGAAGAACTACTGCAATGACAGTGCTTAGTAACAGCCCTATAAGAACATGTGTTTGAATTTTCGTACCAAGCAGGTATTAAATTTGTAGGTTAAAAAATAACAAATAAAGAAGAGCCCTAAAAAAAAAAAAAAAAAAGAAGAAGAGCCCTAACCGGTTTGGCTCAGTGGATAGAGCGTCGGCCTGCGGACTGAAAGGTCCCAGGTTCAATTCCAGTCAAGGGCATGTACCTTGGTTTCGGACACATCTCCAGTAGGAGGTGTGCAGGAGGCAGCTGATCGACGTTTCTCTCTCATCAATGTTTCTAAGTCTATCCCTCTCTATCCCTCCTCTCTGTAAAAAATCAATAAAATATATTTAAAAAAAAAAGAAATAAAGAAGAAAATACATGTATGTACATGTATATCATTTTTTAAAGCTTCTTGGTAATGTGAATGGTAGAAGTTGGCCCATGTCAGAATTTCCCAAACACTTTCTTCAAACTTGCCTCTGACTAGACTATATTCTAAGAAACATCTCAAATCTCTGTATAAATTCTACTAGGAAGGATGTTCTAGTGAAAAAAAAAACACCATTGTTATTTCTCTTCTTAATGATAACTTTCCATTGACAAACTCGGAAACTCAGTTGGAACAAAAGAGATAAAGTTCTAACCCTGACAAAGCTATCCAGGGAGGCTATGAGACGGGAACACTGATTGAGCACACACTATGTACGTGCTATGCACTGACGACAGAAGATGATCTGCCCTCGAGGAGCTCACTAGTAGTGCAAAATGTTTAGCCACCTGAGTTATCCTCTCCAAGTAGCCAAGGGTTCTAAATTCCAACTTTATTTTGCGTTCAAAAACTATCATAAATTGTCAAGACTGATATTACAAAAGAATCCAAAAAACCTTTTATTCTACTTAACTTTCAAGGTACAAACATTCAAGACTATAGACCTCAATATATACTAAGCACTGCTTTGTGCACTATACTAAAGAGAAAATCATAAACAAAACAGATAGGGCCTCTGCCCCCATGGAGCTTACTCTAACAAGGAAGACAGATCAGCAAATAAGTAATGATGTAAATAATTGTTACCCATGCGGTAAGTGCTCTCAAGGAAAAGCATTGTATGCAAAGAGACAATGAAGTAGGAGAAATAACCCCAAGCACTGGGCACACTGCAAAGGCGCTGATCCATAATTCAGTCAATACGAAGGAGACCCCCTTGAGCCCAATGTAGCCCCTGCCTAACCCAGTTTGGATAATGAAGAAAAGCTCTCCTGAGAAAGTGGCATTTAAGCTGACCTGTGGTAAAGAGGAGTTAGCTAGGTGAATGGGAGGAAAGCAAGACCGTCAGTAGGAATACTAAATATGAAAGGTCTGAGCCTTTGCGGGGTGGGGAGCACGCGGGGGAGGGGGGGGGTGCTAATTCCCTATCAAAGTCTACAATAAATATTTAAGAACCTTTCCTGCTTTCAGTATTATATTAAGCAATCTAATTTAAAACAATTCTTACTACTTACTGCTTCATATTCCAGTTCTGCTAAAAGACTGAAATGTTCTTTCCCCAACAGCAGTAGCTTGGTCCTTCCTGTGATTGGACTCACTTCCAGGTGAGTGAAGTAAAACACTACGAAGAGCAATCCAAAAGTACTCAGCCCCAGGAATACCTTCCATTTGTTCTTCCTTACACTTTCTTTAAACAGTTCCTTCTTGTTGGGAGGAAGTGCGTGCCACCATTTCCTTATGCCCCTAGGGCGAAAAGAAAAATTCAAGGTTCTGATAATAGTATCAGCACATATCACCAAAACGAAATGCTTACTGCTAGAATTTTATGTCATCAAATACTTGAATTTATGATATTTCTTGGTATAAATGGTTTTTTCAGAAATGTATAAAATTCTTAGCTAACTGATGAAAAAATTAACCAAATAGAGCTATAGTTAAAAAGTCTAATGTTCATTTTAATTTTCTTCAGTTATTTTAAAGGTAAACGTCAAACGAGGGGGTATATTACTACAACTACCACTAGTTAACGCTGACTGACTGTTGACCACACACAATGTACTCTTCTAATCATTATACAGATGTCATCTCATTAACCTTCATAAGAACCGTTACAGGAGAGAAATGGAGACGTAGGGAAGTTAAGCAATTTGTCCTAGGTCATAGAGGTGATGAGAGGAAAACCAAGCAATGAAGCAATGTGATTCCAGAGTCTGAGCCCTTGACCACGTCATAGGGAATGGAGTGCCCACATGAACATCTCTACCTTGAACCACCATTCTCTTCTCCCCACTGCTCATCAGACCCCCAGCATAAGCTGCCAGAGCTTCAACAAGAGAAACTACCTGAGCACTGATTTGAGAGATAAGTATTGCTCAGTAGCAGAAACTCCATCCCCTCTAGAACACGACAAAGGACAGGTAATAAGAAGAGGAGAAGCAAAGAAAAGAAGGAAATCAGTGGTTTTATAGATAACACCTGGGGAGCTCCCATTTCTACCCGGCAACAACACTCCCTGATGCTTATCACAGCCCAGAGACATTCTGACAACAAGCAATGTTTTCAAGACTGGGACAAACATATTTTCCTGGCAAGTTCATCTGTAAAAGCACAACAAAAATATAAAACATGCACATCATTCTCTTGACGAAGATTTATTTTCTAACATAACTTCTTTAAGTTATCTTAATTTTGTTGTCACACCGAAAATGCCTCTAAACTCCAGAGTCTAAAGCGTTTCAACCTGAAAAGATTAAACCAGCCTATGAAGTATACTTACTTCCTATTTAAAACTTTACAAGACTTGTCATTATTGGTTTAAATTTATTTTTTTTAAAAAAAAACATATTCTAAAAGAAAATTTACAGCTGTAACCACAATAAAAACATTAAAAATAAATAAATAATTTAAAAGGATGGAAAAGAGCTACTGGCCCAAGAACCCAGGCGGACCTGTGGCAAAGATTCTTTCCTCCATCAAACTCAACTCGGGGTCTCCTGAACTCTTCTTCCACGAGGCCTTCACTTTCAGACGCTGCACTCTCCAGTTTTAGCCAGAATCCCCCATCCTCCATATCTGATCACCCCGGGATACCTAACTGGGAGCTGCATCCTTCACCAGCCCCCAGGTGATACCCGATCACCCTCACCTGCCTTCAGCAAAATCCTGTTAGGTCTGTTCAGGCAGAATCTCCCCTTACTCCCAATGTTGCCTCTCATTTTCCATCCGCCGACCCCCGCCCTGTTCCTCGGCTAGAAATGCATTTCTACTTGCCCATGCTGTATTCAGAACTGACTCTGGTTCTACACTGAGCCCTCTTTCCCCTGCTACAAGACTCTAGAATAAAGTCTGTTTTCACTGCTTTAACTATGGCCGAGTTCTGGTTTTCTTCGACAGTGGTTACTTAAACTGAGAACTAATCTAGGTGTATATTTTCTGCATGCTGATGCCAAATCATAAAGAACACAATAAATTACAGGGTACAAGTTTTCAATTTTGATAAAAACAAAATTGGGCTGGTATGAAAGTAAGAAGGCTAGAAGAAAGTTCACTGTTATTAAACGTAAGAAAGCTTTAGGAAGAGATAATGCTTAACTTTACCTTTCTTCAATCTTCATGGAGCCAATAAGAGAAAACAGGCTTATGGGGAGAGGAAGTTAAATCAAATATAAAGTACTGCCATTTAGCTGTAAAAATGTTAATTATTATAAAGAACTACCAAGAGAAAACAATAAAGATTTGTTGAAAATAGAATAGAAAAAAAATAAGTAAATATTAATAGTTTAAGAATTAACTTGGCTAGGAGTGGGCCCATTCTTTGTTCTTTTTTTTTTTTTTTAATATTAACTCCTTCACTTTATTTTTTAATTTTCTTAAGAGAACTTTAAATTTTATTTTTCAATTACAGTTTACATTCAATATTATTTTGTATTAGTTTCAGGTGTAACAGCTCATTCTTTTTTAAAAATACATTTTTATTGATTTGAGAGAGAGAGGGAGAGAAGAAACATCAATGATGAGAATCATTGAGCAGCTGCCTCCTGCACGCCCCCTACTGGGGATGGAGCCTGCAACACAGCATGTGCCCTGACAGGGAATTAAACTGTGATCTCCTGGTACATACGGTTCGGCTCAACCACTGAGCCAATCCGTCTAGGCAAGCTCATTCTTAAATAAGCAAAATTCTTCAGTTTCGTGATCCACTGCCTCAAATCCCATACAGTAAAAATGGGATGTTTGTAAAGCACTGTTCTTATCTATGAGTTATAATCAACATTTCTGATTCTTTTTGCAATCATGTATACAACGTCAATCTTTTAAAAAGTGCCTATGTGAGATATGTAAGAATAATTTTTAAAATATGCAGTAAATTATTTCAAGATTACTAAATCCTATATAACAAAACTGAATTTTAACTTTGAGCTAAATATGAGAGGGAAATCTAACGAATTTTCCTTCAAAGTGTAGTTTTACCAATATCCTTTAATACAAAAGTTTATTTTTTTTTTAAAGCATTTTACCTGCCAACAATGATTGCCAGTAGTTTCTGCACTGGTTTAAGAATTATCCACAAGAGAGGAATGGGAGCAGCTTGACACCGTGGAGAAGTGTGGAAACTCCTGATGTCTCTTATGGGAAAGCAGCTTAGAGGATGCAATACTGAAAGAGCAGGACCTACTGCAACTTCTTCTATCAGTTTCTGTCTTGGAAAAGAGTCACGCCGTGCTGTACATTTATTGCCCTTGCTTTTAAGACTCGAGAGGTATCCTGTCCTTCTGTTATTAAAAGTTCTGTAGAAATAAGAGTTTCCAGGCAGAGAAGTCAACCTATTACACCGCTTTACTCCCAGTTTACATTCAATATTATTTACTATGTGGTGAACTTGGACTTGATGACAGTCCAGTGAGGTTATAGCTGTTGTGTTACATTTTCTCCAGTTGGTCAGTAAGTTAAATCGGGAGGAAACACAGTTTCTAGTAGCAGACTGCAATCCATAGACAAAGCTCATCTTTCTTTTGCTTGATTATCTAGAACAACAACAAAAAAAAACTATAAATATCTCTGGAAAATATTTATTTACCAAACTGGAAACACAACACTTTAGGAACTAGGTGTGCCAGTCCTTCCTTTAACACATCTCGCACTAAATTACCTGGGGTTTCTCAGCCCTGCAGCAGTGCGTTTGAGCAATACAAACCGCAGAGGCTTCACTTACTTTTTTCTTATTCTTCAACATGTACTTTCAAAACTTTTCTTCTTTCCATTTTTTATTTTTACTTGGAGGAAGTCTATTTTTCTTTTTAATCCTCACCCAAGGACATGTTATTGAGAGAGAAACATCAATCAGTTGCCTTCCCCTATGCACCCCAACCGGGGATGGAACCCACAACCTAGGTATGTGCCCTGACCGGAAATCGAACCCACAACCTTTCAGTGTATAGGACGACACTCCAACCAACTGAGCCACATCGGCCTGGGCAGACACCTATTTTTATTTTAATGCTAAATTATTTGGGGGATAAGAAATGGATTACATAAAAACAGTATTGGCAGTAATGGGGTGGGGAGGGGGTGGGAGAAGCAGGTAACGCTTATAAGCCTAACTTGTAAGATGTTGTTGTTGTTTTTTAAATACAAATTTATTTCTTTCAGAAAAACACTGGCACTTCTGGTTGGGGTAAAGATGGCGTGAGACCAGACGCATCCTCCCACCTAAAACAACTAAAGATACAGACAGAATAAATAAACAATGGTTTGAACACCCCGGACATTAGGCAATGAAGGTGAATATTAGCAGAGCCATACTGATGTAAATACAGATTCATGCCCACCTAAAGGAGGTCCAACAAGAACAATGGAATTTGGGCTTTGTGTTGCCAAATGTTCCAGTCTTCTCAAGGAAAGCCAGAAATCAGGCTCTATGTGAAAGTTATGAATTTAAAAATGTTAGCAACCAACTTAAAAAAAAAAAGTAACCACCTTGACTGAACAAACATAGCCAGACCCCACTCAGTGTTTGATCTCTGAATCATGTTCTTCATTCATTCATTAAATAGTTCATTAGAAGTGTACTACCTGCCATACCATATGCCATTCTAAATGCCAGGAATAGCACCGGAAACATTACAGCCAAAAATCTCTACCCAATTTGTAAAAATGGTAATGCTGAACTATGGTAGCATATGCAAATATAAGTAAATCTAAAGGAATGTACACCAAACTATTCATGGTGGTTATTTTGGGTGGCAGGATGGTGGCTGTAAGGGATTTAATGTTTCCATCATATATACCTCAGTGCTGTTTAAATTTTTACAGCATCTATTACTACTTTTGTGAGCCTCCAAACCAATAAAGGCAACTATTTTTGTAATTTCCATTGGTTTCCACTGGCTTCAATGAACTCCTCCAACATGGCAGACCAGGCCTCCCACTATTTCTCCAGGCACCTTCCCCACCGCTCCTCCACCGACTCCTGAGCTCCAGACCCACTGATGTACTCGCACTTCTCAGAAAAGCTGTCCTCTCTAGGACAACACACGTCTATTGACACTACTTAGCTCTGCCCATTGCCACGCAAACTTCTGCTCATCTCTCAGGATTTTTGCGAAATTTTTAAAAAGTGCTCTACTGACACAGAACGTATAACATTATACCAATATAAGTTTTAAAAAATTTTACCATTTACATCACTGACAATCAAGGGTCACCTAGAACAGCAATGGTGCCTGATAGTTCATAATCCTTGGCTTATCCTTAAGAAAGGGGGAAGAATGGGAGAGAAATCTACACATTTTCAAAGAGCCCCTCACTAGACTACACAGAGCAGAAGAAAAAAAACACCAGGGCTGACACATCCACTACAAAGAACTGAAGGGGGTCAACAAACATAGCTGGCAGACATCTAGGATTACGAAATTAATGATGTGAGAAAATTAAACAACTTGGATTGTTAGCCTCTAAGAACATTTCAGATCCTTAATTCTTTAAGTACCATCTCAGAATGAGCAAGTACAGCACTCACTGGCACTCACAGCTGAAGCCTGGAAGACAGTTTTAACAACGCCGCTGAAAATGACTATTTCTCCTCTAGTTTCTATGGAAACAGCTGTCAGATTGGCAAAAATAGGGCATGTACTTTAAAATAATCATTCAAGCAAAGTACACACATGATGGAAGGCTTTAAAAAAATAAACTGGAAGGCAACAGACTTGGTTCTTAAGCTTCCAAATGTCAGACTGCACCCTCCCCTCCACGCGGCTGAGAATGCGGATTTGCACCCAAATCCTTTTAGGGGGGGTTGGGCATTGGTCAGCGCCGCTGTCACTGACCGAGCCCTGAATTCCAAATGAGGTCTTTTCATCTCCGCGGACTGAAATCTCCCTGAGGCCCGCGTGGCTTAACAAAACTCTTCGCTCCACTTTACACAAGCAAGTGACGTTACTTAAATAGTTTTTTTCCTTAAGTGATTGTTGTAGACAAGCTTATGCAGAAGTTTGCACAGGAATTTTTCTATTTCTCATCGGCAGGTTCAGGCAGGAAAACTTGTTTCTCTAGGAGTGAGGAGTAGGAGAGGGCGTGACGCCAGGGCGCCTCCAGCGGCGGGAAGCGGAGTCCCCGGGGGACTTGGCGCAGGATGCGGGGCAGTGAGATAAACAGGAACCGCAGACCAGCAGGAAAGCTTAAGGGGGGAGGGGAGGGGAGGAGGAGGAGCGGAGTGTCTTCCCGGAAAGCTCGGCCACCTGACACTTGCAACTCCCGCGGTGCCCGGGCAGCACCCGGGGTCCTGCATTTCACACCAAGAGGAGGGGGAAGAATGACGCTTTCTGCCCACCTATTCCTTTTCTACTCACCCCTCTCTCCCCATTCCCGCTCGGGCACCCCTCCGTTTCTCCCCGCCTCCACCCCAGTCTTCGCCACCCCAACCCCGCCGGGTCCCCAGGGACCCCCGATCCTCACCCCAGTGCTCCTGGAACTCCCCACCCCTGGGCCCGGCCAACTCAGAAAGGCAGGGCAAAGGCGTCCCCACGCGGACGGACGCCAGCAGTGGCGAAAGCACCACGGCTCCGCCCACCGCACCCGGCGCAAGCGCACTCCCCGCCAGGAGCCCCGCCCCTCGCTCCTGCCCTCCGCTGGGCCGGCGAGCCTTTTGCTCCGCCCACTCCGGGCAGTCTGCGCCCCGGCCCCAAGTCGTCCTCCCTGCGGGTCGGCGGGCCCTGCGCCGACTGTGCAGACTGTGGCGCTCTGCCGCCACCGCGTGGCCAGAAGAGGGACGTGGCAGTGGGCTGGGCTGTTTGCCTGGGAACAGCTTCAGTTGGGTGTCTTGGAACCTGACTTACCTGAGCCCCGTGATATAAAGAATGATCCAGGTAAGATTGCGCCCGCTGCAGGTTTGTAGGCAGTGCCAGCCAAGAGGAAAAAGACTCGGCTTCCAAAAGACTAAAGGTTTCTTGACCCTGAAGTTGCACTGATAGTAGCCTCTGGAATGTGAGAACTCTCTGCTTTCCCATGACTTGTGGAGAGGCACATTTTAAGAAAGATGAAGTAGCCCTGGCTGGTTTGGCTCAGTGGATAGAGTGTTGGCCTGCGGACTGAAGGGTCCTGGGTTTGATTCCAGTCAAGGGCACAGGCTGGATCCCCAGTTGGGGCGTGCAGGAGGCAGCTGGTCAACTCCCAAAATTATATATTTACCAATTTTTCCAAGGTAGGACAGAAAAATATAGTCTAAAATATGTTCTGAATGGTTAGGCCAAGGGGACTTTTACAACAAATAGCTACATGTGCCCATCCCTTGCGGAGGCTGAGCAAGGTAACTGCCATCCCCGCAATTTACTGAATAACCCAAACTTTCCTACTGACTGGAAGTGTCACTTTTGTTATATACTAAATTCTCTTAAGTATCCACATCTGTTGCTGGACTGTACCTTTTGTTCCCTTCTCTATTCTGGCACTAGTATGTGATTCAACGTATTCTAACTTTACGATTTCGATTTCATGTTCAAGTATTTCCTGGCTCTTCTTACACATTTGACCTTCAAGAACTTTAGAACTATTTGTTAAGTCTTCCCCACCAAAAATGCATTCGTATGTTGATTTTTTTTATTGCTGCTATTTTTAAACTCAGATTAATTCTGAGGAAATTTATACCTTTGCAATATTGAACCTATCAATCCAGGAAACTGACATGTGTCTCCATTTATCCAGGTCTTCTTTTATGTCTCTCCATAAAGTTTTACAGTGCTATTACATGGTTCAAAGCATGTGTTTTTTAAAATGAACTATAACTTTGATTTCTTAGGATTACAAAATCTAGGACTGGAAGGGACTTAAAATCTTCTCATCCTTTCTGCCCGACTGTTGCAGCCATCATGGACACGAGTCGTGTGCAGCCTATCAAGTATCCAGGGTTACCCAGGTGCTAGGCAGGACCGGTTCCCAGGGACCGTGCACGCAGGTCCACGTGGAATTCATGGACCACACGAGCCGCTCCATCATCCGCAACGTGAAAGGCCCTGTGCGCCAGGGCCACGTGCTCACTCTATTGGAAGCAGAGCAAGAGGCGAGAGGCCGCGCTGAATTTGTGTCTGGGTCCTGGCTGTCTGAGTGAACCACATAGCCCATGGGGAAGATGCTCCACTGTTAATAAAGCGTTTATGTTAAAAAAAAAAATCTTCTTATCACTGAGACTGCCTCTCAACCAACCAAAAGTCTGGGTGTACTTGGCGTGTGTGGGGGGGGTGTAACATGATGACATAATACTGTATGTATTTTTTGTGACTTCCAGTTTATCACTTGAACAACAGATCTTGGAGAAATGTCTGTATCAATGAATATAGATCAACTTAATCCATTTTAATCACTGCATGGTGTTCTATGGAAAGGATATTGCATCATTTAATTAATTATCCTCCTGTTTAGCTATTTTAAACATTTATTAATTATGTTTTATTGCATCATTTATTATTCTCCTGTTTTAGCTATTTCCATTGTTTTGCTGTTATAAATAACTCAGCTTACAACCTTGAAACCCTAACTAAAATCAAAGTCCTTCAAATTCAAGAGCACAAAACCACTGCCTGCAAAGTCCCCCTCCCCAAAGTTACCACCAGGGGGCAGAATGCCTATTCAAATAAAGCCTTTTTTTTTTTTTTTTCTGTGGAACAGCCCTTCAGTTCTGTTCAACAAACATTTATTGAACGTGTATTATACAGTAAACTCTGGACCCCTTTAATACACTAATCTTAATACAATAAACAAGTTCCTTAATTCAAAAATATGTATAGAGTGTACACTCTGTGCCAGGCACTGATTAGGTCTGAGGGCTTCAGGGAAAATTAATAACCCCCTCCTATCTTCTGAACTCCAACAATTCTCAAAAAAGGAGGGGGGGGGGGGGAAACATTATGACATAGTACCCACTTATCCATTTATTTCTTAGCCCCAGATAGTTCTTCACCCATTAGACCAATAGACCAGGCAACAGATGCTCAAATAATTTGGACAATCCCTTAAATTTTCATGCTTACTAGTATGTTCTTGCACATGCTGTTCCTTCTGCGTGGAATGCTGTCCAAGTTGGAGCTCTCTCAGAAGGATAGTCAGAGACAAGGATTCAAATGCAAATCATTTCTTTGGGAGGTGATCCCGGGTTGGAGAATAGACAAGGGAGACAGGGAAGGAAAGGAAGCCAATAAATGACACATTAATGAACAAGTAACAGACAGGGGCAAACGGAGTGGAGTCCCTGTGATAAATGTGGGGCAGCTGTGGAACACACATCTCAGAGTTTTCCCAGATAAGGGATGGCGTTGCTAGGCGATATACCTACCAACTCCAGCTAGTCATTGCCTGAGGGCTTCCCTGGGGGTGATAATTCTCTGGCACTACCAGCCTCCTCCATGTGCTCCTGTGGGCCCAAAAAAAGCCTCAAGCAAAGGGTTTCAGATGCGGTCAGTTGCTAGTTGGACCAGCATGTGCAGAAATGTGGGCTGGACACTAACATGCAGGGACCGATGAACAGGCATCAGTGGCATCTGCTACAAATGCCTTTTCTACTGTCACGTGGCAAATTCGTTCTTTAAAACACAGAGCAAACATCAGCCACTCTGGCAAGTCTGGCATGCATCTGCGCCAGGCTGGGTGAGTTACCCCATTTCTGTGCGCCTGTGGCATTTTGCTTATGTCATTCCTACTAAGAGACTGTGGGTGGTGACTCTGAGGCCCGGGTTGTCCCGGCTCCATATCCCAGGACAAAGCCACTAAGGAACTCCCACACAAGTGAGCCCCTGGCCTGTAGATGCACCACTCCCATCTCTGCCGCTGTCTTCGTTTCACCATCTCCTCTGTGTGGCTGTGTCCTCTCTTCTTCTCATAAAGACACCAGACACCGGACTTAGCGCACCCTAACTCCAGGCACCCTAACTCCAGGATGCTCTCCTCTCAAGAGCCTTAGCTTCTTGACATCTACAAAGACTCTTCCCAGAGAGGTCACCTTCTAAAGGTCCATCTGACGTGGATATCAACCTGGGGGACACTAGTCAACCGTGGGCCCAACAGACCCATCAAACCAATATCATATTTGGACATTTGAAGAAGATGACGTTTTTCTCTGTGGCTCTTAAATGAGGAGAATCTGAGACAAGAGCTGCTGGTGACCATCTTGCTCATGATGAGGAGAAAGTTGGCCTAGAAAGTGAAGCGAAGCCAAGAGCAGGATAGAGATATGAAGAGAGAACAGAAACCTGGCATTGTTTGAAATCCTGGGCTCCAGCCATGCCTGAAGCTAAAACCTTCCTCTCACTTTCCAGTTACATGAGTCAACCAATGTCTCTTACTGAAACTAGTTTGAGTTGGGTTGCTACCATTTGCAACTGAAATAGTCCTTACGGATACACTCAAACACCTGCTTTCCTCCTCGACCCATTTTCCCTTCCTCTTCTTACACCTGACAAATTCCTGTATGTCCTCAGGGCTCAGTTCAAGCATAACTCTCTCAATCAAATCTTCCCCAAACTTCTCCCCACTTCCACCCAGATCACATTGGCTCCTGTGCTGGATGTTCTCGCAGCCCTGTTTTCCTTCATTGTGACACTTATCCCATATTATTGTAATTACTTATTCAATTTATTCTCCTATTCCACCACCACCACTAGCTAAAATGTGAGGTCTTTGAGAGCAGATGAAAGTTCTGCTTATTGCTATGTTCTCTTTTCCAGCAGGTGGCTAATGTCTATTCATTCATGGCTTCATATCTTTTTTTTCAAAAGTATAGCAAAATAAATCAGGACCAACTTTAAGTGTTTTTGTGTGGCTACTAGACAATGGTAATATGTCCTGATTAATTTTTTATATAAAAGCTAATAACTGCTTTAACCTAGGAATTTCTTAATGAAATTATAATAATTTTTTTAACTCCCAGGCTGATTCTAGGAAATAAGTTGAAGAGGATAATTATACTCATGGAGGATGAAGATTATTGCTTTAATAGTATTTAGTGGTATAATTAGACTAAAGAAAGGGAGAACCCAATTTGCTAGCTCTTTAAGCATTTTCTGAAGATCTTAATTTATAAATAATTCATCACCTTGAACTGTCCTTCTTTTAACTAACTTGTTTTCCTCCTGTTGTTAAAGCAAACTATAGTCATTTTGGGAAATATGTGAAATACTTAAAAGCTTGGTTGGAGACTATAGAAAGCCCCAGTATCCCCATCTAATTTTTGTCTTTTATTTCTGTAGCTGTAACCTGATGTCAGGGACACCCTAGCATTGCCTGGCTTTACCTTCTCAGGGTCCCTCCAATGAGATTCCTGACTTCACTTCTCATGGGTGTTCCTTTTATATCCCACAGAGACCCAAAGAAGTGTCTTTTTCTTGATTGCACCAAACAATACAACCTGTACAGCATAGTTGCAAAGCAGATCTATCCTGAAAATTGGGAGATAAAGTCAAGAAGGAAATTGACATCACAGTTCCATATTCATCATTTATTCATTCATTCAGCAGCCATAGCCTTTAAAATAAATTCAACATTAATATTCCTTTTCTTAGTGAAGTCACACACTAGGAGTCTTTACATCCCCCGCCCCCCCCCAAAAAAAAGTCATGTCCACTTGGAACCTATAAATGTGACCTTATTTGGAAATAGTGGCTTTGCAAATGTAATAAAGTTAAGAGTGGGTCCTAATGCAATGCCTGGCATCATGATAAGAAGAGGAAATTTGGACATAGACACACACAAAGTGAAGACAGCCATGTGGAGGAGACAGGGATTGGAGTTATGCTGCCACAGGCCAAGGAATGCCAGGGATTGCCAGATGCAATGAAGGATTCTACACTAGGGATTTCAAAGGGAACATGGCCCTGCTGACATCTGGATTTTGGACTCTAGTCTCCAGAACTGTTAGAAATTATTTTCTGTTATTATAAGCCACTGCGTGTGTTGTGCTTAGTTATGACAGCCCCAGGAAACTAATACAGTGTCCCACCCACTCCTGAGTCCTTCCTTCCCCAACCTCCCAGCTTCCACCTAACTTCAAAAAGCATTGAGAGCACCCTGGCTGGTGTGTCTCAGTTGGAGTGTTGTCCTGTGTATCAAAAGGTCCCCAGTTCCATTTCCTGCCAGGGCACATTCCCAGGTTGCAGGTTTGATCCGCAGTTGGTGTGTGTGGGAGGCAACTGATTAATGTTTCTCTCTCTCTCTCTCTCTCTCTCTCTCTTTCTCTCTCTCCCCGCCCCCTAAAATCAATAAAAATATATTTTCAAAAAGCAAATTTGTTTCCTTAGCTCTGTACCCCTGGGCCCTCACTTTGCATATTCAAGGCTCCATCTCTTATTCACCAAACAGGTGGACCAGGCTCCGCAAAAGAACTGATTGCAGCAATGATTGGTTTCTACACTGATAAAATTATTCCATTCCACCTGAAGATTTTTTTAAAAAGAAGAAAAAGAGAGGAAAACCAAACCAGTTACAGTTAGTTTGAATTTAAAACAGCCAAGTTTCTATTTAAAATAACAAATTTGTTCTCATTTTCTTAATGGAGTGGGTCATTGTGTAATTTTGTTACTTCCCCTCACCTCATTTAATAGTATATTGTGAGCATTATTGCATATTAAAAGTCCTGAAATATTATACCATAGTTAATATATCTGCAATCCCTATGCACAAGTCCGAAATGTTCTGGAAACCAAAAGCTGTTTTGAAAGTTTAGTGCCAACTCATTTGATGGCAAAGCTGACCTAATATGGCCTAGGGCTATTTGTGGTGTATTCATACCAATTAGTGTTTAAACCCAGGGTCTTTATGATTTTGATTAATTTTGGTTTTAAGTCCTAGCTCTAGAAATCATCTATTTCTCTTTCTCCATATATATATATATATCTCCTATATAATAAAAGGCTAAAATGCAAACAGACCAGACGGCAGAACAACCAGAACAACTGAACAACGAACAACCGGTTGCTATGACATGCTCTGACCACCAGGGGGCGTGTGCGGAACATGGAAGGTGTTGGCCACGGCAGGATGGTGGAGCAGGTGAGCAGGGGCGCCACACCAAGGTGGGGCACCAGTTGCTGTCATCAGGGTGAGCCTCTGTTGGTTACTGAAAATTCTTTGCCCCCGCACACTATAGTCCCACCCGGCACTCACACCTGCTGCTGGTACCCGGCGCTGGTCCCAATCACTTGGCGCCATCAGTGGGTGCAAGAGGCGGCTGCCATCCCTGATCGTCTCTGAGGGCTTCGCCACCTCCTGCTGCCCCTGAGGGGAGATCGGGGCCGCTGCTCGCACCCACTGCTGGTGCCAGCCCCAATCATTCTACACCGTCAGCGGGTGCAAGTGGGGCCAGCACCATCAGCACGTGGGAGCGGTGGCAGTGGGAGCGGGGCTGCTGGCAGACAGGGGACTGGGGGCCTTGGCAGGAGGGGCCAGGTGGGGGCACGGAGGATAGGCCGAGACCTGCCCCTCTGGCTACCACAGCCTCGCGGCCCACAGTGCCTTTCAAGGTTCACGAATTCGTGCACTGGGCCCCTAGTCTATATATATAAAAGCGAAGCAACCAGAATGACTGGAACGATGGGAATGACTGGTTGCTATGACACACACTGCAGCCAGCCAACCAGCCCAATCGGGGGCAGGGCCAGCGGCCAACCTCTCGCAGCCCCTCCTGCTGGCCAACCCGGCCCTCGATCAACCCCCCACCCCCAACCCTGATCAGGGGTGGGGCAGGCCAGCCAACTTCCGGCATCCCCTCCCCATGGCCAGCCCAGCCCCGATGGGCCCAGGTCAGGGCTGGCCAGCTGGAACCCACCCATGCATGAATTCATGCACTGGGCATCTAGTATATAATAAAAGCCCAGTGACAGTTATGGCGGAACCACCAGGATGATGGGTCACTATGACGCGCCTGCGCTGGGGCCGCCACCAGCGCTGCTGCCGAGCCCGAGGGCCCCAGGGCCAGTTGCTTAGCTGCTGCCAAGGTGCCGGTAAAGAAGAACACCAAGGTGGCCAGTGGGAGCATGCAGCTTGAGGTGAAGGCTCTGTAGGATGAATTCAATCAGCTGAGCACCGAGATGATCATCACCAAGGCTGGCATGTGGTTCCAGTCTCGGGCAGCAGGCTTTGGCCTGATCCACATGAGCAAGACTGAGAAGCAGGGTGGGGGGTGTGGCCTGGCCACCTGCAGGTCCCTCTCAGCGAGGGCCAGCTCCTTCGCTCTCAGAGTCCCGGCTCTAGCAATAGTCACCTGGCGCGCTGGGCTGGTGGGTACTGCTTGGGAGGCCAGGAAGGTGGTGGAGAGAAACCCTGTGGACCTACCGCCCGACCAGCAGCCCAGGACCCGGCACCGTCAGAAACAGACCGGCTCAGAGCACACTGAGCTTGGGGGGAAGGCAGCCGCCTACGAGGGGCCTTGCCACCTGCCGGCTCCCAGTGGATCCCACCTCAAAGGAAACTCGGTCTTTGGTTCCTTAGTTCAGTCTATCCCAGCTAAAGAGAGCAGCTGGGCACATTTTAGGGGAGAATTAAGACTCTAAAACAGTGTGTTCTGTTCCAAGGAGATTGCTACCCAGTTGTCTTAGGCCTAAATTCCAGGTGATTGTGGGTCTTGGCTCTGCCACGGGGGCCTGCGTCTTCTAATCGGCCTGTATTTGTTGTAAGGGCCCAAAGAGGAGAAGGGGAACACGTTTTTCGATGCAATGGATTTGCCCAACAGACAAAGGAGAGTGCCGGGCGGTGTCTAATGTACACACAGAGACACCAGCTCTGAGTCTGCCTGGCCAAAGGGAGCTCAGGGCCTGTTTGCAGAGCCTTCTGGTGGTTTCTGTTTCCTTGCTGAGGATGTCCTCCCTGGGAATCCTGGGGCCCGTGTTCAGCTCCAGCTCAGTGGGTCTTCTCCAAGCCCCACCCCCTCGCCGGCCCACCCAACCCTGATTGGGGGCAGGGCCAGCCAGCCAACCTCCCATACACCCCCCCCACCAGACCCCACCTGTGCATGAATTTGTGCACCAGGCCTCTAGTATATGTGTGTGTGTGTGTGTGTGTGTGTGTGTGTGTGTGTGTGTTTGTGTATACACTCCTCAGAAACCTAGCAACCCCCAAGGTGGCAGAAGACAGTAGCCCACACCTGACTCGTGGTCACATGGTCAGGACCTCTGGCAGGCTAAAGATAACATCTTGACCTAGGTTATGTTTCAATTCCTAAGCCTTACGTTGGAACCATCCCCTGGCTACTTTCCCTTGAGACCTGACACTGGGACACAGGAACAGACCTCAGAGCTGTCTTTAAGACTTGAAGAAATGATTCATTATCCTTACCTTTCCTTTACCTTACCTTGAACCAATCAGCTCCCAGCACCATCCAGAACCCCTAACCACAGTGTTTTGTGATTTTGCCCTATATAATCTGTAACCTACATACCATCAGGGAGTTCGGGCTTTTGAGCATTAGCTTCCTGTTCTCCTGGATGGCACCATTCTTGATAAAATATTTCTCCACTGCAATTTTCAGTGTCTAGTGTTTGGCTCTGCTGGCGCCTGGTGGACAAACTCTTCCTATTCTGAAACAACTAGAGGCCCAGTGCACGAAATTCGTGCACGGGGGGGGGACAGCGGGGAGTGTGTCCCTCAGCCTGGCCTGCACCCTCTCCAATCTGGGACCCCTCATGGGATAACCAGCAGTTGGACATCCCTCTCACAATTCAGAACTGCTGGCTTCTAACCGCTCACCTGCCTGCCTGATTGCCCCTAACTGCTTCTGCCTATCAGCCTGATTGTCCCTAACTGCTCCCCTGCTGGCTTGATTTCCCCTAACTACCTCTGTCTCGGCCCACACCTGGTACCCAGGATTCCCTCCACCAGCTGACCACAGGCACCCAGGATCCGGGCTTCCCTCCCTCTGGTCAACCATAGGTGCCCAGGTTGGCTTCAGCCTTAGGGGATGGTGGACAGGGGGCTTCGCCTGTGCTGCAGCTGCAAGTGCTGGTGCCCAGGACTGCAGGGTGGGCGGCTTCTCTGTCTCCCAGGCCACAGCCAGCCACAGGTGCTGGTGCCCGGGACTGCAGGGTGGGCGGCTTCTCCATCTACCAGGCTGTAGACAGCTGCAGGTGCTGGCACCTGGACCGCAGGGTGGGCGGCTTCTCTGTCTCCCAGGCCACAGCCAGCCGTAGTTACTGGTGCCCAGGACAGCAGGGTGGGTGGCTTCTCTGTCTCCCAGGCCACAGCCAGCCGCAGGTGCTCGTGCCCAGGACCGCAGGGTGGGCGGCTTCTCCATCTCCCGGGCTGCAGCCAGACTCAGGTACTGGGGCCCGGTTTCTCCATCTCCCCCAGGACGTGGGGCGGGTGGACATGGGGTGGGCAGCTTCTACAGCTGGCTGTAGCCTGGGATCATAGAGCAAGCGGCTTCTTCGTCTCCCAGATCGCATCTACCCTCAGGTACTGGCACCCGGTTTCTTGTCTCCCCCAGGACGTGGGGAGGGCGACTTCTCCAGCTGGCTGCGGCTTGGGATCACGGGGCAGGTGGCTTCTTCATCTCCCAGGTCGCAGCCAGCCTCAGGCGCTGAGGCCCGGTTTCTCAGTCTTCCCCAGGAGGTGGGGCAGGCGGACCTGAGGTTTCTGCTGCTGGCTGCAGCCTGGGATCACAGGGCAGGCGGCTTCTTCAACTCCCAGGCTTCAGCCAGCCTCAGGCACTGGCACCTGGTTTCTTGTCTCCCCCAGGACGTGGGGTGAACCGCTTCTCCAGCTGGCTGAGGCCTGAGATCACGGGGCAGGCAGCTTCTTGGTCTCCGTGGCTGCAGCCAGCCTCAGATGCTGGGCCCGGTTTCTCCGTCTCCCCAGGACATGGGGCGGGCGTACCTGAGGCTTCTGAGGCTGGCTGCAGCCTGGGATCATGGGACGGGCAGCTTCTTCATCTCCCGGCCGCATCCAGCCTCAGGCGCAGGGCCCGGTTTCTCAGTCTTCCCAGGACGTGGGACAGGTGGATGTGAGGCAGGCGGACCTAAGGCTTCTGAGGCTGACTGAGGCCTGGGATCATGGGGCAGGTGGCTTCTTGGTCTCCGTGGCTGCAGCCAGCCTCAGGCGCTGGGGCCCAGTTTCTCTGTCTCCCCAGGACGTTGGGCAGGCGGACCTGAGGCTTCTGAGGCTGGCTGCAGCCTGGCATCATGGGGCAGGCGGCTTCTTGGTCTCTGTGGCTGCAGCCAGCCTCAGGCGCGCTGGCGCCTGACTTCTCCAACTCCCAGAGACCTGGAGGGGCTGGGGGCGGGGCTGCCGCCATGTTTTCAGTTTAATTGCATACTCACTCAGATTGGATGGTGGGCGTGGCTGGGGCGTGGCTGGTGGGCGTGGTTTGTGAGTGTAGCGGAGTGATGATTTGCATATTACTCTATTATTAGATAGATGGGACAATTAATAAGTTTCATGGGCAGAAAACTGGATGTGTTGATGGTGCTGCCACAGACCCTACTGAGAGGACTAAAAAACATGTACCGCCCTAACCGGTTTGGCTCAGTGGATAGAACATTGGCCTTCGGACTGAAGGGTCCCAGGTTCGATTCTGGTCAAGGGCATGTACCTTGGTTGCGGGCACATCCCCAGTAGGGAGTGTGCAGGAGGCAACTGATTGATGTTTCTCTCTCATTGATGTTTCTAACTCTCTATACCTCTCCCTTCCTCTCTGTAAAAAAAAAAAAATCAATAAAATATATTTTTTAAAAAACATGTACCAAATTATCCTTCCACAACCTGAAAATCCTAAATTCTGAAACATACCGGGTCTCAAGAAGTGCGGATCTGTATAACCATGCCCCTGTTGTAGGATATTTAGGTTATTTTCAGCTTTTGCTATAATAAAATTGCTTCAGAAAACATGTCTTATATTTGAACCTTTGTTTGCATCACTGTTTATGTCCTTGACATAAATTCCTTCACATGGAAGTAGGAAGTCAAAGAAAATAAACACTTCTATGGTTCTTGGAGGATATTATTGATATGTTTTCCAGAAAGGTTATACCAATAAACATCTCCCTCAATGGCACTGGGTAATATGTTTTATTCATTTCACAGAGGAAAAATGTTAACCCATTTTGCTTTGAACTGGCTTGATCACTGGTGGTGTTAGCTATGTTTTTAAATGATGTTTATTATCAGTCCTAGTTCCTCTTCTGGAATTTCCTATGCGTGACCTTTGTCCAGTTCCTACTGAAGTCAGGGCTGTCTCACAGGTTGTTTGGTGTATATGATGCACCGAGGCCCAGGGGGTGCAGTGGCCCAAAGCAAGCCTGACTCCAATCATTTATCTGTGCACTCTCATCTGAGGAGGGACATTTTTTCTTCTTACAAAGCTACCTACCTACCTCTGTACTTGCCAAGCATGCACTGTAAGACTGGATCCAACTAAATGGAGTGTCTTTTTCTAATTTATCTGCCCCGGTGGAGGGGGGCGGGCAGGGTGGTGGTGGGAGGCACAGTTTCTAATTTGCACAAAGATACCTAGCTGAGGCCTTGAGTAGATAACTGTTTTTTTCTAATCAATTTGCCCCAGTTGTTTAAATTGTAAAGCTATTAACTGTTTGCATAGAATATTGCACTGTGTTTTCCTTGCTTATTTTTTTTTATTAGTTCCACTCATAAAGTATTTAAATGTGTTCCATATTGCTTTTCCTTAAGAAACTTCCTTGGAGTTTTAACTCGCTTTCTTTTTCTTCCTTTTGCTTCTGAATATTATTTTGAGTGCTGAGAGATGGGTAAAAACCTACAAAAATCTACCTTCTTGAATAGTTAATCCCAGATGTGAAAGGAGCATATTTGTTCCTGTTTAAACTCCCAGGCCAGACCTAGCCCTTCTGGGGGAAATCTCTACCCATCTCATCTACCCAACCATGCAGTGAGCATTCATTAGTGAGCCCCCGCTATGTTCCCTGAATTGCTCTAGACTTTGGGAATGAAGAAGGGAATAAAAAGAAGCTTCCCTTTGTGGGGCTTACACTGGACACTGTACTCTCAAGTTTAATGTAACTATAAAGAACAGCTAATATTTGTGAGTGCCCATTGGGCCAGGGACTAATCTAAGTGCTTTACATCGGCTGCTATGTTTACACTGAGAAGTAGCTTTGCCAGAATTTGCACCTACACACAGACCCAGCCACTTACATTCCCACAGCACACTCACAGATTTGATCTGTCTACTCCATTCCCCTCCTTTTTCCCAGATGGCTGGCCCCAAACAGCCAGCAGTGGGTGGACAATAAACATAAATGGCAAACACTCAGCTCGCTCCTGGTCGGGGGCTTTGCTCCCAACAGTGCTCTCCCCGCAGGTTTGATCATTGCCCCGGCTCTCACTTGGCCTTAGCTCCTAGTGCCAATCTGACCTTTGCTTCTCCATCCTGGGTTTTGACCCTTCTCAGTTTCCTTTGCCATCTCACTCTCCTCTTTCTGGCATAAAGGGCTGGAGTGTTTTGAGGTGCAGTGCTCATTTCTTCCCCCTTTTGGTCTATTACCTTTTCCTAGGGCAACTGCATCCCTGCCCCTGGCTTGTAAGTGCTACCTACATATCAGCGCCTCCCAAACTCCCATCTCCAGCCCACAATACACCAGGCATCTATATCCTACTCCTGGCTGAACTGGGCATGTCCAAAACCATACTCATCATCCTATTCCCACCAAACTGCCCACATTCCTGTGGCCTCTCACAAGGAATGGTACCACCAATCAGCCATGAAGGACAGAAACCTGGAAACCATTCTTGACATCTCCTTCTTCCTCCCCACCCCATATAGAATCCATACTCACGTCCTATTGATTTTATATGCTAAGTATCCCTCCAATGCAGCCACTTCTCTCCATCATCATTATCCTCTACTACCTTTATCTCTCACCAGAGATTTTTCTTCTTCTGGTTCTTCTACTCCCTTGCCTCTTCTCTTGTTCTTTTTCATCCTATTCTCCATACATGATCCAGAGTGATCCTTTTAAAACACAATCTGATTATGTTATCTGTTTAAAGGAAAAAAATGTCTTTTTCAATAATTTCCCCATACTCTTTCCCCAGGGAGAAAGGGGCCCTTGCACACGCTCTTCTCTCTCACTAAAATGCTTCTCTTTGTGCATAAATAATGTCTACTCATACCTTGAATTACAGATCGAGCATCAATTCCTTAAGGATGTGACTTTCCCTATGACTAGGTCAGAACTCTCAGATATGCTTTTTCTTTAGAATACTTACCTCATTTTTTAATTGTGCCCTTGCTTATGTGACTATGTACCTAATGACTGTCCCCGCCTCTGGCCTTTCATTTCCTCAAAAGCATGGACTCTACCAGTCAGGTTGCTGGTTGTAAACAACAGAAACCAATTCTGGCTAAATTTAAGCATAAAAGGAATTTATTGGAAGTTTTGGGGCAAGTTCACAGAATCAATGGGAAGGCAGGAGAACAAGATTCAGGAAATGTCCAGGAAGTAAGGTTGGCTGGGCAGTAGGAACATGGCCAACCTTCAGCTATGGGACAGTCTCATGAAAATGCCCTCACTGGCGCTGCTGCCTCTGGACGCTTAGCAGTTGTACTGTTGGCAAAACTGATGCTGCTGTGGCTGATTTACCAAGTGGCCTGATGTATGGCTTCATATCCTCTAGCTCAGCGGTCACATTCAACCTTTCGTACCTCACGGACCACCAGTTGGCAACCGCTGCTCTACATCAGTGTCCCAAGCAGGACAGTTCAATTGGCTGAACCAGGTCACACGCCCATTTCCCAGCAGCCAGGAGCAGGACGGGAGAGCCTCTCACCAAGACTTATATCATGGGATGTTTCCCTCATTGAGAAGGTTGTTGGCATGCCAGGTAAGCAAGAAAACAAAGATAGAGCATTAGAGAAACCATGTCTATTTAATCCATCACATATTCCTCAAACTAGTACAGTATCTGGCATAAAATAAAATAAAAAATATTTGAAAGATCGACTGAATGATCAATTCTCAGTATCTTTAAGGTCACAGGTTGTCCAACTTGTGAAGGTTCAGGGTAACCACCCACAGTCACTCAGGACATCTGTACTCTAGCTTTGTCCAGCACTGGCCAAACTGGCCACTTGGTCAAGCTTATATCACTCCCATCGAGGAAGTGATATAAGAAGACAGGAGACAGAAGGGCTATAAACCAGAATGAGTAGACATTGTTAGACCCATTTTGTGATGTAAATGTGAGGGTCAGGGAGGTGATCTACCCTTTCACACAGCTAAAAAGAGAGAACCGAGACAGCAGGCTTCATCTGCTGACCTTGTTGAGTTGATACCTTCTGTATCACATTGTGTCTCAATAGCATATGATAATGTGCTTCCCATCAAAATATTTGGGTGGGCAAAACATTTCCTCCAACAGTACCAGCTCCCAAAGGAACTGAGAGCAGTAGGATTACTAATTAGACTAAGCCAGATCCAGTTGTGGGGCATATGGACACAACACTTCTAATAAGTGATTCCTGCCCGTTCTTCCAAAGACACAGGCCATGAGGCGTTGGTAAGCTGAGCTGTCTGCTGTTGACCCACTGGGTAATGTGTTAGACTGTCTGTCACTCTGGATCCTTTTGTTTCCCGTCTCACCCATCTTGGTTTGGCCTCCTTCTACAGCACGGAGCCAGAATTTCACTGAAATTGAGGATATATGGCTTGCTGAGGTGCTAGCAGACACAGCTCTCCCATTTTCAGTGCACTTTTCTACTTACCCCACCCTCCCAACAATTCCTTCCTAGATTTGTCATAAAAAGCAGTAATGAAATTCTGATGGGACTGAGCAATGACAGAGAATGGTTCCAGGAAGAAAATTACAAGCAGAAGGTATCTACCAGGATTCACTCTTGTTGTAAAAGAAATCCATCAACTTCCCAAGTGGTCCTTCAAGGGATTCCATCTGGGTCCCCGAGAATAAGCCTCCCTACTGACAGCATCACTGTTTGGCATGGAACCCGGGTGTTTGCCCTGCCGTGTCCCAGAGCTGAGCTATAGAACCTCAGGCTCTGAGGAGGATAGTTCTGGGTGTGAATTCTAGCTGTGCTCCTGACCAGCTGTGTGATTTCTGGCAAGTCACTTATTTACGCCTTGGTTTCCTCACCAGTAAAACAGGAATCGCAGAACATGCTTCTTCATGTTCATGGCATTGTTGCGAAATGATTGAGGTCATCAGGATAAAGCTTGTAGGGCAGTGTTTGGCACATCTTATGTGCTTAATTAAGCGTTTTTCAACCTTTTTTATCTCATGGAGCACATAAACTAATTACTAAAATTCTGCAGCACATCAAATAATGTTATAATTTTTGCAGATCTGATTAAAAAAAATTGGTATAACTTTGATTCATTCACACCAGCTATTGTTGTGTTGGCCGTTATCATTTTATTTGATTTGACAACGTAAGAGCAAAGAGGTCAGTATCCCTGACTAAACACTCAGGTATTGCATGCTTTAAAAATGCTTGCAACACACTGGTTGAAAATTGCTGGCTTAATCGTGGCTGCCATTGGTATTGGCTCAGTTCAACACACTTTCCTGAGGGCTTATTAGCTACCAGACACCCTGTTCACCCCTGTGTGCGATATAGGAATAATCCTCCCAAGAGCCTATTTCCTCCTTGGGAGGCTTTGTTCAAAAGGGATAGAGGGGAGGGCCGTGGGAGAAAGAGCTCTCTTGTAACTAAATACAAAAATACATGCTGGCATACAGTTCTCCAGAGGCAGGATAGTAAACTGGTGAAGAGCATGACTGGGGGACATTGTATGGTAGACACAATAATGCCCTTGATTTCAGCCCAAGGAAACTTATTGTGAGACTTCTGACTAGAGAAATATAAGATAATACATGTTATTAGTATATTATTAAAACTAATATACTCTGGCTTGCAAATTTATAAATTCTAAGAGGCAGTATAGCACATTGGTTAAGAACATGGAGTTGAGGGCCAGTTTGCTTGGGTTCTAATCCCAAATGTGATACTTATTAGATGTGTGACCACAGGCAAGTATGTTTTCATTCACTACCGGAATGATAATATAAGCCACCCATACTGGTTAGAGTGTATGCTAAAATAAGACTATTATAGAGATGCAATAATAATGTAATTTGAAAACAAAGACATTTCTTTCTTTCTCACATCACTGTTAATGGTGTCTCACTTGGCATTGGCCAGGTGGGCCATGGCTCTGCCTTTGTAAATGGTGGCTTCCAAGGTTGTTCTATTCCCCCTAATAGAAGTCTCCAGAAAGAGATGTCTCCTTAAGAAAGTGGAATGGGCCCTGACCGGTTTGGCTCAGTGGATAGAGCGTTGGCCTGCAGACTGAAGGGTCCCGGGGTCGATTTCGGTCAGGGGCATGTACCTTGCTTTCGGGAACATCCCCAGTCAGGGGCATGCAGGAGGCAGCTGATCGATGTTTCTAACTCTCTATCCCTCTCCCTTCCTCTCTGTAAAAAAATCAATAAAATATAGAAAGAAAAAAAAAAAGTGGAATGGGAGCACTATTCACATCGCATTGAAGAGTTCAGCTATTGGTAGCTATTCCCCCCACCCCCACCCCTGGTTCTTGGGTTCCTTCCTATCATTCTACACAAGTGATCATTTAAGAAATATATACTCAATCTTTTCATATCTTATATCTAATCTTTAAAAATCAAGCATGTTAGCTAAGCCTCTACACCTTTTACAAATAAGAAAACAGGAGTCCTAAAGGCCAGGTAACTTCAAAGCCCATTCTTTTACATTTAACCAAAGTATGTCTCCCATTTAAGTGATATTAATTAAAAAGCTGAAGAACCACCACCACAATTTAAGAACAGAAATGATCAAGGAAAAACTTAAGATAAACAGGAGACTCACTAGAAAGACAAGTGTAACAAACATTAGATGAGATGGAAGTCGGGCTATGGGAGCTCTAGGGTCACTCTGCTTCTAGCTGCCTGACTTGGATAAATCCATTCTCCTCTCTGGGCCTCAATTTCTTCATCTGTAGGGTGGAATCGTGGATTAAAATGATTCTCTGCCCAGCTCTGACATTCTGTGATTCCATTTGGAAAATAGTGAAGCCAAAAATATGTAAGCAGAAAGAAATGGTGGCTTAATCGTGATTTTTAAAATTGCCCCAATTAAGGAAATAACTGGAGTGGAGAAACTCCCCGTGACCAAAACAAGGAAATCAGATGAGCCTCAGGGATCAAAAGACAAGCTGTAACCTGCTCCTCACATTCCTTCTGAGGGCAGCCCAGCCCTGAGCACAAAGCCCTCAGTGGAAGTTTGGTAAGAAAGGTGTCTCGGCCTGCTTGGTGCCTGGGCTAGGACACCAAACACAGTTTCTAATCCCTGGCCTTGCACATGGAGGACAAATTGCAGGTCCATGGAGGTAGAGACCATGAATTACTCAACCTCCATGGACGTCGGTGTTCTCACATATGAAATGAACATAATTTATAGGAGAGAAGAACGTTTAAGATCTACTGAACTCTAAGTGCCCAGATTGCCCTCAGCAGTCTTATCAATGACCTCATTTTACCTTTGCAATAGGTTTCTCAACGAAGGAGAAAACTGAGAAGAGTTAAGGGACTTACCCGGTGGAGCATTTGTCAACACTGTTTCCAGGAAGCCAATGTCTCCAAGATGATATCCAGGAAAGTGCCTTGTGAACTATTAAATGCAATAAAGTATAAGGATGTGTCCCAAATTCATGCAGAAATGTAGAAATTATCTAGAAGCAACATTCTGATGAAGGAATGGGCTTTTTCTTTTTTTCTTTATTTTTCAGGGCTTTTCCCTTTGTTCAGCGTCCACTCAAACCTCAACTTGTTTATTTTCTAGGCAGTCCAGAGAGACTGTTTTGAAGAGACTCTTGAAACAATGGCAGCCTGATATAGGAAGGGAATACTGGACTAGGAATCCAAAGACTTTAGGCTCCTGCTGTGCCACAGAAACATTCATCTCGAGAAGCCACTCGCCCTTTCCTTTGTGAAACGAGGGGTCCGGTGAGAAGTGATTGCCAAGGTCGCTTTGGCTATGGCACTTCAGTGACTCAGAGAAACAGAAAGCACCAAGTGAGGGAGAGTGCAGCCTCGAAGTCACTGTTCCGGATCCCATTCTAACCTGGGGCATTCAGCCATCCTTCACTGTGGGGAAGCCAGTCCACCTTCACCCTTTCCCCTGGTTCAGCCCCATTTGAGCCTGGGAGAACCTTTGGAGTCTAAGACCCAGAGATCTCTGGCAAGCAAGTATGCACTCCTCCAGCCCACACAAGCCACAGCCCCCAGTTTGGAAGGCAGTGGCTGAGAGCCACCTCCCCCCAGTTTTTAACTGGTGTTTCGATTTTGAGGGGTAGGCATAGACCATAGACCCAGGGGCGGTGGGCGATGGGGGGGGGGGGGTGCGGCGCGAGGACGGGGGAGGAGGGCAAGGGGGGTAGAAACATAAGACTGATTCCAGGGCAAGATACTGAAGTCCTGGCCCTAGCTATTTGCTTTGGGGTATACCAACCACTCCCTCCTTTGTTATATTGTTGCAGTAATTTCTGAGGAATTGCAGGAACCTGTTTGCCTGTGGGCTACCCCACAGAGACCTTCCAGCACACTCAGTTCACATAAAAGAAAGTGAATGACTAAAAACAAGGGATAAGTGTAAAGGAGACAAGTTGTTAGTTTTTACAGCTAACAGGAAGGAAACATTTTTAAAGCACATTACTAGTAAAATCTTAGGAAAACAACCTCAGCGTGCACACACAGAGTCCCAGCATAGGGCTCTCTACAGATTCACTGTAAGGGCATAGGAAGATCACTTACCCTCCCTCAGAGCCACAATACTTTGGGATTAAGTAAATTGCCAAGGGCTAAATGGGAATAGTACCACCTGCTTCCAAATAGGGCAAGGGTTCAAAAGAGATACAGCTCCTGAAACAAACAGGCTCCCTTCTCCACTTAAGAATTCGTGATTAGAAACAAGCTAAGTGTGGTCCCCTTTCCCAGCAACAGCACCTGGTTCTAGCCCCCTCCTCAGCCCCACCCTCCAGCAGTGTGAGGGAGGTTTCCAAATAATCTCACTTAGAAAAATCAGTCATTGCACCAGCCTGCTAGTGTATCTCTGCTGTTCACCAGAATGGAAATATAAAGGGCCCCCTCCTGCAAACAAAAAAAAAAAGTGTTATGATTTAAAATGAGAAATCTGAGTCGTGGGACATTAGACAGAGGAGAGTAAACTGACATAAATCTAGAGCAAGTTTTCACCAACTCCACCTTTTGTGCCTTTCCCATGTTTTATTAAATTCGTGTTTCTTAAAAAAAAAAATCACAGTAGCATTATCAAAGACAACGTATGTACAAACATTTTACAAAAGAAACATTACTAATATCATCTGTAACAAGGACGAGCTGAAGGCTAGACGCGGAGTTTCGGGCCGAGTCCGCCCTTAGACTAAAAAGCGTGTTCAGGCCTCCGAAACAGATTTCTTTCCCAATGACAAGCACGTGCGGCCGGCAAAGCAAATGGGGGGGGGGGGGGGGGCGTAAATGCAGATGCTACCCCGGCCCAATCCGCGAACCCCTTGTCAGGAAGGCGGTGCGGTAATCAAATAACTTAAACCCAAGACAGTAAACGCGCTGTTTCCCATCTAAACGCATTTAAGCCTTCAACGTCGATGGCGTCACTTGTCAAGTTGCTGGGTTGTCGCACAGACACTGGATTCTCACACATAACCCTCTGCCAGCCTTTCCTTCACTCTTCCAGTCTGGTTGGACCGAGAGGGAAGGACTTGTAGAAATGCTTCCTTCAAGACAGAAGTCGCAAAGAGAAGCGACTCCCAGACCAGGATCTATCAAGTTGGTGGAGTGCGGAGAGACAGGAATCTGGGGAGAGAAATGTCTCCTTCGGGCCAAGAGTCAAGAAGGATGACTCACTTTGGTCTGGGAACGCTGCCAGAATCCCGTACCCCACCCCGCCCCTGCCCCGCCCGTACCTACAAGCTGGGCGCCTTTCTCAACTCCCCCAGTTCCTTGAGCTCCACCTTCCGGTACTTCCCGGACCTCCGCCGGTTGGTGATGACCAGGACGGCCACGCCGGCGACCAGGGCCAACACGACCACCACAATGACGGCGATGAGGCCGCCGGTGAGGCGCTTCATGGAGAACTGGGGCGGCTTCTCGTCCAGGTAGTAGATGAGCGTCCGCTCCACCTGCAGGGGCTCGCCGCGCACGCTCACGTCCAGGCCGCTGCGCCCGGGGAACAGAGACTCGCCCTTGACGTCCCTCTCGAAGTAGTAGGCGGCGTCCGCGATGTCCACGTCGCCGGGGCCCTTCTGCGACGCGTTCTGCCGCAGCTCGATCTGGATGGTGGGCTGCTCGTAGTGCACGGCCGCCACGAACCGGGGGTGCAGCCGGTAGCGCTCGCGGAAGAGCCGCCGCAGCTCGGCGTCCAGGTCCGAGTGGTTGAAGGCGCGGGCGGCCGGCCGGTGGCGCAGGTCGATGAGGATGTGGTGGGTGCGCACCAGCTCGTCGCAGCGCAGGCTCAGGTCGCCCTTGTCGGTGCGGCGCACGCCCACCGAGTTCACGCACCAGCACACCGCCGTCTGGTTGCACTGGCGGGCCTTGAAGCGGCCCTCGTGGTCGCAGTCGGGGTCGTACAGGCCGTCGTTGTCCACCAGCGCGTGCTCGCTGGGGCGCACCAGCTTGCGGCCGCTCTTGGTGGCTCCCATGCGCGCCTTGAGCAGCAGGCACTTGGAGGTCAGCGTGGAGCAGTTCACTTCGAAGCCCGAGCCGATCGCACGGCACCGGCAGGGGCCGCCGGGGGGATCCCGGCTACACACGGTCATCTTATTGGTGGGGCACGTACAGTTGTCCTGTGCGGCAGCCTGGCCGGTCGCCGCCGCCAGGAGCAGCAGCAGAAGCAGAGGCAGCGGCAGCGCGAGGCCTGGGCCCCGAGTCATGGTGGCGCGAGGTGCGCGCGGACGGGACGCGGGCGGATGGACGGCGCTGGGGCTCTGCGGGACTCCGGCTCCGAGGTCTGCGCCAGTCTCCAGGCGTCTGTCCGGGGCCGCTCCCTCCCGCTCTTATACTCCACCGGACCAGCCCGGCTGGTTCCGCCGCCAGCTCACCCTCTGGTATTTGGGTGACACATCTATACCCCCCCTCCCCCTCGCCCCGTCTGGGTCCTACAGAAGCTACAGTCCGCCCAGTGCCGCCCGCGATAGGATCAGGGGAGCGGTGGCTGCCCCCGCCTCCTCGGGACCGAAAGCCCCACAGAGGAAAACCGATACTCACCTGCGGGCTGCCCGGACCCGCCTCCGACCCGATCCGCCTCACCTAGGGCGGGGGGCGGGGCGCGGGGCCCGCCCTGGCCCGGCTTCTAGCCCAGAACCTCGGCGACCGGACCCTCTCCTCGACTGGAATTCTCAGGAATTTCATTGAAAAGCAGGACTGTCCCGCTTTTATTCCACCACCACCACCTGTTCTCTCTCCCTTTCCCAGCTCCTCCCCCTACTTAAGTTTTTTCACTGCCTCGCTTCATTCCCCAGTTCTCACAATAGCAGCCATTTATAGTTTACAGTTCCCAAACATTATCTCATCCTCTCCTCAGTCCCGACAAGTATGGACCGTCTATGAGACCCATTTTATAGGTGGTGCAGTGAAGGCTTGGAGACACAGTGGGCCAGCCGTCAATTTCCTCAGATTCCTGGGAAGGGTCCTTGTTTCTCTGCCTGGTGTTAGGAGACCTAGGATGTTTATGGAAACCGAATGGAGCTGATCTGAAGAAAGGTTAAGGATCCCGGGGAAAAAACCCAGGTGTCCTGATGTCCAATGTGTAAGAAGTTCTATTGACCACTTTTCCCCTCCCCACACACAAACACAATATTTATGCATGTACTCAGTATAGGGAGACAAAAAGGAACAAATTCTTTAAAAGAACCAGCAAGACTACAAGGAGTTCTTTGTACAATTTGATTCTAAAAGAGCAAATCGTGGCTTTTCTTTTTCTGTGTCCCATGTAAGTGGCTGAACCGCTGCACATAATGAAAGAATGGGGCCTGTGGGAAATGGCTTGTGTGCCCCTGTGTGACTCCTTTAATGGGATGGAGAGGTTGCGATCTTTTTTTTTTTTTTTAATCATTGGGAAAGTTCAGGGTTGCAAAGCTTTGGTATGATTAACAATAATTAACAGGTTATAATTATTTCCAGCTCCTCTGTCGCAGCCAGTTTGTTTATATGTTTAGAATTTAAAGAACACCAGCAGTAGCACAAGGGTGTTGTTTAACACAGGAAAGCCACCCAGGCCTCTGCCCAATTAATTTTCAAGCAATTCCTGAGGGGGTAGGCAGAAATATTCTCCCTTTGCGGTAGAGAAAGTAGAGACGTGGTGAAGGGGAGCAATTTCTTACCAACAAGTATCAGGAGCTGTGGGAATACTTCTCTGCTCTCTATGTGCACTGTCTCTGTTAGGGTTCTTAGCCTGATCAGGTGTTCCAGTTCCTTTTCCCCTTTCCTACCCCCAGAGAAAGCTTTCTAAATCTCAAATCTGGCCCCGTCGTCCCTGCGGCCTGCAGACACAGAGTGGAAGGCGCTCTTGGCACCTAAACTTCATACTGCTGGCGTTAGCACACAAAACCACATATGACCTTGCGCAAGCTACTTAGCTTCTCTGTGCCTTAGTTGCCTCATCTTTTAAATCTATACTAATAATCTGTACTAATAAAAGGGTAATATGCTAATTAGATCAGGAGACCTTCCAGACGTCCTTTCGGTGGCAGGGCTGAGGCAGAGGCAGTTAGGGGTGATCAGGCCAGGAGGGGAGGGCAGTTGGGGGCAAGCAGGCCAGCAGGAGGGAGGGCCAGGTGGGAGAGAGCAGGCTGGTGTGGGGGGGGGGGCAGTTGGGGGCAAGCAGGCCGGCAGGCAGAGTGGTTAGGGGTGATCAGGCAGACAGGCAAGTGAGCGGTTAGGAGCCAGCAGTCCCGGATTGCAAGAGGGATGTCCACAGGGACCGGGCCTAAACCAGCAGTCAGACATTCCCCGAGGGGTCCCAGATTGGAGAGGGTGCAGGTCGGGCTGAGGGATTACCCCCCCACCACCACCACCCCCCGTGCACAAATGTCGTGCACAGGGCCACTACTGGGGATAATAAAAGTATCTATCTAACAAGGGAGGTGTGAACATTAACCTAGGTGCCCGCTTAGAACAGTACCTTTTCTAGCAGTGTCTGCTGTTAGTAAGCATAGATAAGAGTTAGCTGTGGTCATGGGCACCACCACACCATCATCACCATCTTCTTCTTTCTCCAGTCTTCCTCATGTTTTCGAGCCTTTGGAAAGCCACCTACCTGAGTCTTCCCTTCATTATCTATCCTATATAATAAAAGGCTAATATGCAAATTGTCCCCTTGGGAGTTCGACCAATCAGAAGTTCAACCGCTCGCTATGATGTACACTGACCACCAGGGGGCAGCGCAGAAGGAAGGCAGGCCCCAGCCGGCAGCTGGGGAAAGGAAGGCCCCGGCCAGCAGCCGGAAGGCCCCAATTGGCCCTGATCACCGGCCAGGCCTAGAACCCTAACCGTGCATGAATTTCATGCACCAGGCCTCTAGTTTATACATAAATATGTTATTCAGCCCTTGGGTCACCTCCTGAAAGCCTGCCCTGGTATGTCCTCCCTATTGCAGTCAGGGAAGTGCTCCTTCTCTGTGCTTTCCTAATTCCTGCCACACACCGGAATGGCAACACTCATTATCTGCACGTCTGCCTTCCCATCTAAAATAGAAATAATAGCATCTGTCTTAGGTCATTCTGAGAATCAAATCTGAATACATGAGATAGTAGGTACCAAAGGTTAATAAACGGTAAAAACGTTAGGCTTCATTTTCATTTTTTAAAACATCTGTGCTGCCTCACTGGTGTGGCTCATGAACCAGGAGATCACAGTTTGATTCCAGCGAAGGCATGTGCCTGGGTTGTGGGCTCCATCCCCAGTGGGGGGCATGCAGGAGGTAGGCAATCAATGATTCTCTCTCATCACTAATATTTCTATAACTCTCTCCCTTCCTCTCTCTGAAATCAATAAAAATGTATTTTTTCAAATCTATGCTATTTTCTCACTTTTGCAGCTACTGACTAGATAGCCACAATCCACTATAGCTGGTAAAGCTACCTGCTTGATATTCCACTGGGTCCCAGGCTCACAAGAGGAAAGCTGCTGGGAAGGGTTCTCAGGCCTGAGGACTAGACACAATATTGTCTCTGATTCCTTAGCAAGGACAGCCCCAAATGGCTGGGCCTTCCTCGGGCTAGTGCTCTGAGTCCTCCAGACCTCTGCCTTTTTCTATTCATGTTCAGGGATGGGAGGAAGCGGATAAAGGATCCTGTCCTCAATATCCTCTATGGAAGATGGAGTGAACCAAAGATAACTACCCTATCCCACCACTTTCTTAAATTCTGTGGTTCTGCCAGGCTTTCCCCAACACTCACACAAACATCAGGATGAGTTTATTAAGTATGCTCAGCCCCAGCTTGGATTCTCCCTCTCCCTTTATCTGGGTCCTGCCTAAGTGTGCAAAATATCCCTGTTAGCTTTATCTTTATTATTTCATTTTTAAATATTTGATGAAAGCATTCCATAAACTTGAACTTGTCAAGGGTCTATCAAGGGCAGTAACCACATCTGAGCGTGGTAGCCCCAGCACCAGCATATATTAGGCACTTGGTAATGTTTATTGGGTTAATTAACAGGGAGTTGTGCCCGGAAGGTTGCAGTAGCAATACACTTTTCCTAGGAGTGTTCTTGTTGACCCGTTCAATACTTCTCTCCTTGTCCGATTCTCATCTCTTACCCCACCCACAAACCTCTATCCCCACCCTAACCTCCCCTTCAAACACTTAATTTCAAGGGAGACTGGGTAATAATACCCCGAGTGTTATTTTTGCTTTTATGCATGACCCAAAACTTTTATCAGCCTTGTGGCTGTAGGGAGGAAGGATGTGGTTTGGTGAGGCTAAGAGCAGACAGGGATTCTGGAGCAAGCAGTATAATGTGGTTGAAAAATGGACTTTGGATCTAATGAGATTTTTGCCATGAGTTCTGGTTTTACATCATTCATTCATTGTGTGGGTTTTAGCAAGTTACCTCACCTTTCTGAGCCTCAGTTTGCTGAATTACAAAATGGGGGCAATGCCCTAACCTGTTTGGCTCAGTGGATAGAGTATTAGCCTGCGGACTGAAGGGTCCTGGGTTCAGTTCAGTCAAAGGCACACTCCCAGGTTGCAGGCTCAATCCCCAGTGGGGGGGCATGCAGGAGGCAGTCAATCAATGATTTTCTCTCACCATTAATGTTTCTATCTCTCTCTCCCTCTCCCTTCCTCTCTGAAATCAATACAAAATGTGTTAAAAAAATAAAATAAAATAAGATGGGGGCAATAATGCCTACATTTCCCTAACATCTGTAAAAGGATGACTTCCCATCTTGTTATTAAGAGCATGCTTCCCCCATGGAACTTTATACTTCATCAACTCTTGTGCTCTGTTTTCTGAACTGGTGTTGATTATCTGATTTCCTTTGGTATAAGACCAATATCAACACATCAGTTTTATACTTAAGGGTGTGATTTACAAAAACAAAAATAATGTGTTCGATTAGTAAAAAAATAATACTTACCATCCATAATTACTTTAATGATTCAAGATAGAGAAAATACTCGACATGGTGTTTGGCAAATACTAAGTAGAATTAATCTGAGCGATTATTATCAGCCATCTCAGGAATGTGAGGACACTTTGAGATCATTACGGGCTTCTGCACAAAGCAGGTGACTGTGGGGATTGCTGAAGGTCAGGTCCAAGGATCTGGGCATTAGGAGGGGAGCTGCCTGAGAGCCCTCATCATCCCGGCCCCCAAGATGCAGGAATATGGAGACAATCTACATGCAGAAAGTGCCTTCACATTCTACTGCCATTCTCTGCTGAAATCCCTGCGACACCCCCGGGGAGTAGGCAGAGAAGATATGATTATTTCTATTTTACAGATGTGGAAACAGAGGCCTTGGGAGGCGAAGGGAAGGGCTTGCTCATGGTCACATGCTTGTAAGTGGTGAGGCCAGGCCTAGAATCTAGGTCTCCTGACTGCAGATGCCCATCTAAATGAACAAAAGCGGGAGAAGATTGAAGAGGTGAAGAAGTTAGAGCCTCATCTCATGTCCCTCCGGTTTTCTTCATTTTTCTTTCTTTCCCTTCATTGTACAAATAATTTTGGAAAGTTTTGGCTTCATGAAAAGCAAACAATAGCTAACTGTGTAGGGCACAAGAGTGAGGCCACTCCTGAAAACTGTAGGATCTGTGCCATTAGCCACCAGTTCCCCCCGGCACTAGGGTGGAAGTACTTCCCACTGTCTGCTTTCCTGCAAAAGGGTTGCAGTCTGTGCTGTCAGGCCATGGGCAGGTCCTCTGCTTGGTTTCCTTCCTTAAAGAGCAGGGACAATGGTTACGTCTCAGAGACATTGTGGGGAGAGTCCATGAGGGAAGGTGTGGGAAGCTGCCTGGGCCTTGTAGGAAGAGCCATCACTCTTTTGTCCAGCCTGACCGTAGTCAGCTTCAGCCTCTGTACGGAGCAGCCGCTGAGACAGTGGGCAGTGCCATTGCGATAGTGGGCAGTCAGGCTTTCCCTCCTCACAGAGAGGTGGAAGCCGAGAGCAAACAGGTGGCCCTGCAGCTGGAATGCAGGAAATGCAGAGCAGTGGGCTGTGGTGCTAGTGAGCTCAGGATGGGGGAAAGAGATGCCAAGAAATGGACCATGGGAAGAATGGGAAGTCAGCCCAGGGCTGGGGGTGGGGAGGAGTGGAGTGGAGGGAGTCACAGAGAATGAAATAGATAAGGGGTACACAACTCTATGTTCTGTGTTTTATTTCTTTAAAAATGTGACTCAAGTATTGTAAAAAAAATTAGAATTCAAAAGAGCCAGGGATTGGGTACACTATCTATATTTTCTTATTTGACATTATTAAAATACTAGAGGCCCAGTGCATGGATTCGTGCACATTGAAAGGAAATTAATTAGAAGGTGGCTGGCGGGGTGGAACTGGGCGAGATGGGCCAGACAAGCCCTGGAGCCAACCTCCCGTGGTCCCTCCCAGGCTGGCCGCACCTGGGGTAGCACGGGGGCTCAAAAGGCATCTGTGGAGTGAGTGGGGTCCCTTCGGTCAGGTGGGGTCCCTGTGGGGATCAGACCGAAACTGGCAGTCTGACATTCCCTGAGGGGTCCCAGAATGTGAGAGAGCACTTTACAAAGTTGCTGTTGCTCAGCAGCTCCCGTGTTGAGCGTCTGTCCCCTGGTGGTCAGTGTGTGTCATAGCTAATGGTCAGATGGTTGCTTAGGCCTTTATATATATAGATTTATAATAGCCCTGGCTGGTTTAGCTCAGTGGATGGAGCGTCGGCCTGCGGACTGAAGGGTCCTGGGTTCTATTCCAGTCAAGGACACATGTCTGGGTTGCAGGCTCGATCCCCAGTGTGGGGAGTGCAGGAGGCAACGGATCAATGATTGTCTCTCATCATTGATGTTTCTATCTTTCTCTCCTTTTCCCTTCCTCTCTGAAATCAATAAAAGAGAGAGAGAGAGATGGAGGATAGTCAGATCCATCTGTTTAAAAAAAATTATGATAAAAAATTTTAAATCAATTCAATCTTTCCAATTAAGTTTTGGAGCAAGTATTTGGGGTAAAGTTTCTGTTTTTGCTTCTACTTGTCTTTTTTCCTTTGCCATGGTTTCTATTATTAATACGAACTGCCATTTGTTGAGCGCCAACATTGTGCCAGGCACTTAATAAATAAATTCTGTATAATCCTCCCAGCAACTCTGCAGAATAATCCTTCTTCACCTATGAGGCAGCTGAGGCTTAGGTCACACAGCTGGGAATCAGCAGAGGGGGGATTAGAACCCAGGTCTGATGACAAACATTCACAGTTCTATGACAGTTTAGCCTGCTGCTGAAGAGTAAGCCAGAGTAGGTCGAAGACGTTGGGGTGGTAAACTGGACGTGGCTGGAGTCCGGGCTGCCTAAGGAATGGAACCTCTGATCTTCTCACTTTTCTGGAAAGACAATAGTTTCTCTGTTTGTGCTTGCTCATTGGGGTGGGGCCTCACTCAGCTTTTCAGCAGATTGGCCGTGGCTATGGCCCTGCTTGGTTTTTTTAGTTCATCAAGATCTGAAAAGTGACAGCAATTTCCCCCAATAAGCGTGTGTCATGGTTTCATTTCAAAATCTCCCGTTCACAGCCTCCTTGTCGTGGCTTCCTTGTCACGACTGCACACATACATGGCCTCCCTCTCACTCTGGTCTCTTCCTCAAGGAGGAGGTGGTTTCTTTCCCAAGGGCCAGTAAAACACCCAGTAACCTCGTAGTTACTTTGTAGTTAATCTCACTGGCCCTGGCAACGTAGGAGGAGAGACTGGGAAATCTTGTCACAACATCCAGGAGGCAGCCACGGTTCTCACACACCACGTCGGTGAGTCATGGCGCTTCCTTCGCAGAGCTGGCCAGGGGATGTGTGACGCCCCACAGAGGGGTGTGGAGGTGTTTGCTGTTTTGAAGCACTTCAGCTGTTCTGGAGTGAGGCAGGTGGTGAGAGGTCTCAAGTGTGCTGCTGCCCCCTGCAAACCAGCCTGCCCTTCTGGGCAATCCTGGCCCACGTGCTGCTCCTTAGAATTATGGGAAAGGATCTTAGAGGTCCTTTATTCCAGGATCCCACCCGAAGAGAGGAATCCCTGCTCCAATCCGGAAGAGGTGCTTATGCATTCCCGGGAATGATGAAACATCCGACCCTCCCATGACAGCCGTTCCCAGGCAGCTTTATGAGAAAGTTCATCATAATATTTAGGAAACATCTGTGCCTCTGTAATTTTCACAGTCTGGTCCGAATGTCCATTCTTGGGGTGATATAGGGTAAGTGATCTCCCCTTCTGTTCAGTGATTCTTCAGCATTTATTTGAAAGCCAACTCTCTTGTCCAGCATTTCTGCTCCTCTCTCCTTCCTGCCTCTTCCCTTGCCTTTCTCAAGGTGAAGCATCCCAGTTCCCCATCCCCCCTCCCGTGCCAAGCTCACCTCCTGGGTGGGGGCGTTGCTGCCACCAGTGGCCCAGTTCAACAAATGATGTTATGTGACTGGGCAGTCCTGGGAGGTGCCCGAAGAGGATCCCCCGGAAGTTGTGAAAGGAGGGTTCGTTCCTGCTCCCTGGCCTCTCTGCTTCTTTGCCAAGAAGGTAGGTGTAACCCAAACTGTCCCTTACCTGCCACCAATTTCCTCTTTTCTAGGAACAGATGGTTTCTGGGTAATATGGATAATATCCACACTTTATGGCGAGCCCCTCGTGGGCCAGCTGCTCAGCATGTGTTATCTTTATTCTTGCAGCATCTAAGTGAGGTCGGTTCTGTTATTCTCACTCTATAAATAAGGAAACTCAGGCCAAAGGGCACTTGCCCAAGACACATGGACAGTACATGGGAGAGCGAGGATTCACATTCCTCTTGGGCTGGTTCTGGCCACGCTGCCACAGATCATAGGAATGTCCTGAACCCAAACGTTTTAACCCGCCACACTTCATACAAGGTCACTAGTGTCCAAGTTCAAACTATTTCCCATTTCTGTTTCTTCCTCATCTGCTGAGTCAGAGCATCAAAACAGTCTCTCAACTGAGTCCAGGTAACGACAGGGCTTCGGCTTTCTCCAACAGCTTTCAGTTTTGCTCTGGGACTTCTGGGTTGAAGTCACCTTTTAGGGAGGCAGACAAGGTACGACCAACGCTGTGGAGGAAGCAAGTCCACCGAGTGCAGGTTCATGGCTGGTGAAGGCTGGAGAGCAGGACAGACACTTCCAGTCTCCCCTGGGGCAGACGCTTCCCTAGCTCTGGTGCTGCCTTCCCGGGGCACATGCCCCAGGCCTGGCCTTGCCATGGTTGCCCTTCCTGCCCTCTCCCCAGCTCCCATCCCTGTAGCTGTGCATCTTGAGACGGCCCACTGGTCCAGAGCCATGTGCTGCGGGACTTGGCCGCCCCTCCTCCTCTCGGCAGCTGTGAGTCAACGGAAGTGGAGGCGAGGAGGAGTGGGAGAGAGAAGAAGTTAGGGAGTCTAGGGAGAGTGCGCAGGCTCCATAGAAGAGACTTCATTGTTGTCTAATTCTGGGATGTGGGGTCCAAGACAAAGGGCCAGAAAACCCCCATTGTTCCTCCAGCCTAAGTGGGATGCTAGAAATTGGACTCATTTCTTTGGATTCATGTGGGAAGTCCTGGCTCTGTCAGCTGAAGCTCAGCTATAACCTCTCAAACCAGGACTGATGGGCCAATCAGGACAGCCCTCAAAGCTTCTCCAAGACCATGGGGCCCAGTCAAGCAGAGGGCCACTAGGGACCCGCAGAAGGAACCTGCTCAGCACCCTGCACCCCCTTTCCCCACCCACACTACTGACTTCTCGTACATCCATTCACATCTATTCAGCCAGCCAGGCATCACTAGTTCGTTTCTAAGTGCCGGCCACATGCCAGCCCTAGACTAGGCTGAGGGCATGGGATGCTCATAGCACCTAACCCCTCACCGTCCACGTAGCAATGACCACCTATTGGGGGCTCTACGTATTTGTTGAATAAATAACATAGAAAATGTAAGTAATTACAATGAAGAGTTCCTGTTCTTTCCACTAGCATGGATTATTCACCTAGAGTTCCAGAATGCATCAGTAGAAAAACCTACCTTGCTCTTAATATTGGCTCCTTTTTTTTCCTCATTGATGTGTCTGTAAAACTTGGGGAGGGGGTCGCCCAGAGTGGGGGTGAACAACACAACCCAATGGATAATATTTGCATTAAAAAGACAACTGAAGTAGTATTTGGACAGAAAAGACCACCTAACAAGAGAACATTTGAAGGACAAAATAACAACTGAAATCGATAACATCAAATATGTTAAAGCTGGAGATGACAACTTTCCAAGAAAATGATCCAGTGGTTTTAATGCTTTGCATCATGGAATCCGTTTCTGAGGAAAGTGATGGATTCTCTCCGCACATAAATGCAACTGTGCACAAACACTAACTGTACGGTTTCCTGTGGAGACGTCACAGATGCCCTGAAGCATATTTTTTCCAGGACACTCTCACCCCCAATTCAGAATAACTGACAGAGTTCAGAGATTGTAAATGACTTCTTCGAGGTCACACAGCCAGTGAGTGAAAACATCAGGCAGTTTGGTTTTCAGAAGGAACACTCAGAAGCCACCTGCCTGGGTTCAAATCCTGACTTCACCGTTCAGCTTTGCGACCTTGAATAAACCAGTTAGCTTCTCCATGTCTCTGTTTTCTCATCTGTAAAATGGGGATAACAGTAACTACTTCATAAGTTTGTTGTGAGGCTGGAGTGTTCATCCATGTTAAAATCTTTGCACAGGGGATTGGCAAATTATTTTTGTAAAAGGCTAAATAGCAAATATTTTAGGCCTTGTGGGTTAAGGAGCAAACTTCAAGGCTATTATGGAGGTACTTATAGAATTATTTTAAAATGAAAAAAAATTTTCTTAGCTCAAACACAGCGTTTGTAGTGTGCCAACCCTTAGCTGAGAGTGATACCTGGTACTCAGTAAGCGTTCAATAAGCCAGATCAGGGTTCCTTCAACTGCCAGGAACACCTTCATCTAGCAAAACATCAACAGGAAACAAGGTGCTGGCTGACCCAGTCAGCCGCCCTGTTTGTTACAAATAGGCCTAGGTTACTAAGGTGTACCGAGTCTCCCTGCTCCACCCTGTGGCAGCCGCCTTCCCATTCCCATCCAGCCCAAGCAGGCAAAGCAGCCAAAGCTCGAATTGTTGTCAGGAAGCTTCAAGTCAGGTGCCGGCATCAGGGGCAGCCACAGATGGGAGCAGCCAGGATGGGGACCAGAGGCCTTGGTTTCGGGGCAGGGTGGGGCCACGGGAAGGAGAAGGCCTTTTCCGCAGCCCCAGTGTTCTGGCTGCGGAGCTCCCAGCCGCCTTCCAGCCCTGGGGCATTGGGAACACCCTGGCTCTTGCGCCTATAGGCTGGTTCCACCAGGTGAGCTACCCTCTGCCCACATCTACCCTACTTTAGAGCAGCCCTGCCTGGGGCAGCCCCAGACACAAACTCAACCACAGTTAGTGACTGAGAAGGGACCTCATCATCTGTTCCCAGTGGCTTCATTGTGTTGATGGGAAAACCAGGGCCAGGTGGGGGGAGGGAAGAGGGCAAGCAGCGGGCCCTGGGATTAGAAAGCCGGGCTCCTGTCTGTGCTGGCGCAGGTTCTGTCTTTGGCACGTAATGGAAACTACCCGAGGAGCTGTCCAGTCCAGTTTGGTTTTGTTTTTTATGCTCATCAGGGTGAAACTGGATTTGACCTGGATACAAGCCTTTGCGAGGGCATTAGACTGGTTTATCAACATTTCCTGAGCTTCTACGGGCCAGGCCCTTGCGTCGTATGTGAAAGTTGACAAAAAGATTGAATTTCTGCTTTCAAGAGCCTCAACTTACACGTCTGTGTGATTATTGTTATTCATTGGTTGCTTGCATATTTGTTCATTCACTCAACAAACATTACTGAACATGCCCTTGGTGTCAGGCACTGCGCTAGACTCTGGGAATACAGCATTATTAAAGTCTGCCTTTATGGAAATTATAATCTGGGCAGGGGGAGGGGTAGATGAACAATAAACAAATACACGTACACAGTAGTGTGCAGGTATAGATGTTTATCAACAGGTTTTGTGAAAGAGAGAGAGAGAGAGAGAACCATAATTTATTATTTTATTGATGTAAATACTCTCCCCATGGCTAATGTCCGGCCACCGCCACATAGCATCACTGAACGCCGATTTGGGAGAGATGCCACTGTTGGCTCTTGAAAGTTTCTGGGGCCTGGCTTCGCACAGCAGTGCAGACACTGTGGCAGATGACAAGTGCTTTGGGAGGAAAGAAGCAGGTGGAGGGGCGGGACAGTGCAGAGGAATGCAATTTCGATAGGCTGGTCATGGCAGGCTTTTCTGAGGAGAGGAGATTTGAACAGAGACCTGGGTGAACTAAGGAAACTAGTTATTCAGTGAATATTTAGAAAATGAGCATCTCGGCAGAGGGCACAGCACGTGCAAAGGCCCTGAGTCGGGAAGGTGCGTGGCCTGCGTGGGGAGTGGCAGGAAGGCCAGTCTGCAGTGAGCACAGGGTTTATGGGAGCACACAGAAGGGGTGTGGAGGGAGCGGCAGGAGGGAAGAGTTGGGACGGGCTTCCTGGAGAAGGTGATGTTTGAAGGGAACTTTCAAATATGAATAAGGGTTGCCAGACAGGTGGGAATTGGGGGCAGGAAGTGGAAGGAGAGGGGAGAAAGAGTGGTGTGGACTAAAGGGTGGGACGGAATCACATGGCTGGGGTGTCAGGAGGACGTGACCAGCGAAGACTGCACAGGTATGTGAGAGCCACATCATGAAGGGCCTTGGGCACTAGTGACAGACAGCCCAGGTGCCAGACATGGGAGTGAAAAGCCACTTTGGACGTCCAGCCTAGGCGGGCCTTCAGCTGACTCCAGCCCCTGCCACCATCCGATGGTAACACACCAAGCAGGAGCCCCCAACCGAACCCAGTCAGCTCAGACCCCTGAGAGGTAACTACTGTTGTAAGCCATTACGTTCTGGGGTGGTTTGTCATACAGGAGGTAACCAGAACACGTGGTATTGTCCGCATTTTGGATGGGGAATTGAGGCTCAGAGCGATAAGGAGGACTTTGTCAAAGTCCCATGGCTGGTGAGTGGCAGAGCCAGAGCTAAGCCCAGGTGTGCTGACCTTTAGAACTGCTGTGCTCCCATCGCCTCCCGTTCCCTGGGGCCAGAGAGGTCAGGGGTGAAGACTGCTAGCCCTGTGAGTCTTCTCACCACCCCAATGGGAAGTCCACTCAGGGTGTTTATAGCGGCCCCATTCCCTGGGAGTAAGAGAATCCTGATGCCCTGGGGTGCTCCTCCCTGGCATGTCCCCATGCTCTCTGTCACTGCCTTCAAGCCCTGCTCTCAGTCAGGGGCCCCCTAGGCCAGTGGTCGAAAAACTCATTAGTCAACAGAGCCAAATGTCAGCAGTACAACGATTGAAATTTCTTTTGAGAGCCGAAAACCGACTTCTGCGCATGGGCCATGAAGTTTCAATTGCACTGTTCGTGCGTACCCGCACGTGGTATTTTGTGGAAGAGCCACACTCAAGGGGCCAAAGAGCCGCATGTGGCTCACGAGCCACAGTTTGCCGACCACGGACCTAGGGAATGAAGACACTCAGACTGATGAAGCATCACTGGGCTCTGCATTTCACATAGTGTTCTCTCAGACCCTCCACACAACAAGCCTGTCAGACAGGACCTGCCACAACAGGCAAGAACCCTGGGGGGGAGGGGGGGGGAGGGGAGGGAAGTGCCGGGAGGTCCTTGCCAGACTCACATGGCAGGTGTTTCAGAGCCTGGATTCCTGGTTGTGTTCTCTCAATCGGCATTCCTTCCCCTGGAAAATGGGGCTAATGTTTCACAGGACAACATGGGGAGGTCATGTGGTTTGGGGAGATAACCCAGGCCAGCACAGCGCCTGGTCCTGTGCTAATCCATGCTAATTCTTCCCCCCTCCCCTGCTCCATCCCAGAGAAATTTGTGAGCTGCCAAAGGGCAAGAGAAGTGCTTGAGTAGGTAAAGAATACTCGACGTTTCCTGTGCTCTCTGTGGTGCAGGCTCACGGATTATCTACTTTAATCCTCACAGACATGCAATGAATTGGGCACTATTATTACCTCCACTTTCCAGATGAGGAAATCAAGGCTCAGACAGCGAAGTAACTTGCCTAAGACCACACAGGCGTCAGTGATGGATCCAGAACCCAAACCCGGGTCTGTGTGTCTCTGAATTCCACGCTTACACTGTAAAGGCTGCCATGGCCCCTGAACTGGGACTCCCATGCCAAGGGTACGCCTGGCAGGCTGCCTGATGGAGCAGGACCGGGCAGGCTGTTTAATGAAGGGACCGACCTGGGGAAGGAATGAGGTCACATTCCAGAAGGCTGACACCAGGCAGTCCACGCATCACTTCCAAAGACTCCCTCTCTTGGGAAAAAACCAGCAGGGTTGGATGCTTGTGTCAAATAAGAAAACTAGGGATTCCAAAATGAAGCAAAGGACTCAACTTGCAGAGCCTTAGGCCTACAGGGAGCCAGGCACCTACACTCCTGGGAGGCTGGGCCCAGAGGCACAAGTCATGGGCATCATCTGCCCAGGGCTCATGTGCCTCCTTCCTCCTTCCGACTTCCACCCCAAACTCTGGAGAATCTGCTGGCATTTCCTTCAGGGTTCATCCTTCTGTGTGTGTACCTTAAGCACTTATCACATTATTAACTCATTCATCGACTTTAGACATTTTTTGAGCACCTACTTTGCTGCAGGCACTGCGCTAGGAGCAGTGAATATGGTGTGTTCATTACCCCCTGGGGCCTTATAATCCAGCGAGGAAGCCAGACATTAAACTAGAAATGAAATCATGACAGGTGAAACTAGCTCCTTTCTTTTCTTCCTTCCCTCCTCTGTCCCTCTCTTCCTCCCGCAAGTACTTATTAAGCACCTACTATGTGCCATGCTGGGTCTCTGAGCTAGGGATAAAACAGAGAAAAAGAGAGATAAGATTCCTGCCCTCTGGGACCTTACATTCCAGTGATAATTGGGGAATTTGATCCAGGATAGGAAAAAAACATATAAGCCTTACTGAGGAATTTGAATTTTATCTGGTTGTTGAAAGCAAACCTAATATTGACTTTAGGCAAGGGAGTGGTCTGGGCAGGCTTGTGTCTCAGAAAAATCACATTGGAAAGCAATACAGAGAATGAGCAGAAGGGGGTAAAGCTGCAGCAGGGAAGTCAGAGTGGAGGCTGCTGGGATGCCATGGGTGTGTGTGTGTGGGGGGGGAGGGTGCGATGGTGCCCTGGACCACGCAGGGGTGATGAGGAAAGAGGGCCCCACAGCTCACACCACCCAGGACATGGGCACCTGGGCTAGTGACAGAGCAGCACCCCTTCAGAGGAAATGGACACATCTATCCAGTGGGCCTGGAGAGAAACAACGTATCTGTTGTTAAAAATTGCATGCTCATGGTTGGTTTCCTTGCTGATGAGACTTGGGACTCTGCATCCGAAACAAGGAGCCCTCCAGAACGGCAGATGGCTGGTGAACCACAGGCTGGCTCCAGATGTGATTATTCCGGTTGTGGCTCGTACAGCGATCTTGGTGGACCTGTTATTACCACACAAGTAACTATTCCCAAAGATTTGGCTGGATTTGTTATTGGCAAAGTTGGTCAGCAATTAAACAGATTCATCCTGCGTCAGGAGCTTCGATCAAAACTGATGAGCCTTTAGAGGGTCCAAAGACCAATGAGATGGTTTCCACTACAGGAACACAGGACTAGGTACAAATGCACAGTATTTGCTGCAGGACTTGGTGAAGCAGTATTCCAGAAAGTTTTCTAAGAACCAAAGGAATCTCGCTTTCTTTCAATCTGCTTCTGTGTATAAAGCCACCATTCCTCTGCTGCATAGGCGTTCTGCATTTGAGGTGCAGTGGAATCTTTGTTGTTCCCCAGGTGTAATGTTTTAGTTCCTTACAAACAGGGTTGGGGGAGGGCGTGCAAAATCTAACATTGAAATTTTGAAACAGCAGCCAAATGAGTCAATTTTAATTTTCGTTCACTGTGGGTGGTGAAAAAGGAAAACCCCTATGCAATTATTGTGAACACTTGGCTTTGTGGTCACTGTAGCACTTGGGGCAGGCGCAGGGAGGAGAGTCCACATGTCCCTGGCATCAATTCAGAGCAGCGTGCGGAATGTAATGCTCTTTTGTAAGAAACGTTTTTATGATTTTAAAAATAAATTTAGAGAATCTATTTTTGGTGGTCATTTTTTTAAGATGATCATTTTTCAAATGGTCAAATTCCCCAACCCACCCCCAACGCAAACTCTAAGTTTGATATTCAGCTTCTCTGTTGGAATAAGTAAATGCACCTCTTCTCGGACATACGCAAACATATCTTGGCAAATTCAGTTCTGGTGATTTCTTGATGCTTTGAAAGTCCACTGCTTGGGAAGAAATCCCATCATACACCTTCATGCTTACTCTAAGCTGGGATTTTGTTTTTTGTTGTTTTTTGTTTTTTTTGCAAATGCTCGCCCCTCCTTTGCAAGTTTCCCATGTTAGTAATTGTGAAGAACCAAGGTGGGGAGCAGCACTACACACTGAGGAATGATGTCTGTGTGTGCCAGCAGCCTGATGGCAGCAGGTTTATTAGCCAGAATAATACTCGGTTATGGAGTGACTGATGCTAAATAAATTCCGATTAGTTTATTAGATAACTTCTCACCTATAGACTTCAACTGTCAGTCTGCCTATTGTCCATTGTTAAACTTTGTAATATAAATAGATATATATTCTTATTTTTCCATTGTATGCAAATTGAAAGAAAAGACATACTGTTTCTTTGTTGTATGTTGGATTGTGTAGGAAAGGTTTGTGAATAATTTTTTTTAAAGATGAAAAAAATTCCTGTGGATGTTTTGCGTAGCATCTTGACATTTGTATTAAATAGTTAAAAAGTTCATTTCCAGATAACACTCCCATAGCGCTAGATTTGATATGTGTCCAGTTTGATTCACACTAAAATCTGTTCCTCTTGTAAGGAAATACAGTACTCAATTTATGGGGGATAAAAAAGCATGCCCATTCTTTATGTTTATTATACATACTGAAGATAACATTTGAAATCTCCTTTTATTTCACAATTTCTCCATCACTTACAGCTGGACAGCAAACTGACCCACCATGTGAGAAGTTCAGCTCCTCTGCTGAAGAGACCATATGGAGAGGCCTTGCGACTACACAGAGGGGGAGAGGCACCAGCTGAGCCCAGCCCCAGCTGTCCCCACAGGGCCAATCATGTGAGAGATGGCATCCAGGGGACCCTCAGACCAGCCTAGCTGCCAGCTGAAAACCACTGAGTGACCCAGTCAAAGCCACATGAAGCTGAAGTATCTCCCAACTGAGCTCTGCTTGAATTCAGGCCCCATAAACTGTGAGATATCATAAAATAATTCCATCTTCAAGCCACAAAGTTTGGGGTCATTTGTTGTACAACAATAGATAAACAGAGCAGCTCCATTTGTTAACACTTGAGGAGCATAAAAGTAGATGGAGCCCTGGAACCATCTGAAAGCCTCTTCCTATGATCCCTACAATTGCCGTAGTGACGGATCTCCAACATCCATTCCACCCCAGCTGATGGGTATCAGTTTCTCCTTTCCAGGTAGCTATGAGGGGGCCCCTGGGTCCTGAGGAGAGGCTACTGGTGATGGCAGTAAAGAATCTTTCTTGGGTGTCTAGCCTTCTTCTCTCCCTCACTGGAGGGGAAAGAAGACACGTGTCCTGATTGCCATTGGCATCCACGGTAGGAACAACGGGAACCAGACTCAAGGTGAGGCCAGTGCTATGGAGCAAGAGGGGAGAGGTGGAAGGAATCTTGGAATGTGGCATCACCACATCTCTGAATCAGCCAACTCCGGAGCCCACCCTACTGCTGGGCGTCTGCTTTGGAAACGAATCTTTTTGCTTCTAGCTTAAGCCAGAGTATGCCATCTGTTTCTCCACTGGGACCCTAACCAATGCACTGGGTCGTTTGTCTTACAGAATTTCCCTACATTCTGGGTTTGGCTGATCATCTCTTTGGATGTCACCCCCCATATGATTGCCTATCAAATGGTAGCTAGACCTAGAGGCTTGATGACATTCAGATTCCAGGTTTGTTGGGGGAGGAGGAGAGGGAGAAGGGAACACTATATCATAGGATGCTATTGTATATTTCCTGTAGCATCTCATTAGGAGCTGCAAAGTACCTAGTTGTCCAGCTTTTACTGATGTTAAGGTTGATCTGTGGGTTTAGGTGTTTCAGCCTTATTCTCACTTACAAAGTTCCCCCTCACTTTTTCACTGAATGATATTTGCAACCATTGCTGGTTGTGGATTAGATTGATTATTTCAATAAAGAGTTGCAGAACAGTAATTTTCTAATACTACTCTTCTGCCCTTATTAGCTGAGATTCTTCATTAAAGAAGAACTTTCTCTCATTAACCAAAGGACTGATTTAAGAAATAAACCCAAAAACAAATTACAAAGGATACGCTACAATAAACATAAGTAGAAGTTCTGGTATTGTCTGGATCTGAAACAATTATCATCTGCATTCTGTTTTAGAACTTCTGGTTTGAGCAGAAAATGACAGTGACTGTGGCTAAGGTGATGGCCGTGGATCTAGCAGATGTGAACAGACTCAAATTGCATTTGTATATGTTAGGACTTGTAATGGAGCGGTCATGGGGAGGGAAGGATACTAACTCCTAGGTATCAGTTGGGGGAGGGAGACAGGGGCCAACCAAGACTTTTGTTTGAACACATGAAATACCTATGGGGCAACAGAGAAGCCCACGAGGCAGCTGGGGATGAGAGCACAGAGGTGAGATGTGGTCTGGAGATAGATGTTTGGGAGATGTTATCTTAGGGATGGTGTTTAAGTTCATGAGAATGGACTGGATTCCTTGCAGGGAGAAGAGAACCAGTCTCTTCCATCTCCCTTACCTTTCAAATCCTGCCAAGCTTTGGTTCCATCTCACTCTGCTTTGAGCCCACTCCCCTACCTCATCCCCAGTTCTGTTGTAGCTTCTCAGTTGTCATCTTTCCCACCTGGATGACTAGAAACCTCTTCGATTGGTTTTTCCATGTTCTTTTGCTCCCTGCTTCCTATATGACTCCCCTGTTCTTCTAATCCATGCTCCAAAATGCACACAAATCATTTTCCCCAAAATCCTAATCTGATCACATCAACTCAATGTTTCCATTATACTCACTATAAATCCCAACTCTTGGCTGAGCGAAACTCTTTTTTTGGTTAGGCCTTTTGTGTTAGGCCTCCAGCTTACCTCTCTAGCTCGTTCCCTTATGATATCTAGTGTGCACTTTACGGTCCAATCATATTGAACTATCTGTAGTCCCCCAATGCTCCCTACCATCACCTGCCTTGAGTCCTCACATTCTTCACATACAGAACAAAATCCAGACTCCTCATCACGGCCTGCCAGGCTCTGTCTGCACTGGCCCTGGATACCTTTCCCACCTGCTTTCTGACCTCTCTTTCTCTCTGTCTCAGCTCCAGCCAGAGAGAGGTAAGCTGGAGGCCTAACACAAAAGGCCTAACCAAAAAAAGAGTTTTGCTCAGCCAAACTGGGTGTCATCCATCCATCCATGGCCCCTGATACTAAAGGCTTCATCCCCGCTTTACCCTTTAGTTGTAAGCTCTCTGTGGCTCCAGGGATGCTCTGTTTCTCTCTCCACCCAAAGCTAAGGTGTAGCCTCTCTGACGTTGCCCTTAGGTACCTCCTTAGCTATCACTGCTTAGATAGCCATGATGAGTTGGACATGATGCCATGCTGAACCTGGGATTTGGAATTTCCCAGAGCTAGACCTTGAGAAGCAAGGAGCAAGCAATTCTGCACGGTTGTCCCCAAATCGCTCTCACAGAACAGCTCCTCCTGCAGAGTTCAGCTCTCCGTGTTCACTGATACAGACTTTGATGCCAGAGAGCTCTCTACCACTCATGTTTGTCTAGACAGATATCCCTTTATTTCTTATCTTCTTTCTTCTGACTCCATGGCCTTTAATGTTCCAGGTGGTTTCCTTTCTTATCTTACTTGGGAAATAAGCACCACAGCCCAATCATATGGTGTAAGAATGAGGGAGATTCAAGAGAAAGGAAATGGCACCGTAGATACTCTCCTCAGATGATGGATGGATGGATGGATGGATGGATGGATGGATGGATGGATAAAAGTATGCATGTATGTATATTAGATGACTTGTTCCATATCATCAGGTACCTATGTGGAGAATCCAGAACTCCAAGCCGGATGTTCTGACCACTCTTTGCATTATGTCTTTTGGATTGAAAATCTAGTTCCTTAACTTCCCAACTTTCCCAAATGCCATTCACCCTGGAAAACTTTCTCAGAGGGTAATTATGTGCCTTGGAACTCTGAGTTGTTCAGATGTGTGGGTACATTTTCCAAGGTGCACAGAGCAGTAATTTGTCCTGTGGGTTTCCCAGTACCCAGTAGTCTGTCGAGCGAGATAATTAAAAGCCATATTGCAATTATGGAAAATGACAAGGCAACAGCTTGACCAGATTTTCACTGTGGCAATCTATTTTATTTTGTTCCCCACATCTTTGCCCAAAGGTCTGTTTTTGTACTTAAATCAATTCCTTCTCCTCTGAAATCTTGATGCCTGAATCCAAATGCTTAATCAACATTGATGTCTTACGGCATTTCAAACTTAACGTGTCCAAAATGAACTCCTGATTTCCAGCCCCACCCATGCTCCTCTCCCAGTCTCCATCTAGCAACACATTCTTCCAAACCTTGAAATCGTCCATGACTCTACTCTTTTTCTCATGCCTCACATTACTCCATCAGCAGACCTTGTCACCTGTATCTTTGCATTATGTCCAGAATCTGAGCTTCTCATCACTTTCAAAGCTACTACCTTTTCCCAAACGACCATCACCTTTCTGCTCTCTCTGCTCCTACTCTTGCCCACTGTGTGTGTGTGTGTGTGTGTGTGTGTGTGTGTGTGTGTGTGTGTCGGCGTCTGTGTGTGTATGTGAGTTACTCTGACAGAGACCCAAATAAACAGAGGCCTAATCAAGACAGGGCGTGTTTCTCACTCATGCAGCAACCTGGGTGGAAGCAGTTCAGTGTGGCAGCTCAGTGTCAGGCTCCTTGTTTTTGTGGCCCCACCCTCATCGGGGTATTTCCTTTGCTCACATGGACCAACAGTGCTCACCCTGTCTGCATTCTGTTCATTTGGGAGGAAGAACTGAAGAAAGGGATGACACAGACCTCCCCCACCTTTTTTTAAATTTAAACTGCATGGCCTACAAATTCATTTGGATGCATCGGTCAAATAGCCACACCTAACTGTGTGCGTGAGTTTGTGTGTATGTGTGGCATGAGAAAAAGCATAGAGTCATGGATGAGTCACACCTGGGAGACTCACCCCAGGAGACTGGGAGATGCAGGCTTTGTTCTGAACAGCTCAGTGCCCAGCAAAGAGTTGGGGCTCTGTTGCTACAGAGAAAGGCTTGAGCCGTCACACACATGACCCTGTGGTCTGTTTCCCCTGCAGCAGCCAAAGTGAACATTGTAAACAGCGGCCAGGGCACATCACTCAGTGAGTGAATGACACGATGGCACTTAGTAAATATGCATTTGGTGCCCCAATTAATAAATCCAAAGTCACGAACACCAGACCTGGAACCAGTTGTCCTGGCCCGATGGGACCTCACAGAATATTCAGCACAATGGCTTTCAAATTATTTTAGACGAAAAAAACAAAACATGCAGGGTGGGCAAGAATGGGTTTGCAGTTGTGAGTACACGAAACAGAGTTTATTCTTGAATTATTATTTATTAATTATGGTATTATTTTCCATACAAACAACTGTAAACTGCCTTTGCCCCACCCTGGATTTAGAGCAAGGCTCATGAGGAGCTGGCGTGTAAAATGGAGAAAAGCTGGCAGCTCTGGTTGAAATCTGGGGCAGCCCTGAACCCGCTGGCTCTCTCTTCCCCATCTCAACCCAAACCCAGGACGAGCTCTAGCTGACATCCCCGAAACTCTTTGGACCACAGTTTGAAAACAACTGAATCCAACGGAACATCTTCGTTGCCCATAGGGGGAAACTGAGGCCCAGAGAACAACAGGAATCGGTGCCTTTGTGTGGGGCCCTGAGGGGTGTGCCTCACACACGTGAGCCAACTTTCCCAAAGTCGCACTGCAGGTGAGTGACAGCTGAGGTTGGAGGCCAAGGCTGCGGGTCTCCCCTCTGGGCCCTCGGCTGGAAGGATGAGAGATCTGGCCAGCAGAGGAGGGCCTGCCTCAGGCCTGGCCACCCTCCCTGGAGCGCCGGGGCACGTGCAGGCCAGGGGCAATCACAGAAGACTGCGTCTGGCAACAACTGCATGCCCTCTTTAAAAATATGTAAACAGGTGTACCAGTTGATAATGCGGATTTTTTTCAATAGATGGAGTTACACATATGTTGATAAATATGCGATTTGATATGCATGCTATTTTGTTGTATTGACAGCAAGCTTCAAAACTTCATATGTCAAATTTTCTGAAGGTGTTAACATCATAGATATTTTTACACTTAAAAATGTCAAATTTTGTGCCAAAAAAAGAGTATTTGCGGGAAGTTTTAATTCATTACTTCATTTTGAAGAAAAGTGATGCTGAAAGTGATTGTATACTTCAGGAAGCTTATGGTGAACATGCTCCATCTTAAGATACTTGTAAATACTAGTTTAAATGCTTTCGAAGTGATGATTTTGATGTGAAAGACAAAGAACGTCCAGGTCAACCAAAAAAATTTGAAGACCAATAATTACAAGCATTATTGGATGAAGATTCATGTCAAACTCAAAATCAACTTGCAGAAGATTAAATGTTGCACCCTAACCAGTTTGGCTCAGTGGATAGAGCATCGGCCTGCGGACTGAAGGGTCCCAGGTTCGATTCCAGTCAAAGGCATGTACCTTGGTTGCAGGCACATCCCCAGTAGGGAGTGTGCAGGAGGCAGCTGATCGATGTTTCTCTCTCATCCATGTTTCTAACTTTCTATTCCTCTCCCTTCCTCTCTGTAAAAAGTCAATAAAATATATTTTTTTAAAAAAAGATTAAACGTTGCTCAGCAAATAATTTCTGATCGTTTACAAGCAATGGGAAAGATTTTAAAGGAAGGAAAATAGGTGCCACATTAACTGAACAAAAGACAAATAGAAAACTGAAAAGTCATCAGTAAAATGTTGCTTCAACGGCATGAAAGTAAGTCTTTTTTGCATTGAATTGTGACTGCCGATGAAAAGTGGATTTATTTTGAGAATCTCAAATGCAAAAAAATCATCGGTTGATCCAGGTCAACCATCAACTACAAGGCCAAATTGCTTTGGAAAGAAGATAATGCTCTGCGTTTGTGGGGATCAGGAAGGTGTGGTGTATCATGAGTTTCTAAACCAGGTGAAAGTGTTAATACTGATTGCTACCAACAACAAATAATCAATTTGAACCACGCTTTGATTGTGAAATGACCAGAATGGGCCAGAAGACATGGCCAAGTAATTTTGCTTCATGATAAGTCACCATCATACACTTCAAAACCAGTTAAAGACACGTTAAAAGATCTTGCCTGGGAAGTATTAACCCACCCGCCATATTCACCAGACCTTGCTCCTTCAGATTACCACTTGTTCTGATCGATGGCACACGCACTTTCTGAGCAGCACTTCAAAACGTACGAAGGAGTGGAAAACTGGGTCTCTGAATGGTTTGCCTAAAACAAGAAAAATTCTATTGGGACAGTATCCACAAATTACCTAAAGATGGGGAAAATGTGTAGCTAGCGATGGACATTAGTTTGAATAAAGCACTTTCAATGTTTCTCTTGAAATTATCATGTTTTCTTTGATTACAAAATCCGATTTATTAACCGGTACACTACACCCATGTCTCACCACCTCCAAACTGGAGGGGAGGTTTTCTTTTGGGGAGGAGGGGGATAGAAAAGAGGAATCCTTGGGAGGACCCCTTACCTTGAACTCAACTATCTCTGAGAACTTGGGGGGCATGTTTTTTATTGACGGTGATAACAATACCTTCTCTGAGGAGTTGCTGGGAAGATCAGAATGACAGGAGGCCCACAGGCAGCAGCAGAGATGAAGGCACTGTTGTTGCTGTGTGGAGAGCATGCTGGACCACACGCCTGTTCCCTGAGGGGCCTACCAGCTGGGGTGGAGACAGGACAAGAAACAGAGCCAAGAGCCCAGCCACCTGGAGGGCCCAGGGCCAAGGCAAGGAGCAGAGGCCCCTGCCTGGGGTGCCAGTGGCATATCAGCCAGTGATGGAAGGCAGACAACCCGGGGGTTAGAAGGAACTCTGGGGTAACCTAGATGGTGTAGAACAGGGCTTCTCAAATGTAAATGGACATCCTGGTCAATGGAGATCTTACTGAAAGGCAGATTCTGGCCTGGAGGACTAGGCCAGTGATGGCGAACCTATGACACGCGTGTCAGCCCTGACCCGCGTAGCCATTTCTGATGACACGCGGCCGCTGAGGTTTATTAAATACAATTATATATAACAATTATACATTTATGTTATTTAAACTATAAATATCGTGAAATAATGTTTTTTCCTCAAAGTGACACACTACCTGAGTTATGCTCAGTTTTTTGGCGAAGTTTGACACACCAAGCTCAAAAGGTTGCCCATCACTGGCCTAGGCAAACCCTGAGGCCACTGCTGGTCCTGGTAACACTTTTAGTACCAAGGATGCGGGTAAAAGAGGCCCCTGGGCAGGGGTCAGACCAGCCCAAATTCCAGCCTCTCCTTCACCCCAGCTGAAGACCTCCGGCAGGGCCCAGGGCTCTTTACCTTATAAATGGGCATAATGTTACCAAATGGGCACCCGACTTCCAGCATCCAGAATTCGCCCCTCTCCCCTCTGCGTGGACACACTTGGTGTAGAATGGGCCACCTGCAGAGTGGGGGAGGTGCCCTCACCCTTCACCCTCTCTCTGCTCCTCCTCCACCAGCTCAGACCCACTCCCTTCCTCCTCTTGGCTGCTCTGTTCCATTTTGCTTTCCTCACTTTCATTCTCTGAGAGGATTAAGGGAGATATCTGATATTCTGGGAAGCAATTAGACCAACCCCAGTTTCCCCATTGTCCTGCCCCTCCTCCAGCCTAGGGTTTGTCCTTTATTCTCTCTCACACGACCCCAGTGCCACTTCCCTAAGAGAGGGACCCTAGGCATCCCGTCATGTCAGAGTGGGCAAGGCACTGAGAGTAGCCACCACAAACAAACAAACACCCAGAGAGAACCCAACCCTCCAAAGGATCGAGATAAACACCCAGCCTGCTTCCTGCCTGAGATATGACAGGTCACATCACCCAAATCCTTAACCCACGCAGGTCTGACCAGTGGGGACGCACACTGGCTGTCTCAGGTCTGCCCCTCTGTGATGGGGGTATTTCCCATCGGCAGTAAGTAAACCAAGGCCACGGCTCAGAATCACACTGCTTACGTGTAGCAACATTCAAACCCCAACCCTGGAGTTCCAGTTCTAGAAACCAGCTTTCTGTCTTAGAGGATGCAATATGTGCTGTGGGTCATTGGTTGACTTGTTTACATGTTTTACTTGAGTCAGGAATGATAGGAAATTTTGGAGGACAGATCCTGGTTTGAACCTCAGCCCTGAGCTGGTGACCTTGGCCTAAATGACCTCATTTCCAAAATGGAATAAAAACCATTACCTACTTCACAGGGTTGTTGTGGGGGTTAGATGTGTTAACGTACTTATTCCAGGGCCCAGCATGCAATAAGCACCCAAACAAATCTCAGCCATAATTATCAATAATACAATCGAATCCGGGCTCTACCACTTCCTCGATTAGCAAACTTAGATAAGTGACTTCATTATTATGAATCTTGGCTTCCGCTTCTGTGAAATGGGAATGATACCTACCTCTGTCTGCTTTGATAAGGATTGGACAATCTATCATAGACTTGCACAGTGCTTGATACAATGGAGTTGGTCATGGGGAACATATTTTTACTCATACCTGGCGTTTTCTTCCTGTGAACAAGCCAAATTCGTGTAGCCTCTACATGCCGGCCTCTCTCCCTGTTTTCACTCTCTCTGCCTCTGGGAGGGGGGTGATTTCTCCTGTGGTAAGTTTGGGAGAATAACTGGGCAGGCTCGGTTCAGCTCTGCCATCTTCCCCTGGGGAACAAGCCTGCACAGGGAGCATGCATGCTGCTGTGATTCTCCCTCCACAACCCTCACCGGCCCCCAGGTCCCCTCGCCTGGGAGGGTATCTGCCTAGTGCTATGGTTCGAACGAAGCTACATTCTCCAGCAGAGCATCTATCAGTAACAAAGGTGATAGTTGGCCTGTGTCTTTACTTTTGGTTTATTTGTCATATTGTTCAGAAAGTGTTATTTATTGGGACTCCCCTTGGAAGGACACAATAAAGAAAATGTTTATTCGGTCAGGCTTTTACTTAGCACTTGTTGGAATCTGCTATGTGCAGGGAACGGAGCTAGAGATTAAGAAATCAATGAGATAATATCTGCCTCTCAGAAGCTCACCATTTATTGTGGGGGAGACAGGCAGGTCCACAGTGACATCACCGTGTGTGAAATGCTATGAGAGAGACATTTACAGGATGTCAACAGAGCACGTAAGAGGGTGCCTAGCCCAGCCTGGAGAAACTAGAGAGACTGCCTGGAGGAGGTGATGCCTAAACTAACTTTATAAGGTGAGTATCCAGGTGTATGAAGCCTATAATAAGGCAGCAGGTTTTAGTATCGTTCTGTACGTAATGCCTGTTTTCCCTGCTGGACTCTGAGCTCCATAAAGGCAGAAGCATGCCTGTCTGCTCATCACTTCAAGCCAAGTGCCTGACCCATAGTAGGCACTCAAATATTCATTGAAAAATAAATGAGAAAGTCAATAAATAAACAAGATGAAATGCAATTAGAAATCTGAGTGGTATGGAGGAAAGGGGACAGGGAGAGAAAACTGGTCATGGGAGCTGTGGTATTTTCAGGGCCAGGAAAGAGTGGAGGATGAAGAGAGAGTCCCAGGCATCAGAGGAATGCATGGCATCACCGACGTGGGGAGGGGCAGAAGGCATGAGTAAATCTCCAGTTGTCCTGAAGGGGCAGCTGGGAAGGAGCCCCCCTTGTCCTCATCCAGCCCCCAGAGGAGGAGAGCTGTGAACCGGAGAGGAGACTGAGGTTTATAATAAACAGCATTTCTCTGGTTTTGCACGTTTGACAATTATCATGACAATTTTTAAAAACAAAGGGTATGCTATTCTAAAACACTTTATTTTTAAATAAACAGAATTGAGGTTTTGAAAAACAGAATTAAACTGTGCTATTGAAAAGTAAGCAGTCTGGCCAAGACGCCATTAAGGGAGCTACTACCCGGTGGGAGCAGGGAATCGACATAGTGTAATTTGGAAGCACCAGCTGGAGAAACTAAAACCATTCCATGTCTCTACCCAACAATTTGAGACTCCCTATAAACCAGTTACAAATTGGATTTTTATCAGAAGAGAAATAAAGAAGCAAAAAAGAAAAAAAAGCATAGTAAGTAGGAATACTAAAAAGATGTAAGAAAGATATCCAAATATCTCAATAGTCAAAGAAATGTGAAATGATTTAAACGCTCTATGAAAAGCAGCAGCACTTGACACAGTGGCCATTTTCATTTGCTTAACAGGCTTTCTTGTCGTGGCTTCCACATCCACGCTCTCCTGGTGTTCCTCTCCTTTCTCTAGCTGCTCCCTCTCTGGGTGCTTCTCCTCCAGTTCTCAAATTATTGTAGTTCCCCCATGGTCAGTCGTCCCATCTCTCCCATCTCATGTATGCCCTCTCTAGCCTCCTGGCTCTCAGTAACACCTGATAACTCCCAATTCACGCCTCCAGCCCACACCTCTCCCCTGAGCTTCAGGTGTGTTTATCCAACATCTTACTTGATATGTGCACTTGGTTTTCAAACGAACCTATCAAAATTGGTGGAAACAGAAGTCATAATAGTTTCACCCATCTACATTCTTCCCAAGTTTTCCCCACCCAATGGATGGCACCCCTATTTTCTCAGTTGCTTAAGCCAAAAGTCACACAGTCATCCTTTAATATCTCTCTTTCTCTCACATGCTCCTGGCCCATGCCTACTCCTTAAACCCATCTCTTAAAATTCTTCCCCTTATTCACCCCGTTCCAGGTACATTGGTTTTCTTCTGTTATTCTGAGAATACACCAAGTTGTCTGTACCTCAGGACATTTGCACATATTTCCCCCTCTGCTTGGAACGGTATTCTGCCTGATCTTCCCCTGTCCCCTGCTCATCATTGAAGAGCCCACTCCCTCACTTCATCCGATTCCTACTAAAATGTGTCCTTCTCAGGCCGTTCTTGCTTGGATCTCCTAAACAAAATAGAACTCCCCCCCACCCCCCGGGCCACTCTATTTCTTCACCCAACTTTATGTTTCTTGATAACACTTTCCACTGCCTCAAAAAAAGTGCCATATGTACTTGTTAACTAGTTTTTCTGTCATCTCTCCCAGCTACAGTGCAAGCTTCATGAAGGCAGGAACTCCCAGGGACTGGGACAGTGCCTGATACATAGAAGATACTTAGTGCTTTTCAGGTGAGTGCATGCATGGATGAATATAGTGAATGAAAGGAGACAGACTTGCTAGGAACTGAAGAGAGAGTCCAGGTGAGAAATAACAAGGGGCTGAATCACGTCAGTGCAGTGGGGATGGAAATACGAGGGAAGATAGAGAAATTAGAACAACCTGGGAGGAATCATCGAATAAAGACATGTATCTGGCTTGGGTGACTGGGTGTTTGTTTGCCCCATATCCCAAAACAAAAAGGCATCTCATTCATTCATTCATTCATTCATCTGGTCCAACCACCTGTTTCACATATTAAGTACCTGAGAGCCAAGGAGATGAGAGGACTTTCCTACATTCACACAGCAAATTGCTTGAATTTGAGAATTCTTTTTATTTTCATGAGGTCTTTACTAAGGTATCCAATTTTCTTGATTTTACCGTTTCCCAAAATAGTGAAGTTTAGAAAGGTCTCAGCATGTGAGTGTCCGTTAAGAAAATGCTCAGAGGTCCTCCCATTCCTGGCTGTGGCCTTTCCTTCCTACTTTCCAGAGACGCGGCCCTGCTGTCGCCGGGGAGGTGAGGCCAAGCTTTCTCCCCTGGCTTTGCTGTTGCTGCCTGGGCTCAGTTTCTTCCCCAGCAGCAAATGGGCTGGTGAGGCTGTGGGTGTGTTATGATGTGTATCTAAGTAATCATGGCCCAGAACGTTGGAAAAGCAAAAGGCTCGGTGAATTATTGTTATTAGTCCTTCTTCAGAAGGATGAGAAGAGGGATGCTATCTCCTTGGAGCAATGTGGGCTGCACCCGGTAGATTGTCAGAGATGATGAGGCAAGCACTATGTAGAAAGACCTTAGCAAGTGCAAAGTCTGACATTTCTTTACTGTGCAGTTTACAAAGTGTTTTAAAACATATTGTGCCTTGGAGCCTCACAGCTATACTTAGAAGCTGCTGTTTTTATTACTCCAAGTTTATAGAAAAATAAACCGAAGATCAGAGATATTAAATGACTTTCCCAAGTGCCATACCCAATAATTTGGAGAATTCACACCTCCACCTTCTGATTTATAATCCTGGGCACCTTTCTCTAGGCTAGCAGGTTCCAAGCGTCAGAACTGGGCTCTCTAAGTAGAAATTACTTGCAGAGTTATTTAAAAATACAGATTTCTTGGCTCCACCCCAAAAGGTTCTGATGCTATGAGATTCTGAAGCCCCTCAAACACCTGTATTAATTCACTTGGATGGCTATAACAAAATACCAACAACTGGGTGGCTTGAATAGCAAAGATTTACTTCTCACCGTCTGGGGGTTGAAGAGTCCAGGATCAAGCGGCTAGCAGATTTGGTCCCTGGTGAGGGCTTGCGTCTTGGCCTTCGCTCTGTGTGTGTGCTCTGAGAGGAGTATCCTTGTCTTTCTCTTCTTATAAGGGCACTAATCCTCCCGGCTCTGACTCTCATGACCGAATCTAAACCCAGTTACCTCCCAATGGCCCCACCGTTAAATACCATCAAATTGGGGGTTAGAGCTTTGACATAGAAATTTTTAGGGGACACAAGTATTCAGCCCATAACAACTATAAAATCTCCTCTGCAGCCAGGATGATAACTGAGTCCCTACTATACCAGCAAACCATATTGGATATAAGAGCTATAGAAAGGGACAAAATAGCAGGGAACACATTTGACATCGCTTCTACCCTAATGAAACTTTAGTCTCGTAGATGAGATAAACACACTCTATAACCATCAAAATAAATGGACATTTTAAAATTATAAACAGAGGGGAGGAAAAAAGGAAGGTGATTAAAAAGTTAAAATACTTGATTTGGATAAGAGCAAAAAGAAAACTTCCTGTGAGAAAATGATATTTAAGAAGAGAGCCAATAATAATAATAATAATAATAATAAATAATAATAATAAATAAATAAAAGAAGAGAGCCAAAATGATGAGATGGGTTAGGTAGGCCAAGGGGGAGGTAGGGCTTGTTCAAGGAAGAGAGAAGAGGATGGAGGCTTTCTCCCAAGCCTCCACGGCCTGCAGGAGGAGAATGCTGTGCCTTGTAGAAATTGAATGGAAGCCAGTGTTGCTGAAGGCTGGGGAGCAACAAGGCACTCACAGTGGGTGGAGGCCATGTCATCCAGGCCTTGTGGACCATGGTGAGAGATTTAGACTGTTATGTACAATGGGAAGCCAATTGGGAATTTCCCGTCAATCAAATTTGCATTTTCAAAAGATTTGGATGAAGAATAAGGAAGGGAAGAAGGAAAAGAGGGGATCCAGGAGGCTTGTTAGGTAGTTCTAGCAGAAGGTATAGCAGGTGAGATATGAGACAATGATGGTTTATATCAGTGTGGTTAAAGAAGAGGTGGGTTAAAGAAGAGATGGAAGAAAGTGAATGGATTTAAGAAGTATTTTGATGGGAGAAAGAACATGGTTTGGGGAATAAGTGAGGGGAATTATCAAGAATGGCCCAGGTTTTTGCCATGAGTAACTGGAGTAACTAAGTGGGTTAGGGCCACCGCTGAGCTGGGCCAATGTGAAGAAGCAGTTTACTTAGGGACATAGAAAGATTAGTGTCTAGTTTCTGATATACTAAATTTAAGATGTCTATTGGACATTTAAGTGGATGTGTCAGGTCTTGGCTGGAGATAAAATTTTTGGAGCTTTCAGCCTAAAGATGGCATTCCTGACCATACAAGTGGATGAGAGCACTTGGGAAGAGAGTGTACAGTAAGAACAGGAGACCACGAGAGGCCCCTGAGGAACAGGAGGAATGGAGACGAACAGGAGGCTCTGCCCAAGCTGGGTGCCATTGCTGTTTGGTCAACAAGAGGCTTAAGTAAAGAGAACTGTGACAGCACTGTCACTCGATCGTTAAGTGTCTGTCTGTCTATATGTCCTTCAAGGGTGAAGGACGGGATCATAGCTGCTTCATCCTGACAACCCCAACACCTAGCACACTGGGCACCTGAAATGAGCCATGCACTCTGCTAAGAGCTTTCCACTCACCCTATCATTTAACGCTCCAAGATGATATTACCCTCATTTTATAGAAGAGGAGACTTGGACTCCGAGAAGTTAAATTATTTGACCAAGCTCACATAGCTAGTAAATGGCAAGGTTACATTTGGAATCAAAGTCTATCAGACTGACAAACATGACCTTCAAAAGTTGGTGGAAGAGAGATTTTTGACAATACCCTATGATAAGTGTGTTTTCTTTTACAGAAAATTTACCCTTGATAGTGTCCATTTTATCAATATTTATGTTATGATTTATGCATTGTGTCCTATGTAACTAATCTTTCCCTTCTCTGATGTCATAAAAATATTTATTCTCTTGTATTGTCTCCAAAAAGTTTAAAGTTTTTAATCTTCAGTGCATCTGGAATTTATTTTTGTAAATGAGATAAAGCAAGGAACTAATTTTATTATTTCTTATGTGTGCTCATGGTAAAGCTATCCCAGACCCATTTATCAAAGGTTTTTTTTTAAACCTCCACTGATTTATGATGCCATATCTGACTTCCAGCAATTGCATAGTAAGAGCCCACTATATGGCAGGCACTATTCAGATCACCGGGGAACATGTTGAAACCCAGAAGGCTAGTTAAATCTAGACACAGCTGGGGAGCCTAGAAGAATTTTAGTATACCAGAACAATTACAAGCATTTTGCAAAATATCTTAGATCCATTTTTAAACCACATAGTATATAAATAAGTAAACATGCATTCTCATTTTGGGGGCTCAATTTAGGCAGTCCCAATTCTTGGAAGCCTTTTAAGAGTTCTCCATGCTGGACTAAGTTTCGCATTTTTTGTTTTTGTTTTTCTTTTACATGGTCTTTTAGCACCTTATGGCATTTCTACTACCTACTATAGCATCAATCACATTATGCCATTGCGTGTTTACATATTTTCCATGAATATGTTTTTTAAAATATGTTTTTATTGATTTTTTTAGAAAGAAAGGGAGGGAAGGAGGTAGGGAGGGAGGGAGGGAGAGAGGGAGGGGGAGAGAGAGAGAGAGAGAGAGAGAGAGAGAGAGAGAGAGAGAGAGAGAGAGAAACAGCAATGTGAGAGAAACCTCGATTGGTTGCCACCCATATGCTCCCCGACTAGGGATCGAACCTGCAACCTGTCTATGTACCCTGACTGGGAATCGAACTGGTGACCCTTCAGTGCATAGGACAACACTCAACCAACTGAGCCACTCTGGCCAGGGAACAAAAAAATATCTTGAGAGCAACATCTCTGCCTTACTGACTTCAGATCCTTAGACAGGGGCATTGGTTCTAGCCCATAGTTTGTTAAATAAATGGATTAGCATGTTAGACTTGGTTATACCTTCAAATGTGTGAAGTGTCTTACCAGGAAGAAAGTGTTTTTCTATTTGCCAATTGCAAATACACATGGAATCCAGGGGATGATGTAAAGAGAAAACTTACATGTCTCCTCACCAAGTTTCTTTTTGAAGGATGTGTGTCAAAACTAGGGAGAGACAATACATGAAACCCAGGTAACAGAGGATTCTACCTGGGAGAGCAACAAGGAGAATTCCCCCGGTGGCAGCTGTGCAGCTGGCCTAGAGACAGCCATCTGGTCTGGAGCAGGAGGCCAGAGGTCCTGGAGAGATGTCTCCATATTAAAGCAGAAGAAGAGGTAATAACATAGGTACAGTATCCAATATGAGAATGTTTGAAAGCAATAATCAAAGGATAGGTACATGAAAGAGCTGATGAAGAGTTTGAAAAAAATCAAACTATTATAATGCTAATCCTAATTTTCAGTTAACCTAAAACTATGGGGAAGGTGGGGGATGAGAGGGTGGTATAAAAATGCTAAATACTTGAGTCCCGGCCAGGTGACTCATTGGTTGGAGTGTTGTCCTGTACACGGAAAAGTTGGGGGTTCGAGTCCCAGTCGGCGCATATAGCAGGCAAGCGACTGATGTTTCTTTCACATCAATGTTTGTTTCTCTCTCACCTCGATGTTTCTCTCTCGTTGTCCCTCTCTCTCTCCCTTCCTCTCTCTCTAAAATCAATAAACATATCCCTGAGTGAAGATTACAAAATAATAATAATGTTAAACACTTGAATCATAACAGAATGACAATAGTTGGTGTCTAAATTTGTATAACAGAAGATAGTAAAATAAGCATATTGTTTAGAAATATGGAGGTGACCATCTGGTAAGAAAGCTTAAATAAGATTGCCTTTGAATATGAAACCAAGGGATGGAGAAGGGCTTGCTGTGTTTCATTAGAAGCCTCATGGTACTCTCATCCTCTCTCTCTCTCTCTCTCTCTCTCTCTCTCTCTCCCTCCCTCCCTCCCTCCCTACCTCCCTCTCTTTAAAAAAAGTATATGTATGCAGAGTTTGATGAAAAAAATTAAATTAAGTGAACCACTAATGTATAAGGAGAAGAGTTAGAGGTGCATCAACTTCCCATCTCGTTATGTGGGAGTAGACGGACAGAAAGCCTGCTCACTTGGGGAGCTGGGTCATCCTTCAGTGGCCTTTCAGCCCAGGGAAGCCGCTCTTCCGACACCTGATCCCTTGTTCAGAAGTAGAAGGAATGTCAAGTGACCACTTTGGGCTAATGACAGTGTCCCCTGCAAATGAGTGTCTAAGGCAATCAGGTTTGATCTTAACAACAGCTCTTCAAAGTGGGTGTTATTATCTCCATTTTACAGATGAAGAAACTGAGCTTCAGAGACATAGCCTTGCCCAAGGTCCATCAGCTGATTCCTGGTGGAGTAGGGGCTTGAACTCAGATTTGCTGACTTCAGAACACAGGCAACTCTGAAGAGCAAATTATCTCTGAAGTCCCACCCAGATTTCTTTTCTGCCACCCACCCCATCACACCTGCCTGCAACCCCGTCTATGCCCATCCTCACGTCCACATCTCCTCATGTCTAAGCAAGGCCAGTCCCAGCCCTGCCTCTCCTGGCCCCCACCCTCCCTGGTGGACTCCTGCACTCGCAGTCAACACTTTGATGTGTATATTTCCTTCCATTTATCTTTCTGTATAGATACAAATAGGTGCCTTTTAAAAATAAATGATACCATATGATACATGTGGTCCTATCTTTTGTTGTTTTTCTCATATGTCTTGTCCCCCCATCAGTTCAGGTTGTTCCAGATCGTTTATTTGTCACGCATGATCAACACTACTCTGCAGTGCAGATGACCCTAACTTATTTCATCTCCCTCATGTTTCCATAAGGTCATTGATCCCTATTTAACATTCTCATCCTTATAGCAACCCTTCCGGCAGAGCTATTATTATCCTGGCTGGTAAAGCTGAAGAATGAAGGCTTAGGCAGTTCATTTTGAGGCCTCAGCCAATAACCCGACAAGAGAGGCTTGACAGGAAATACCCACTGTCCAGAAACAACCCAACACGCTAAAAAGTCCCCCTTACTGGGCATTGCCCGTGGCCGCAGTGACAGCCAGGGCATGCAAAGGCCCAGCCGCTTTGCCGCGACTTGGACAACCCTGCGAGTCCTCTCACCTGCAGCTCGCTGCAGGATCCGCTGGGGCTCAGAGGCCATCACCCTGTGGTTCCACTCCTCTGCCCAGGCCTGGTGTCCTCGCTTCCTCACAGGGCTGCTTCCTGACAGCACTTTCCCATCCATCTTCCATGAATCGCAGGCTCCGTGTGTGTCTCCAGGGAGCTTGGACTCAGCTGCTACTGTGTTGGAATTTGGACTCGTCCATTTTGTAACTAGTTCTCGCTCCATGCTCTCTGCATCCTTGTTCACAGGATATACCTATATCTGTTATATTATGTATTTACTTATTCCTTCCTATGTCCCCAGGGCAAACGCTCCATGCCAGCAGAGACTGCTTTGTTCCCTATCGTGTCTCCCACTCCTAAAAGAGTGTCTGGTGTTATTTAACAGTAAAAGAATATCTACATTAATTGAATAAATGAACCCTCTAAGAACTGTGGAGGCAGCATAGGGAACTGGATAAGATCACGCTCTTTAGGAGTAGACAGACAGACTGTTCTAGTTCAACCCCGTTACCAGGGACAACTTTGGGCAAGATTCTTAACCTTAATTTTCTCATCTATAAAATGAGGCAAATGTGACCTACCTCACAGAGAAAGCATACAAAACCCTTAGAATAGTGCCTAAACCTAAGTTACCGCTAAACCCTGTTAGATCACTATAATTCTGAATAGACCTCTCAAAAAAGGTAATTATAAAAATCAAAATTTTAAATTATTTCCCTAGACCATTAGGTTAAAATACTGGGGAGAATACAAGCAGGCAGTAATTACCTCGCCAGCCTGCTGCAGCCATATTTCCCCTAATTACAATGTACATTTCATAAGCTGGTTCTGCAACATTCAGTGTAGGACACAAGAATCCCATTGGACAAATGAGCACCTTGTGCGCAGTAGGCAGAGCGCCCTTCATCCGAGCACCTGGAGCTCTCAGGGTATTATCATTGTTTGTCCTCGCAGGCAACGGCAGGTGTAATTTGGGAAACCTGGAAGGTTGGAGAACTGGTTTTGAAGAGGTAATACAGAAGTAAAAATATGAGAAGAAGGTTTGGTTCTGAGTCCTTGTCACTCCATCTGCTGGCCATGCCATCTTGAACAGGGGACCCATCCATCCACCCAACCATCCATTCACCCATTCAACTTTTACTAAGCACTTACTATGTGATAGCCACTGTGCTGGACCTGGAGACAGGGATGAGCAGTTTCAGCCCTCAGGGAGCACAGTCTCTCCTGGGAAAGAGAGAAAGTAACAATCATATATCCAAGTAGCAAGCACTCAAGTTCAGTCGCATGTGCTCTGGGACTTAGTCCTGTGATGGGACCAGGAAAACCAGGTGAAACTTGCTGGAGAAGTTGATGCTGAGTCAGTCAGGTGGAAAGAGTGAGAACAAAATTCCAGAAAGAGAGAATGACATGTGGATAGGGATGGAGTCTTGAGAGAAGGGTACATTAATGAACTATGAATAGCCGAGCAAGACAGATATAGAATGATGCAAGTTAGGAAATGAGGAGTGATGAGTCCAGAAAGAAAAGCCGAGTGGAAAACAGAAGGAGCCAGGAGAAGCTAAGGAATTTGAAACTTGTCCTAATGATAATGGGACATGGAGTGGTTTAAAGGAGAGGAGGGGCACAGTCAAATTGGTGTTTGTAAAGACCATGCTGTACCCATTGGGATGGGTGGTCTAGAAGGGGAACTAGAGCCAGGTGGGGCAGAAGTGAGATTGACAAGACAGGAGGTCAAAATGGCATCCAGGCTAACAGCCCGGGAGAGGTGACGGGGCCTCAGCTGACACAGGAGCAGTGGTTTGAGGAGAGCTGAGAGAGATGGCACCGAGAGGTAAACCTCACAGACCGATGGCATGTGGGAAGGGAGAGAGAGGAGGAGCGTTGGCTGTCTTGCAAGTTTCTGGCTGGGTGACCAGGTAGGTAGGTGTGCAAGCTGGGATTTAAGGTGGGGCTGTTCCCATTGGGTGAGTATTAGGGCTGTGTGAGTCAGAGAGGAGTCTGTGGCTGGGTTTACTGGATGTTTAACACTCCGCCCCCACTAAAGTCAGAACTGGTTCCAGAATAGAGGTCAGAGCTCGGTCTGGGGAGGAGGAGCAGCAGGGGATCAAGTGGCTCCAGCTTCCAAGGTCAGGGGCAAAACACTTCGAGGAGTCCAGAAATTATTCTGACATTCCAAAGATGTGTTATCATAGATGCAAAAGAAGACCACAGGCTCAGTTTAGGTAAAACTGGCCTTTGCTAGGGAAAAATATTGGCTGTTTTCCCCCACTCCTGGAATGATCTGCACAGAGCAGAGACCACAAATCCCCTCACTGTTACTATTATCATTTAATTGTTGACTGTTAACTATCCTATATCCATAATCATTTTACTTTTTATCCAACCCCCGAGATTTTCCCTTTGCATTCTCCTACCTCCCTAATCTATCACCAGTGGAGTTCCCTTCGATTCTGATGTATAAAATAAGTGGTTGCCAGGCCAGCGTGTCTCAGTGATTGAGCATCCACCTATGAACCAGGAGGGTCACGGGGACATGCCCGGGTTTCGGGTTTCGGGTTGTGGGCTCGATTCCCAGTGGGGGGCATGCAGGAGGCAGCTGATCAGTGATTCTCTATCATCATTGATGTTTCTCTCTCTTCCTCTCTGAAATCAATAAAATATTTTTTTAAGTGGTAAAACTACCATTTTACAGTGCATTGTCTCAATCTGTTAAGATTTTGCTTCCCAGCAATTGTCATCAGCTTGGCTCAAATAAACTCAAACATTCATAGAGGTTTGGACGTTCCTTACGTTGACACAGCATAAAGCCAATCTATGTTGTAGCCTAAATCAGCCCTCATTCCTTTCTAAGGGTGAAATATAAACCACATTTTGTTTATCCATTTTTCAGCTGATAGCCAATTGGTTGTTTCTACTTTTTGGCTTTTATCTGTTTTATATGCTTGTTTTTGATGCAAGCTGGCCTTTATAAACAGAGATCTCCGGCTAAAGAAAAGCCTGAAACCAACTAGTTTTGTGGTTGGCAATTAGACAGACGTGAGAAGAACAAGGACAATGGGCCAGGTACAGAAGGTCACCCGGTGCCTAGCGACCAGCAAAACTGGGAAAACAAGGACCTCAGGTGCCCCAGGGTAACCTTTCCTCCCCACATCATGCAGGTTAGATCCCCTTGACAGGGAAACAAACATGGGGCCACAGAATAGTCCTTAGCTTAAGCTTTCTGGTAATAGCCAGAATGGGGAAACGAAATAACTCACAGAGGAAAGAAAATGTGGAGTCGCCAAGAAAGGAAATTAGTGAAAATGAAGCTTGCAACATGACCGAAAAGGAATTCAGAGTAATGGTCATGGAATTTATACATCGGATGGATGAGAAAATCAACAACTTATGCAAGAATCAGGAAGAAATGAAAAGTGATATAGCTACAATCAAAAACACCATGGAAAGTTTCAACAGTAGACTACAAGAAGCAGAGGACCGAATTAGTGAGTTAGAAGATCAGGTACAGAAACAAGCTCAAGCTGAACAGCAATTGGAGAAAAAAATTAAAAAGCAGGAGGAAAGCCTAAGGGAACTTCGGGACAACATGAAACGAAGTAACATGCGTATAATAGGGCTGCCAGAAGGACAAGAAGAGCAGCAGGGATTAGAAAATCTATTTGAAGAAATAATGACAGAAAACTTCCCGAATATGGGAAAGATAAAAGTTACGCAAGTAAAGAGAGTCCCAAGCAGGATCAACCCCAAAAGACCCACGCCAAGACATGTCATAATTTCAATGGCAAATATAAATGATAAAGAGAGAATCCTAAAGGCGGCAAGAGAGAGACAGAGAGTTACCTACAAAGGAACACCCATCAGATTGTCAAATGATTACTCATCAGAAACACAACATGCTAGAAGTGAATGGAAGGAGGTATACAAAGTGTTGCAAAGCAAAGGACTGAATCCAAGAATACTATATCCAGCAAGACTATCAATCAAAATTGAAGGGGAAATCAGGAGCTTTGCAGACAAAAAAAGCCTCAGGGAGTTTATCACCACCAAACCAGCAATGCAAGAATTGCTAAAGGGAATACTGTAAAAAGAAGAAATAAACAGGTAAGAAGGAATACAGACACAAAAATAGATATGACTGCAAACAAATACCTTTCAGTAATAACTTTAAATGTAAACGGTCTAAATGCTCCAATCAAAAGACATCGAGTAGCTGAATGGATAAAAAAACACGACCCATATATATGCTGTCTACAAGAGACCCACCTCAGAACAAGAGACTCACACAGATTGAAAGTGAAGGGATGGAAAAATATCTTTCAGGCAAATGGAAATGAAAAAAAAGCTGGGGTAGCAATACTTATATCTGACAAAATAGACCTCAAAGTAAATGCCATAACAAGAGATAAGGAAGGCCACTTCATAATACTAAAGGGAGAAATCCAACAAGAAGAAATAATTCTGGTAAACATATACGCTCCCAATATAGGAGCACCCAAATACATAAAAAAACTCCTGGAGGATATCAAGGGAGAGATTAATAGCAACACAATCATAGTAGGAGACTTTAATACCCCACTATCACCACTGGACAAATCCTCTAAACAAAAAATCAGCAAAGAAACAGCAATCCTAAATGACTCACTAGACCAGATGGAATTAATTGACATCTTCAGAACATTTCACCCCAAAGCCACAGAATATACATTCTTCTCAAGTGCACATGGGTCATTTTCAAAGATAGACCATATGCTGGGTCACAGGCAAAGTCTCTTCAAATTCAAGAAGATAGAAATTATATCAAGCATCTTCTCAGATCACAGTGGCATAAAACTGGAAATCAACTACAATAAATACAATCCAAAGAAATCAAACACATGGAGACTAAACAGCATGCTATTAAACAAGGACTGGGTCACCAGAGAGATCAAGGAAGAAATAAAAAACATCATGGCAACAAATGACAATGAAAACACAACAATCCAAAATCTATGGGACACAGCGAAAGCAGTCTTGAGAGGGAAGTTCATAGCTCTACAGGCCTATTGCAAAAAACAAGAAACAATGGTAATAAATTACTTAACCCTACAACTCAAAGAGCTAGAAAAAGAGCAGCAAGAAAAGCCCAGTGTAACCAGAAGGAAGGAAATAACAAAGATCAGAGCGGAGATAAATGACATAGAGACCAAAGAAACAATACATAAGATCAACAAAACCAAGAGCTGGTTCTTTGAAAGGATAAACAAGATTGATGGACCTCTAGCCAGGCTCACCAAGAAGCAAAGAGAGAGGACCCAAATAAACAAAATCAGAAATGAAAGAGGTGAAATAACAACAGACCCCGCTGAGATACAAAGGATTGTTACAAAATACTACGAACAACTCTATTCCAACAAACTGGACAACCTGGAGGAAATGGACATATTCCTAGAAAAATATAACCTTCCAAAAATCAATCAAGAAGAATCTAAACAGCTCAATAGGCCAATAACTATGGACGAAATTGAAGCAGTCATCAAAAAGCTTCCGACAAACAAAAGCCCGGGGCCTGATGGCTTCACAGGAGAGTTTTACCAAACATTCAAGGAAGAACTAAAACCTATCCTCCTCAGACTATTCCAAAAAATTCAAGTGGAAGGAACACTTCCAAGCTCCTTCTATGAAGCCAGCATCACCCTAATACCAAAACCAGATAAAGACAACACAATGAAAGAGAATTACAGACCAATATCCCTCATGAACATAGATGCCAAAATCCTCAACAAAATTCTAGCAAATCGGCTCCAGCAGTACATCAGAAAGATCATACACCATGACCAAGTAGGATTTATCCCAGGAATGCAAGGATGGTACAATATCCGCAAATCAATAAACGTGATACATCACATAAACAAATTGAAAGATAAAAATCACATAGTCATATCAATTGATGCAGAAAAAGCATTTGACAAAATCCAACACCCTTTCTTGATAAAAACTCTCAACAAGGTGGGAATAGATGGCTCATACCTCAACATAATAAAAGCTATATATGATAAACCCACAGCAAACATCATACTCAATGGACAAAAACTAAAAACATTTCCCCTAAGAACAGGAACAAGACAGGGATGCCCACTCTCACCACTCCTGTTTGACATAGTACTGGAAGTATTAGCCATTGCAATTAGACAAGAAGAAGAAATAAAAGGCATCCAAATTGGAAAAGAACAAGTAAAGCTGTCTTTATTTGCAGACGACATGATATTGTACATAAAAAATCCGAAAGACTCCGTCAAAAAACTAATAGACTTAATAAATGAATTCGGCAATGTAGCAGGATACAAAATTAACGCCAAGAAATCTATGGCCTTTCTATACACCAATAGTGAACTTACAGACAGAGAGACTAAAAAGGCAATCCCATTTACCATCGCACCAAAAAAATTAAGATACCTAGGAATAAACTTAACTAAGGAGGTAAAAGACCTATACACGGAAAACTACAGGACACTGAAAAAAGAGATAGAGGAAGACGTAAACAGATGGAAGAACATACCATGTTCATGGATTGGTAGAATCAACATCATTAAAATGTCCATACTACCCAAAGCAATCTATAGATTCAATGCACTCCCCATTAAAATACCAACGGCATATTTCACAGACCTTGAAAGAACTCTCCAAAAATTCATCTGGAATAAAAAAAGACCCCGAATAGCCACAGCAATCCTGAGAAAGAAGAATAAAGTAGGAGGGATCTCAATACCAGATTTCAAGCTGTATTACAAAGCCACTGTTCTCAAAACAGCCTGGTACTGGCACAAGAACAGACATATAGATCAATGGAACAGAATAGAGAATCCAGATATTGACCCAAACCACTATGCTCAATTAATATTTGACAAAGGAGGCATGAACATACAATGGAATAAAGACAGTCTCTTCAATAAATGGTGTTGGGAAAATTGGACAGATACATGCAAAAAAATGAAGCTTGATCACCAACTTACGCCATACACAAAAATAAACTCAAAATGGATACAGGACTTAAACATAAGACGGGAAACCATAAAAATACTAGAGCAATCCACAGGCAGCAAAATGTCAGACATATGCCAAAAGAAATTCTTCACTGACACTGCCCCTAGGGCAATGGAAGCTAAAGAGAAAATTAACAAATGGGACTACATCAAAATAAAAAGCTTTTCCACAGCAAAAGAAACCATCAACAAAACAACAAGAAGGCCCACTGCATGGGAGAACATATTTGCAAATGGCATCACTGATAAAGGTTTAATCTCCAACATCTACAGGCAGCTTATACAACTTAATAAAAGGAAGATAAATGATCCAATAAAAAAATGGGCAACAGACCTAAATAGAATCTTTTCAAAAGAAGACAGAAGGAAGGCCAAGAGACACATGAAAACATGCTCAACGTCACTAATTATCCGAGAGATGCAAATCAAAACAACAATGCGGTACCATCTCACACCTGTCAGAATGGCTATCATCAACAAATCAACAAACAACAAGTGTTGGCGAGGATGCGGAGAAAAAGGAACCCTCGTGCACTGCTGGTGGGATTGCAGACTGGTGCAGCCACTGTGGAGAACAGTATGGAGTTTCCTCAAAAAACTGAAAATGGAACTCCCATTTGACCCAGTAATCCCACTCCTGGGAATATATCCGAAGAAACTAGAAACACCAATTAGAAAGGAAATATGCACCCCTATGTTCATAGCAGCACAATTCACCATAGCTAAGATTTGGAAACAGCCTAGGTGCCCGTCAGCAGATGACTGGATCAGAAAACTGTGGTACATCTACACAATGGAATACTATGCTGCCATAAAAAAGAAGGAATTCTCATCATTTGCAGCAACCTGGGAGGAATTGGAGAACATTATGTTAAGTGAAATAAGTCAGTCAATGAAAGAAAAATACCACATGATCTCACTCATTTATGGATAATAAAGAACATTATAATCTTGAACAAAAAGATAGATACAGAGACAGTAAAGCATCAAACAGACTGTCAAATTACAAGGGGAAGGTTAGGGAGAGGTGGGGGAGATAAGAGATCAATCAAAGGACTTGTATGCATGCATATAAGCATAACCAATGGATGCAAAACTCTGGGGGGTGGGGGCATATATGGGAGGGGGGTGTGGGGAGGGCAATGGTAAGATATGTACACATATAATACCTTAATAAAAAAATTGAAAAAAAAAAAAAAAAAAAAAAAAAAAAAAGAATAGTCCTTAGCATTAAGCCCACAGGACAATGAGGCTCGGACCTACCTCAAATACATCTAGGCCTCAGTTGTTTCAGTTCCAGGCCCAGAAAAACAGCAAAACCAGACAAGCGGCGCCTTGGCTGACTTCAGGACCAGCTGCATTGACTAATGACCCCCTCCCCTGGTGCGGACCAATGGGGAAGACCACAACCTGAAAGGCCTCACCTGGAAAGCTGATGAATATTCTATTGAGATCCACCCCTGGAAGCTCTCCTAAAATCTCTACCCTGAAAAGCCTGTAGGAGGGAGGACCTCCTAGCGGCTTTGTCTCCCCGGAGCACAGCCATGTCATTCCCTCCCCCTCCCCTTCTCCCCCTAGGCACCTTCCCTTTGCCTTTCTCTCTCCTAGGTTCCAAGGGCCCTTCTTTTGCCTCTGTAATTTGTTTCTACCTTTGTGATTTTCTAAATAAAGGTTCTCTTATAGTCTGAGTCTTGGCTTTGAATTCTTTCCTAGCCAGAAGGAAGTACCGAGGTTGCTGAACCCGGGTCCTGGTCTGACCCCACCCATCTAACAGCTGGTGCCGTTTTTTTGCTGCTGCCAACAGTTCCGTGGAACCCCTTCACTTTAGGGTTTGAAGAGGGTGCTTGTTGATTGCCTGAACCTCTTCATGAGGATCACGAATATTCCGCTCTCTAAAATGCCACGAGACCCCCTTGGGGACCTGACCCCACAGCCCCATCTCCTGTGGTGGCCCCTGACTTGCAGCCACACACAGGACACACCAGCCGCACGGAAATCTTCTCTTGGCTTCCTGTGCCCCCGTCTTCTCTCGTCCCTGTGCCGCTGCTGCCCCCTACCTTCTGCTGGAGGTCTTTTCACTCCGGGGACTAAAAAAGTAATACTTTTCCTCCCACCTTCTAAGTTCTTCTGGCTGGGCTAGTCATCCAATTGACAGGAGAAAGTAAAGGTTTTAATACATGCCCATGGGGAATTCACAGGCATGAAAATTCCAAAGCAGGGAGGCAACGTTGGGTGCACAAGGCATTCTGGACAAAGGAGAGGAGCAGCGGTGGGGGGGGGGAGGGGGGCGGAATCTAAGGTTTCAGAAGTGAGAGTGGGCGATTTCAGGATTTCAGGCAGTTGAGGAAGAGGGGAACACACAGGGCAGGCAAAGCCTTGCTAGGGGAGTCAGGAGCAACGGGACACAGGGGCTATCTAGCTCACTGGCTCCCGCCTGCAGCCCTCTTGTTTACCATACTTACTAGTAATTCCAATGAGACGAAGGGAACAGCCTAACATCTCCTTCTGAATCTCCTGGGAAGGAAAGGGAGGAGGGTCAAGGGTTCTTTCTAAGTCTTGTTTCTTAAACAGTTTAAAGTCAATATCCCAAAAGGCAGCGTCAGGATGGCAACACTCTGATCCCCTCTACCCCCTTCCCGGACTGTCCCAATCCTGCTCTCCCTTTCGCAGAGAGGTCCAGTGACTGGGATTTCAGCTCCTCCCGCCTGGCCCTGCCCTCCACCGCCAGCACTGCCCGCTCCAGGGAGCTTGGTTCTGTGTGTGTGTGTGTGTGTGTGTGTGTGTGTGTGTGTGTGTGTGTGTTGGGGGGCGGGGGTCAGGAGGAAGGGCAGTTGCACCCCTAAACCAGGGGTAGGGCAGAATCGTTCTTTTTCTCCTGCAGCAATGAAAAAATCCTCCAGCCCTGCAAGGGCCTGCTTCTGGGTTTTGTTGTTCTCTCTCCTCATGGGGGAGAGGACTCCATCCTGGGTCCAGGGAGGCAGGTCTACCCCAGCATGCCTATGCACTCCATGTGGGCCTGGGCAGAGAAGCCAGCTGGGCTGACTCCAGGGCGGGGGAGGGGCACAGTTCAAGGGCATCCTGCCAGTGGAGACAAGCCTTGGAGGGGAGCTGGAGCCGCCTCTCCCCACTCCGCTCGGCTGGGTCTCAGGATGATGCACCCACGTCCCCTTTTGCCTGACAGAGAAACACCAGTTGCCCAAACACAGAGCCCTTTCACTCCCGGACGTCAAATGACTAAGACACCCGTGTCACCTTAAACTGATGCTACCTGCTTCCTCATTTCAAGCGGTTTTCTCCGCGTGCCGTTGCCACAGCAAAGAACACGAGGGGATGGATCGAAATGTGTGAAGGCCCCAGCTCCCGGCGATCCAAAAACACCCAGGGTGGACAGTGGTAAAGCCACTGCCATCTCAGAATGATGAGTTATGTCGCACTTTTAATTAGAAAGCACAATTATGTTTATCGTGTTACAATCTCACCTGCCTTTGTGTTTGGGGGAAATTGCCAGAGAACGCATCTCCTGGATCGAGCTGCCCTTGCATAGCTGTGGATTCCTGTCTCTGGAAGCTCCCTCACACTCAAGCTGCTTCTCCGAGGCTCCCAGTGGGCCCTTCACCCCGACTGGGGGCCCCTTTTCAGAAGGAACAGGGTCCCTCAGTTCTTTTCTCCAACTTCTAGTAGGAAACAAGAAAATCTGGCGTCTGAGTGTAATAGAACTGATTTCCCCCAAAGGATCTGCCTTCTGTTCTTCCTTTTGGTTTTCTTTCATTCATTCAATCACTTATTCATTCATCAAACTGCTATTAGGTGTCTTTTTAATCTATGCTAGGTCTTATATTAGCCACTGGGGATATGAAGTTCAAAGAGGCAGGGTCCATCCTCAGAAGCTCAAGGCCAGTGAAGGCGGCAGAACAGTGAAGAGACAAGTCAGAGTGGGTGTGACGGGGCAGTCAGAACAGGCTGTTAGAGGCGCTCAACTGACAGACTCTAACCCAGGCCCAGAGTGAAGAGTGTAGGGGCAAGACAGGCTTCTAGGTAGGGGTGATGTTTGGATTTTGAAGGTGGCCCAGAATCAGACAATGTTGGGACCAGGGACTGTGCTCCATGCACAGGGGAAGGCCTGTGCAGGCCTGCAGGGATGGGTTCACCACACAGTTCATATGACCAGAGCTGTGTGTGTGTGTGTGTGTGTGTGTGTGTGTGTGTGTGTGTGTGTCTTGGAAGAGGGAGGAGGATCAGCAAAAGGTGAGACCAGAGAATGGATAGGGGCACATTATAAGGATCTTCTAAGCTTTCATGTTGGACTTGGTACAAAAGTGTGTGGAGCCATTGGAGAGTTTCAAGCAGAGAAGTGACATGCTCAGATGTGTGCTTCATAACACACAACCCTGTGGCTGCAGTGCAGAGGGTGGAGGGGGACTGGTGAGGCAGAGAGATTAATTACTTTTGAAAATGTGAGGTGTGCTTATGAAGTCACTTCTCCCGGGGTTGGCCATAATGGAAAAGCAGAGAACCATGCTGGAGTAAAATCTCTACCCATCAAATCTTTCTATTGGCCAGGTAACAGACACAATCCATGGCTTCAGCTGCTGTATTGGGGTGGAGAATCTTTTTTTCTTTTTTTTTTGCCAAGGGCCATCTGGATATTTATAACACCATTCGAGGGCCATATAAAATTATCAACTTAAAAATCAGCCTGCTATATTTGGTCAAACATTCAATTAACTCACTCGCCCCTAATGCCTCGGCAGGGCCAGACCAAACGATTTCTCGGGCCTTATACACCACATGGGCCAGACGTTCCCCAACCCTAGGGTATAGCATGGTGCAGAATTGAGTGCTCAGGATTTCTTTGGATGCCCGAGAAGGCAGTTTCCATGAGGTATAATCCAGGAGCACTGGCAGTGGGAACACCTTGATTTTTCAGTCTGGCCTGGATGTGGACAAGTCACTTCTCATACCTGGGTATCAGTTCTCCCACTCAAAAGTGAAGACATTGAACTCAATTGTTCCATAGGTTCCTCTCAGCTCTGAAACCAGTAACACGATAGTTTGGTGAGCTGGTATTAGAATAATATAAGTCTGTTTGAATTCTGTCTCTGCCATTTCTGATTGCATGACTTTGGATACTTTACTGAAACACTCTAAGGCGAAACTTAAAATGGAGACAATCAAACCTCTTGCAAGGTTGTTGTGGAATTAGATACTGTATGTAAAGCATTTAGCGCTGTATGTATCTAGAAATGGATGAATGCTGTTCTTATAAAATAGCTTAAAAAATGGAAAATAGCTAACCTAGAGAGACCATGAAACAAGGAAACTCACACATGGACCACACAATGTCAAGGAACTAGACCATTGAATGTTTTACAGTGTTTACAAATTCAGCCATATGTGCAATCTTTTCTGACTTTGTTAAGCCAAACAGCATTACAGGCTGAGACTATGGTGCTCATACACTATGACGGAGCGCCCTCTCGTGGCTACAGATATTAACATTTCATTAAGATGATTGAAGAATACATGTAGCTTTGTGGATTTATAAGCAAACAGCAAGGATTTGGAGGTTTGTTAATCTTAGATGAAGCTAATAATGCTAATCTTAGATAAAGCTAGTAGAGTGCCATTAATTATATCACTTCTAATAGTAATCCCTTAGTCAACTTTCCCATAAAAGTCGTGTTCTGGGAATTTATTAGATCTTGCCGTTCTAAAAGACAAAATTACATTTTAAATTAAAACATAAATTATATTGAACACTTTAATTGCACATAAAATCTTCACAGTTCTTTATGCTATGAAAACTGAAAATAATTTGGAATCACTCAAAGGATGGTGCAGAACTGGGCGTTTCCTAGAGGTGACCTTGCTACAAACTTGGCTGTGTAATTTTGGGCAAGTTGTTTATTTCTATTGACCCGTTCCTCAGATTAGACTCTAAGCCTGAACATTCTCAAGATTCTTTCCAGTTCTAAAATTCTTTGATATGAGGGGGGTAAATGATCCTTTTATTTTTATTTTTTAAATATATTTTTATTGATTTCAAAGAGGGAGAGGGAGAGGGAAGATAGAAACATCAATAAGAATCATTGATGGGCTGCTTCCTGCACGCCCCCTACTGGAGATCAAGCCCACAACCCAGGCATGTGCCCTGACCAGGAATCAAAAGGTGATCTCCTGGTTTATAGGTCGAAGCTCAACCCCTGAGCCACGCTGGTCAGGCGTAAATGATCCTTTTTAAAAAATTAGGGCTCTGTCTTTAAAGAAATTTGATGTCAACTTTCCATTATGAACTTGGTGTCTCAAGCACAGGAGTTTAAAGCCCGTATGAAGATGTGTATAACATTTTACAAAAGCCATCCTAGCCAGCTGTAACAGAGAACTAGTCACTAACAGAGATTCTCACTCTCCCTCCATAGTGAAGAGCTTTGCAGAGAAGCAGCTGCACAATCGGGACTTCATTTAACAGCCCCTCTTTGCATCTGGGTAGAACCATATGACGAGTTCTTACCAAAGGACTGTGAGCAAAAATGATGTGTACTACCTCCAAGCCAAGATATTTAAATATCACATGTGTGATCTTCCCTTCTTTCTCCTTCACCTTGTCCTCAAATGGATGATACCTGGGCTGCTTGGAGTCACAAGATGGCAGAGCCACATGGGAAAGGAACCTGGGTATCTGAATTACCTACTGGACACTATCCACCCAGGAGAGCCACTCGAGCAAAACACCTGCAGTGCACTTCGTGTGAGCGAGAACTTATTACTGTGTTTCAGGTACTGAACATTAGGGGTGGTGTGTTAGAGCAGCTTGCTTTAATTATGCTAACTACTCTCCAGCCCCATAATATTGGAGTCCAATTTGAGGCTTTGTATAAAAGCAAACTGACCTCATAAAAGCAAATTCTCTTTCTCTCCAGAGGGTGGGAGTGGGGTAAGTCTACTCATTAGGTCTTGTGATTAAGAAAATAGTTGTTCTGCAAAAAGGTCTTTATCAAGATTTCGCATAAACTATTTAATTTTGTTACACAAATGGAGTCTGATGTAGACAATCTCCGGCTATCGGTGGGATAGATGCCACAATTACTGCTGAGCCATGTTTATCAGGTATTTTGGAACCACAGAAAGTTCAATAATCACTGATGTAGATAAAATAAACTAAGCAGTTAACTTGCTTTCTGAAACGTTCCCATTCTTTTATAGTTTGAGATGACATTGTTAATGGGGGCAAGTGGAGAGGAATCATTGATTATATCCAGTAACAGGTACTCATTAGTTATTAATAAGAATTGTTTTTGATCGCAGGAAGAATATGGAAGACAAAACAAGTATTTTTATTTAGCTATACCTTTGCAGATACTGACAATATTCTATTTAAGCTAGCATTCTATGGGAAGATAATTGAGAATCAGTGATGAGGAAACACATCAGCAACACTAAGAAAAACCCATTACAGTACAAATAGGATTGTGAGACAATGCCGGTCTGGAGCCACAGGCGGGATATGATGCTGGCCTCAATCAGAAAATTATATCAAATGCTTAATTAGCGAGAACCCATACAGCTGTACAGAGGAATGAACTTCCACTGAAATAAATGCCTTGTAGAATTAGAACTCTTAGGATTTTATTGTACTTTGCCACCTAAATTACCATTTAGGAGCTTGAGTTCAAATTGGTTCTGTAAACAAGATATACACAGCTGTATTACTATGAGAAAAATTAGCTTATATTGAAAACTTTTCTGCAGATACTAACAAAATTTAAAGGGTACATAGATCTTGATCTGGCAACTAAGCTTCTAGAAATTTATTCAGCCTTAGCTGGTTTGGCTCAGTGGATAGAGCATCGGCCTGTGGACTGAAGGGTCCAGGGTTCGATTCCGGTCACAGGCACATGCCCGGGTTTTGGACTCGATCCCCAGTAGGGGGGCGTGCAGGAGGCAGCTGATCAATGATTCTCTCTCATCATTTATGTCTCTCTCTCTCTCTTTCTCTCTGTAATCAATAAAAAATATATATTAGAAATTTATTCAGAGACATATTAGCAGTGTACAAAAAAGGTCAATTTCGCATAGAAAAACAAGAACCTAACCATCAATTAAAAACTAATCAATTATGCAAATCTGTACTACCGAACGTGCTAGGTACCTATTGCCAAGAATAGATGTTTATGTGCGGCTGAGGGAAGTCCCCAGTGAAAGGACAGAAATTAAAGATACTATATCTATATATAATGACCCTGTTGTTTTTCAAAATTGATAGGTTTCTATATACTAGTAGGAAAGACTAAAAAGTTAGACTAGTTAAGAGTTAATTCTAATTTTAAGGTGAGATTTTTACTTTATACCTTCTGTATTTTTAGTTGACTGGATGTGAATTGCCTTCATAATTAGTATCTGCACATACTCTGGCCCCACATGCTAAATATTCTTTAAATATTTCTCACTCCTTACCTTTATGCCTCCCATGCTAAAGTCACTTCTTTCTGGAACATCTTCCCCCAAATGTCATCTACCCCAAACCCTACCAGGCTATTTGAAGGCGCTCGCTTCCAAGAAATCAGTACCAATGCTCACATTTTAGAGAATCATTTCTCATTTGTCTAAACACCTATTACCCGTGAGGTCTTTTACAGGCATTTATCATCAATTACAGTTTGTATCTTAAGAAAAGTTAGCTATCCATGTCAGGTTTTAAGTGTTTCTAACACATTAGGTAATAGGCTTCTCATGAGAAGAAACCAAGATTTATTCATCTTTGTGCCCCTTACAATCCTCAACATAACAGATGCTTAGCCAATGTATACTGAATTAATGGGACATTTTTTGCCATTCAATGTGTATGCTGCTAATAATTCAGAAAAAGACAAAATGATTCACCACTTTATTTTCAAAACTTTACTTATATAGAATCTTCAGAATGTTTCTCTTTAATTTTTACCATAAAATCCCACTTTTTAAAGTCAGATATTTTATATGTCACACAGTTAAGTATTGGGAGGAGAGTTCAATCATTTTGAGAAAAAGTTTTTATAATCGTATAAATATTCATATTCACAATATTCTTTAATATTAATAGACAACATGGCATCATATTTAAACGTACAAAATAGCTTAAGTTGTATTTTGTTACACAACATTCCAAGATTCAAACTACTAAAAGAAATCCATAAACACTGATAATATTTTGGGAAAACAGCAATAGTCTTATCAATAATCATAGTAAACTTATACATAATACACAATTTACATGTCAAATCCACAGATTTAAAGATATATGACTAATCTACTTAAATCATGCTAGAATCTACATACTACTTTACCATCCATAGGTTGAAACAAATATTCTTTTGTACCCTATGAAAGAGGAACATAAACTATGAAATCGTATTTTACATCCTTCTTAATTCCTAAGAGACTACTTTAGGAATTCTCAAAGATAGCAAAATCAGGCATTTTCCCCTAAAATTAAAGTCCTTATGAATAAATTCATAAGTAATATTCAAAGAAAATAAAAACAAGATGTCATAAGTTAATTAATTAGGGGGAGACCATATGTGTTCTCTGTCTTGTTCCAGAAAGGATTTAAGATGACTTAAAAGAGCCGGATGCCTGGCCGGTGTGGCTCAGTGGTTGAGTGTGGACCCCTGCACCAAAGGCTCACTGGTCTGACTGCCTGTCAGGACACATGCCTGGGTTGCAGGCTTGATCCCCATTAGGAGGTTTGCAGGAGACAGCTGGTTCATGTTTCTCTCTAATCAATGTTTCTATCTCTCTCCTTCTCCCTCCCTCTCTAAAATCAATAAAAACATATTTAAAAAACCTTGGAAAACAGCAGAAAGCACAAATTACAGGTTAAATGAAAACAAAAACACTCAGAGAAAACAGTTTGGGGAAACAGCACACATAAAACCACTTAAGGAAAGGTCAGGAATTAAATATATTACATTATTCTCTATAGTGATTTTCTGGAAATATTGCAAAATCTGGTATTAATTTACAAGAAAATTATTAAACTACTGAAGACCTGGAGATACAGATCAAATGTGTTAAATGCATATGAACCCTGATGAAGCAGATGCTGATAAAAATGTATGTGCTTTTTCCTTTGTGCTTAAGTGACGTTTTCCTAACTGCCATGATGTGTGTGATTCTAGATTTAGTCTCTAGCTATTGGTAGAGGAAAAGCATAAAACAAAAACAAAACAAAACAAAAAACACAAAATGTGGGTATCCTGACTTCATTTTTACTGAGAAATCCATCAACTGGATATCTGCTGATGACTTGAGGACAGGGAGCTAGCTACCTTTCAGGTATTCAAATGTCGTATGGCTTTTATTTAGGTACAGGACAAAGCATCAATCCTAGGACACCTAGACTAGATCAGCTCCTCAGGTCCTCTAGCTCAGCTTGTTAGGACACAGCGTAAAACAGGAAGCAGGTAAACTGAAGAGCAGAAGACCTGCTCAGGTTGGTATGTTGAGGCCATACTTTCCTCTGTTGCCCAGAGAACTGCAGAGGTTATCTGACCCTGCTTGCAGGGTGCACATCACAGACCCCACCACTCCTGTGGGGGAGGCAAGTTAGAGAGAGAAGGCTGGGGCAGCATTAATCAGCTCCTGGGAAATATGAATGTGTCTGTTCATCTCTATTCTTCAGGTCCTGCTTTCAACAAATGATAGAATGAATGACCTTGTACCTAAATGCTGACAGGTCAGAAGTAGAGGAGTGGGGATGAAGAAAGGGCTTGAGGGAAATGAAGGGAAACTATAGATTATAAATTCATTTTATGCAAATGCAATGATAATGTACTAAAGACCAGGTGCACGAATTCATGCACCAGTGGGGTCCCTTGGCCTGGCCTGTGGGATGGGGCCGAAACTGGCTCTCTGACATCCCCCAAGGGGTCCCCGATTGTGAGAGGGCACAGGCCAGGCCAAGGGACCCACCGCTGCACAATTGGGGCCAGCGAGGGACGCAGGAGGTTGGCCACCTGGGGAGGGACTGTGGGAGGGCTCCAGGGCATGTCCGGCCCGTCTTGCTCAGTCCTGGTCTCTCTCAGGCTGGACCCCAGCAAGCTAACCTACCGGTTGGAGCGTCTGCCCCCAGTGGTCAGTATACGTCATAGCGAGTGGTTGAGCATCCTTAGCATATCATTAGCATATTACGCTTTGATTGGTTGAATGGACAACCAGAGGACGGGACACTTAGCATATTAGGCTATTATATAGGATTAATTTTTAATGGAAGAGGTCCAAGAAGATAAAAGTGTCTAAGGCCCTGTGATAGTCATAAGGTAGTTCTGAATATGGGGCCAATGGACCAACACTAGAGTAATGGAGAGGGAAGGAGAGTCTGATCTCATTCCACTGATTTTTCTTTTTTTGAACGTTACTTTGGGATTAGATTTTTCAAGAGAGCTAAATCTAACACTGGTGAAGTAATAGTGTCAATTTCTACAAGCCAAGCTAGAAGAAGAAAATTAAGTTCATTTGAAGAGACTTGGATGTTTTCAAGTCATATCTCCAATACTGTACATATTATAAGAGGCAGATTTCCCTTTAAGACCCTACCTCCTGAACTTCCTGTACTACACTGCCATTCAGTTCTAAATTTCTTGTTTCTCCAAGGACCTGCCTGCTTCAACTACCCTCACAGCCCAAGGTTGGCAGTGACAGAAATGTGGGTACCTCCAGCTACAAAAATGTTTTAAGAATATGCTAAGAAAAGAAAAGGAAGCAGGGAGAATGAATGAGGGAGGAGGGGAGGAAATATCACAACTTTTAATGTTCTAAAATTACACTATCCAAAAATAAAAAGAAATGGGGAAGGATGTGGTTTCTAGATAGGATATTTTCTTTTGTTTTTAAAAAATACTTAATTAAAAAAATTGTGCTCTCAAAGCTCTAAATGCTGAGGATTACCACCTTTGCATTCCTCACAGTATGGCTTAGTAAATATAGTTAACCACTGGCATGCAGAAGACCCAGATTGGAGAACAGAGCTTCTAACAATTTCCACACTTTTCCATCACCCAAATTTATCAACATAAATTTGGGGACTGTCGATCACAAAAGCTAACTAATACCATTTTCTAAGATCTGTTCCCCATGTACAATGAGGAAAATATGTCAAAAGGAAGAGTACAAAGAAATGAATTACTACCTTTTACAGAATCGCAGATTTTTCTGCACTTGGAAATAAATACTAAATCATAAAATTCAGACCCTTGAATTCTAGATGAAGAACCTGAGGTCCAGACAGGTTATGTGATTTTATCAGTCACACAGCAAAGCTGATAAAAGAATTAGGGTAAGAACTCTTAAGTTTCCTGATTTTTGGTCTAGAGCTTACACCCCCAGTCCCCAAAGTAATTGCTTTATATGTTATGTTTCATTGTTGATTCTAAATGCATATAGAGAAATAGAAAATACTACCAGTTTTCTTTAAAAACATTTGCTAATTTTGGAACTATACCATCTCAAAATATCAAGTTCCAGGTGAGTAGTCCAACAATTAGAATGAAGTGTATGATTTCAGACTTGGAAGGATGTCAGGAAGATAACTCAGACCTAAGATACACAGGAATTTAGGCCTAAAGAAGTTAGTAAGCTTATCCCCCAAAATTACAAGGTTGAATCAAGACCCAGGTCATCTAAAACTGGCTCACTGCTCCTTCCAGTATTGCCTTATTCTTCCTTGGCTACTGATTATAACCAAAAAGGTAAAAATACAGGATCATACCCAGATTAGATATAATAAACCTGTTATTAATAAGAATGTTGGAGAATGGATATAAATTTGATGGTTAATAGAAATAAACTACAATTAGGATAAATTAGGCAGCATGATTGTTAGGTGTTTTTTTTTAAATGTACTTAAATGTAAATCACAATTTTGAGTTTTATTTTTGAAAATGATGCAAGATCTTTCAGTGTCTCAGGCTCATGCATCTGAAAAGAAATCCTAATTATCTGCAATTCTCTAGAGCAGGGGTTGGAAGGTAATGGCCAGCAATGTTTTTTGTGAGGCGTATGAGCTAAGAATGGCTTTACATTTTTAAGGGTTGTAAAACAATATAAAGAATGTCTGACAGAGACAGTATGTGTCCAGCAAAGCCTAAGTTATTGTCTAACTGCCCCTTTACATAAAAAGTTTGCTGACTTCTGTTCTACATTCAAAAAGTATATGAAATTGGGTTACATATGTAATATGTCCTTTTTTGTTTTTAAAAAAGTAAATCTCTGATTTATTTAAGCTTTATTGTAATTTGCCTCTTTCTACTAACATCAGGTAATAGAAAAAGAATCTACTTTGAGGGTTATGATTATCTGTGTTGCAGTTAAGTGAGGTTTTATCACATATACACTAATGTGTGGATATATAGTTGAAGCTAATTATTTTATATATCTGAAATCCATACAAAATGTTTCAGAGAGTTGAGAAAATGGCATATCCTGTAGTATTGTGGTTATAAAAAAAATGGAAGCAAATAGCTATAATTAAAAAACTGGTAATTTGATTCTCTCCTTTGGGCCTCTTCCCTATTTTTAAGATTTTCTCCTTAGGCCTCCCCCTGGCCTCACAGCATGTTGTTAGATTTATTAAATCAGTAATTTTCAACCACGTTAATTACCTCTGGGGCCACCCATCCATATCTCATTTGCAACCATACACAAACCTCACCAAAACACATGGAAATGATGAAAGTTCTCCTAATGAGACATGAGTTCCCAAAAATGGAATGACTAGTTCAGGGAGAAATAAAAATTAGAGACACATTCTGCTTATCAACCTGAATACAACAGTAAAGCAGACAGCCCTTCAGTCTGCTGCTCTGCTTGCTGGCCACCGCTCACAGGACAGGAGCAATGTGGCAAACCCATTTACACAAACTCTGGTACTCACTACATAAAAACAAGTCCCTATCCCTTTCTGTCACATGATTTATGTGGCAAAGTTCAGATTTTGTGAACTAGAGAAAAATATCAAAGCTGTGTCACTGTTAACTAAATTACAATCATTCAAGGTTGTAAATGACAATAGGATCTACTATGTCAAGATTAAAATGTCTTACTTTAAAATCACTACATTAACAATTCCTTTGGACCTACAATACAGTTGTCTTCACCCACTCCATTCTCCTGCTTGCTTTTATAACTGGAAAGGAATAAATCTTCTATTTGAGTCAAGAATTCTTCAGTGATGAAGCGATTTGTCACTTTGCTCAGAGTTTTCCTCAGACACTCCAGAAGCTAGTTGAAAAAGAAGTTTTACATTTAAACACACAAAAAGTACAAGGTTTATATTATTATCTTATTTAATGATAAATCTCACATTTTCTAATGCTCAAATGATAAACATTTTTCTTACATATGGCTGAACATAAACTTGTGCATAGTAACCGTGCAGCTGGAGTATAGAAAGCCACTGTTGACTGCTTAGGTTAGTTCCTTTATGATTTATACTAGAGGCCCGGTGCATGAAATTCGTGCATGGGTGTGTGTGTGTGTGTGTGTGTGTGTGTGTGTCCCTCGGCCCAGCCTGCACCCTCTCCAATCTGGGACATCCCTCTCACAATCCAGGACGGGTGGCTCCCAACCACTCACCTGCCTGCCTGCCTGATTGCCACTAACCATTTCTGCCTGCCAGCCTGATCACCCCCTAACCACTCCCCTGCCAGCCTGATCGACGCCTAACTGCTCCCCTGCCGGCCCAATTGCCCCTAACTGCCCTCCCCTGCCAACCTGGTCGCCCTCAACTGCACTCCCCTGCAGACCTGGTCACCCCTAACTGCCCTCCCCTGCTGGCCCGGTCACCCCTAACTTCCCTCCCTTGCCAGCCTGGTCGCCTCTAACTGCCCTCCCCTGCCGGCCTGATTGACCCTAACTGCCCTACCCTGCCGGCCTGGGTCTTCCCCAACTGTCCTCCCCTGCAGGCCTGGTCACCCCCAACTGCCCTCCTCTGCCGGCCCGGTCACCCCTAACTGCCCTCCCCTGCCAGTCATCTTGTGTCCACATGGGGGCGGCCATCTTGTGTGTTGGAGTGATGGTCAATTTGCATATTACCTCTTTATTATATAGGATAAGGAAACAAACTTGATATTGTATGTGCATATGTGATGCTTTCTACTTTGGACAAATTTGTGACTGTGCTCCTTTTTTTTTTAATCCTCATCTGAGGATATGTTTTTATTGGTATTTAAAGAGGTAGTGAGAAAGAGAAACATTGATTTAAGAGAGAAACATCAACCAGCTGCCTCCGACATGTGCTCCAAGAGGAGACTGAACCCGCAACCTAGGTATATGCCCTAACCAGGAATAGAACCTGCAACCTCTTGGTGCACAGGATGATGCTACAACCAACTGAGAGCCACCCATCCAGGGCCTGTGCTCCTTTTTTTTAGTAGCTACATTACAAAACAAAATATCCAGCCTGGCCCATGTGGCTCAGTAGGTTGAGCGCTGCCCCATGCACCCGGAGGCTGCCGGCTTGATTCCCAGTCTGAGCACATGCCCAGATTGCGGGCTTGGTCCCCAGAAGGGGACCTACAGGAGACAGCCGATGGGTCAAAATTTCTCTCTCTCTTTCTCCCTCTCTCTGAAATCAATAAAAATAATTTTTTTTAAACTCGGATAAGATAAAAAAAAAAAACCTATGTAAATACAAACACAGGACTCTATCATTTCAAAATTAGGATGCTACAGTCTATTTCCTGGGAAAGGTGCATATTAATCTTAAAACACAGATAAAGGGGTTATAATAGAAGGGGGTAAAATATTATAAAAGAAACAGCATGTTTACATTTTCTATTTCCAAACTGCTACCAAAAAAAAGAGAGAAATGTTGCCAGTCTACTGGTCTTAATTCATTACACTCATAAACAAAACTAGAAGTGAAATAAAAGAATTCAGGACTCTTATAACCTACCAGAAAGTTAAGTAAGATGACCATTTAAATTTGTTAGATTTATAATACCATTCTTTAAAATGATCAATTGTTAAAGCTAAATGGAAACATGGTGTTTTTGAATTTAATAAAATGAGAAAAATGTTCTCTATTGTGTACAATAATATGCTAAGAAATTTATCAGCTAACACTGACAAATTTATTCTAAAATAGTATTATTTCTATATGCAAGTGTGGGCAACAAAACATATTACTAATTATCTCCTAGAAATTAATTTTAAAAAGAAAAAAAGCAATAAAAGAAACAGAAAATGTATCCACAAAGCATTAAGCATCCTGGGAAAACACATTGAGATAAATAGCTTTAGAATCCTCGAACAAAGGAACCAATTAAAATGAAGGCAGCTTACTTTCTGCAAACAAGTCAGGTCAGAATCCCGGCGAAAAATTTTATCCATAGGGACACTGCTGTTGTAAAAAACAGGAAAACAGACTGATGAAACACATACTATAAACTAATCAGTTCTGCAATAAACTATCCCTGATGCCATACATCACAATTTTACATTTAACTTGGGTTTTCTCTAAAACATAATTTAATGAGAAATGCTGCAGATATGCAACCATCTCAAACCACAGCACGTACCTATGGGAGAGCCTGTATTTTTCTATTATCCATCTTGTCTTTTCAAACACTAATCCCCACTGAGGTTCTTCTAACATCTGCTGTACTTCGAATTTATAAGGTACACCTAGAAAAGCATAAAGAAGCACATTTTAATCAACTATTTATTAAAACTCCAATCTCCTTTTCCCTATTTATATATTTATTTATTTATATTTTATTTTATCTTTTCTGATAGCACATTGGACTTCTTCCAATCTCCTTTTAATTACTTAAAATCCCTTCACTGTTTTCACAACCATAGCTTTGCAGACCAGCTGAACAGCACTTTAACATAGTAAGCCATCATTAAATATTTATTGCCTTGCTGAACTTAGTTCACCAAGCATATTAATGCCAAGCAATTAATAATAATAATAAAGAAAAGTAAAGTGCTATTTGCATGACAATTCTATGCAAGGAACTCTGAGAGGTAAAATGATCACATAATTTATTACCTAAAACAAGAGACTTTTTGAGTGAAAGGGGGCATTACTAATAATTGAGCCAGAATGACAATAGGCTTAAACTGAGCCTGATCTAAGCAAACCAAGACATATACCATTCTAGTGATTTTTTTAAATACCGGTTATATTAAGGTTTACAACAATGTTATAAGGTAGGTACCATTATTCCTATTTAACAGATAAGAAAACTGAGGCTGAGACAGGTTAAACAATCTGTTCAGACTAGTCAAGTGGAAGAAGTTGGATTTTAAACCTTATCATGTTTGCCCGATTTCTTTTTTTGTGTGTGTGTGTGTTTAAATATATTTTTATTGATTTCAGAGAGGAAGGGAAAGGGAGAGAAAGACAGAAACATCAATGATGCGAAAAAAATCATTGATTGGCTGCCTCCTGCCCACCCCACACTGGGGATCAAGCCTGCAATCTGGGCATGTGCCCAGACCGGGAATCGAACCATGACCTACTGGCTCACAAGTGGACACTCAACCCTCAACCACTGAGCAACACCAGCTGGGCTTTTTTTTTTTTTATGAGGACACTGAGCCACAGAGAGGTTAATAACATTTTCATGGACATATATAACCAGTAAGAGGTGGAGCCAGAACTTGAGCCCAGGCATTCTGTCTCGAGCTTATGTTCTTAACCTTCCCATTATACTGCCTCTCAAATGGGTTTCTGACATCATAAGGCTTTTCAAGTAAATAAAAGCCAGCAAATCAGAAGCCAGAAATAAGAAAAAAAATATATGACTATACTTCCCCAATTTTTTTTTTCATGTGTATGGAAGGAGGGAACAGCGGACCTGATGATAATCGATCTTTTTTTCATTCCTCAATTCTCCTCCATTACATTTCTCACCTCCAAAAATTTAAGAAGAGTGATTCCTTTAAGCAAACTCCCTTTGGTGATCATCATTCACTTGATATGCAATGATTAGCTACTAAGCGCAGACAATGGCTGTAATTATAACTACTAAGACCCTAGTATTTGCTAAGCACTTTACACACATTATTGACAACTTTTACAACTCCCTATAAGCAAGGTAATAATTTTTTCTCACTTTATGGATGTGGCAAAGAAGAATGAAAGTGGTAAAGTAATCTAACCAAAGTAAAATAACCAATAAATGCCAGAGGGATCTGAATCCAGGTGAAAAGTTCCTACTCCTAATGAAAGTCGAAAATGAGTATAAGAGAGATAATAAATGCATTTTCAGTCTGTGCTGATGTAAAATGGTAAGTACGCACATGTATATGTACATGCACATGCACACACACGCACATTAAATACAGCTAAGAATATTTTTCTAAGACAAAAAAATGGCACTAAAACCAGTAAAAAATTTCCTTTTGAATCCACTAAAAATCAGAAGAAAACTAATCACTAAGTAAATTTCCTGCCTATTAGAAGTACAAAAAATGCTTAACCAGTAGAGACATTTAAAAAATAAAATTTGGATATATGCAAGAGAGAGAGAAATAGAGATAGACAGAGAGAGGGGGAAAGAAGAAAGAAAGAGCCAGTAAAAGTACCAAAATATAAGGTATCCCATGGCTTCTAGAGATTCTTAATTCTTGAACCAGAAGATTGCCAAGAGGAGCAAAGTAAAGGACTTAAGATTAAAACCTAATAAGCAGTGTTAATAATGGCCAAGTCATTTAAGAAGCAGTTCTGCCCAATATAACTTTCCACTAACACTGAATACTTGTGCACTGTCTTATGTGAACATCCAGTACTGTTCCCTCTAATCCTTTCAAGTGATTCTCTCTCCCATCTAGTGTAGTTTCTTCACATGCTTAAGCTAGTCCATATCTTGGTAAGTACTAAATTTGTACCTTCTACAATCTCTGGAGTTGGCTCTATGTGACCTTCTGATCTCTGGCCTCTGTCCTGTAAATTTAGCTGCCTTAGTCTCACCTCCATCACCTCAACTCAGAGTCAGCCTAGCTCTGGGTGGGTTTCTCCTCCTTGTGCCATGCCTGGAAATTCTTCCAAGTTAGTAAGTTTGGTTAATTTGGAGATCACTATTTTGTCCAGTTTTGGGCATTTAATTCTCATTAATTTAAATAGTCCTATGTGGCTAGTAGGTACTGTATTGAGCAGCATCAGAGCAGAGATTGTGAGATTAAGAAGTTACCTAAATTGAGAACAAATTAACTGTGATTCCTTCTTTTTAACGTTTTATACAATTATACTGGCTGAAGAATGATGTATATATGTGCTATGTGCATTTTGAACTGAAGTTAATGTCAATACTATTCATTCTACAAATATCTACAGAGTGGGGGGTCATTTCCTAGGTACAAGACAACCAATTAAATGCTACCAGAGATACACAAACAAAGAAGACAGTTCCTGCTCTTTGGGGCTCACAGTTTAGTGAGACATGCTAAACAGATAAATTACCATTTACCAAGACAAAGTGACCATGAAGACAGGAAACAGGTGTAGCAGACGCACAAAGAACAGAGCAACTAATAGTAAATGACTGGAGATAGTGCTGGGAAGTCTTTATCAAACAGAAGGCATAATACCATTAAAAATAAAGAGAAATTAATTTCATAAACATTCACTTGGCACCTACTTAATGCCAGCTTATGCTAGAAACTGAGAATAGAAAAATGAGGATAATATAGTATCTACCTTCAAGGAGCTCATGAGCTAATGGGGAGGAGTACAATGTGCAGTGACAGTATCTAGAGAAGACAGTACACTAGAGTGGTAGTTAGAATAAAGAAGACAGAATAAATATCCTAGAGATGTCCATTGTTTCCTCTGATCACTTCCCTTCCATCCACACTTCCTTTCCCTAGTCTGCTACACTAATTCCCGGCCAGTTAATTGGACCACAAGTGGAAATAAATCTCAAAAGAGCCAATTCATATGATGGGCTAAACCAACCAAATTCTTTCTTGTAGTAGAATGGAAGCAAAGAAATAAAAAAGGTAGGCACTGTTAAGCCTAAACTAAGGTCTTAGAGAGCTGGTAGGTAGGGTGGTCATTTTACTTTTTCTTTTTTTCATTTGTAAGCCATCGCAGAGAAAGCCAGTCTGCATGAATTGTGCTTATTGCAGAGCCTCCAGTATCTAACACACACACTGCTTGACCATAACTCTTCCCAAGTTGTAATCATTTTGCCCAAGGACCACAGTAAGACAGTGGAGACTGGAATCTAGATGGATATCATAAAAGGGAAAAGGGCGATTGCACTATGTGGCATGCAAATAGTGATTCCCCTGTTGAGGGAACAAACTTTTCCGCCAACTAGTTTCACATAATTGAAAATTCTTTGATTTGTAGAATTCCAAGAAGTAAAGATAGAAACAGGGTGAAGTTGTTTTTATTGAAAACTTACGATAAGAGCCATCTGGGCTAATTTCATCACTTATAACCAGGCAGGTAATCTGGGAATATGGTAAAGGATTGTTTCGATTATAGGGACTAACAATCATTCCAATGAATTTGGCACCACCTCTGGAGAAGTAACTCTACAATGAAAGGTAAAGTACAATTAGTTTGAACTACATACATTTAAGTCAGTATTTATCCATACCAACATTTTAAACAAAAGGGGGTGTTAAAAATTCACATCCAAAGAGCAACTAAATGAAATGTCTTCTACAGTCATTCCACACTAAAGTTTTCAGGCCAAATGTGTTCAACCCAACCTTAATAAAAATCTGTATTTGCCATGAATATATTTACTAATTATATTCACAACCCATTAGCTATAATCTTTCTCAATACGGTAATAATTTACAAACAGCTGCCTATAGCAAAAGCATAAAATTGCAAAATAAAATAAAACTTTGTATTTCTCAGAGATGCAAAATATATATCATGTTTCTGATTATTTCAATTATTCCCAGTCCCTGTTCTAATTGTTCCCATCAATTTTTAAAGGCTCTGGAGGCAGAGCCACGTCTCACAGAGCAAATGCAGGAAGTCAGTCAGTTTGGAGACCCCGAATCCATTTCTTTTCAATGTACTAGTAAAACAAAATCTGCCAGTGGAAGCAGGTGGCAGAAGCCAAAGGAAAAATAAAGGTACTTTGTAATCTAAGCCACAGAAGGCGAGGGGAGGTGGGGCATTCTTCACACAAGACCCTCACCCCAATTCAGCAGGACTCCACCATGGTTACCAGCTGGGAGTGACAGAGGGACAAAGAGAGCAACCGCCCAGAGGCACAGGTGCAATGACAGGACCCCTGTCCCCTGGGGGTGGAGGAGGGGAAGGGTGAAGCCCATCAGAGCAAACGGCCACAGGGTGAAGGGCTATTTACCCAGATGTCACAGGTAAAGGAGACACAGGATGAGGGCACCTGAGGGTTCCAATTTTAACTCTGCCCTTTTACGGCCAGGTGCCCTCGAGGAAGTCACTCACCCTCTCTGTGCTGCAGTAGCCTCACCTGTACAATGGGCCACAGCTGCTCCTCACAGAGGAGTGTGGGGTGATTGTGTGTGTGTGTGCCCCACTTGCCCTGAGGGCTTCCCACTCACTAGTTAGCACCCCCGCCTCACCACCCTTCCCTCCCCCAGCCTTCCAGGGACCGCACAGGCCCCTCTGGACCTCTTGCATGGACCCTAGATGGGACACTGCTCTCCTCTCTCCTTCTCAATACCAGTTGTCACAGTCCCAGCAGAAAGAAAAAAAGATGGCACGCACAAACGATTTTCTGGAAGTACTTTGGCAAAGGGACTGTTGACAGGTGGGAGAGCAGGGCCAGACAGCCAACCAGGGAGATGGCACCCCAGAAACAGAGGCCATCCAAGGTCTCAAGGGGGTGGGGCCACATGATCAGCCAGAAGTAGGCACTTGATCAGGAGGGGGGGGAGGGGCACATGATTAGCCAGAAGTTGATCCAATTAAATCAAAGTGACCCAATTAAATCAAATTTAGTTAATTGGATCAAAGTTAGTTGACTAGTACACTGCTCTAAGGAAAAAAACACACAAAATTTTAAGGCTCTGGGAATAATTATCACTGTTACTTTGATGGCTTGTCTATATTAAACAAAATAGCTCATTTTCCAAAATTTTAAATAAACATGTATTACTCTTGTAATCAGAAAAAAATGCAAGTTATTTAAAAACTGCAGATGTAAAGTACATCAGAAACGCAATAGTTTGCTAGGAACCTTAAAAGTACATTTATGTAATAGAAAGCAATGAGGGGGAGAATGTGCAATCATTTGCAGAATGCATACACATAAGACACATAAACACACCTGGTATTTGGCTTGAGTATCAATATCTCGTAGGGAAGGATTGGGATCAAAGGCAGGATGAGAATGGTACCATCCAATAACACTGTAGCCTCTGACAGCCAAGGCTTCCGAGGCCTGTGTTTGTGAGACAGGGTCCATCTCACACTGCAGTCCTGTACTCAGACTGTTACATGGTTCTGCTGCACAGACCTAAAAAGGATTAAACCTTGTATGATTACACTGGAATTCTGTTAATTCTATAACCTTAATGTTTTAGTTCTTTCACACATAGACACAGAAACTTTTTTAAGCCAAGCCTTTTATTTGATTACAATCACAGGCAGCCTTTAACTTGCAAATGAATTATACTCCAAAAGTGTGATTGTATGCTAGGAACTCAGAATCCACTTTCTATTAAACAAGGTCATAATAATTGTTAATTTTCCAAGTCAGCCCATGTAATACCTGTACCAACATACTCTTTCAGTGACCCCTATTATTTATGATAGTAATTTCAACAGAATGATGAATACCAAGTTTCATCTATAAGGTTACACATGCTTCCTGGCGTCGTAGGGATTATAGCTTTTTATTGGTGAAGAAACCAAGGCCTGGCAGAGTGTTCCCTCTTTCTCAGTGGTAAAGGAAAACAAACAGGTACTCAATAGATGGATGTTAAGTCACTTTTGGGAATACATAACTTTCTACATTTGTATGTTCTCATTCACATCATACATGAAGTCACTGAAATCTATAAAAATATTTGGTATGGCAGTAGGACAAAATCTTTTAAAGTCTTTAAAATTGAGAACTTACTTCGACTATCTTATCAATTTCTGAGTATCTTCCTCCTAAGAGACCAATCACTTCTGCCATAGACACATGAGCATGCTGAAAGAAATATAAGACAGACTTAACCCAAACAAACCACCAGACAAAAACGTCAGAATAAAACTCACTTATGCGTTTCTAATATAAAGTAGTATGCTATAGGAACTAGATGCTGGGCTCAGAGCACAGAGACTTAAGATTGCAGACCTATCTGCACTGTTGTTTGCAAAGCTTTGAACCAAACATTCAAACACTCCATAATGTTACTTTTTCACTTACAAAATAAAGATACCATTTGCTCTCCCTATTTAGGAAAGACATAAGGATACAAAGTAAAAAGTTACTCTAGAACCTCCTACAGGAAAAGACCATAAACAAACACACAACTATGGAGTCTCAGTAGTTTAGTACAAAGAAACTCCAAATTATGAATATTGTTTTGTTGTAGTTATCTAGAAGGCAGCAGACAAAGGACACTAGGAAATGAAAACAGGGTTAATGATGATAAACAGTCTGCAAAAACTCACATTAATTTATTTTCTCTAAAATATGGAAACATGCAATTGTTTGGCTTTTCTCCAAAAGAAAAGACTTATTTTTAGATTCCTTGTAAAAGAGGATAGTTAAGATCCAAAATACAGGTCTTCCATACTCTCTCTTATGCCTGCAATAAAAATACACAAGAATATAAATCAGAATAACTAAGTAAACACAATAGATTATCCTTACCAAATCCATTATTAAAAGTGCTTCTGAAGCCACTTTCACCTGAAATGGCTCCTGAAATATAAAAAAAACACAACAACAACAAAAATGGGGGAGTATAAAAATGGGGGAGCATAAAAATTGTTCTCTCTCACTGGAATGTCCACCCTCTTTTCCTTTACCTATTCACCTATCATACCAAGGTCTCACTACCAATCAAAGCTCAGTGAGAACCAAACTTCAAAAACAATTTACCATTTAAAACCCTCTCATTTTCCATCTGTAGTATTCATCTAACCCTTAATACACCCAGCCTTGCCCACTATTATATATATATATACACATATGTATATATATATATATGCCTTGCACACACTGAAGAAGTATTTCATGTCTGACAGGAGGGCATTATGTATGGTTATTCAGTGATGCATAAGTAGTACCTGCTTTTCTTCACTGAAAAAATTACAAGGTATCAGCTGGAAGGGATCAAATGAGCTGAAAAAGAAGAAAAATATTTATTTCTAATATAATCTCAACAAGATTAGGAAAATAACATTTATTTACAAATTTGAAAATGTGTATCAAAAATTGAAACCTGTCTAAGAGAGAAAAATATTAAACAAGGAAATTTTCTTAAAATGTTCCATACAACCCTTCTGAAAGCAGCACTGCTCTTTTGGACTTGATTTTTAAAGAGGCGGGGGGCGGAGGGAATGACAGGACTTGTGGGAGAAAGTAATTCTGTTATCTTAATTTCTTTAAATATCCAAAGAAGAGAAGAGAACATTAAAAATGGCCAGATATGTGTCCTACACTGAAAGCAGATTTCAAAAAGTTCAATGAAGATTTAACCAATTTCCTGACATGAGACCTGAAAGAAATGTCAACAAAGATGGAAGTTTCTCAAAAACATTTCTGTCCGTATAATAACATGGTCAGCATAAAGTAGGGGCTCAATAAATGTTTGTTGAATGAATAAATGATAAACAGTTCTGCTAAAGAAATGAATGTATACAGAAAGTTCTATAATAAACTGATATTTTAAAATGAAAATGTGCAAAAAAAAAGATGGGAAGAGGGGCACCTAAGCAAGTCCAGATACACAGGCACGTGCTAATAAATCTAAGAGAAATGTTAGAAAGGCTTTGGCCAGTCAAGAATTGAGATCTGAGAAATATATTAAGAATGAAAAGATTCTGCCCTAGCCAGTTTGGCTTAGTGGATAGAGCGTTGGCCAGCGGACTGAAGGATCCCGGGTTCGATTCCGGTCAAGGGCACATGCCTGGGTTGCGGGCTCGATCCCCAGTGGGGGCATGCAGGAGGCAGTTGATCAATGGTTCTCTCTCATCATTGATGTTTCTATTCTCTCTCCCTCTCCCCCTTTCCTCTTTCAAATCAATAAAAATATATTTTTAAAAAAAGAATGAAAAGGTTTTCTATGTTCAGATAAACAAACAAACAAAGAATATGTTCGTGTTAATACAACTGAAAGAGTGGAACTATTTAGTTCCTATTCTACCTGAGACTATTAGCTCCAGGAGAACACATACTGTACCTTGTTTGTTGAATACTGTATTCCAAGGGCCTAGAACAGTGCCTGACATATTGTAGGCATTCAAAAAACATTCATTGAAAAAGAACGATTTTCAAATTAGAAAATGCTTTATCAACATGAATAAAAATAAACTAAAAGCCAAGATAGATGAGAAAATAGCAAGAACGCATATGCATCCCAGAGCACTGAAGAACCATGATGTGAAATCACTGTCCATGTTTTCTGAGGAGCTGCAGAGAATGGGAAAATTATTGGAAGCCTTGGAATAGGCAATTATTCGTCTTGTTTCAAAACACAAAATAAGCAGAATTTAGAAACAGATGAATCAGATGTTGAATATTAGAAAAATTCTAGAAAAGATTTTTAAATAGCTGATTAGTGAGCCTTTAGCAAGTAAAGAGGTGACTACTAAGAATAATTATAGGTTCATGAAAATAGAAGTTGTGATAAGTAGACCTAAATTTCATTTTTGATAGGAAGGATCTGCTAAACTAGTAGACTCAAAATGACTATATTTCATCTAAATGTAAGCAAAACATCTGCTATCATTACTTTTCTGCATAGATGAAGAAATATGTTTAACCCAGGGAAACATTTTAATCAGTGATCAATAGTGGAAAAAGCAGGCTTACTGACATGTTGATGATTCAAAACTACAGAAGCTATTATAAGAAAAACTAGTGGCCCAGTGCACAAAATTCATGCACGGGTGGTGGTGTCCCTCAGCCCAGCCTGCACCTTCTCCAATCTGGGACCCCTCGGGGGATATTCGACTGCCCGATCCCTGTGGAACATCCCTCTCACAATCTGGGATGGCTGGCTCCTAAACGCTCACCTGCCTGCCTGCCTGATTCCCCTTAACCACTCTGCCTGCCAGCCCCAACTGCCTCCCCTGCCAGCCTGCTCGCCCCCAACTGCCCCCCCTGACAGCCTGCTGGCCCCCAACTGCCCCCCACTGCCGGCCTGCTTGCCCCCAACTGCCCTCCCCTCCTGGCCTGATCACCCCTAATCACCTCTGCCTCAGCCCCACCACCATGGCTTTGTCCAGAAGGACGTCGGAAAGGTCTCCTGGTCTAATTAGCATATTATTAGCATATTACCCTTTTATCAGTATAGATGGATCTGCCCAAGCCGGTTTGGCTTAGTAGGTAGAGCGTAGGCCTGCGGACTGAAGGGTCCCTAGTTCAATTCTGGTCCAGGGAAAATACCTGGGTTGCAGGCTCCATCCTGGCCCTGGTTGGGGCACCAGGACCATATGCAAGAGGCAACCAATCAATGTGTCTCTCTCACATCAATGTTTCTCTCTCTCTGTCTCTCCCGCTCCCTTCCACTCTCTCTAAAAATCAACGGAAAAACATCCTTGGGTGAGGATTAACAACAAAAAAGTGGATCTGGATTTACTAGTAAAAAGATCCTGACAAACTGGAACAATTACTTGATAATCATAATAAATAGCAGTCTCACATTTAGATTGTCCGGATTACTAGATGAAAAGTCCTAGCTTATGGATGACTATATTTCTTACAGTTTATCTCACTATAGTCATATGGATGACTATATTTCTTCAGTTTATAACTTGATATATACTGTAGTGTAATGGTCAGGAGTATGGATGCTTAGGCCTTAATGCCTGAGTTTATATCATAGCCCCATCAGTAACAAGTTACTCCAAACTCTTTGTGCTTCTCAGTTTCCTTAGCTATAAAATGGGAATGATAATATTAACTACTGCATAGAGTCAGTATGAGGATTAAATGAGTTAATGACATAAAGTGCTTAAAACATAGCTAACAGTGTTAGCTATTACAGTTATTTTATAAATGAGGACCTAAGGCTTATAAAGGCTTTAAGTAATTTACCCAGAGACATAACAACTGGTAAGTATCAGGCTCTTTCCTTCAAAAATGACCTAATGGCATTCTTGGATGTTGTGGGGGTTTTTTTGTTGTTTTTTGGCTTTTTTTTGGTAATTCTCACCAGAGGACTTTTCCATTGATTTTTACAGAGAGTGAAAGTTAGGGAGGGAGGAGAGGAGAAATGGAGAGAGGGAGAGAGAAGAAGAGACACATCGACTGGTTGTCTTCCACATGCACCCCAAGGACTGAGGAGTGAACCTGCAACCCAAGTATGTGGCCTTGTGTCCTTGACAAACATTTGAACCCATGACCCTTTGGTGCACAGGCCAGTGGTCTAACCTGTCACCAATGAGCCACACTGGCCAGGGCTTGAATGTCTTGTTTTAAAAGGGACACTAACAAAACTATAGTCCATTAAACGGGGTTTCTGCACAAAGTGAGGGGTCTAGAAAATCAATGCATGGAACTCACCTGGTGACCCTTAATGTTACAAGTTACAAATTTTAAGATTATAAATGAACAAAAACCACATTGCTAACAATCAAAAGAGAGAACCAGTCACTTCATGAGGTTACCAATTCATAATGTCTGAGTTAAATGACCATCTGTTATAAACAAGTCCCCTTTTCAAGTTACATTCACTGAACCTGAACAAATTTAAAACTTGTGCTCCAGGTCTCCCAAATTGATAAGCAGTGAAATAAAAAATTTCAAAATTTTTACATGTATTTTTTGACTTAATGTGAACAATATAATGCAACTATTTCAAATATTTTTTTCTGTGCATTTTCTAATCATTTATGATAAGTTAAAGAATCACATTTATACACCTTTTTGTTGGTCTTTGCACTTTTGAAGATTTAATAGGTTTGCATTTTTCCTCTTCTCTTCTTCTTGCCAACTCCTCAGCAGAGAGATGCTAAAATATAAAACACCAGTTGATCATGGATCCATTAACCATTGAGAGGTAGAATTAATAAAAATACTCCTTTAAAACCATATTTAAGAGCACGTGAGAACAAGACAAAGTTGATAGGTGTGTCTCCTTCTTGTTACTAATAAACAGAAATGCTGAATAATGTGTTTTAAAAAATTGTTCCAAAATATATAGCCATCCAAAACTTAAAATTTACTCCTTTTCTTGACTTACTGATTTCAATTAATGGTACTCTGGGTCGAAAAACTCAGGATCACCTGAGTCTTTCCTCTTTCTTATTTCCCATTTCTAGTCAGCAAGTATTGAGTTTTCTTTCACAACTGAGAGACATCCCAGTGGTCATGATAAAGAGCGGGTTCTGGAGGTAAAATGCCTGGATCTGCTGCTACTTACTAGCTGGGTGACTCCAGGCAAGTTCCTAAAGCTTTCTTTGTTTTAGTTTCCTCAGACAGTATTTAAAATGGGAACAATATAGTAATAATAACCATTTCAGGATGTTATTGTGAAGATTAATGATTGTAAAATACTGACAATAGTGTTGATACATAGTAAATCCTATGTAAATAGAAGTATTTCATTCCATTTCTACTACCAACCTTACACTCTAGCCCCAATGAACTATGCACTTTTCCCCAGAACATTTCTAGTATTTTTCCATTCCATGTCTATACCTTTATTTGTGCTGCTCCCTCAGCCTGGAATGCCCTAACCTACATTCTACATTTTGAGATTCTCTAGCTCATCCTTCGTGCCACAGGTGAAACATCACATCCTCTGTGGAACCTTCCCCAATCATATCATTTGAGAGGACCTTATACTTCTTGGGGCCAATATTATGGAACTAACCACAGGCTTTATCTTTCCTACTAATCTAAGTTACTTCTAGGCAGGAACCATGTATTACTACATGTGATCTTAGCCAAAAGGCCGAGAAGAGATGGAAACACGTGATTACTAATTGTTGTGCCTAGAACTGTGCTCAGTTGTGAGGTTAGGGGGAGGGAGTGGGGGAAAAAAAGAAGACTAACATTTATTACCTTCATACACCTTATTTCATTTATTTCACTGAATTCTCACAACAATCATTTGAGGGAGGTATTATCTACTTTCACATTTTCCATTTGTATAGAGCATGAGCAGAGTGGACTTTTTGGACACCTTTGACAATCCAATGTGGAGTCACTGTCGGCCATGACAGTTAGGTCAAGTGTATGTCAAGTTTGAGGAGGGGCCTGGAATGGCCAAAACCACAAGTCTGGACACCTGGATAAGAACTCACTGATATGAGAGGGGGAACTCCACCCCTGGTAGGTAAGAACTCAGAGCTCCGACCACTCAACACTTAAGCTTGGCTGTACCACAGGTCTCGCTCAGAGCCCTGCCAGACTTCCAATTCACCAGATGAGTGCCATCACTGTAGCCGACTAGCTCAAAACCGACACCCACCTCTCTACCTGGGGACACCACCGGAGACTAGGACTTTGAAAAGGGTGCTCACTTTGCTAGCTTCTATAGCAGGGGTCCTCAAACTTTTTAAACAGGAGGCCAGTTCACTATCCCTCAGACCGTTGGAGGGCCAGACTATAGTTTAAAAAAAAACTATGAACGAATTCCTATGCACACTGCACATATCTTATTTTGAAGTAAAAAAACAAAACGGCAAAAACACCCGCATGTGGCCCGCGGGCCGTAGTTTGAGGACGCCTGTTCTATAGCATAAGCTCCCCTCTCTGTGTGTAAGCTGCATGTGACTCTATTGGCTTATTGGGAGGGCTCCCTAATAAACCTGCCATTGTGGAGAGACAAATGTGTGGGAGCGGCTCCTTTTGGGGATGCTTCCTTGTTCATGACACCATTATACTGCACTGGCTGTTCATAAACAAATTATATGTGTAGAATGCATGTGGGTGTATACATACACACATTCATTGCCTATTTTCTTTTTAGGACCATAGTTTTTATTAGTAGAAATAATACTTCAATATTTGTATTATGTCTAATGCTTGGGACAATATTTTAATGGTTGTATCAGAATGTCATTCAGCAATGTTTACTGAAATGAACTGGGCATACCAACTTCCCAGCACCCTGGAAAATATTCGTGAGCTAGAGAGCAGAATGTAGAAATAGATCATCAAAGTTCTGAAAATGAGTCCAACTCCTAGTTAATTGCACCACCAAACCCTTTTACTTTGCTGTTTATTAGTAACTTCTAGACAAAACAATTAACATGGAAATGAGACATATATATGTATATATTTTTAAAGTGTAATATTTGTGACATTAAGATATACAAATATGTATTGACAAAACAACTTTCACTAATGACCCATTTGAAAAGGTCAAAGTTACCTCAAACGTCTGTCCTTCCAAGTCTTTTGCATCACACCAATTTCCCCATGGGTCTCGGACCCTACGCCTCCTTGTGCGCTGTGATGAGGTTAAAATAAAGCAAAAGGTAACAAAATTAACTTGGAGAAATCACAGCACATTTTAATTAAAAAAACAAAAATGACTTTCCAAAAAGCAATTTCTCCATTAATATATTGTATTTCCTGATCAGCAATGCCTGACTAAATTTCATTTTATTATGTTCAATAGTTAGCACTCTGCTCAGAAATAAAACAGTGATTATTTTCTGTATTCTACTGGGATTTCATCTTTAATTTTCATTTCCTTTCAACACTTGGGAGCTAAAACACTCAAAAAGTATTTTTAAGACTGGCCTGGCAGGTGTGGCTCAGTTGGTTGAGTGTCATCCCATACACTGAAGAGTAGCCAGTTTGATTGCTGGTCAGGGCACACACCCAGGTTGTGGGTTGGGTTCAATCCCGATCCGGGTACATATGGGAGGCAATTGATGGATGTTTCTCTTTCACACAGATCTCTCTCTCTCTCTCTCTCTCCCTTCCTCTCTCTCTAAAAAATCAATAAAAACATTTTAAAAATATATTTTGAAGACTAAAAAGAATCCCCAAGAAAATTACTTCCTGTTCAATCACTTGTGGTAGAAAACTTGCAAGAACACACAGCAAGAGAGAAAATATTGAAAATTAGAAGCAAAATAATTATATTTCAGCCTTAGAAAGGAAAAGATTGCTTAGTTAATACAAATGGTAAAAAATTACAAAGTTGAATAACTGCATTACTAATATCCAGTTTTGCAAACTCAATGTAAAGCCTTTAAATGGATTAGCTTGCCAGAGGTCACTGTCTGACTAGCAACATCTCCAGCAACCATATTTGAAAACATCCTTTCTTAAAGTAAATCTAGGTAGAACTGGTTTCAGCCCAAATACTCTAAGACACCCACTCTAGAATTTATTCCTTTTTATCTCACCTATTACCAATTTAACCTATTTATTGGTTCACAACATGATTCTGCCTTTTGAGGACTTGTTGGATTTATTTTTTAAATAAAATTCATGACTTTTAAACTATTGTAAAACTCACTAACCTCAAGAATTAAAAAAGTAAAGGCTGAAATATTTTTGATAACTATTCCAAAAGGCTGAATCTTAGGGTAAGAATTTTAAACAAACAAAAATAAATTAAAAAGAAAAAAAGAGCTTAACTGCACAGTGTAAATAAAATGTTAGATTTAGAAATCAAACCCAGCAGTCTAAGGCCACTTTAGCAAAACATTACACTTCTCTGTTAAAGGTTGCCAGTGAAATTTGAGGATTTTTGTTTGTTTGTTTTTGCCTTATAAACCTATGTGAAATTGAATGGAAACAGAAAAGTGAATGACAAGGTAAAATACAAGAGAAAACATGTTCTTCCACTAAAGGCCACTTGTCAAACATTTGAAGAGTAGATACCTTACTTAACAGGGTAAAGAGCAATTTGGAGAGATCATTTAGTGAGAGGTGACTGCTTACCATGGATTGCAGACGCTGGGCAAGTTGGTATGCTTCTACTGTATCTTTTCTGTCTCTGATTCGTACTTTATCAACTGGTTGTGGCCTGTTATAGACAGCCTGTTCTATTGGAATTTAGGGGAAACAAAACAATCTATTTTTTCATTTGTTAAAAAGGAAGACACATCTACATTGACTATATATTGTAAGCCAATTTCTAAGTTTCTTTATACCAGAGCTTCAATGTTTCTATCCTACTCCACAATCACATACTTTATGTGCCACTTAGTTCTCACATAAAAGTAATGCTACAGTTTATTATAAGAAAATCTCAATAAAATGTGATACGTAGAAAATGGGTAATTTGTTTAATTTTTTTTATTAAGTTCACTTTGCTAACTTTGGAAGTCTAATCCAGAAAACATGATTGCATTTTTCTTTTAGTGGCTGAGGAAGCTATGACACCTTAGTTTTCCTGAAAAGTCAATTCTAATATACAGTGCGTTGGGCAAACAAAGACCTCAGGGCAAACTGTAAATTCTATCTACCTCTATATAAAATAAAACCATCTCTGACAGGAAGTTTTCTGGTTAGTTATCTTTTCAAAGACACTACAGAACACTCTTCTCAAACCATGGGTTGCAAGGTTCTAATTACTTTATCACTTTGCAACTATGGTATTATCTTTCTTCAAAAAGTTTATGTCATGTTAATAAAGGGGTAGAACACATTTAAAATATACATATTCATCAACTCTTATATTTGAGAAAAAGTAGGATGAAAAAACTTTCTTCCATGAAAAATATTTTGGCACTTTTATTACACTTAAGTGTAGAGGCTCATAAATTATTTCTTTTATTTAAACACTGCTAGACAGTATTTCTGGCATGAATACAATATTTGCAAGTTAAATGGTCTATTATTAGACTTTTCATAAAATAATTTTACTTTTACTTGACAAAGAACTGCATTTTTTAATTATTTGTACTACCTAGACTGCATATATTTCCTTTAAAAATTATACCACCAATTTTCACTGTAGGTCAAAGGGAAATATAGTTTAATCACCAGAAATCTGTTTTACAGAAAAATCCCAATACAATTATCCCAAAATGTTATAGAATCTCTCTAAATCCACCTGAATTCTAACTATCAAAGAAATTAATGGGTGCCATAAGATAAAAATGTCAAGTAAAACATGTTGTTGGGTTTTTATGTTTACCACATCCAAAATTGATTGCTCCTATCAATTCGAGGTATGTATGAATCCGTCCAATACAATTAACATCCCCACAGTTCTTCAGGCCAGGACGTACTGAGGTCTTATTTAAGTATTTCGGTTTGCATATCTCCCTAATTAAGAGATGGAAGTACAATTATTTTGGATAAATAAAAACATGAAAAAAGATTTCTGGGAAAAACTTTTAATATTTGAAATATCTTAAAAATTTACCCCCTCTCAATAAGTAAATGTGTAGTAAATACAATATAAATACATAATAACCAAGTGTACTTTTTTTCTGAAATAAAATAAATGATACAATAACTTACTAGTGTGATTTTTATAAGTATTACTTCTTTCCCAATATTAAATTTAACAGATGCCAGTTATCCTAGGACTTTTAAGTTAGAAGCTTATTTATCTATAGATCCAAATTTAAGTCTGAACCCTTGACTAAAAAGGGCACTTTGATAATATACTGAAAGTATGTGGTATATTAGACTTTTTGAATTTTTAGTATATCACTAGGTTCATCTACTTTTACTTTGTTGAGCAGTATATTTTCATTATAACTACCTTATAAATACTTAAAAATTTTATGTTTTTAATCATTATGCCGATAATTATAAAGTGCTTACTCTCAGTGGAAAACAGACATTATAGGGGATCCCAAAGGAATCAAGAAATGCCCAAAGATTATGAAAGAAATGAAAGGTTTATATAATAAAACATATATTTACTGAACATGTTTAATGTACCATGCTAGATGGTATAATATAAAGTGTAAGAGTAATAGAAAACTTAATACTAGCAGCAAATAATTACTAAGTTCTTATGCCAGATGCTGTACCTTAATCCTCACCAACAACTCTACAAGATATAGATTTTATTATTCTCATTTTAGAGATGAGAAACAAAAAGGCCAGAGAAATTAAATAAAGCACTTACTTTAAGTGACAGGATGCAAACAGACATTACAAACCAAGTATTCAGATAAATCATATAACATAGGTATTTCTTACTTAATCTTTATTTTATCCTACAAATATTTTATTTTGTATCCTCTGAATCAGGCATTGTTCTGGGCACTAAGGATACAGAAATGAATAATATCAACTTCCTCACCTTACTTTAACACTTCCTGACAACACTTTAACTAGCTTCATGAACTACTTTAATGGGGAGACAGTCAAATAAATTAATGAATAATATCTATTGTACTGTCAGGTGGCAATGAGTGCTAGGAAGAAAAAAGGATACAGTGAGACAAATAGGCATAGACTATTTTAGATAGGGTATTTGGGGAAGGCCTCTCTAAGCAAAAACCAAATTTGAAATCATAAATTCTATAAAACTTCAGGGATGGTAAAAAGTAATTTGTGATGTGGGAGGGTTTCAAAGTTCCATTGAAAAGTTGAGATTTTGAATGTTTTAGAAGAAAACAAACTGCACAAAAGAAGGCAAGAAAGCAGAAATGAGCATGGTATAACTGGCTACCAAAAAACTGGAGTCTAAAAACTGAATTGATGTCATTAACGATTATCCAAATCACAAGCTTTAAGCAGAACTTAGTAATCTAGTACAGTGCTGAACAAATGATAAAGCCTCTCAAAATATCTGTTCATGATATAATGATGAATCATTCATTCAATCTTTTCTTCCTAACAAATAGAGATTTCTGTATTCCAAGCATTGTTCTAAACATTAGGGATTTAACAATGAACAAATAGATTTTTTAAAAAAATCTGTCATAGTGTGGAGCCTACATTATCACTGGGAGGGGGGGTAAGAGGGGAGGGGAGAGACAATAAATAAAAATATAATATTTTCAGTGGTAATAAATTCTATGAAGATAAATTAAAAACAGGGTAAGAGAATGAGAGGAAGGAGATATGTATGTGAGCTATTTTAGATAGGGTGGTTAGAGAAGGCCTTTAATTTCCCTTGGGCAGTCCTAAATGAGATAACGAAGCAAGATTCAGCAAGATCTGGAGGGGAAAGCATCCAAGGCAGAATGAAAAGTCTCTAGGTCAAGGCCCTGAGGTGGAAGTGTGAAAACAATGAGTCAAGACTACAGATCCTGGCCCTGACCGGTTTGGCTCAGTGGACAGAGCGTCGGCCTGTGGACTAAAAGGTCCCAGGTTCGATTCCTGTCAAGGGCAGGTACCTTGGTTGAGAGCACATCCCCAGTAGGTGGTGTGCAGGAGGCAGCTGATCGATGTTTCTAACTCTCTATCCTTCTCCCTTCCTCTCTGTAAAAAATCAATAAAAAATATTTTTTTAAAAAAAGACTACAGATCCTGGATATCATCCTCACTTATAGTAATCTGCAACAAGTTCCTTTTACTCTCTGAAACTCATTGTTCTCATCTGTAAAATGAGGACAGGTTGTCAAGAGGATTGGAGATGATTTAAATACAATGCATGGCATTGGTAGGCATTCAATAATGGCATTGGTTACTATTTTTATTAAATTCCCCTAAGCAGGGAGTTGACTGCATGTGCTTTTATGAAAAGGATCTTTTAGCTACAAACAAATCAAGCAGGCCTCTTTTTATTTTTAAAACATTAATTTTTCCTTTTTTTAAAAAATACCACATCCAGTCCCTAACCACTCTCTCTCCTCTATTTCTGAAAAGAACATCTGATTTCCTATTCAAAACATTTCTTTTTGCTTTCTCCTACTGAAACAGCAACACTTTAACTAGCTTCATGAACTAAGGCAAATGACATTAGGAAACTACTGCTATATAATTTATACTGTCTCTATAAATTATTCTGCCTCATAGAATCCAAAATTCAAAGTAACAAATAAAATTTGATTAAAGTAACAGTAAATACTCACTGATGATTCATATAGACATTTTTGAGTTATTTTAAAGTCATTCAATTTTGGCCATTCATCCTCTTATTTCCAAAATCAAAATTAGATATCAATTTAATTTATCTTTTTTAATAGTGTGAATTAGGCAATATGGAATAATGGAAAGAGTGATTTATAGTGATTTATAGCGTCAGGACTTGCACAGAAGTCTGTCCGTGACTGGTTGTAAACCTCTCCTGACCTCAGAATTGTTTTATCAAATATTAGTAGAGAAAATACCAGCTGCCTATTTTATAGGATTGTTGTAAGGAATCAGATGACACAGAAAAGCTTTCTGTAAACTGTAAAGCACTATGCCAATGTCAGTTGTTCTTTATACGTATTCTTTACTTTGATTCCACCCTTACCCAAACTTGTATTTTTAACAATCTCAACTGCCTGCAAGAACAAGAACAAAAATCTTTCTTAAGAATATAGTTATCCTTAAAAGCCAAATCACTCAATATTGTACAGCAAAATGGTTACTGATTTAATAACCTTGTTTTCCTTCGGTAATCTTCCTAGATTGTAGCAGAAGCCCTCTATAAAGATGGCCCTATACAATCCTGAAGCAATAACAATTATGAATGTTTAATGATGTCTTAAGCTATTATGAAAAATTCAAATTACTTTCAGAGCATTTAGGCTAATAAGGTGGGAAGTTTTTTGGTTTGTTCCCCAATCCCCACTAAATAATTTAAGTAAAAGGTACTGACACTTTAGAGGGTAAACTGCATATATCAAAAATTCCTGTTTCCTTATGAAGCTGGATGCAGCAATGAACAATCTGCCACAGGTTCAAAGTTGAAAGCACTTAAAGCAGCTATTTAGAATGACATTATCCTGTCATGGAAGTTTTCTTTCTTTGTATTTCAAAGTACAGGATAAACTAGGAAAGGTGTTATGTTATCCCCAGAACAGTAGTGCTTTCTATATCTTCCTAACAATGCCCTAAGAAAGTACTTCTTAAGGCAATCATCTACCCCTTTTACCAGGTCCAAACACTCTAATGAACAGAGATGGATTAAGATAGCTACAGATAACAATCTTTACCAAAGCTTTCCCCAAAAAGTTCACTACAAGAAATTTTAAGTCTTGCCTATTGAAATATATTATGTTAAAGTTCTCTGGATCATTAGCATTATAAAGTACTAACTTCTGCATAAGCCTAATTAAAATACTATAGAATATCATAAGTTTTAAAACAGTATCTATAATATAATTCTTCCTTACCACTGATCCAAAATGTAATTCCTAATTTTCAAATAGCGTTCTGGTGTTTTAGCTTGGCGCCCCTCAAAAAACTCAGGAATTGCTTGTTTTTCTTCTTCTTGAATAATATTTCTATCTATTTCCACTTCTTGCTCCGGTGGTTTAAGCTCTTCTTCCTCATGGTGCTCCTCCTCCATTTGGCAAGAATGAAAAAGCATTTCATGATCACTCAAATCTTTCTGAACTTCACAAGGCTCCGGAGAAGGCAACAGCCTGGTATCATCTACTATTCCATTTCCATTATGCTTATCACAGTTTTTCATCAGTTTATTACATTTCTGATCATTTAATTCAACTGACTTTTCATCACTGGTGCTCTGTTTTTCAGTCCAAAATTTAATTCCTGAGCTTGAAAGTGTTTCCATCTCAACGTGCTTTGGATTCTGAAGATATTCCTTGGAAGATTTAGAAATGGAATCTTCCTGGCTGTCAGAGGTAATACATTCTCCTTGGTAGGTTTCATTACTTTTACTATTAGGGATATTTAATAAAATATCACTGCTAGGATTCTCCTGCGGTGCCTGAGAAGTCAACTCATCTGCCTCATCTGTGATGTCTACTTCTTCATCGTCAGATAACTTTTCAATTTTTACAGCATTCAAGTTGGGATCAGCACGTCCCCTTAAACTTGATGAGGTCCATGACTTGGTGCTTTCATCTTCACTTTTAATCTGAAAATCACTGCTGTTCTTCTGATTTGGTGTTTCCTTCTCTGTACCATCTAATTTTACCTTTTTAAAAATCAAGATAAAACCCCAATAATATTACAATTGGAAAACTTAATAACTGGCACAAAAAGCAGGATAAATACAATGTTATTAAACTGAGTACATCACTGGTGTATTGTACCTTTATGGTTCTTTTCTTTAAAGTGTTTATTACATTTTAAATGAGCAATTAATATCTTATTCTTCTATTTAACTGTATGAAATTAAGTAGAATAATATAATACCTATTCAATAGGAACAATCATAACACTGAAGATATGCTTTGAGATTTTGAAGATAAATATCTGTAAAGTACTTTATGGGTATAAAATATTTCCACTATATAAACTTTGAACATTAAGACTTTAATACCTGAATTAAAAACTACTTTTTCTTACTAATTTTATTTAAAATATTATCAATTAGTATAGTTATATTCTGCTTACCTTATTTTTAAAGTACTGTCTGGCATAGCTCTTGACTTGTAAAATAGTTCGACTCCCAATTAGCTTTGCAATTTTGGTCCACCTTCGGCCAAATTTAGCCTATATTATCAAAATGAAAAAGAAATTGCTTCTGTTGAACTGACTTGTTAATATTCTAAGCAAATGCCACACTAAAAAAAGCAAACTAAAAGAAAAACCCATCTTTATTTATTTTCTAAAGCACACAATGAAGCTTCATATATAGCTAAGACTTAAAATCAAGGCCCACATTCTTCTTTTAGAATCTGGACTTAATGACAACTGACCAAAATAGTTTAGAAATTAGTTTTCTTTTCATAGCTATCTAAATAAAGATACATCACTTTTATGTATTCCTAACCGTATGTATTCATATTGCACATTATGATGTTCCAAATCTTAAGATAATTTAAAAAAAAAGTATCTGAAATGGAGGCAGGTTGCATCCATCATTTATACAATCAACTGAGTATGTTCTGACACTAATTTAAAAATACCCTCTTGCCCAGATTCCATCTGTTACAATATCCATTATACTCTACACAGACATCACGGTGAACTGACTTACAAGAATCACAAATGAAGAGAGCTGCAACCAAAGCCTCCCTACACCCATCTACTGTCGAAGGTTGTCCACTTGCTAACACCAAGTTGTGGTGAGAAAAACTAAGAACTCGAGGGAGTTCTGGTGTGTTCTGAAGTACAGAAAGGAATAAATATAATTTTAAAGCTAAATGGGATTTTTAGGTATCAAGTCTATCATTTGATACATACATAAACCTCCTTTATAATATCTCTAACACAAGATATTCTCTACTTCCCAAAGTAGCTCAACAATTGTAATTTTTTAGAATTCTTAAAGCTATGGAAAACAAACCAACAACAAAAAAACCCAGCCACAACTCAGGGGAGTTGACCTCAGGGCAGGCTTCAGGCCAGGCAGTCATGACTTATGGTAGCAAGTCATCTTCAAAGATCCGACCCAAATGATAAACCTTAATTTATACAATTATTTGTGGTATTCATGAGAAAATCTGATATGTGGATAATTTCTTAAAACTGAAAGTATTTCAGGGTAAATTACTAGTGAGTATAAATTAATTATCTATATTGCTCTTAACTAACACCTAGCAAAGATCAACTTACTGCAGAATTCAATATCTTATTGTGGAATAAAGTCAAGCAAGTAACCTGGCAGCATGGAGCACTTTGGAGATAGGACAGATCTGGTTAAGTGTGACCAGTAGGGACTGTAAGGGCTTGGGCACTATGAAGCTTACAGAGGGGACACTAACAACAGGAGCGAAGAATTCATTAATTTTAAAATAGAGCAAAGGGAGAGCTCTATGCCCAAGAAAAGGAAGGAAAAAATCTTCCTTCATCATTCAGTACCACATAATTCCCTTCTCTCAAACCTGAGAAATTTCAGTCCATAAGCAAACTACATCAAAAGGTTAAAATACAACCAATAGTTCCATTTATTTTTGTGGGAAACCATTCTAAGTTTAAAATATCTGTTTATGTATATAAACATAAACATTTATCTACATCCTATATAATAAAAGCCTAATATGCTAAGTGTCCGGTCGTCCAGTTGGCCATTCAACCAATCAAAGCATAATATGCTAATGATATGCTAAAGGCTACTCAATTGCTTGCTATGACATGCACTGACCACCAGGGGGCAGGCGCTCCGACCAGTAGATTAGCTTGCTGCTGGGGTCCGGATAATCGGGGACTGAGTGAGATAGGCCAGACATGCCCTGGAGCCCTCCCGCAGTCCCTCTCCGGCTGGCCCACCTCCCACTTCCCTCCCCAGCCCCGATCATCCACTGATGGGGTCCTCGGCCTGGCCTTCGTCCTCTCGCAATCTGGGACCCCTCAGGGGATGTCGGAGAGCCGGTTTCAGGGGAACGACCAGTCACTATGACGCATACTGACCACCAGGGGGCAGATGCTCAATACAGGAGCTGCCTCCTGGTGATCAGTGCACTCCCACAGGGGGAGCGCCATTTAGCCAGAAGCTGGGCTCACGGATGGTGAGCACAGCGGTGGTGGTGGGAGCCTCTCCCGCCTCTGCAGCAGCGCTAAGGATGTCTGACTGACGGCTGGGGAGCGGGCCTAAGCCATCCGTCGAACATCCCCCCAGGACTCCTGGACTGTGAGAGGGCGCAGGCGGGCTGAGGAACCCCTCCGAATGCACGAATTTCATGCACTGGGCCTCTAGTATGTATATAAATAAATACACATTTATTTATACAGGGATAAATATCTCTGGAAGAATCCACAAAAAACAAATTAAAATGATTATCTCAGGCATAGAGAACTGAAGGCTGAGACAAGAGTTAAGACTTTACACCTTATAAACTTTAGGCACCTTTTGAATTTTGAACCATGCAGATGTAGCTCCTATAACTACTACCAATGTCAACAATAATAACCTAAAAATTCACAACCCACTTGCATTGGTGTGTGTGTGTGTGTAGTCTTAAGTAAGGGACAATTTAAATAAATGGCTAGTTAGTTAGATTATGTAAATGATAATCATGCAATAGACTAAAATACAAAAATATAAAATATAACAGCACAGGATAAAATTCTCAGGAAGAGATGAAACACTCAAGGATAGTTTAGGTATTTATATAAAAATATCACAGAATATATGACCGTCATAGTAATGACTATAAAAATACAAGCACATTTTATTTCCCACCATCTGTAGAAACATTATCAGTAATATTTCAATTAGCATTCCTGAATCCTACATAATTATATAAATATCCTATAAATTTAATGTAAATATATAACTTCAAAATTAATTTAGTATAACATTGGGTAATATGTACCTTAAAGGAAATGATATAACCTATTCCCCATAGTTAAAAAACTTTTCTGAATATTTTATTAAAAGTGTCTTCATATTATGAAGTATTTTCGGAATTAGAAATTGGCATGCATATTTTTCCATTATATAACTTGTAGACATTTATATAGGTCTCAGCGAAACTTTCACGCAAAAAGAAACACATGTTTTGTCTTCAATTACATCTGCTAAAATATTTAGATTATATGCACAATGCCAAATATCTGAATAAAAAATAACTCAACCCAACACAGACAGTTCCATATACACAGATAACTAAATAATTTTCCCTTTTAAACCAGGTAGTTTAAAGAAATAGCTCAATTTGGGGGTTTTACTAGTATAAAAATAGGGTAAAAACTATCCAAAAATTAATCCAAATCTATTTTAATATTTTATTAACTTAAGTGTGTTAAATTCTCTTGTACTATACTACATACATCATCACTCTATCTATAGAAAAACTACAGATATAATCACTGTAATTAAAAAGAAATTTCTGGTCTCTACAAATTAATTTAACCTTATAATTCTATCAATATTTGCTTCTAGAATTATTTTACTATAAGTCAAAAATTGCTCTATTTACCAGCCCTTGTTCAAACAGCTCTTTTTCTTCTATCGTCCACTTTACTGAGAAACTGGCTGGTTTTGTAGGAGATTGTACCCTGAGGGGGGAAAAAAGGAATTGCAAAAAAAAAAAATCTGAAATGGAACATTCCATATTTATGCAGCTAAAGATTATAGATAGCCATAAAATAAATTCAATATTCTGAGTCTAAGAACTTAAAAAAAGGAAAAGAAGAAGAAGAAGGCTGCAGCCTCTACGTGAGGGGGCAGATTTACCCTGTCTCATATAATTCTCTAGCTCAGTATGATAGGAGCCCCAAAAGACATAATCCTTGGGTCTGAGTGAAGATAACACTAAAAGACATCAAAGGAAGTCAGTGTGAAAACAAACAAATAGGGTTCTTTATGCTGGACATAAAACAGCAGACATTAAAACATTTCCAAATCCTGAAAGGCATGTAAAAGTTTAAACTGACTCTAGAAATATTATCTCTGATTCTTCCACGTAAATCCATGTAAATAGCAAGCCAGAAAAGTAATAAAATAAAATAAACTATGGCATTATGTTTATTGCGTTTGAAACTGCAGTCTCTTAAGAAATTAAAGGAGTGATGAGGCTCACTAATTTAATTCAAGCACACCATTAATCTTTTCATTAACTTCATTTTTTATTGTTGTTTACTCAGCAAAATGCAAAAGCCAAAGTCTGTTCGGTGCTCAAACTCTTGGCAACTGCAAATCTGTAAGCCTTACCCTTTAAGGGACCATAAACATGCAAGTTTATAAACACTAAATAAAATAGTTAATAGTTTCTTTAATTTTTTTGAAAGCTACAAATTCAAATTAAATTTTTGTTTGAAGTGATTGAAAGTTAACTGACAGGGCAATAGAAATCATGTCAATTCCTAACATTAAATAGCAGATTTTAAAGTTTCCCCACAAATCCCTAAGAAACCATCTTTTCCATAATCTGATGAAACCAAAAGAGAAATTTTGAAAAATAGCAGCATAAAATTACCTTGGGGCATTCCAATGTATAAAAGAAATTTTGATTTTATATTTTTGTATAACTCAAGATCAAGAAAGCTTTTCCACAAGCCAACTATAATTTTTAATTTTCCCATAACTTTTAACTAATAAAAAAGGTTTTAAAGTTTTAAACATAAGTACATACATGATTTTTGCTGTTTTCTGCAGACTGCACCACCACATGAAAAAAGAAAATAAGGAAGTGTGTGAAGTTTGTAAAAGTACTGTCCATATTTTTAAAAGTATGATAAATTAATTTTTACCTCTTCATGTATTTTTTATCATCTTCCTTTTGATCAAGCCAGAATTTTTCTGGAAGTGATTTTTTAGATAAATAATACCTGTGTAGTTATTAAGGAAACTTTAAAAACAATAAAGTCCTAACTTTTAACGTGACTCATACAAAGTAGGCATTTATATTATACTAGTGACCCGGTGCACGAAATTCGTGCATGTTAAAAGGGAATTAATTAAGAGGAAATCCTATCTAATAAAGAGGGAATATGCTAATTGACTGCCAAGCCCTCAAAGATGACGGCGCCCACAGCCACAAGATGGCAGTGCCCAGTCCTCTCAGCCCCACTGGGGCAGCACGCAGGCGGCACGGCTGGGCCCACCCCGAGGTGGGTCCGGCCACTCCACGCACCTACCTCCAGAGTTTCCCAGTACCCTCAGCCCCCCAGCCGCCCAGGGCCAGCCCGAGGCACAGGCAAGCCTTGGATGGCCGCCCAGGGCCACCCAAGGCACAGGTAACCAGGGCCAAGCTGAGGCTTGCGCTGCCGGCAGTGGTAGCAGCAGAGGTGTGATGGGGGTGTCATCTTCCCCTGATCGCTGGGTCACCTCCCACCCCTGAGGCTCCCAGACTGTGAGGGGACAGGCCAGGCTGAGGAACCCCCACTCCAGTGCATGAATTTTCATGCACCAGGCCTCTAGTATTTTAATATTGCTATTTGCCTTTTCTCTATAATAGAAGTGTCAGAGATGAAAGAAAATTAATAAAATGTATATGAAAATCTTCCTCCTGTCAGAGTCTGGGGCGCACCATGGGGCCAGCTGTGGGGAGGGACTGTGGGCAGTGGGCAGGCAGGCCAGCCCCGCCCCCAAATAGGGTCCAGGGGGCCAATCGGGAGCCAGCAGCCTGGGGGAGGGGCCATGGGTGGTTGGCTGGCCAGCCTTGCCCCTGATCGAGGTGGGGGGGCTGATCTGGGGTGGGGCCGGGTTGGGGAGGGGCTGCAGGAGGTTGGCCGGCCAGCCCCACCCCCCCAATCCAGCCAGTTCGCTGGCTGCAGTGGGTGTCATAGCTACCGGTGTTCCGTCATTACTGCGTTCTGGTTGCTGGCTTTTTATATATATATATAGGTACTCATGAAAGTCACACTCGAATCCTAAATAAACCAATTCCTTTCAAAGCCCTTTTCAGGTCTGTACAATTTTTGATAAAATTATTTATACCTCACAGGGTTGTTATATGGATTAAATATTATATGTAAAATCTCACAAAATGGTACCTGCATAAAATGTGTTACATAAATGCTAGTTTCTCTTATCTTCCCTTTTAGAAGTGGCTAAGAGAAGAAACATCCTCAATGTTTAATTTTTTTTTCCTAAACCGTATGGAGAATGTAATGGATGAATTTGATTGGTCGTCCAGGGTAATTTAGGATAACCAATTGTCTTCATATTTCTCAAGGTAACAGAGAAGAGCTCAGGGTTGTTCTCTACCCTAATAAACTAACACTTAGGTCAAATCTACCAGAAAGCCTCCCTCTCAAATGTCTTAAAACTGGTCTTTATAATAAGTTAATCAGAAATATTCTTCACTAACAATTATTGCCTGTATATTGTGGATGTCAGGCACTATGCTAGGTACTAGGTACTGAAGACAAAGATGTAAGAAAATATTATCCCTGTCCTCCAAGAGCTGATATTGCTTTTACTCTCATTACTTCTGTTTCCACGTCTGGAGGTGAACCAGTAACTACTTAAGTATTCATTAATTTAGAATTGCACTGTTCAATACATTGGCCAATAGCCACATGTGTAACTACTAAATACTTGAAATGTGGCTAGCACAAACTGAGGTGCTTTGTAAGTATAAAATACACACTGAATTTCAAAGAGTATGAAACAAATGTGAAAGATCTCAATAATGTTTTTATATTAAATGTTGAAATGACATTTTAAATATACTGGGTTAAATAAATTATTAAAATTAATTTCACCTGTTTTAAAGGAGGCTACTAAAAATGTTAAATAAACCACTACTCATTAAACTATTATTAATACCCTTTATAAATCATAAAATCAGAAATCATTTTGTTCAATCCTCACACTTTACATAGAAGAAAATTTAGTCCAAAAGAATTAAGTTGCCAACATCACATACAGATTAAAGAAACAAGGACAAGAAGCCAGTGCCTGACCATGGATAAGGATCCACAACTTCTCAGGTGTGTGTGGGGGGAGGGGCAGGGAAGGGAGAGGGGGGAATCTTTATCCTTTTGTTTTTGTTTTGTGCTTTTTACTTAGATTCCTCTCATATAACACCTCTAAATTGGTAGAGTAAGAAGTGAGAACTTTTACATATTCTAATTCTGAATCCTTGGAAAATCAACATCTCTGGATTTCAGCTTATATAACTGAAGATGGAGGATTTGGACTAAATGGTCTTGGACTACAGGTTCTAGCTAACTTAAAACATTTTATAATTTCAAATAAATATTCACACAGTATAAAGAGTTGGTTGACAACAGAAACTCAAAAATGTTGAATCATACCTCAGACTTAGCAATAAAACAGAAACCAAAGGAATAAAATGCAGTTTTTTGCATAGGTAGGTAACATATTATATTGTAGCAATCTGGGGCCAAATTAACAGTGGTATCCTTTGTTATTTTTGCATTTAGAGGTATTTAACCCTGAAATCTTCTTTCCTCACGATCATTAAAGGATACTCTTCTTCCAACAACATTTTCTCAATGACAGCTCTGTTCTCTTCACTGATGGTGCTATCCAGAGTCCAAGGCTATTATAAAAGAGAAGAAAATATTTTCTTTTTATTTACTACTTTTTGAAGTTATATTCCATATTTTGTTAAATGAAAATACACAATGATATGATTAACAATTTCAGTTGTCATTTACTGAGCACATGGACATAGCTTTGATTCCCACGATAACTCTATGAAATAGGCATTATTACTTCACAGAGGCATCACTAGCACTGCTAACATTTCAAGTGGGAGAGCAGAGACTTGACACACAGTCTGTTAGACTCCAAGGCTCAAGCTCCTATCCGTGATAAAGTAATAATGGCTCTCTATAATAATAAAAGCGCAATATGCTAATTAGACCAATGTCCTTCTGGACTACTTTCCGGATGAAGCTGGGGCTATGAGGGAAGCCTGGGTCCCGGGTGCCTGCTGGTGGCCAGAGGGAAGCCCGGGTCCCAGGTGCCTGCTAGTGGCCAGAGGGAAGCCCGGGTCCCATGTGCCAGAGGGAAGCCGGTGCAAGCAGCCAGGGGAAGGAAGGTCAACTCTTGCACGACTTCCGTGCATCGGGCCTCTAGTCATGTATAAAAGACTATTAGATATCAGCATTTTGCTAGATACTTCACCTATTTCCAAAACTCACAATTCTTTTTTCCCTTAAGCCGCAATATCTCCTTGAATGATCACATTCATTTTCAACTCTCAAAACTTAAAAAATTTCAGCTCAGGTCTCCTCTCCAAGATTTAGACTGTTATTTCCAACTGCCCCCTCAAAACTTCCACTTGGGTATCTAGTAGGCTTCTTAAATTTAACATTTAAATCATAACTCACCATCACATACCTTCCTTCACCTGCTTCTTCCCTGGCCTTCCCAACTTTGTAGATGGCACTACTAGTCACCAAGTTATTCCAGCTAGAAACCCAAGAATCACCCTGGATTCTTTCCTTTTCCTTCAATCCTATGTCCAGTCTACCAAGGAGCTCAACCTCCAAAATATAATTAAATCTCTCTACTTCTATTGATTCTGCCACCACCTCAGGCCAAGCTACCACCAAATACTGCTTAGATTACTCAAATGTTTCTTAACTGGTCTCTTGATTCCTACAAATATGACAGAGCTCTCATCTGCCTTCCCAACCTTGTCACAGCTATCATCCCCCTTCCCTTACCATATTCTAGAACTGGCTTCCAACCAGCCTTTGTAATACTATTTTTTCTGTCTTATGTTTTTCCTCAACTCGTCACATATCTACTCCCCTCTTTTTATTACATTTCAACTTAAAAGTCACCTCCGCAGCCCTAGCTGGTTTGGCTCAGTGGATAGAGCACCGGCCTGCGGACTGAAGGGTCCCGGGTTCGATTCCAGTCAAGGGCACATGCTTGGGTTGTGGGCTCGATCTCCAGTGGGGGGTATGCAAGAGGCAGCCAATCAATGATTCTCTCTCCTCATTGATGTTTCTATCTCTCTCTCTCCCTCTCCATTCTTCTCTGAAATCAATAAAAATATATTTAAAAAGTCACCTCCTCAGTTTCCCATACTGACAACTTTATCTAAAGTAGGTTCCCCATCCTGTCACCCTTAGTCTATATCTAATGTCCTTCATGATTTATAATTAGTCTGTCTATTTGTTTAATACCTGACTCTTTAGACCAGGCGTCCTCAAACTACGGCCCGCGGGCCACATGCGGGTGTTTTTGCCGTTTTGTTTTTTTTACTTCAAAATAAGATATGTGCAGTGTGCATAGGAATTTGTTCATAGTTTTTTTTAAACTATAGTCCAGCCCTCCAACGGTCTGAGGGACAGTGAACTGGCCCCTGTTTAAAAGTTTGAGGACCCCTGCTTTAGACTATAAGCTCCTTGAAAGCAGAACCATGTCTGTCTTAATTATAGTTGAACCCCCAAATCTGGTCGTGTCTGGCACATAGTACATACTCAGTAAATAACTGATAAATGAGGAAATGAACCCTGCAATGATCCCCATTTTTCAGATGAAACTGAGGTGCACAAATCTGGTAAGTGGTAGAGCAAGGACTTGTATTCAAATCCAGCTGGATCCAACAGTTGTTTCCCATTTGTGGCCATTTTTCAAAGTCAAAAGAAATAAGAGTAAGTTTCTGCTATTTTTATAGTAAGAAGAATGTTTCGCCCTAACTGGTTTGGCTCAGTGGATAGAGTGTTGGCCTGCAGTCCCAGATTCGATTCTGGTCAAGGGCACATGCCTGGGTTGTGGGCTTGATCCCCAGTAGGGGGCGTGCAGGAGGCAGCCAATCAATGATTCTCTCTCATCATTGATGTTTCTATCTCTCTCTCCCTTTCCCTCTCTGAAATCAATAAAAATATATTTTTTTAAAAAGTTTAAATTTATTACCTTTGTGATTACTGAGCACTAGCACCAAATAAAAAAAAAGAGGTACTTTGGGTAATGAGTAATAGCTTAATGTCCCTAATCCTATCTAATAATAGAGTAACATGCAAATAATCACTCCGCTACACTCACAAGCCACGCCCCAGCCACGCCCACCATCCAATCAGTGTGAGTATGCAATTAAACTGAAAACATGGCGGCAGCCCCGCCCCCCAGCATCTCCTGGTCTCTGGGAGTGGGAGAAGTCAGGCGCCAGCGCCTGAGGCTGGATGCAGCCACGGAGACCAAGAAGCCGCCTGCCCCATGATCCCAGGCCTCAGCCAGCCTCAGAAGCCTCAGGTCCGCCTGCCCCACGTCCTGGGGAGATGGAGAAACCAGGCCCTGCGCCTAAGGCTGGGTGTGGCCGGGAGAGGAAGAAGCTGCCCGCCCCATGATCCCAGGCTGCAGCCAGCCTCAGAAGCCTCAGGTCCGTCCGCCCCACGTCCTGGGGAGACGGAAAAACCGGGCCTCAGCGCCTGAGGCTGGCTGCAGCCACGGAGACCAAGAAGCTGCCTGCCCCGTGATCTCAGGCCTCAGCCAGCTGGAGAAGCGGTTCACCCCACGTCCTGGGGGAGACAAGAAACCAGGTGCCAGTGCCTGAGGCTGGCTGCAGCCCGGGAGATGAAGAAGCCGCCTGCCCTGTGATCCCAGGCTGCAGCCAGCAGCAGAAACCTCAGGTCCGCCTGCCCCACCTCCTGGGGGAGACTGAGAAACTGGGCCTCAGCACCTGAGGCTGGCTGCGACCTGGGAGATGAAGAAGCCGCCTGCCCCGTGATCCCAAGCTGCAGCCAGCTGGAGAAGCCACCCTCCCCACGTCCTGGGGAAGACAAGAAACCGGGTGCCAGCACCTGAGGGTGGATGCAATCTGGGAGACGAAGAAGCTGCCTGCCTTATGATCCCAGGCTACAGCCAGCTGGAGAAGCTGCCCACCCCATGTCCACCCGCCCCACGTCCTGGGGGAGATGGAGAAACTGGGCCCCAGTACCTGAGGCTGGCTGCAGCCCGGGAGATGGAGAAGCCGCCCACCCTGCAGTCCTGGGCACCAGTACCTGCAGCTGGCTGTGGCCTGGGAGACAGAGAAGCCGCCCACCCTGCGGTCCTGGGCACCAGTAACTGCGGCTGGCTGTGGCCTGGGAGACAGAGAAGCCGCCCACCCTGCAGTCCTGGGAACCAGTACCTGAAGCTGGCTGTGGCCTGGGAGACAGAGAAGCCGCCCACCCTGCGGTCCTGGGCACCAGTAACTGCGGCTGGCTGTGGCCTGGGAGACAGAGAAGCCACCCACCCTGCGGTCCTGGGCACCAGTAACTGTGGCTGGCTGTGGCCTGGGAGACAGAGAAGCCGCCCACCCTGCAGTCCAGGTGCCAGCACCTGCAGCTGGCCACAACCTGGTAGATGGAGAAGCTGCCCACCCTGCAGTCCTGGGCGCCAGCACTTGCAGCTGCAGCACAGGCGAAGCCCCCTGTCCACCATCCCCTGAGGCTGCAGCCAGCCTGGGCGCCTATGGCTGACCAGAGGGAGGGAAGCCCGGATCCTGGGTGCCTGTGGTCAGCTGGAGGAGGGAATCCTGGGTACCAGGTGCGGACTGAGGCAGAGGTGGTTAGGGGCAATCAAGCCAGTAGGGGAGCAGTTAGGGACAATCAGGCTGGTAGGCAGAAGCAGTTAGGGGCAATCAGGCAGGCAGGTGAGCAGTTAGGAGCCAGCAGTTCTGAATTGTGAGAGGGATGTCCAACTGCTGGTTATCCCATGAGGGGTCCCAGATTGGAGAGGGTGCAGGCCAGGCTGAGGGACACCCTCCCCGCTGCCCCCCAGTGCACGAATTTCGTGCACCGGGCCTCTAGTATTTTCATAAAATACTTACAATAAGACCATTCTCAGTTCTCCATGATGAATCAAGATAGTGATCTTGTAAAACAGATGCTGTATTTTCATCATTTCTGTAACAAGAAAATGAGTATAAAAGTGATATTATATAAGTTAATGTATACATTTTACATATCAGTGACTGGCAGGTTGAGATGTTAAGCAAATATTTAGTTCCCTTCTCTCCTTAACAGATTTAATGTTGTAGAAATGCCTGTGGTACCTCTTTGGTCTGTGTATTACATAGTGCTTTAAGTTACCCTATCTCAACTGCTAAACATCAAGTCCATTAACTTCTTTTGTTTCCCAAGAATAAACAACTTCTTAAGGAAAAAAAATAACCCAAAGCAGCAACCACACATGTTCTGTGGCCATGAATCAACACTTCAGATTTCTTTTGAGGCGTATGTAGGAATTCAACTTTACAATTAATTCTTTTAAATATACCTAAAGCATGAAAGCTACCATCAATAGCACCACCCTCAAAATGGAAAAAATAAAATAAACAAATGGAAGAACCTGAATAGAAAATACTTGAAGGACAGTACAATGAAGAGATACGAGAATGTAATGTTTTAATAACAACTCATATAATTTAACAAGTTAACTTGGGTTATTGGGCTCTTTTCTATGTACATGAGGGACCAAACTGTTAATTCACTCCTTTCATTAGTAAACTAATAAGAACTCTCTCAAGTTACATGTTCACTTCATATGCAAAAAGGCTGAATAGTTAAATATTTAAGTTTTGGAAGGCCTAATCTATGATATAATTAAATTTAATTTTTGCTTTTGTATGTCCTGAAGTTATAAATTTTCCTACTTAAGTTACTGACTTTTCCCAGACCTAGTGTAGTGCTAAGAATTTGACTGCAAAAACCTATGTGTGGGTTTACATTTTTGAATCTTCAATTAGTTCCACAGTGGTTATAATGAATTGTGGGGCTAACAGACTATCTACAATAAACTAAAAGCGATAATGTCTCTCAATTGTTGATGACAAAAAGGTTTTAACTCAAGTGTCAATTTAGACTTGATAGGGGCTACCAGAAATACAAACTAAGGGATTCTGAGACTTGTATCAGCAGAAGAAAACATTTACTTAACTAGGTCTGCCAAGGATGCAGGAGGTGGGACTAGTACCACTTCAAATTTACTTTAGAAATCTTTTTACATGGTATCCTACCTAATAGAGTAATATGCAAATTGACCGTACCTTCGCTACACCCACCAGCCACGCCCACCAGGAAACCGTCGCAGGGACGTTGGGGTGCGGCGGAGCCCAAGTCCGGGAAAGCCTCGGGCGGAGGCTTTCCCGGCCTTGGGCACCAGCGGGGAGCCTGCACGGATCGCAGGCAACCACCGGGGGTCGGCTCCTACGATCCTTAGCAGGGACGCTGGGGTGCAGCAGAGCCCAAGGCCGCCGCCCGGGGCCAAGCCCCGACCCTGAAAGAAGGTAGAAGGCGGTGGCCACAGCCAAGGCCTGGGTCCCCAGTGCCGGCAGAAAACTGGTGCAGGCAGCCAGGTGAATGAAGGTCTATTGCACGAATCTTCGTGCAAACGGGCTGCTAGTTTCTCAATAAGGATTAGCAACATCCACATCGCTGGTTTATGTGTCTGGACACCTACCTGAATCTCCATAGGTACCCCATATTAGCATGTTTAAACCTGAGTTCACCTTTCCTCTCAAATATGCTCCTCTTTTATCATTACCTATCTCAGACTATGGCACCTCCATCCCCTAGTCTCAAGCCAGAAATCTGCACCTGCCCTTATTTCCTCAAAATGCACATTCAACTTGTTGCCAATTCTGTTGCTTCTCCCTTTTCCAAATCCAGTTCTTACACTATATCCACACTGACCTTTAAGGCCCCATAGTTTCAGTCCTGATAGTTATCCCTGGTTAACTGCAAGGGATTCAGTTGATAAGTCAGTGGTCCACCTTCCCTCCTTCATCTTTTCCACTTCTCCCCATCTGACATATACAGAAATGTTACTGTCTGTCTCATCTAATAAAAATGTTAGTTCTGTGAAAGCAAGGACTTAGTTTTGGTAACTGCTGTATACCCAGGGCTTGACATACAAAGGTGTTCAATCAGTATTTCTTGAATGATTGAATGAATGAGGTAGATGAGGCACGGATCACACAGGTCTCTCTAGGAGTTAAGGAATGAAAAAGACTTTATCATAAAGCCAACTGGGGATTGAAGAAAATAACATGATCAGACCTGGATGTAAGAAAGAATGCTCTAACTTCAGGAAAGAGTAGAAGGAGCCAAAGAGACAAGGAGCAGTTAAGAGGGAGTGATTACAGTATAAACACTAGAAAAAGGTGACAGTAACTTAGACCTAGAGAACAAGCAGTGTGAATAGGAAGAAGTGAATGCATTTGAGAGGATACTAAGAATCAATAGACTGTCCATAACTGATAGAAGTGGAAGGAGAGAGGTAAGGAAAAGAATACATGTAGGTCTGTTCCTTGGGTGACTGGGTGGATGGTGCCATTTACTGAAGTAGGGAACCCAGAGAGGCACATGTGGTGGGGAAGGTTTATAAGCTGAGATTGAGGGGCTTGTGGAACATCCAAATGCAAAAAGACTGAGAAAGTTGGATAAATGGATATGAAGATGGGGAGAGATTTGGGTTGGCAGGAGATTTGGGAAAGATCAACATGTATTAAGTGAACTTATGAAACGGTCATTTTTGTAGGTCAAACACTGGCAAACTTTTGTATTGTCCAACCCAACAAACAGAAATTTAAGTCTTGAGATATGGTATCACCAGGGACTACTAGTATGTAGTTACTGAGTAGATGTCTTATGACAAAACCACTTAGAACACTATGACTTAAAGGACAAGCAGAAGAAAAGGAGGATGATAAGGAATGGTCGGAGAAATAGAAGGGAAAAAAGTTTCAATGCCATCTTCTAACTCTGGTACCTAGCACTTAGCAAGTGCAAATGCTCCTTGACTTATGATGGAGTTTTGTCCTGATAAATCCATCCTAAGTAAAAAATGCATTTAATACACCTAACCTAACAAACATCATAGCTTAGCCTAGCCTACCTTAAACGTGCTCAGAATACAATATCCAAAAATGCTGGCAACACAGTTCACTGTAGGAGTATCTGTTATTTACCCTTGTGATCCAGTGCCTGTTTAGGAGTTACAACTTGCTGCCACTGCCCAGCATTATACGAGAGTATCGTACCTGATATCACCAGCCTGGGAAAAGATCAAAACTCAAAATTGGAAGTACGATTTCTATTGAATGCTTATTACTTTTGCACCATGGTAAAGTTGAAAAATCACATCGGGGGCAAGAATCCCCAGAATATAATGTCACTGATACTCCTTGGAGATGGTAAAGCAATGGCTCTTACCACCAGGAACCAATAACCTTTGTAATCCTTCCTGCATAAGACTAAGATGATCATAGGTACCACCAATAGACCCAAAAAATAAATACAATAAGAAAAACAAAGATAAAGAAGAGCCTATAGAAAAGGGGTAGAGCCAACGCTCTCAGGTGATCTTTAGTGTTTCCAAGTTCAACTTACTTCTCTCTTGACTGCAAATAAGTATCCTTGCATACTGATCTCATAGACTTCTTGTGAAAAGTAAATTAAATCATGCAAGCAAAAGCGCTTGGTCAAGATTAACTTGACCTACACAAATGTGAACAATAATTGCTAATAAAATAGGTTCTCTACTCATTTTGTATAACTTTGGACTGCTCTACCTAAAGACTTCGGAAAAAATGACTATATATGAATTTTAATTACTCCGCACATTTTTACAGTGCTTTAGCGTTCACGAGCACTTTAAACCCTCTATCTTGGTCCTTCATTGTCAAGAGTTACTATTCTTCTCCACCATTTACAGAGGCCCTATTATTAGACTGGACCATATGAAATCGCCACTTTATAGGTAAAAAATGATCTAAGATTGAAAATTTCACGTGGTTCAACCTAATAGAGTTCTAATAAAATTGTTCATAGTTACAAGCAACATAGCTGGCTGAGTTTGGAACGGAATTCTCTTGATTCCTCATCAGTCTAGACCTCTTCCATTACTAAAAGGAGACTCTGGAAGCACTTTTTTTTTTAATGTTATGTATCAATTTCTTCTCAGAAAGCAAAGAATGAAAGGGCTAGATCTCTCAGTCTGGACATTGCTGTTTAAAAACCACATTGGCCTGTTATGCAGGAATCAGGAATCGGTATTAAGTAAGTGTTGACTCCTCGCTGGGTCCTCACAATACCATCCCTAAGAGTAACGGGATGGTAAAGAACACATTTACAGAACACCTATCACATGCAAAAATGCATCCCGTAATTATTTTATTGGCTCCTCACAATAACCGCACGCGGTACATATCCTGACTGTCAGTTTACACATGGGCTGTCAGAGGATGTGACTAGTTAAATGTCTGGCCCAAGGCCACACTGCTAGTAACGGGAAGGGCCAGCAATGCAGAAGAACCCAGAGCTGTCCAACTCAAATCCTACCCCGTGCCTTAAAGCCAAACTGCCTCTCAGGAACTTTTCCACAACTAACCCTATGTGCAAGAGGAAACCTGTGGCCAGTAGGGCTGAAACGACACGCCCAAGGTCACAGGCTTGCAAATACTGGAACAAGGGTCCCAGAGCGCAGGTCCCGTCCCGGGCCGCCCGGGTTCTAGTTACTGTCAGGCGGGAGCAAAGGGCGAAATATGGCGAGATTCTGAGGCGGAGGTAATGGAAGAAGGAATCTAATTGCAACGTGCTAGGCGAAGTCGGCATGCTCACAGCATCCCTGTAAAATGTGAAAGAGCGTCCGCCACGAGCCCGAGCCCCCGGTAGCGGGCCGTGGGGCGCAGGAGCAGCCGGCCGGCGGGATGGGCGCGGCCCTTCTCCTGCTGCGGGACACCCCGTGCCTACGGGGGTTCTTCCGCTCCCCTGGCCCTTGACACACCCGCGGCCTTTCCAAGGCACTCTCCGCGCATCCGCGCCCCTCTGCGTCCCTGCGGGACCCGGTGTCTACGCCTCACCCTGGCTGTGCTGCTGCTGCCACCACGTCCCCTTCGATATCCACATCCGCCTCCTCCGCCGCCATGATGGGGCCTGACCCCATCCGTCCTCCCGGGAGATCCCGCGAGAGGTGGGCAGCCTGGGGGCGGGCCCTGTGCGTCACGGGGTGGAGCGGCAGCCTGGGGGCGGGCCCCGTGCGTCACGGGGTGGAGCGGCAGCCTGGGGGCGGGCCCCGTGCGTCACGGGGTGGAGCGGCAGCCTGGGGGCGGGCCCCGTGCGTCACGGGGTGGAGCGGCAGCCTGAGGGCGGGCCCCGTGCGTCACGGGGTGGAGCGGCAGCCTGGGGGCGGGCCCCGTGCGTCACGGGGCGAGTCGGAAGCCTGGTCCAGCCCCTCCTGAACTTGCCCTTCCGTAGCTGAGAAACCCCCAGCTGCCTCGGGCTTGGTCCTTCTGACTTTTGTTGATGTTTAAAGACCTTGGGAAGTGGCTCAGTCTCGGGTTTTGGAGAATTATGTTCTTGGACAAATTCTTTGGCCCCTCACGTCTCTCATTTTAGTAAATATCTTTCTGAAGTTCTGAAAAGGTCAAGTCAGACCTGCTTTGAACTGTGAAAGCTGCTACAGTGAAGGATGCTTACCTGCTGGTTCCCTCTCTTCCTTTATTATTATTATTTTTAAAGATTATTCAGCACTTACGTGAAATGCTGAACACTTTATTTAAAATTCAAAAACCAAGTGAGACTCTAAAATGATTACATATTTTATTCTGTAAAGATATTTACAATTAATTAAGAAGTCACTCTCATGACCATTGATCTTTGCAATAACCTGGTGAGGTAGGTGGGACTGGTATCAGCAGTTACACTTTACAGATGGGAAACGGAGGCTCAAAAAGCTGAAATGATTGTCAAAGCATACACAGCTACTCAGAGAAAAATCTGGGATCAGAATCCAGGGTGGGGTTTTTTTTGTCGTTCTTTGTTTTGTTGTTGTTGTTTTGACTCTTTACAGAGTGCTCACCTTCTACAAATTATGTTGTTAGGAAAGATAAACACCATTTCTCTCAAAGAACTTAAGTCCTCTCAAGAAATTGGATATTGGCATTATGTATTCTTCTACTTTAGCATTTCTCACTCACATTATTGTAACTGTCCACTTGTCTGCCTCTACCACAGGACTGTGAATTCTTCAAAGACAAAGTCTGTATCTGCTAGTCTTTGTACTACTAACATTCAACATGGTGTCTGACACATAGTAGGTGCTCAATAAATATTAAACTGATGAATGAATAAATCAATCAATGGAATGAATACACTTCCCATACTATTCTCACTTTGTTCCATCTCACATTTGTCTGGGCTCAGGACATTAGATTAGCTGTACTATGAATATGATGGCAGAAGGTGGAGAGAAAGATTTGTAACAAAGGAGATCCATAGCTCAGAAACTGAATATTGTTCCACCCCTTATGTCACCTTGGGGGTACTATTTTTCTTGTTAAAGGGCTTATCCAATGGCCAGTCCCAATGGTAACTGGAATGTCTGGGGCACGGAATAAGTATTCTAAAATATTATGGAATTTAGTTTAAAGCAAGGTTAAAAAGATGTACATGTCCAGATAGTCAAAAGAAAATTCAGAATAGAGATGCCTTTCATTGATCTTTATGTAACAGGCTGGGATGGAAACTCTGGTAGTACCGTCTGGATACACGTGATAGCAAATGCCTCCTACCCATAACACAAAATATTATGTGAACAATTGCTCTTGCCACACTGCACTGAAGGCTTTCTGGCCCAGGGCCGGGCATCAGTAGCACTAAAATATATGTGGAAGAAAGGAGTGGTCTGCACAGAATTCAAATATGCCCCAAGGCTGTTGGAGTAATCTGAAGCCTCTTATATCTACCCCACCCACATGATGCCCCTGGTTAGTTGGCTTTATGTGAAATCCTATATAATAAGAGGCTAATATGCAAATTGTCCATTCGACTGGGAGTTTGACCAGGGGGCAAGCACGGCCTGCCAAATGCCCGTGGCCCCTCCCCCCGGCCAGCCCAGCCCAATCAGCCCTGATGGGTCCTGATCAGCCCGTCAGCCCTAATTGGGGCGGGTGGGCCAGCCAGACCCCACCTGTGCACGAATTCATGCACCGGGCCTCTAGTAGGCTTTATAAGTGTCAAGACTCAATCCCACCTGCCAGGATGGGACTATAACCTCACAGTCAGGTAACTACTAAGGCCTTATCTATTTAAAATCTCCTGTTTTAGAGTTCTGCAACTCTGTACTTATTTAAAGATCCATTTTCTCACCAAGCAGTTTGGAAGCAGAATTCAGAATTCATATTTCACAATTACTTGTACTCCTACTGTGCTCAGTACTGAGGAAATGGCATTGATCAAGACAAACTCAGTCTCTGCCCTCATCAAGTCTATTAAATATGCAATTTCAAGACAATATGGTAATTTCTATGATAGAGGAGTTACAGTCTGTTGTGGGATCACAAAGGAGAAGCAGTTATCCCAGAATGAACCCTCTTCTGTGCCACATTTTTGAGGATGATATTGATCAGTCAAAACTTGAGAGCAATGCTCTAGACTCTGGGGAATACAGAATAGAAGATACTGTTCTCTAAATTGGAGAAAGAACCAGTGGAAAAACATTGGAAGGAATAGTGCAGTGACTAGTACTCACAAACAGCCAGGAATAGTGCCTATTCCCCACTGGCCAGACTGGAAAAACCTGATGATTCATGCTGCATTGGGTAGATAACTAAGAGGAGTATTGTCTAAGTAGTTAAGAATAATTAGCTCTAGGTGGAGCACTACTCTGGTGCTGTCTATACAAATCTTAAAGATAAGATCTGAAAGGATAAAACTGTTTGCAATTTAACTTAACTGTATCTCCACTTCTCCCCCCCCCCCCCCCCCCCCCCCCCCCCGGTTTCGGCCCAACGACGGAACAACCGTTCATGGAACAACACTCAATGCAGAAGCTGTCCCCTGCTGGTCAGTGTGCTCCCACAGGGGGAGCACTGCTCAGCCAGAAGCTGGGCTCATGGCTGGCGAGCACAACAGAGGTGGCAGGAGTCTCTCCCACTTCTGTAGCTGCGCTAAGGATGTCTGACTGACAGCTTAGGTCCATTCCCCGCAGGCTCCCAGACTGTGAGAGGGCACAGGCCAGGCTGAGAGATCCCCGAGTGCATGAATTTCATGCACCGGGCCTCTAGCACAACTATATTATTGTCAGATTATTATACATACATGAAGTAGTACTTGAATATTTTATCACTATGATATATTAAAGATGTATAATATTAACCCTAAAATAATCACTACAATAACAAAAAAAAGTTTGAATGTTAACAATTAAAATGTATTCATATCTTATTTGTACTATTTTTTAAAAAGCAATAAAGGAAGGGTTGCTAACTTGCTAAAGGATATAGAACTAGAAATTGATGGAGCAGGAATTCAAACCAAAGCCAGCTTCAAAGCTCTTGTTGTTTTTCCCACACCAGACTGTCCCTCTACTTTATGTATGTATACAATATGAATTTTTTTCAGTTCTTGGGGCTACAGATAATTGACCCTCAAGGATCCTATATGATAAAGAGGGATATGCAAATTGACCATCACTCTGTCACAAAGATGGCTGCACCCACAGCTGAGGCCAAGTTCCCATAAGGAGCCTCAACTGGCAATCAGCAAGGACCTGAGGCTACGCCCTCCCCCAGCCCCATGGGGCTTGACAGGGGACCTCAGGCCACGCCCCCCACCCCAGTGCCAGACCAGGGGACCTGAGACGATTCCCCCCGCCCGGCAGGGCTTAACAAGGGACCTCAAGGTGCACTTCCCGTCCTGATGCTGGACTAGGGGACCTCAGGCTGCTCCCCCCATCCCAGCGCCAGGCCAGGGGAACCTCAGGCCATGCGCCCCACCAGGGGCGGCTTAACAGGGGACTTCAGGCTGCACCCCCCACCCTGGCATCAGGCTGGGGGACCTCAGACTGCACCCCCCATCCAGCGGGGCTTGACAGGGGACCTCAGGCTGTGCCCCCTACCCAGCACCAGGCCAGGGGACCTGAAACTGTGCCCCCCTGCCTGATGGGGCTTGACAGGGGACCTCAGGCCATGCTCCCCCCCCACAGCAGGGCTTGACGGGGGACCTCAAAGTGCACCCCCAGTGCTGGGTTGGGGGAACTCAGGCTGCGCCTCCCGCCCATCAGGGTTTGATGGGGGACCTGTGACTGCGCGCCCCCTGCGAGTGGGGCTTGATGGGGGACCTGAGGTTAAGCCACCCTCCCGGTGCTGGGCCGGGGGACCTGAGGCTGCGCCCCCGATCCTGGCGCCAAGCCAGGGGACCTGAGGGTACTCCCCCTGCCCGGCAGGGCTTGACAAGGGTGGGACTGGCCAGGTCTGAATCTAGCCCAATGCAGGGGGCGGGGGGCAGGCGGGGAGGGGGGCGGTTCTGGGTCTCACGCGATTTTGAGGCGCATGTGGGTGCGCGGGGACTTAACTCTGGGTCCGGTGGTGCGCCCCAGACTCTGACAGGAGGAAGGTTTTCATATACATTTTACTAACTTTCTTTCGTCTCTGACACTTCTATTATAGAGAAAGGGCAAATAGCAATATTAAATTATTTCCTCTAATTAATCCCCTTTTAATATGCATGAATTTCATGCACCAGGACACTAGTTGTAAATAAAGAACATCGGACTCTTCAGAGTGAAATGGGGAATTCATCTCATCAGGGCAGAGATATCCAAGGAAACTTTTTTAAAAAATGGAGCGACATTTAGGCCTGAATGAATTCATACACCTAAATTCACAGTAGTAAATACTGTTGATACCTTTCCAACCAGTCCAAGAAGAAGAAAACTGGAGTATTACAGGTTTTTCATTGTATTGTGAATAGAGAAAGATTCTAATATTTTCCATCCCATCAGCCGGACCATAATAAGGTAAGTGCCACAAGAGGAGGGAGTTTGTTTTTTTCATTGCTTTATTCCTATGGCCCATAACAGTGCCGGCTGCATAGCAGGCACTCAACAAACATTTGTTGAATTAATAGTGGCATAAGGCCATGATTAATAGCATGAAGCCGTTACACTGGATAACTCTCCTTGTTCTGATTCCACACTCAGAAAGCAACCTTCAGATTTTGTGAATTATATTCTCATAGAAACAAGTGAATGGACTGATCACACTGGTGTGGGTTTTATAGACACATGGCAGTCGCAGTTTTCATTGGAAGGAACAATTTGACAGACCGGTGGCCACATCAGTCTTGTAAGCCTTTCAGGTAGTGCTTGTCAGCTTCTTGGGGGTCTGGCCACTCTGCACATGGAGAGGACAAGCCAGGTTACAGACATTTAAGTGTGCTCCAGGCAGCCTGCTAACCCGTCCCAAGCAGTCTTCTCACTGTTGTTCATTCTCACATCACTTCTTCCTAATTTTGTAAAAAATGACCACATTTAACTGACATATTGCTACAATTTTATTTCAGGTGACCATATTTTTCCCATCAAAATGAACTTTTATATTTAATCCTAATCTCTTTCTTTAAAATTTAATTATGTATTTAAAAATATATAAGACAGATATGGGGAAGAACATTCTATTTCCTGTAGACTGAATGAATGTCAGAGTAATTTTAGAAGGGAAGGGGAGGAAGATGTGTTACAGACAGAGAGGGTGGACCTGTCACACCCCAGATTTGTGTGAGGCAGGATCTCTTTTGGGTCAACCTATATTTACTACAAGAAATGTTGAAGAATATTGTTCAGGAAGAAGAAAATGATATCAGATGGAAATCTGTATTTGCATAAAAGAGGGAGGAGCACAGGGATCCTGCAGAGTAAGTATTATCACCCCCATTTTAGAGGCGAGAAAAACAAAGATTCAGAGAGTTACAGTCACAGAACTGAGTACCAGACCTGGGATTCTAAACCCAAGTCTTTCTCACTCCATACTCAGTCTGTTACATTTTCATATTACAACAGAAAGCATAGGGTATTTACCAATACTGTGTGAACTGATATTTTCTCATTTTGGTTGAAGAATAAATCATGACCACAGTAAATCACAGAAAAAAAAATAATTTCCTCATTTCTTTGAGGTGTGTAAATCTAGAAATGAGTAGAAAGTATAGTTAGAAGGTTAGAAATTTGTCTTGTGTTTAAAAATTCCATTTTCCCCATGAACACACTTTATTTCCTTTGTTGATCCTGAAACAGAACTAGCAGGAGGTGCCATACCTGTAAATCCCCAAGAAGGTTGTTAGAGGACCACTCAGTCAATAAAGCATCAGTCTCATATTTCAACTACATTGTGTTTGAATCCATTGGAGAGGCCGCTTATTCATTTTGTTTTTCCCCATTTCTAGTGGAGAAAAAAAATCACTGCATTTTTATTGAAAAAGCAAAGTATAATTGCAATATTAATCCATAAAAAGCTGGCATGTTAGCATTCATGCTAATTAGCTCAGATTTGCAAAGTGCTTTAAAAGCAGGAAGTGTCATTCAACTGCTCACTAATGTTATTACTCCGTTAAGATCCAAACTGTCAGCTAAATGATTGCCAGGGATCCAAAAGAGCTCCCATTTAAAAAATAAAATGGCCAGTGAGCAGGGAAGAAGACTACTTTATCTACATAGAGGTGAGATAATAGATGAATGCAGACACAGACTTACAGGCTACACTTGGCAGGCATTGGATATGGCTTGAAATATTCCAGGAAAGCAAGCTGCATTTTATTTTATTTTCCCTCCCCAATTCCCTGAAATCACATAAGGTAGCTACTGAAAAAGCTGTTCTCAATATGTTGTAAGGAAAGTCCGCCAATACACTTTTTACATTTTAATTACAGTAATGCTACATCCATCTGACGGTATTCAGAAGGGGAAGGAAAGATGCCAACATTAATGAGCTCCTACTGTGTGCCAGGGCATTTTACATACATTATTTATTTACAGCCCCTTGAGGTAAGGAATTGGTATTTCCATTTACAGATGTAGTAGCCAAGGTCCAGAATACTTAAACAATTTACAAGGAAATGTAGCTTATCATCTTTTCATTACATCATGCTGTCTTAGGTTGGGTACTAACAGCATCATTCAGAACTGCAGTTTTTCTTCTCAGCAACCCCCAGTGGAAGGATTATGCCTCTTTCTCAATAGCTATGGGAGGATGGGTGTGGTTGGGCAGGGTTGGGTCACATGCCATCCCAGAAGCCATGTGGACTGAGATCCACCGGGATTACATGGAATAAGGAGGAGTGGTGGCTCCCCAAGCAAAATAAGTGTTTCCAGGGAGAGGAGAAATGGATGCTGGGTAGGCAAAACAACAGATGCCCACTATACTGTTCTATGTTGCAATTCCCCTCTGTTCCCTCAAGCCTTTAGTACAATCTGTTAACCACTACAGGCTCACGCTGGCATTGCATTGGGCAAATTAACTCAACCTCTCTATACTCCTGCTTCTTCATTTGTAAAATGACCTATGAAATAATCTTTCCCAGGGGTAAAATTCTTAGATCATGCTCTTATTCATCTCATAGACATTTATTGAACATTGTTACCAGCAAAAGAGGGGGATAAGAGTGTTGGAATTTGCATGGGCTTGTAAATGTTTGGCTGGTTAGTTAAGTATAAACCACAGAAAAATATTCCCTCTGCCTGGAATCAGTACCTCATCTCCCATTCTCAGCCTGTCCACATTCTCAGGGGCTCCCTCCCTCCATCCTTCCCTCCCCCTAAAAGGGCTGTCTCTAATTTAGTTCTAACCTACTGTTACCATTTTGGAAATCTGGCTCCCAGTTGCCAGATCTTATAATTTTTCTTTTAAGAGAAGCCAGAAATCAAGATTTAATTTGTGAAAGTCAATTCAAAATTTTAAAACACACTATTGAACCCAAACAAACACTTATGTGAGCTCCATCTGACCTATAGTTTGTGACTGTTGCCCTAAATGCTTCTCCCAGACCACACAGAATGTTTCCGTGTACTTATTTTTTCACATTTTTCTATCCCACTACAAAGTTTCATAAGGGCAGGGAATATGCTTCTGCTCTTTATATCCACAGCATCTAACACAATGCCTGCTACATAGTAAGCACTTGATAATTGTTGAATGAATGAGCAAATCAACTGGGAAGTATAAGTCCAAAATATTAAAAACAAAACAAAACAGAAAATATACTTTATAAATACAATCAAGAGGTATTTAAGTGAATATGTATGTATATGTATGTATATGTATATATACAAAAGAGAGAGATTTAAAAAGCAATTAAATTATGAATCTGACAAAAAAGTACACAACTCTATAGAGAAGGGGAAAAATAGAGTTCTAAAGTCCCTTCCCATTACCAGGGGACAGACATGTGAAGTTCTACTGCCTGCCTACTAATTTTAAGTCTATGCTTTGGGGGGAAATAAGAGAAGGCAAAAGGCAAGTAACTAACTTAAGGGGAAAATTTTATTCTGCACTCATTCTAAAGGACTGCACCGACTCTAATTGTGTAGCTCACACATGACAGAATACCTGTGCATGAAGTCCCATCCGATATCCTTCCCTTCATTGTCTAGAGGCTCCCTTCCTACATGAAAAGTCAGTTTTAGTGTTGTCTCCTTGCTTAACATCTCCCTGACCATCCACATGCACCTCCTCCTTCGTGATCCTACTGTCACTGTGCATGCTTGTGTCAGAGTGCCCATCACTCTGGCCTGCTGTGGCCTGCCTGTGCCCACACCAGTCTGGACTTCCTGATGACAGGGATTGTGTCTAAGTAACCCATGCCCAGCACTTAGGAGGTGCCCAATCAATGTTGGAAAATGAATGAATGACATGTCCTCTACGTTATGAAGATATTGTTGTCTCCTGACCTTCAAGATGGTCAGTTCAATTCAGTAAGTGTTCATTGAACACCTACTATGTGTCAGACACTGTTTGGGGGATATACCAATGAATAAAAAATATAAAGTTTCCTACTCTGGTGAAATTCACATCCTAGCAGAGGGAGAGAGAAAATTAAACAATAGACATAATACATTAATATTATATTTGTTAGAGGTGATTGAGTGTTATGGTGAAAAAAGTAGAGCACCCAATAGTTCAGAGTGGTGAAGGGCTACAGGTTTTATTTTTAATTTTAATCATATTCAGGATATTTTTATTAATTAAAATTTAATTTATTAATATCAGAATATTTTTATTAATTAACTTCAAATCCATAGTGTTTTAAATTATTGAAATATATGAATTAGTTTAATTTTATCTTTTAACATTTACTAATTCAGAAGCATAATCTTTATGAGTCCTAAAGGAGTAAGTACTTTTTAAAATTGTATCTTAGCCAACTCTGTTCTGCCTTTGTACTCTTAGTATTATTTCTCTCAACCAAGAGGTGAGATTCAAGGCAGACCCAGCCTCTGGGCTAAGGAGTCCCCGACCATTGGACGGCTGGCACGACGACATTGGGGTTGAACCTCACTGGCAGCAAGTCAGAGGACATCAACAATCAAGTCCTAATTACAACAGGAGAACCCAAACAATGCACACAAGGGGCATTCCTAGAGTATCCAGCTCAGATGAACAAAGAGACTAGACCACTGGACCCCTCAAGACACTTTCTACATAATGCAATTCCACAAACACTGGGAGGCATAGCAGTTCTATCTTCACATAGAAGCAACTGCAGAGACAGCTAAAATGGGGAGACAAAGAAACAACCCCCAAATGACAGAAAAGAAGGAATCTCCAGAAAAAGAACATAATACAGGTTTTAAATAGCGGCTTAAGAAAGGCCTATTGGAAAGGTAGCTGAGGGAACTACCAGGCTGATGTCAAGAGAAAGTGTTCAGGTGGAAGAAATAGCCATGCAAGGGCTCCAGGCAGGAGTGTGCCTGGTGAAGACCAACATAGTGAAGAGAAGTGAGCAAAGAGGAGAGCAGTGGGAAAGGAGGCCAGACAAGTAACAGGACCACATTTTGTCATTGTAAATTATTTGTTTTTATTCAGAATGTATCAAGGAGTCATTGCAGGGATCTAGTGAGAGTAAAAATAAATCTTATGAGTTCACTGAAATTTACTTAGGATTATATACTGAATAGTTGCTCATATGATATATGTGATGTTTCTTTTTTGTTGTTGTTGTTCAGGTTTCTTAAGAAAAAAATCCTGCCAAATATAACTGATGTTTTGTTAAAATAATTCCTTTTCCACAGAATCATAAATGATCACATTTTAGTCTATGCTGACGTATTTTCAGTTCATCTGTCTTCCTTTTTTGCATCACAAGGTCTCATTTGAACAGTCATATCAACTGTTTGAGAAATAGACTGGCTGCTATAACATTTCCCATTAATTAAAAATGTGTGTTTTTACTCCATTGAGGAGGTCCTTAGTCTATATGCTGGTTACTGTGCTGGCTTCAGTAACCACTGAGGTGAACAAGATCTTGTCACCACCAGTAAGACGTTTGTACTCGATATAGAAATGGATCTTTGCAAACCAGCAGGACAAATGCCATTAGGCAACGGTCTGTGCCTGGCACCAGGAGGTCTGATGGGGCAAGGCTAATTCTGTGGAAAGCCACGTCTTATGAACTGTCTCTCATTCTCTCAACCCACATTTTATTCCAGCTATTGCCATGGCAACCAACTTCACAAAGATGTAACCTAACAGAACCATACACAGGGTGTATGGAGTTTGGGAGAAGAAAATTACTAGGAGGAAGTTGATTGAGAAATATCTATCAGATATACTAAGCTGAGAATATTGAAGAAATGTCCCCTCAAAGTGTTGTTTGTTTTTCATGATAAACATCCACATTGTTATTCATCCTTGGGAAATCAATGGCCCATAGACTAGAGCATAACTTTGAACTATGAAAGTCAAGACAAAATTGACTATTTGGGTGAAAGACCAAATTCTGGAAAACAAAACTGCTTTTAGTGTGCATATTCCTTGCAGGTATATAAAGCAAATTTACAACCATCTTATTGTGGCAGGAACAGAAGCATCCTAAAAAATTTCAAGGAAGTAAAGAAAAGTAAATGGAAATGAACTGTGTAATGTCCATTATGATTAATTAAAGTCACATAAAAGAGCAGTGCATTTTTGTTGTTTTATTATTATGAACAAACAATATTATAAATGCTTTTGTATAATCACTCCTACCTTAGTTATCCTTATTCACCAATTATGACTTAAGTTCTTTAGCTACAAATACTCTTCCAGAGAGGGCTGGTACATTAGGTTTGAAAGGGAATTTTGGACCTCCTTATGTTAGCCCTGTCTATGTTCTGTCTTATGTATTACTTACCATATTTTATCAAACCTGAATTCATCATAATAGATAGAAAGTTATCCCTTCATTTTTATGTGCCATTAAGAAAGTGAAAGCGCTGCTCATTACATTTTGACATAGTGTCAGTTGTAAGATACATCCTAATTTCTGAGATTTGCGAAAATATGCAACTTAAAATTGATGCTGCAATTTCATTTTCCACATCTGATTGTGAGCTGTGAGGTTGGGGAGGAATCTGACTTGTTCAACTTTGACTCTTTCTAATACTGGTATAATTCTTGGTACATGTATGGTTGATATGTGTCCAACAAACGTTTGTTGAATTCAACAGAGCAGATCTCTATCTATCTTTACCCACTTGGACATAGCCTTTTAAAGCCTATTTCAGAGACCAACGGATGGTTGCCAGAGGGGAGAGGGATGGGAGGGATGAGTGAAAAAGGTGAAGGGGAACATAGTAATACTGTGATTAGTTTGCCTTGTGATAGATAATTACTAAAGTTAGTAGGGTGATCACATTGTAAGGTATGAAAATGTTGAACCACTCTATTATATACCTGAAATTAATATAACTAATATAATATTGTATACAAACTATATTGAAGTGAAATAAAAGTCCATCTCAGACATAGAACATTTCATAAGATGAGAATTCCGCCATCCATCTCAGAACCCTGTGTGGTATAATGAAATGAACCTATTACTATTCAGCATCAACAAAAATATCATATTACCATCTTTCTGTTTATACCGACTCAACAACTTTAAGTGTGTGAAGGTTTTCCACAACGTGTTTTATGTATGTTTGTCTCCAGGCCACGGATCACATTCTATCACATTTGTAAGAAGACCTGGGACCTCTTTTAAATCAATCATTGTTTAGGCAAACGTGATAGTAGAAAGAATTTTGAAAGCACAGCTATTGTGTTAATTATTTACATGTGAGGGTGTGCTTGCGAGGCCACATGCTGTCCCTAACTCTTCCAACCCTTTGAAAGGATTTACTTGGAAAGAAAAAAAGAAATTGGGAATTAAGGAATTATCCATATACATTTTCTGTGGTTTTCATTTAAGACAGGAAGGGATTTTTCAAGGTTTTCCATGCTTTTATTTGATTTAATTTCACGCTCACTGGGGCCCACTTCCATCACAGTCACCGACACCTTGAACTTGCTGGGATTTCCCTCCGTTAAGCAGCCCAGATGATATTCAGTAAGATTCCTGGCCTCTAAGCCCCATGTCTTGGAAACAGACCTCACTGCATTAGTGAAGATTCTGGGGCATTCTTCGTACTGATCCTACTAAGCCTTTGAAAATATACTATGACCACTAGGGTTTTCAGCCTTAGTCTGGAGCGGGCATGAAAGGAGCCGGAGACCTTGGAAGGCTCCGATGCCTGGGGTGCGGTGGTTACACCTCATTAGCTCCCCTCCCCCTTGCCCTTGTGGTCTACATCCTCCTATCCTGGCCAGGGGCCTGGACTGCCTGGGCTTTGGGATGGCAACACAGTGTCTGCTTCCCAGGAGAGTGGAGACAGACACACACACACCCTGGACTCCTGCTGTAGGAATATCATCTTTCTTTATATTTTGTCTGCTCGGGGCATATCCGAACTTAAGAGCTTAGGTGGAGTCTATGAATGGAGGAGGTGGTGTTTGCTGGAGTGAACAGCGAAGGGTGGAATGGGAGCCGAACAGGAGGGAATCCTGGCTTTGCATTAAGTAGCAGGGTCCGTGCGCAAGCCCTTGTCCTCACTGAGTCTCAGTTGCACGACCTGCAATGGTGGGTAGAGATCCCTCCTCCGAGAAAAGGATGAAATGATAGGGAAGAAGGATGAAATGATATGAAACACAGATGAAATAAAGATAATGTAAGTGGGAAGGCCTAGCGTCTGGTGTAGGGTAGGTAACCAACAAATGTTACTCCCTTAGGTAACCGTTCTTGGCTACGGCTGCACATCATACACACCACATCTGGTTTTGACCATCTGTTCTAGGTTTTTGTTCAAAACAGCCCCTCCTTCAAATGGGCACAGCCCTGTGAGGGGAGGCGAAGGAGACCCCAGGGAACCAGTCACCCAGGGAGGAGAGAGCTCTGTGCCTGGTCCTCCTGGCCCTTTGTTGTCAGTTGCAGCCTGAGTTGAATGCCAAGATCTTGCCTCTTGCCACTCACTTTATATCTGAGACCATGTGACCCTGCCCACATCTTCCCACTAAATGAGCAGGGCAGACAGACTCTAAAGCCGAAGAATTATTAAAAAAACAAAACAAAAAAACACAAAAAAACCCACTGGGGTCTAACAATTCCCCTTCAGGTTGTGCAAGCAGGAAGGTTTAAAATCACACAAGAACGATTTAAGAGAAAACACACAATCCTTTCTGTTCTGGCAAACACAAGCAGCTTTGCGGGTCTGGTTTTCTTAAGGGCTCTGTCCTGACAGAAGGATCCATTTCCCAGAGAGAATATCTGTGTCAGGAATCCACAGTGGGAAAGGGACTCCAGTGCCGGGACTCAGACAGCTGAGAGCTCAAATGCCTGCCCCAGGGGGTGCTGGCCTCCAGAGAGAGGCCCAGGCTTTCCAGCAGCCTCCACCTGAGGCCTAGGAGGTGAGGAAATCGTGTTCGTTCCCTTCCCTTCAGACCATATTTCCCAGCAAAAGGGCAGGGCCTCTGCTGATTACCCCTTGACTTCTCTCTTTTTAAATGTCCCCTCAGCTTTGCCCTGGCCAGTGTGGCTTAGTCGATTGAGCATCATCCCATGCACCTAAAGGTCTCGGGTGTGATTCCCAGTCAGGGCACATACCCAGGTGGTGAAGCATAGTAACCTCCATCTTGTATAAAACTGCTGTTTGAATTCTCTGCTATTGTTAGATAGTCCCTAGTCCTGTAAAATCTGCCATTATAAACTCTGTCACTTTAAGACAGTCTGTTATTCTGTAAAATGACTTTGTTTTTAGTTCAAATAATAGAAAAAGATAAACTTAACTGTCTGACCTTGCAAGCTAGCCATCCAATGTAATAGAAAATTCCCATATTCTTATGCCAAGTACAAACTCATTATGTATTCAAGGTTACAACTGTCTGTAACAATAACTCACACAGAGCCCTTTGTAATATCTACAAAGAGGCTCAAAAAGTATAAATACGAGACACTTCCTCTATATCAGGCTCAGAGATTTGGAAAGAGACACCTCCCTCTGGGCCGCACTCAATAAATGACTCCTAATTAATTGGCTCATTAAGGCGTCTTGTATCTCATTCGATGATTGACAATACAACAGTTGTGGGCTCAATCCCCTGCCCGAGTGCATCCCATCAATGTTTCTCTCCCTCTACCTTCCTTTCTCTCTAAAATCAATAAAAACATATTTTAAAAAATAAGTAAATGAATACAGTTTCCTTCAGTGTTTTCTTTGACCCTTTCTCCAACTCTCCGCCCCCCGCCCCCCACCTCCCCTCTTTGGGTAAAATTGGAAGCAGTGTCCATTCAGAGGCCATAGCTTTCTGTCTTCATCTTTTCTGAGCTGTGCAACCTGGAGCAAATCCCTTAAAAAGTCTGAATCTTTTTTTTTTTAATATCTAGAAAATGGGGGAAACATTTTTCCCCTATCAAAGCATTTGTAAATGTATTTGCTAATCAGGTATCTACTAACTACCTTTGGATGGTAGGCCCTGGGCTGAAGAGACAGGGGATGTGGATCCAGGGATGAGCAAAAGATGGTTCCTACCTGCTGAGGGATCACCCAGAGTGGAGGACAACACTCAACTCACAGCGTTGTTTCAAGAATTAAATGAAATAATGTTGATTAAAGTATTTTATGAACTATGACTTCCTTTTAGTAACTTCTAAAAGGCTTACTTTTTTTGCCATCAAAATATCTCCCTTGGGTTGATCTAGACTTTCAGATTGCAAGATAAAGTCTTGTTGGAACTCATGAGATGAAAAATGCCACATGGCCATTATCTTAGATCTGCAGACATTTGACTTCTGCGGAGATATGAATGGCTTACATATACGGAGGTGTCTCTCTTTCTCATGGAACTAGCCAGGCATTGGCAGACCAGGGCTGATGTGGCAGCATCTCCCTAGGTCACTCTGTGGCTGTGGCTCCCTAAATTGTCACCCTCTTCGGGGTGATCAAGATGGCAACATCCAAGGTGGCTATCAGCATTGCAGAGGAATGTCAGCCAGCAAGGCAGGGGTAAGAGGTGACGTGGAGGGCACGCCCCTTTCCTCCCAGGAGTTGCCCACCTCCTTCTGCTTATGCCCCATGAGCCAACATTTAGAACTATGTGACTCTACCTACCTTCAGGGGAAGCCGGGCATCTGTCACACCCATGTCCAATCTGTCAAATGTGTCCAGAATCCAGCCCCTCTCACCCTTTCACTGCTGTCCAATGCACCACCACTCTCCTTCGGATGACTTCAATGGCTGCCTAACTAGTTTCCCTGCTTCCACTCCCCTCACCCACCCCAGCCCTGAAATCTTCACTCAACACAGAACAATTCTTTTAGAAGACAGATTTTTAACGCCTCTACTCAATACCCTGTAGCAGCTCATGAGGCACTTCAGATGGAACTCCTGCTACTTGAAATATGCCCCCCTTCTCCCTCACCCATTCCAGCCACATTCGCCCCCTTGCTGGTCCTCAGGATGGCAGACACACTCCTGTGTGGGGCTTGTTTACTGGCCAGTTTCTCAGCCTGGAAGGTCCCCAGGAGCGTCACCTCCTCATAGAGGTCTAACATGACTACCCTATTTAAAATTGCAAGCCCCTCTCCATTTCTCTGCCATCTGCCCATCTTGTTCTGTATTTTTCATATTAGGTACATTTGTCTAATATATGCTGTACATATTTACTATCTTTACTGATCCTTGTGTATCTTCCTTCGCTAGAATGGCAGCTCCATGAAGGCAAGAATTTTTTTTTTTTCTTAACTGATACATCCCAGTACTTAGCATAGTGCCTGGTACCTGAGTAATAGATACTCCGTAAATATCTGCTGAATGTAAGAGATGGAATCAAACCTACTTTGGACAACATTGTTTGAGTCCTGGATCCCTTGTCTAAAGCAAGACTAATTCTACACTGAAAAGTGCTGCTGGTCAATAAATTCCCTTTTATTTATTTAATTAAGAAAAACTGTTTATTTAACTAACTCAGAGTTGGGTTTTGTTATTTGGTATTTGTCATTTGCAAAAGACCTGGTCTCTACAGGGAGCTCATGTAGATTGAGCAATCACGAAAAACCTCTCTGAAGAACTGATTTTTAAGCTGATGCTTGGAGGGTGCACAGGAACTGGCCAAACCACGATCAGGGAAGGGGGTGGGCAGTGCAGAGAGAGTGTTTTAGGATGTCAGGTAATGGACGCTCTGAGGCAGGCAGGAATTGAAAGCTGTCTGTGAGAGTGACATATGATGAATGTGATGAACAAGGGTGTGAGATGAAGCCAAGGTGTGTGCTGAGGCCAGATCATAGGGGGGCTTGGAAGGATCAGGGAAGATTTTTTTTTTTTTTCCCTTTTTATTTTTTTTATTTTTATTTTTTTTTTTTAAATTTCTTTATTGATTAAGGTGTCACATATTTGTCCTCATCCCCCCATTCCCATCCCACACCCCTCCCCTTGGATGCCCCAACCCTCTGTTGAACTTAAGCATTGGTTAGGCTCATATGCATGCACACAAGACCTTTGGTTGATCTCTCCCCCCTCCCCCCACCCTCCCCTATCCTCCCTCTGAGGCCCGATAGTCCGATCGATGCCTCCTTGTTTCTGGTTCTGTTCTTGTTCATCAGTCTATGTTGTTCATCATTTCCCCTAGATGAGCGAAATCATGTGTCACTATAGATATACTTATAAGAATTGAATGTGCGACGAGCAAAAATAGTTATGCTGACAGGCAAATGAATCAGTCTGTAGTGAGTTTCTTTCTGGACCAACAGTTCTTTTGAGACCCAATATCAATGTCCACCGGTTCCCTATGAGTACATGTCGGCACTGACCCCTCAGCTCTGGATGGTGGACAAATGGTGGTAATGCAGGTCCGACTCCCTCTGGTTTGGTCTCGGCTGGACCCAGGGGCACTGCTTCACCCGGATCCAGGGGCCCACGGCCTCGCCCGGACCCGGGGCCAGGCTCACCCGGCTCCAGGGGCCCGCGGCCTCGCCCGGACCCGGGGCCCAGGGCTCACCCGGCTCCAGGGGCCCGCGGCCTCGCCCGGACCCGGGGCCCAGGGCTCACCCGGCTCCAGGGGCCCGCGGCCTCGCCCGGACCCGGGGCCCAGGGCTCACCCGGCTCCAGGGGCCCGCGGCCTCGCCCGGACCCGGGGCCCAGGGCTCACCCGGCTCCAGGGGCCCGCGGCCTCGCCCGGACCCGGGGCCCAGGGCTCACCCGGCTCCAGGGGCCCGCGGCCTCGCCCGGACCCGGGGCCCAGGGCTCACCCGGCTCCAGGGGCCCGCGGCCTCGCCCGGACCCGGGGCCCAGGGCTCACCCGGCTCCAGGGGCCCGCGGCCTCGCCCCGACCCGGGGCCCAGGGCTCACCCGGCTCCAGGGGCCCGCGGCCTCGCCCGGACCCGGGGCCCAGGGCTCACCCGGCTCCAGGGGCCCGCGGCCTCGCCCAGACCCGGGGCCCAGGGCTCACCCGGACCCAGGGGCGCACGGCCTCGCCCGGACCCAGGATTCAGCTTCACCCGGACCCAGGGGCGCATGGCCTCGCCCGGACCCAGGGGCACGTGGCCTCACCCGGACCCGGGGCCCAGCCTCACCCTGACCCAGTTCCCAGCCTCACCCATACCCAGGGGCACGCGGCTTCACCCGGATCCGGGACCCAGCGGGGTTTCGTCTTCTTGATCCCAATTCCTGTTGGTCAATTCCCTCTCAGCAATTCCTTCGGCCATTTTCTCAGAGTTCCAGGGCAGCCACCGCAGAACTCGTTGGGCGGCGGGCTCGGCGAAGCTCCGGTGTGCCCGGTGCGCGGCGGCGGGCTGGTCCGGGGTGGCTGCGTCGGCCCTTGGGTCTGCAGCGGTGGCCGGTCGCCGAGCGTGCGCACCTGGCCGCTTCCGGGGTGTTGAGATTCTTGAAGGACTCGGAGGTCAGCAAGCGCGTAGTCTCCCGCCCCATGTCTCCCAGGGGCTCGTCTGTCCGTGCTCGGCAGCGAGTGAAGCCTTCCCCTCAGCCGGAGACCGCTGGGGGAACTGCACCGAGCACGTTCCAGGCCACCATTGTGTCGCCTGAGCCGTAGTTTTTAAAGTGTGGTCTTTGGGTCACCGGCATCAGCTTCATCCCGCGTACCCCTCTCTTTTATTCTAGTTGTATAGCATCCGCTCAGTTAGCCCTCCGGTGGTTCTGGATGGTGTCTGCTCTGCTCTCCCGTTGTAGTCTCAAAACCGTTGTGGTAGGCAGCAATCAGGCTTCTGCCCTATGCCTCCATCTTGGTCCTTGTTTGTATAGTTAAGTCTTGATTGTTGTTGGTGTCACTGGGAGGAATTGTCCTCCAGGCCTATTGGCCGTGCGGACCCTCTGTGTCTATAAAGGAAGAGTTGCTGTGCGGAAGACACGCCTATGTGCCGGGTCTTGGTGCAGCAAGGCTTCGGCGCTCACTGCGTCTGCCTCTTGAATGTGTCCCTTATGGGAGTGGTCGAAGTCTGGTGTCATCTCACACCGACCACTAGATGCCCTCATTTCTGGGTCTCCAATGTAGTGTAGGTCAGCTACTGCCTGTGGCCCCTCAGCAGGAATTACAGCATCCCTTATATTCGTGACCTGTTTCGGTGCCTTCCCCTTTTGGCTGCCTCCCTATCGCTCAGCTTCCCCAATCTCCCTAGGTGGTCGCTCTTGATATCCCCCTTTGTGGGCTGAGTGCAAAGTCTTGGTGTTGTTAAGCCTTGGTTGCTGTTGGTACACTGGGAGGATGTGACCTCCGGCCCAATTGGCTGTGAGGATCAGCTGTGTCTATGCCGGGAGACAGCCCCATTCAACTAGACTTGCAAAATTGTAAAAGCCTCTGTGTTCAGCTTGGATGGGGCGGAGTTACAGGGCGGAGCCTACCGCCTTGGCTTCCTGTCAGCCCCGCCCTATGAGGTTCCTGTGTCCCTCCGTACTCCCAGCAAACACCTCTGAGAGAAAAGTGCCCTGGAGTTTCGCGCGCTGCCAAACAGTCTAGTCTCTCCCCCAATGAATCTGGATTCCCAGATTCTCTCCCGGAACTGGGTTTCCGTGTAGTCAGAATTGGGGCTCACCTCAGTCTGGCGCTTTTGTCTCCTTCCCTCCAGGGCAACTCAGCGGCACAGTCAACAGCCCATCCTCCGCGCACAATCCCCTGCGCGCCTCCGGTGCTCTGTTCTTCGCCGCCTCTCTGCATCTCTGCCCCACAGTCCAGTTTTCCCCAGTATGAGCCTGGTTTCCCCGGGTCTTTCCCGGAACTGGGGTTCAGTGCAGTTGGAACTAGGGATTCAGCACAGTCCGGAGCTTTTGTCTCCTTCCCGCTAGGGCAATCCAGCGGCACAGGCAACAGACCCTCCTCTGCGCGCATTCCCGTGCGCGGCTCCGGCGCAGCTCCTCTGTGTCTCCGTCCCACAGCTCAGACTCCCCCAGCATGAGCCCGGCTTCCCAGGGTTTCGCCGGGAAATGGGGTTCAGTGCAGTCGGAGCTGGGGTTCAGCACAATCTGGCGCTTTTATCTCCTTCCCGCCAGAGAACGCCAGCCAGGCTGCCAGCCGCCCCTTCCTCTCCGGCTCCGTCTTCCCCGCACGCTCGCGGGCTCGTGTCTCCGCCCGTGTCTCCATACCTCAAGCTTTTACGGCTTCTCTGATTTTCCTTGTGGTTTTCTTTTTCCTTCTAATTGTGGGCATTTCAGTCAGCCAGCTTTCCTGTGGTTCTGGATGATGTCCGTTTTGACTTTTAGTTGTGTTTTTGATATTGTTGTGCCCGGCTGTAGGTTAGGTGTTTAACCTATGCCGCCATCTTGGTTTCTCCCGGATCAGGGAAGATTTTAATGATATTCTGATGGCAATGGAAAACCACTTATGGCTTGTAAGCTAAAAGATCACTTTGGGGTGTGTGTGTGTATGTGTGTGTGTGTAAGAGAGAGAAAGAGAGAGAGAGAGAGAGAGAGAGAGAGAGAGTTAGTTGGGGGGAGTATTGTGAAAGTGGGGGAGATCAGGGATCCAGATGGGCAGTGATAGTGGTTTAGACAGGAGTAGTGGCAACAGAGAGAAGCAGATGAGTTTGAGATCTATTTTGGAGGTAGAAGCAACAGGATTTGATGACAGATTGGCTGTGGGGGTGAGACAGAGGGAGGCAATAAGAATAACTCCTAAGTTTTGGGCTTGAGCAATGCAAGGGATGCAGGTGCTGTTTGCGGAGATGTGGAAGGCTGGTGCAGGAAGGACTGGGGAAGAGGCCATGGTCAGAGTCAGCTTGGAAAAGGATGCTTCTTGGCAGCGTATTAGTGACACTTTCTACCATCGTTAGGCACTGATATATCTTGAATATTTTGGACAAGCAACCTATAGCAGCACACTAAACTTTCTTTCCTTGAGGGAAAAATAAGGACAGCACTGTGTTTGCTCTCTTTTTCTCTGCAGACAAGGTGGTTGTAGTAAATTCCCACAAAGTGAGAACAGGGTCCCAGCCAAGAGTGAGCTGTGCCAGGTAGGATCATGGAGTTGAGGGCAGTGATTGCCCCTGCAGGTGTATGTAAGGAATAAAGTACTCCTTGCTGGGGAGGCTACACAAGGGAATTGGACTAGATGGTCTTTGTGGTCCTTCCAAACTTGGGGTTCTGTGATTCAGGGGGTCAGCCAATGAGAAGGAAAAGAGAAAACTCAAGCTGGAAAGGATTAAGGAGGCCCCTGGAATGAAAAAAGCTACTAAGTGGTCTCTACGAATTCACTCATGTCCTCAAAGTAGGGATTTATTCCTTTCGGGCAGCCTAAATTTTAGCCACCTCTGTAGGCTTATTGTCTCCCCAGTATCAAATGTGAATTCACAAAGGAAGGTTAGAGTTTTGCAATAGTATAACACATTTGGAGTCTAAATTTTGGTTGAGGGCAAGGAAGAACATGAAGTTTGGAACTTAAAAGTGGGAGTTGTAGAGCTAGACAAACTGAAGTCTGAATACCTTTAGTTTGTAGGCATATACCAGCTGTGTGATCTTTAACAAATGACTTAACCTCTCTGGGCCTCACTTTCCCCTATGTAAAATAGTGAGGACCAACTGAAATCATGGGTCCTGGCATAGAGTAAGTGCTCAATAAATGTTAGCCTATGAGTACTTGGAGCTCACATGAGTTCCTTTATAAACATTTTTAAAAAATATAGCTAAGCTTGAAAAAACCATTTTCATAACTTAGAACAGAATTAACATTTCAAACCCCCTTCTTATGTATTTTCTTGTTCTGTATATTTGCACTAGATAGTTAGGATTGTATTAAATTTTGTCTGCTGTATTAGTCTGCTCGGGCTGGTTTAAACAACAGGTATTTATTTCTCACAGTTCTGGAGGCTGGGAAGTTCAAGATCAAGGTGCTGGCAGATTTGGTGCCTGGTGAGAGGCACTTCCTGCCTTGCAGACAGCTACTTTCTCACTCACATGGCCCTTCGCTCCTCAGTGCACATTTCCAGAGAGAGAGAGAGATCCATTTCTTTCTCTTCCTCCTCTTATAAAGGAACTAATCCCATCTTAAGGGTTCCCCTGGTATGGCTGAATTAAACCTGCCAAAGGGGTGATTATGCTGCGGCAGGGGTGGGGTGGAGGGGGGGCTGCAAACATCACTGCTGATTCTCACAAAGACCCTACAAGGTAAGTGTTTTACTGGTGAGGAAGTTGAGGTGCAGAGATGAAGTGACTTGTTGGTCAATAGGTGGCAGAGTTAAAAATAAAGCCCAATTATGCCTGAATCTAAGCTTTTATTCTTTCTTCCTCCTTACACTATTATTATCTATTATGAATCTTTTATTTTATGGAGAGGAAAACTGAGGGTACCTTAAATGCCTGTGATTTTAAAATAATCACTTTATGACAGTGTCACTGGCCCCATATTTGCTCTTGTCCAATATTTAAGGAGTTGATATTGAACAAAACTCATGCTCTACCTCATGGAATGCGCTACAAGGTGGGAAAGACTCCATCCATCTAAGAGCAGGCAAGAGGGCTTTCCCAACAGCAGAACCAAGGACGAGAGGTCACCATGCACCCCACTGCTGCACGATGGATTCCACGGAGGCCCCTCCCTCACCATGCTCCCAGGGTTCCCACTGCGAACCCTAAGTCTCTCACTCCACCTTCGAATCAAATCCCAAGGCCTTGTTTTGAATAAAGTTCTACATCAGTGGTTCTTAACTCTACAACACCCACTTTTAATAACAAGCAATTTAATTACCTCTTTAAAAACCCTGAAATGGAAATCATAGTATTGACCCCTAAAGCTCAAAAACTACAATAAAGGAGAAATAAAAGGAAGAGTTCTATAATACAAGGGTGCATATTGTAATAAGTAGATGCTTGAACACATCCACATTTTACGATGTATACTGTTAGTGGTTCTCAAACTGTGATGAAGGACAGGTGTGTGTGCTTTTTAAAATTTATCTACTACAGACTGATATTTTTGTAAAATATAATAAAGCTGTTGCTGTAATGTGCAATTCTATAAAGGTGACTCTTGCTTTTTGCACATAACCGACAAAGGTCTGGTAATAGTTTGTGGATGAGCGCTTGTCTGTGGTTCCCACTTTAAGTGGCATTGTGTTAGACCAGCTACTGTTCACAGCCCTTTCAGGTAGGTATTATTCGGGGTCCCCATTTTACAAATGAGGAAATTGAGGCACTGAGAGGCTAAGTAACTTGCCCAGAACTCAGATTCAGTCAAACCCAGGTGTTTTGGTTCACTGCCAACACGGGACTCCACAGTCCTCGCTGTCACAGATGCAGAATAAGATTTACTACCCTTGGGGCATGCACAGTCTATTCTAAGAAACAGAGATATATATAATAGGTTTATTGTTTTTTTATCTTGATAAAACTTTTACCATCCATCAAGTAAAACTTTAGGGGCAAGACTATCACCCCAGTGAAATTGTCTTCGGCTCCACAATCCCCCTCTGGACAGCTTTTCAGGAATTCTCTCGTTTTTTTCTTAACGTGACTAGTCTTCCCAGAAGTGCAATCCACACATCTTGGAACCACCCAAATTGTCAGTCCTTCATGCTGACTCTTAACCAGCTCTCATTTTGGAAAAGCCTGGGGGAGGGGAGAAATGGCACTTCTCATTCCCAAGTTCAACATCTTTGTGAGCAACATTTGTGCCCCTCCTGAAGGAGTGTGGAGGGAACGTGATCAGAAATTAATTGGTGCATCTGTTCTCCTGTCTGCTGGTGAGCAGCCTGTGATCACAAACAACTCATTTAGGGGCATGTCAATTTCTCCCCAAGAGGTACCACCCCCACACCATTTGTGGAATGCATACTCTGGTGTGTGAGTCACCTCCTAGAATGAGTGACTGCTGTTGACTCATGGCTTCGGAGAGCTTCCTATTAAAACAGCAGTTGCCCTAAAGCTTTGGAAAGAGAGCAAAACAACTTTTGAAGGAAATGAACACCATCCCTCTGTCAACGGAAAGGCTGTTGCAGCTGGAAATGGGCCTTGCTACCCATCAGCAGCAGCATCCAATATTCTGTGGCTTCTGAGGCTCAGACTTACAGCTTCCCGAGTCTTCCCAGAAGTGCAATCCACACGCCCAGAACTAATTATTTAGGAGAGACATTTATTGATCACTTACTATATGCCAGGCACTGGACAAAATAATCTACATATATTATTTTATTCTCAAAACAAACAATAATGTGAAGTAGATGACATTATGATTTCCATTTACAATTGATTTAAACCGAGGCACAAAGTGGTTAAGAATCTGTTAAAAGTAGAGAGTTGCAACGTGGGAGAACCAAGACATTTGGGCTCCGGAGTGCTTGTGTTCAAGTGCTGAGCCTTAGCGAACACTCCGCGTTGGGCAGGAGCCCATCAGCCCTGGGAGCATTCTTTGACATTGATTGAACACCTGCTTTGGCCTTAGTTATGCTACAGAGTGATGCAAAAAGCAGGGTATCACACCTGGTTTAAGGTCCTCAGCCTTTCTTAGCATCAGTATTCTCATCTTGTGATGGGTATCTGATATCTCCTTACAGAGTTTAGGAAAGATTTAAGGAGATAATGTATCAAAAGCCTGGCCTGTGGTTAGATACCCAACACATGTTATTCACCCATCCTCCCCCAAGACACACAAGAAGAACTCAAAGAATGTAGAGCTGTATAAACAAGAGAGATACATAATAAACACTTACAAGGTGGTTAGAACTTTAATGGAAATATATTAGATATTAGGACAATGCAAATAAAAATTGTGATGAGGTTGTACATTTTATATGTGTTATTTAAGTTAGCCATAATAATCCTATGAATTAGGTGCCATTTTGTCCATTTAATAGGTGAGGACATTATTTATGCATGGTACTGAGAAAAGAAACCCACTCTGTAAAAGATAGAGTTTTGGGAGGCATAATTATAGACACTGTTTACTGAGCATCTACTATGTGCCAGTTATCTATAATAATAAAAGCATAATATGCTAATTAGATCAGATGGCCAAACAACCTTCTGGACATCATTCCAGGCATCCTTCCAGATGAAGCCGCGGTGGCAGGGGCTGAGGCAGAGGCAGTTAGGGGCGATGAGGCAGGCAGGCGAGCAGTTAGGGGTGATGAGGCAGGCAGGCGAGCAGTTAGGGGCGATGAGGCAGGCAGGCAGGAGAGCGGTTAGGAGCCAGCGGTCCCAGATTGTGAGAAAGAAGTTCAACTGCCGGTTTAGGCCTGATCCTGCAGACTGGCAGTCAGACATTTCCTGAGGGGTCCCGGATTGCGAGAGGGTGCAGGCTGGGCTGAGGGACCCCCTCTCTGCCGTGCACAAATTTTGTGCACCAGGCCTCTAGTATATATACATAATCCATTGAGGTCTCACAATAGGAATTCTTATTCATTATTTACAATGGAGAAACTGAAACTAGAGTTTAGGAAACTTGCCTAAAGACTGAAATCTAGTATGTCTCAAAAATTATTTTGTAGTGAAGGATGATCTTATTGACACTGAGTTTGCAATGTGTAAGTCAATCCTATATAATCCTACCTAATAAAAGGGTAATATGCAAATAACCATCACTCCACTACGCCCACGATTGGGCTAGCGGGAGGCTGGGGGGCGGGACTCGGGGTGGCCTCTCAACGGCCAGATTGGCATCCGCTGAGGGGGGAATGATGGGGCCTGCAAGAGTCGTGGTGGGAGCGGTGGCAGCGCCCGGTCCTGCCCCTCAGCGATAGTGGTCAGAGCAGCGGCGGCACCCGGGTCCCTCCTATCACTGAGGGACCTGGGCGGTGGCGGTGGCGGCGCCCCAATCGCGGATGGCGGCATGGGGCCCGGCAGCTCCCGCCCCACGCTGCCGCCGCTGCTGGGGTCCAAGCCCCCACCCTGAAAGAAGGCGGAAGGAAAACTGATGCCAGTAGCCAGGTGAAGGAAGGTCTATTGCACGATTCTTCGTGCAAAGGGCCTCTAGTAAAAGCCTAATATGCTAAGTGTCCAGTCATCCAGTTGGTTGTTCAACCAATCAAATCATAATATGCTAATAGTATGCTAAGGCCCTTCAACTGCTCGCTATGACATGCACTGATCACCAGGGGGCAGACGCTCCGACTGGTAGGTTAGCTTTCTTCTCGGGTCCGGCTGATCAGGACTGAGCAAGATGGGCCGGACACATCCTGGAGCCCTATCCTGGTCCCTCCCAAGCTGGCCAACCTCCTGCTTCCCTCCCTGGCCCTGATTGTGCACCAGTGGGGTTCCTGGGCCCGGCCTGCATCCTCTCACAATCTGGGACCCCTTGGGGGATGTCAGAGAGCCAGTTTCAGCCTGATCCCATGGGCCAGGCCGAGGGACCCCACTGGTACACGAATTCATGCACCGGGCCTCTAATTTGTATATAAACAGGCTTGCTATCGCCTTGAAGCTTGTTTCAACGTTCCCATAATTTCCTGCCCTTTATGCACATTTTATTTTATTTAGGCCTCCAGATGTGTAATGACAAAAGTACAATTCAGGTATTTCTGGGTTTCTTCTAGAAAACAGGCTTGAGAGTGAAGGTGGTAGCTGAACACATCTGTGAACTCACAGGCCAAGAGGTTGGCACTGGCTGAAATGCATCATGAGCCACATTTGGTGAGTCTACCAGATTGACTCAAGGACACAGCCACAAGATGGTGGTGCCCAGTCCCCTCAGCTCCGCCATGTGCCTGCCTCCGGAGTCCCCCAGTCCCTTCAGTCCCCCAGCCGCCCAGGGCCGGCCCAAGGCATAGGCAAGCCTCGGATGGCAGCTGCCCAGCCTGCCCAGGGCTGGCCTGAGGTGCAGGCAAGCACAGATGGTGGCTGCCCAACTGACACCCATGGCGTAGGCAAGCCTCAGATGGTGGCTGCCCAGCTGCCCAGGGCCGCCGGAGGCTCAGGTAACCAGGGCCGGCCGAGGCTTGTGCTGCTGGCAGTGGCAGCAGCAGAGGTGTGATGGGGCGTCACCTTCCCCTGATTGCCAGGTTGCCTCCCACCCCTGAGGGCTCCCAGTCTGTAAGAGGGGGCAGGCCAGGCTGAGGGACCCCCCCCCCCCTTTCAGTGCATGAATTTTCATGCACTGGGCCTCTAGTTTTATATGAAAACAAACGGATATATTATAGATCAAGATGAAAAATTGGAGTGAGTTTTAAAAGAGTTCAAAGAAGTTTCTTACCTATAGCAGTGAGTCAGAACCTGTAGGAGGGCACATTTATTCTTTTCTGTTGTTAGAGATGTTTCCGTGGGGAAAGCCTGTCATGTCCCAGACCGTAGAATAAATTCCAAGCATCCCAGCCTCAATTTCTGCAGGATCTATTCATGCCTGGCTTGCCTCCCTCTTTTCTTTAATGGTTCCCTTGAAACTCTACTCACCAACCATCCCACACCATTTAAGATAATAGCTACTGCAGCCTTCAGAATTCATGAAAAAACAAAAACTAGTGTAGGAATCAATTTTATCAAGGAAATTAGGTGCTTACAAAGCTGTTAGAAGATGTGGGAGAACAAAGGTTAGGGAAACCACTGGCAGTGTTCAGAAAAGCAGGAAGTGGAGGAATTGCAGGAAACTACCGCTAATAACCTAGGGCCTAGGCTGTCTGCAGCAGCAAAGCGGGTGATTTAAGAGGATGCCTGGGAGTTGCAGACACAGAAACAAACCTTGCGCCTACCACCTGCTAAAGACCAAGACCATGGCTTTTGCTTCTCTTCTGTCTTTCAAATATTGCATGGATGCCCCAATCCTGGTTCAGTGTTATGTGCTGAACTGTGACCGCCCCCTCCCCAATTTATATGTTGAAGTCCTAACCCCCAGACCTTAGCATGTGATTGTGTTTGAAGACAGGGCCTTTAAAGAGGTAATTAAGGTAAAATGTGATTATATCGGTGGGACTTGATCCAATATGACTGGTATCCTTCTATGAGAGGAGATTGGGATACAGATACACAGAGGGAAGACCACCTGAAGACACAGGTGGCCCTTCACAAGCACAGGAGAGAGGCCTCTGAAGAAATTAACTCTGTTGCTGCCTTAATCGTGGACTTCCAGCCATCAGGACTATGAGAAAATAAATTTATGTTGTGGCTTAAACAGTCTATGGCAGTCCTAGCAAACGAACACACTCTGGGAATAAGAATTTTATGTGACATGTTGCTAGGCTTCTAACCCCCAGGTTATAATGGAGAACTCAGAGGGCGAAATGGAGTTGAGTGGCCAAGAGACAATCTGACACACCTGGCCTCTGTTGGGTGCATGCTGAGCACAGGCATGGCACTAAGCACTTTGCTTGTGTTATTTAATTTAAGCCTCATATCTACTGATTCAATGTAACCCTCATGGGCACATTATGATATAAGTAGGAAAAAGGGGCTTGGAGAAGTTGCTTTCCCAATTTACATAATTCAATATATGATTGTAATGAAGAATTTATAATAATTTTAAATAAAGATTTCTTTTGAATAACGCTATGTAAAAAAGCAGGAATTGGTGTGATCATATGTACTTAAAAAAATAAAATCCAGCCAGGCCGGTGTGGTTCAGTGCTTGAGCATTGACCTATGAACTAGGAGGTCATGGTTCGATTCCCAGTCAAGGCACATGCCCGGTTACTGGCTCGATCCCCAGTGTGTAGGAGGTAGCCGATCAATGATTCTCTTTCATTATTGATGTTTCTATCTCCATCCATCTCCCTTCCTCTCTGAAATCAATAAAAAGTATTTAAAAAAAATAAATGAAATTCAAAACAGAAAGAAAAATGAAAAGAAATACACTTAGCTGTGGTTATCTTTGGATGATTATTTTTTCCTCACTCTTATCGCTTATATTTAGTTTCAGAATTAACTACCATAAAAATAAATTTGTTTTTACATGAGTTTTTGAAAATGTGTCCTGTATGAAAGGATTTTGCTGCCAATCCCCACAGTTGAGAAGAATTATCTGACCAGGAGAGCCATAGTATCACTGAAGCATCAAGAAAACGGAGGCTCAGGAAAGGAAGCCAAAGACCAAGGGACTTTAGGTCCTTGTTTTTCAACCAACTCCAGAGGACAGGATGGGGGCAGTTTCTGAGGGCCCTCCCAGAGCAGACTGGACAATGTCAATAAATCTACGGTGCCTGAAGTTCGAAGGGAACTAGGCAACCAAACCCTGCCCCAACCCAACCCCATCTTGAATCCCTTCTAAAACCTCCCAGTAGCCTTCTAGACTCTTCTTGTATATACCTAGCAGTAAGAAGTTACACATCTGAGCCAGCACCCCGTCTCCCTGCCCCAGCCAGTTGGAGAGTTCTGCCCAAATCTAATCTGCTGGCTTTGATCCTGTTGCATGGATTTACCCAGAACAAGTCTAATTCTTCACATGACACTCTCCACTATCCATTGACCATATAAAACCTCTCTAGGTTCGGGTTCATGAGACCAGAGATTGTCTGTTTTGCTCTTGGCTGTGTCCTCAGCACATGACACAGAGCAAGCCGTCAGTAAATGTCATAGGATGAATGAACAAATGAATAAGTGAATGAATGAATGTGCTCCTTGAGTTTTGTCTTCTCCAGACCAAATATCCCCAAGTTCCTTCAACAAGTCTTCTCTAATCTGGTTCCTGGGCCCCTAACCCCTTTCTTTAGGGTATCATCCAACATGGAAGTGTTCCTATTCAAATATAGAGCTCAGGAATCTATATAATAGTCCTAGGATGGTGGTGCAAAATTCACAGGAACCATAACTTCTTTCATTGAGAATAATCAATCTTTATGATGTAACTCATGATCTTAATAACTGTTGACAAACCCCACTTATTTTTAGGGGTTGGGACTACTGTTATATATTCCAGCAGCACTATTGTCCATATTTTGACCATTCAAGATATTGTACAATGTAGTGGAAAAGGTACAGGACTAGGAGTAACAAGACTTGGGCACTGACCCAGTAGCGAACACTGGGTACCAGCCTTGCTCTGGACCAAGCATTGCGTTAAGTGCCTCAGACATGTATTTATTTGTATTTAATCTTTGTTGCAAACATAGATAGTACTATTTTTATCCATGTTTTACAAATAGAGAAATTGAGGCTTAGAGAGGCTAAGCAACTTGTCTAATCTTGTCTCTATCATTTAATTGCCAAGGAAGCTCAAGCTGGTTACTCAGTCTCTCTGCACTTCATTTATTCCTCTGTCAAATGGACATAATAATAATGAACAAGTAAATAATAAATTTACAGTACATTATTATAAAGGCTCTGATTTTTGAGAACACAGTCTGGAGACCTAGACTTCAATGTCCTCTCCTTGTCTGTGCATTCCAGATGGCTGTCAGTTGATGTAACAAATGTTTTCTTCCTTTCTTTAATCCCAGCCATTTTTTGTAGATTAAGAGTAATTACTCCCAAATGGATACTCGAAAGCCCAATTTATGCCCAACATACATCAAATCATCCATAAATATGCATTTAGATTTTATTTATTATTCCTCATTAAATCTATTTCTAGTGAAAACAAACAAATCCACTCTTTCTAAGTATTAAATGACCCCAGCGCCCAACGCGTCGTTCTGCGTTACTCTTCCAGCAGAGGGCACTGTTTCTCTATAAAGGAAGCGGCCCTTCTCTTTCCAATAAAATCTTCAGATTTTGGAGGGGGTTACAATTTCCCAGGGATCCCAGAAGTGAAAGCATACCAAGGCACTAGGAATTAATAATAGGAAAGATGCCATTCGGATTTCCTTCCCAAAGAGAATTTTCAGTCAGTGCAGATATGCCCATTTTTGTGTGCTGCGGTATTGGGTCTCTCATTTAGAAATCACAGAACAGGACAGTCAGAGCTCTACAGAACATTTAGCCCACAGGCACAAAGAATAAGCCTGTAGGCCAAATTTAGTCCATATTCATGCTTTGTTTTCCTTGCACAACTGTTATTATTATTACTATTAGACTAACAGATTAGGCAGGAGATTGCACATAAAATAAAGATTTCTTAGCGTTTATTTAAGAACAAATCAGAAAATCTCACAGGGTTGAACCCCCAAACCTCCATGGTGATGACTGGCTGCAGTTCACTAAGTTCTGACCCTCTCAGAAAGGGCATAGGCTTGCTGCTTTCTCACAGTCCCCATCCCGCCTGCCCCAATGCACAAAGTCTACCTAGACCCCAAAGTACTTGGGTTAGTGACCTGCAGATTCCGGTTCTGCTTCCCCAACTCATGTTACAGATGAGGAAAGCAGAGCCCAGGGAGAGGAAAGGGCTTGCTCAAGGTCACACCACAAGTGAGCCTCTGAGATCAGGCTAGACTCCAGGCCTCCCGACTCAAAGGGTTTCTCAAAAATGAAAATTGGTCCTGACTCCTGCCCTGTGAGTTAGTCAAGTAGTTTCAGCCCTTTCCTCCTCATGCTCAGGAGGCCAATGTTCCCCAGCAGGTGGGAGGGGCCAGAAGGAGGTCCAAACAGAGTAAGATGCCAGGAGGGCAGAGAGATGAGAGGACCGGTGTTGCTCCTCAGACTCTTGGTTTCTTCTGCAGATGGACAGGACTGGGAAAGCATGGAGTCTGAGAGACCGTTCCTTAACATTTCTGGGGCCTTTGTTTCCTTATCTGTAACATGGGATCATTATTACTTTGTGGAGGTTGTATGAAAATTACTCATGAACATTATGAGTAAAGCCTCTGGGTCTGATTCAATGATTGACGGCCTGCTAGATGTCAAGGCATGACATGGGAAGTCCCCAGTAAATGCTAGGCAGTATTGAGGAGAAGCAGGAGAGATGGGATCTTTGTTAGCCAGTCCAGACTCTGCCTTTGGCTTCAACCCCTCCACATTCACATAGCTCTCTTCCTAAGCCAATAGTTCTCACCTTGGTTGCACATGAAAGCATCCTGAGGTGTTTTATAAATCTTGATGCCCAAGCTGTCTCCCAGACCAAGTGACTCAGAACCGTTAGGGGTGGGATCCAGTCATCAGTGCTGTTAAGATGACCCCTGCCACTCCAGTGTACAGCACAGGTGAGAACTGCTGTCCCAAATTCTCTCCCTACCTTGCCACAGCCCTGAGCTTCTTCCTTTCCTGAGAATCATCCTATCTATACACTGCCTTCCTATAGCCACACCCTGCGCTTGGGCTCTGGACCAATTACTCAAACTCCTCTGAGCCTTGGGGTTCTTATCAGGATAACAGGGTGTAGGGGAGACAGTTTGTAGCTCACCTGCATCCATTTTATTCTTTTTCTTTCCAAGCAGAAAGCTGAGTTTGGAAGCTGACCAGTTCCAGGGGCAGCCCCGGTGGGCCCAAGGATTATTCAATCTATCTCTTTTTGGTTAGTTTATGAATGAGATTGTGTCCCCAACTCTGGTAAATAAGATGTGAGAGGAGGCTTTTAGAGAAAGGTGTCTTGTTCATGAGAAAGAACAAGAAGGGCACTGTGTGTCATGGGATATAAAGTACAGCTTGGGGAATATAGTCAGTGACATTGTAATAACTCTGTGTGGTGCCAGGTGGGTACTAGACTTATTGGGGTGATCACTTATCCTATATAATAAAAGGCTAATATGCAAATTGTCCCCTCGACCGGGAGTTTGACCAAGGGGCGGGGCCAGCTGGCCAATCTCCCGTGTCCCCTCTCCCCGGCAAGTCTGGCCCGATTGACCCGATCAGGGAGGGCTGGCTGGACCCACCTGTGCACGAATTTGTGCACCAGGCCTCTAGTAAGTTATATAAATATCTAATCACTTTACTGTACACCTGAAACTAATATAATATTGCACGTTAACTGTAATTGAAAAAACCTCAATAAAGCCCTAAAATAAATTATGTCCAGCAGGAGGAGGGTGACTTGAAGAAGAGACATCAAAAGATGAACCAATGCATATGGGAGAGCCAGAGGGTTTGCTTCAAACTTTTAGTTATCTCTGGATGAGAGAAGTTCTTAGGTATTTTTACTAACATTTTACTTTTAAAATAATAAAGTTATATTAAAATATATCAAAGTAAAAAAAAAAAAAGATAGACACTGTGTAGTACCTTGATTTGACACTTGGAATTGCTGCCACCATCTCGTGACCAAGCCTGAGGATGAAGGCAGCACAGAGCACAGCATTTTCAGATAAACACTGGTTACCTGGAGCTTTTAGAAGATTAAGTCACAAGGGTGATGAGTAGAAAACTGACATTTACTAAGTCCCTATCATGTTCCAGACCCTCTTTTAAGTCCAGCATGATATGTGCTAGCTCATGTCATTCTGACAGCTGTGGTCTGGCAATATAGAGTGCTCAGCCCATGGAGTTAGATCTGTTGGTTTTAATTTTAGCTCCAACATTTAGGCAAATGCTTTAAACTCTCTAATTTCAGCTCTCTGATCTGTGAAATGGGAATAATAGAATCTATACCATGAGCTTGTTGGGAAGATTAAATTAAATAGTGTATGCAAATAATCGAGCACAACATTAGGACTCTACACAAACTAGGTGTTATATATTTTTAAATAAACTCTGCACAGCAGGTTATTATTATTATTGTTACCATCATCCAGTTCTTATATATGAATAAAATGAGAATCACAAAATCTATAGACTCACCTAAGATCCCACAGTGTAAAAGTAGCACAGTGGCGGTTTAATCCCCCCAAGTTTTACTCCCGATCGACTGTTTGTGCCTTTTCTCTCCTCTCCTGCTTGCCATGCTCAGCCGGGGAAATCCCAACATTCCCCTGCAGTGAGTAGTGCATGGGGAATTCTAGACACAGGTGTGCAAGCAAACCGAGTGAAAAGGAGAAGCTGAGCCTCAGGCATGCATATGACTGAGTAGCTGTGAAAGGTGAGGAAACCCTTTCGGCAGGACATTTATTAGGTTTGCAAATAACAAAGGATCATAGGATCATAAACTCTCTGGGTTCAAAGAATCCTTTGCAGATCATATTCCTGAATTCCACTCCATGCTGGAATTCCTACTTGCCTACCCCTTGAGATCAGGAGCTTCCTACTTTCTGGAGTGGGGCAGTTCTGATTTTTAAAAAGTCTCACCAACTGTTTAGAGGACATTTGCTTCCCTTGAACTTGCACCCACTGGTTCTATAAATGTAGTGTCCAGGGAAAGAGAGAACTCTCAATTTTTTGCTACTTGGAAGTATGGTAATGACAGCCTTTTGGAAGTACAGTAAGGACACCTCATTTCAACCCTGAGTCTTACCTCCAAGCTACTCTCCCCCCCAATTTTCTCAACTGATCCCCAAACAATAGAATTTCTAGTCCCACCACCATTTTATTATTAACTAGGGGCCCAGTGCACAAATTCGTGCACCTTGAAAGGAACTGTGGGCTGAGAGGTTGCAGTAGGCACAGAGACGGGTCTCAGCCCATCCTCCATGCCCCCCCAGCCCCTCTAGCCACAGCCCTATTTCCTGTCTGCCGGCAGGCCTGCTCCCGCCACTGCTCCCAGGTGCTGACAGCACCAGTCCTGCTTGTATCCCCTGAAGGCACGGAGTGATTGGGGCCAGGGCCAGCAGCGGGTGCAAGCAGGGCCAGTGCTATCAGCAGGTGCGAGTAGCAGCTCCTGCCCTGTTCGCCCCTCAGGAGCAGGGTGAAGTGGAGAAGACCTCAGGGGAGATCAGGGCCGGCAGCCGTTGCCATTCACACCTGCTGATGGCGCTGAGCAATCGGGACCAGCGCTGGGTACCAGCAGCAGGTGCGAGTTGTGGCTGCTGGCCCCGATTGTCCCTCAGGAGCAGGAGGAGGTAAAGAATCCCTCAGGGGCGATGGGGGCCAGCAGCTGCCTCTCACACCCACTGACAATACAGAGCTATTGGGACCAACGCTGGGTGCCAGCAGTGGGTGTGAGCAGTGGTTCTGGCGCCGGCAGCGGGTGTGAGTGGGGCCAGTACTGACAGCAGGTGCAAACGCCGGGCTGGACCATGGTGCGTGGGAGAAAGAATTTTCAGTAACCACCAGAGGCTTGCCCCAATGACAGCGATCTGTGCCACACCTTGGTCTGGTGCCCCCGCTCACCTGCTCTACCACCCCACCGTGGCCAACGCCCGCCATGTTCCACACACGCCCCCTGGTGGTCAGCACACGTCATAGTGACTGGTTGTTTGTTGGGTCTATTTGCATATTAGCCTTTTATTATATAGGACTAGTAGCCCGTTTGCACGAAGATTCGTGCAATAGACCTTCATTCACCTGGCTGCCTGCACCAGTTTTCTGCCGGCACCAGGGACCCAGGCCTTGGCTGTGGCCACCGCCTTCTGCCTTTTTCAGGGTCGGGGCTTGGCCCAGGGCGGTGGCCTTGGGCTCCGCGGCACGAATATCCTTGCTAAGGATCGCAGGAGCCGACCCCCAGTGGTTTCCTGCCATCCTTGCAGGCTGCCCATTGGTGCCCAAGGCCGGGAAAGCCTCCGCCCCAGGCTTTCCTGGCCTTGGGCTCGCCGCACCCAGCGTCCCTGCTACTGATCACAGGAGCCGACCCCCAGTGGTTTCCTGCGATCAGTGCGGGCTCCCCGCTGGTGCCCAAGGCCCGGAAAGCCTCGGCCCCTGGGACACCCCGGAGGGGCGGGAGGGGCGGGATGGGCACGGCCAAGCCCCCCCAGGTAGCCAATCGACCAGGAACCCCCGGGAGGGGCGGGAGGGGCCGGGCCACGCCCCCCCGGTGGCCGATCGACCACCGGGACCCCCGTGAGCGGCGGGAGGGGCGGGATGGGCCTGGCCACGCCCCCCCCAGGTGGCCGATCGCCCCCCCCCCACCTCTGGGAGGGGCGGGAGGGGCCGGCACCCCGGGGAGTGGCAGCATGGGTCTGGCCACGCCCCCCCGGGGTGCCGATCGCCCGGCCACGCCCCCCCGTGGTGCTGATCACCCCAGGCACCCCGGGGAGCGGCGGCATGGGCCCGGCCACGCCCCCCGGGGTGCCGATCGCCCCAGGCACCCCGGGGAGCGGCGGCATGGGCTCGGCCACGCCCTCCCCGGGGTGCCTATCGCCCCAGGCACCCCCTGGAGCGGCGGCATGGGCCCGGCCACTGGGCACCGCCATCTTGATCTTCTCAACTGCGGATATGCCACCCGGAGTCCCGCCCCCAGCCTCCTGCAGGCCCAATCGTGGGCATAGCGGAGGTGCGGTCAATTTGCATGTTTCTCTATTATAAGGTAAGATTATTATATAGGATGCTCGATAGTGTTATTGTCCCTTTATTCTGTTACCAAGTAAACAAGGGGTCTTTCCCTGGAGGCAACAGAAACTGCATTTAGTTAATATATACTAGGAAGGAATTCTGGGCCCCTTTTTGATATAGGAAACCAGCAGTGGAATCAACATTTATGGGAGGATTTTCTAACCATCAGAGCTGTTCTGCAAAGGATCAATATGAAACATTATGGCTTGTATGTAAATTATACCTAAAATATTGGGGGGAGGAAAACTATTAGCGAGTGCAGTGGCCTTCTATTGTTTTTGTTTGTCCAACATCATTCTATCTCCTTTGAGACTAGGATTAAAGTTCACCTGGGTGATGATTCAGATCCTTTGGAAGCAGTCGGGCCAGGGCAGTTCGCAGGTGCCACACTCTCCTCTAGATTGGACAGAAACACTGCCCTCACTGCTTGACCAGACTTTTGCTTCCTAATTGGTCATGTGAGTGGTTTGCTCTCACCAGTTGTCACGGGGGCTCCTGCAAAACCCCTGGAGCTGCTTGCTTCCTCTTCCCGTCTTTCTAAGCCTGGTTCCCAGCTCTCTTTTGTTTTGTTTTTAAATATATATTTATTTTTATTGATTTCAGAGAGGAAAGGAGGGGGAGAGAGAGATCGAAACATCAATGATGAAAGAGAATCATTGATAGGCTGCCTCCTGCACACCCCCTATTGGGGATGGAGCCCACAACCCGGGCATGTGCCCTGACCAGGAATCAAACCGTGACCTCTTGGTTCATAGGTCGACGCTCATCCACTGAGCCATGCCAGCCAGGCCCCCAGCTTTCCTTTAGAAATTTTGCATTCCTCATATTCTCCTCCAGAATTCCTTTCTAGTATATATTAACTAAATGCAGTTTCTGTTGCTTACAGGGAAAGACCCCTTGTTTACTTGGTAACAGAATAAAGGGACAAATAACACTATGGAGTATTAATAACAAAAAAATCGCAAAATACAAATGAGAAAAATAAATATAGAATTTAGTTTACCCTATATTATATTTATATGCAATATTTATTTTGTTATGTAGAATATTTTTATTTTAATTAAGATTTTATTGTAAAATAGCACGTGTACATTCTAGAACATTTAGAGAACCAGAAAATCATATTTTACATACATAAAATGATTGCTTGACTGCCAAAAGTGTGTCTGTGCCCTAGGGCAGAATTTATTACCATTCCACGCTAGCCTGGCTTCTTGGTTACCTTTTGGTCTGTTTTTATTTCACTGTGAATGTGGGCCAGTGCTTATTTTTACAGCCAAATTAATTAATGAGAAAACCCTCAGACTTTCCATTTATCACTTCCAAACGCCCACTTTTGATGAGTCAGTTGCCATTTGAACAATATAGGAGAGTTTTCAAATTAATTAAAACAAGACAACAATATGGCCCATTTCTTACTCAAGTATCTCCAAGGGATTTCGACTTCATTAATCTTTGGACCACCACTCTCAAACAGAGACAGGCCATCAGTCATGTCTGTCCAGTGGGGGAGGGGCAGACCTGGAGAGAGTGAGTGGTTTGTCAGTGACAGGGAAGTGCTGGGGTCATTGGGACTCCATCCAGCTTGGGAGTCTTTCTCATCCCCCTCCCCCCCATATCCCCACTAGACAATCCATCAGCCATATTTATATATTTAGTGAATTCCTATAAAGTGCTAGTTGTTTTATGAGTACTTAGGGGAATGAGACCACAGCCATGGGACCTAGGTCCCATCTTCTTACCGTCCAAGCAGCAAGGAGAGACAGATATCTCTCCTTGCGATATTCATCGAGTGTAAAGCAGCTGCTGATTTGTTCTCTGAGCATGGTAGAAAATCAAGTTTCTTAGCATCTACTCCTTTTCTCTGCTTCTGCAGATATTTTTAGTGTCTGCTGTGCACAGGCACTTTTGCATACATCTCCTCTCTTAATGCACAGGACAGCCCAGTGAAGGGGGCACTCTCATTGTCATCCATGGATGAGGGTGTGACGGTAACCCCGCCGGTGAGCCTTCTCTGTTCTCTGTCCCCATGGTCCCCCTGGTTCTCCTTGGGCATGACCGTGGCCTAATCACCACAGTGGTCTTGTCCTCTTTCTCTCCTTCTCCTGAGCTTGAGAATTATAGCCAACTCACACCTGGCACCTCCTGGAGGCATGTAGATCCTAGACCAAGGCTTTCCTTCCCTCAAGCCTGACCCAACTCTTTTGTTTTCAATCCCAGCAAATGTGTCGCCCAATGATACCCTAGCCAGAATCCTGAGAATAGGCCCCTCCTGCACACCTCTCTCCCACTCCGTCAGCCATCACATCTACTTTCTACATTTGTTTCAAAACCATTCTCTTCTCTCCGTCTCCATGACCGTGGTCCTGGTCCTGGCTCTCACCCTTTATCTGCTGCCAACTGCATTAGCCTGTCTCTTCTCTAATATCCATCCCTCTCCAATCCATTTTCCATGCCATGGCCAACAGGATGTAAGTACAAATATGATCGTGTTATTACTTTGGTTTAAAATGATTCAATGGATCCCCAATGCCATGTGTACAAAAACAACAATAAACTTCTACCCATAACATAAAGGTCTTTCAGAATCGGTTTTCAGTCCACCGCCCACATTTTTGTTTTTGCTCTATGGTTTTTATACCTGGAGATTTTTTTCACTCCCTTTATTATCTAATACATTCCCATTCGTATGTCAAGATCCAGCTCAGGTGCCATCTCACTACAGGAATCCTTTTTTTACCTATAACTTGGAAAAAAATCTTGGGATGAAGGATAGTGAGATTAGGTATCCCTCTTCCCCCCACCCCCCTCCACCTCCCCCCCACACACACCTTCTCTGATGGTGCTCCTGGTGTGGCTTTGACTATCAATTGTCAGTCACTACTCCTTTCAAGGTGATTTCTCAACACAGCTCCTTCCTTCCAGCTTTTTGTAGCCAGTTTCCTCTCTTATTCTTTTGGATTTAGAGTGGTAAAAAGCTCCATTACTGCTAGTGCTGGGTTCCTCAACAGCCCCTGTGGGTCCCCTGCACCTCACCCACATCATGTAAACAAAGGATCCCTTTGTAAATAAATTCTCCTTGAATTATTCAAATTTGGGCATTTTATCTGTTTCCTAAGGAGACTCTCTCTGATCCACCAATATTTTGCAAATAGAATCATTGCCCTCTGTTACCATTTCAAAGCTAGATTATCTTCATTTCTGATTGATTTTTCATTGGCTTTGGTTTGTAACTTTTTGTTGTTGTTGTTAACCTTCACCTTAGGATATTTTTACCATTGATTTTTAGAAATCGAGAGTGGAAGGGAAGAAGGGGGGCAGGAGAGAGAAAGAGAGAGAGGAAGAGAGAGAAACACTGATTTGAGAGATATACATTGTTTGGTTGCATCCCGCAAGTGCCCCAACTGGCCAGGACCAACCTGAAACCCAGGTATGTGCCCTTGACCTGGAATTGAACACATAACCCTTGGGTTCTTGGACCAACACTCTACCACTGAGCACACTGGCCAGAGCTGGTTTGTAACTCTTAAGGGCAAAATAAGTTTCTGTCCTATTTGTCAAGAGAATGAAAAAAAAAAATCTTATGAAAATTCACTCCTTTTATTTCCGGTATATAGATCTCATCACAAGAATTGTAACAAGTGATTTATGGGAGTCTCTCTGTTAGACTGTGAGTGCCCTGAGGGCAGAATTAGGTCTTCTTCCCCATTCTTCCCCAAAGCACAGCACAGTGCCCAGAATAGGTGCAAACCCAGTAAGTAGTCAATCAATGAAAAAAAAAAACACTAGTAGGAACTTCATCAATAGTCGTAGAATGAATGAGGGGACAGAATTGGTGCCCTAATTTGAAAGCCTTAAAGACTGCAGTTGCTAAGTGAGCCCCCTTTTCTCTTTTGTTCCCATGCCAGGATACTGCCGTGTTATTTTCCAGACTGGGGAATTTCCTGAAAAGAGTTAAGAATATCTTTCCTGCCCCAAGCACCTTGGGAACCCATACTCAGAGAAAGCACCCTGCTGGAGCAGAACCACTCCGCTAACTCTCGGCCTGCCTTCTCCCCTAGCCCCTCATCACACCCGTTCAGATTTGACAACTCTGTAGGAAACCAATTTGCTGTTAATCACAAGGGAGTTTTATTTACTCTGTTGAAAGAATCGAGAAGCAGTCATTTTTATTAGTGCCACAGCTGGTTCTTCCATCACGGAGGAAATACAATTATCCATCTTCCTATGGTTGAATGCAGACAGCTACAACCTCATTATTCATTTTGGTAGGAAGCAGGCCTTTCCAATGAACAGGGGGAAAAACACACTGACCCTTCATTTGTACAGGGAACAAATCTTAGTTTCTGGAATGACATCGCCACTGCCACCATAGTAAAAAAGGCTTTTTATTTATTTTGGGTTACATAATGGGGTGCTATTGCATGAGAGGCCTAGCCACGGCAGTCATTATGGTGGAGTAGAAAGAGTGTGGGCTTTGGCTTCAGGCCAGTCTGGGTCAAAACCCTGGCTCCTCTTATCAGCTCAGGGTAGAGAGCATGTTAATTCCTCTAAGCCTCCATTTTCTTATCTGTAAACTAGAAGCCCAATGCACGAAGATTCGTGCTAGAATGGGCCTTCCTTTCCTTGGCTGCGGCACTGCCTTTCCACTCTGGCCCAGCCCCGGAGCCTCCTCTTTCCGCTCTGGCCCTGCCTTCCCATGCTGCCCAGAGGCCCTGAGAGACCAGGGGTGGGGCAGAATGCCCCGGTTGCTCAGCGCCTGTGTATGCAAATTAACCACCATCTTTGTTGGGTTAATTTGCATATCACTCCTGATCGGCTGGTGGGCGTAGTGGAGGTACGGTCAATTTACATGTTTGTCTATTATTAGGTAAGATTGGAAATAGTAATAGAAGCACTTCCCAGGGTAGCAGCAAGCATTCCAGGTTAAATCCCTACATGTATAGATGGCATGACATGATCCGGCTAACTCTCCAGCTTCATCTCCCACCCCAGAGTCTGCACATCCACCGTGGCTATGCTGACCAACAACCAGTTCCCCACACGCCTCCACACTCCCTGCCTTTGCACACGTGTCCCCTCTGCCTGAGTCACACACGCTCACTTCCCTTGTTCATCTGGCAAACTTCTTTTCTTAAAGGTGGCAGCTGCTCTGTGAAGCCTTCCCCCCTCTAACCTCCCCCACCCCCAGCAGACACAGCATCTTTCTGTTTCCAACACCCTTTGTGCATTCCCCACTGTAGGATGTTGCCACATATGGCAATGGACTTGTCTGCTTAGGAGTCTGTAAGCTCCTTAAAGAGCAAGAACTTTCACTTCTGTATATCTAGTGTTGGCACAGTGCTGGGCGACATTGATGGTTAATAAATGGTTCAGTGAATGAATGAATGAATGAATAAACAAATGAAGACTTAGGTACAGCACCTATGGTTTACATGGATGTGACAGACATTGTTGATTGCTTAAAGGTATACAATTTTCAACCTTCCCAGTGTGCCTGCTCCCAGCTGTTAGGGATTCTGGGAGAGCCTGTCACTCAGTTTTGGCCAATGAGAAGTTGGAGGAAGTCTGTTGGGGTGCTTGTGTTTTTGTTACCTGTCCTCAGGCATCCTAACTGGATCTTGGTACAGAATGTTCAACTCTAAAGGCCGATTTGCCTTTACACAGCCTCATCCCTTGGCACAATGAGCATATGGCCTTTGGAGTCAGGCAAACGAGAGTTTGAATTTAATCTTCATTACTTTGCTTCCCATAACAGAGATGATGTGGTATGATGGTTAAGAATACTGATGTGGGAGGCAGACAGTCTGGATTCAAGTGTTAGCTCCATTTTAAGTTATTTGACCTTGGGCTAAAAACCTAATTTTCCAATGTCTTAGTTTCTTCATCTCTAAAATCAGTATAGTGCCTTGGCCCATGTAGCTCAGTTGGTTGGACATCATCCCATGCATCAAAAGGTTGCCGGTTCAAATCTGGGTCAGGACACTTGCTCCCGTTTGGGGTTCAATCCCTGGTAGGGGTTGTGCAGGAGGCAGCCAGTCCATGTTTCACTCTCTTTCTCCCTCTCTCTTCTTCTCTCTCTGAAAATCAATACAAAGTCTTTAAAAACAAAATAAAATAAAATCAGTATAGTAATAGTACCTCCCTTATAGGGTCAAATAAGCTAATGAATATAAAATACTTGGAGTGGATTCTGACATGTACTTAGACTGTATTATTGTCAGCACTATTTTTACTAACAATACTAGTTGTGTAACCTCAGAGGCAATTTCATATGCTCTGTGAGATTTGGTGTGCACATCTATAAAGAGGGGGTTAGAAATGCCTGCCTTGCAGATTGTGGTGAAGATGGCAATGAATGAATGAATGAATGAATGAACAAATGAAGATTTAGGTGCAGCACCGATGGTCCTACATGGATGTGGCAGACACTGTTGATTGCTTAAAGGTATACAATTTTCAACCTTCCCAACATGCCTGCTCTGGAGCACTGGAGACAGCAGCTGGTACGAGGTCACAGCTGTGCAGAGGGAAGAAAGACTGTGCCAAACTCGGGGACCTGGTATGTCTGCAAATGTCTGGACAGATGGTGCTCCCATCTTCGCTCCTTGTGACCCCCTCCCTTCCTACCACACCCGAAGAGCGGTCCCTCCTCCTGGGAAAGGCCAATTGCTGTCCCTGAGCTCTGGACCCCTTCCCTTCTTGCTGTCTCAGAGACCTTGTGCTATAGATTCAGCCCCTGTCCCTTCAGCCTTTCCCTCTCCACTTACTCATTCCCAAAAGCATTTAAATGGACTCCAGTCTCTCCCACTTTAAAACAAAGACCTCTAGATACCACACACAAAATCAACTTTAATCCCAACTCTCCCCCTAGTGCCCTTATTTCTCTTTACTACCTTTTACAGCCAAACTCTCTTGCAGTACTTGTCTATTTAATATATCTTTACTTCCTCACCGCCCACTCACTCCACCTGATGGTGCAGGCTTGAAAATGTAGGTTGAATACTTGGAGTCTGGAAGAAGCAAGGTAAAAGACACAAGGGCAAGAGTTGTTTTCAGCCTGAAAGGGAGGGCGGGGCTAGAGACAAGGGGAGGGGGAGGGAAGGGGAGGTGATAGAGTTCCCCAGTGAAGAGACTGGTGAGTCAGGAATGGGACCGCCCTGGGCCTGGCTGGCCTTCACTGTGTAAGTGTGATTGGGGCTCACAGCATGTTAGGTGAACTCACAGTTCTCTAGGCTCATGACCTGTATGCTGCTCCCTCCCAAATCATGAGCCCTTCACCTAGAAGCACCTGGTTTCTAATCAAGCCAAGTCCAGCCAGTGCCAATCCCCTTGCCCCGGGGAGGGGCTGTCCCGTGACTTTGGTGCAGTCCACGCAATGCCAACCAAGAAGAGAAGACTGTGGAAAAGGTAAAATACATATGCAGATGCATGCTTTTAAACTTTCCCTGTATTTTTTTTCCTCCTGTTTCATAATTATCCTTAGTTGTATGATGCCAGGGCAGAGGCTGTCGAGCTCACTCTGATGTGCATCTGGGAAATCACACAGGAGCCTCTGAAATGCCATAGCTGACAGCCCAGAAGATTGTAGCTAGTGTTCGCTAAGCAAACACTACAAAGCTCTGCCACATCCAAGGGCTTATTTTATTTTCTTAACAAATATATGAGTCAATAAGAGCCCTTGCCAACCCCATTTACAGACAAAGAGACTGAGGCTCAGTGAGGATCAGTGTCAGCAGCATTTACCATTTGCAGGGCTTGCCATGGGCCAGGTGACCTGGCTGAGCACTTGGAAGACGTTACCTCATTCACTTCTCACAGCCACAGCCTTATGCACGGGTATTATTGCCACTTTTACAGATGAAAATAAAATAGCATAGGATTTGGTAGAGGCAGGCTCCCTACTGATTAGATGGGTGACCTTCTTGAGCTCTGTAAAATATCGGGGCTAGAATGGAGGGGCTGAAAGGTTTACCGTCTATAACATGTCAGGGCTAGATTGAACGGCCTGAAAAGTCCATCCCAGGCTGAACTCCCTTTGGCCTAATAATTGCTAAGCATCAACTCATAACTCTCAACTCTTAGTGTCAGCTCTCTAGATCGGAACAACAGAAAACAAGTCATTTCCATTTTAGGAGTGGAAATGAAGTGGGTAGAGAGAGAACAGGATGGTCTGTAGATGGCATTCCGTTTCCTTTTCATCAGGTTGTTTTTGTGGGCCATTTAGAACACTTTCCAGATGCTTCCAAATTTTGAAAGCTAGGATGTTGGAATCTGAAAGAAGATCCAGATTCGGTATTGGCCATAGCATTTAGTAGTTGTGTGACCTTATGAAGTTCATCAACATTCCTGAGCCTCAGTTCCCTCATCTGCAAAAGTGGGTGCTCCGAGGATTTTTGAGAAGATTACACAGAGAAGAGAGTGTGAAGCTGATTGACACAAAGTAGGTGCTCAATAAATGATAATAAGTATTGTTTGTTTTTTGTTATTTTTAAAAAATTTATCTTTATTGTTGAAAGTATTATAGATGATCCCTTTTCTTTCCCCATATTTTTATATATTTAATGTGTTTTGAAATAAATATTTATTGTTTAAAGTATTACATATATCCCCTTAATTATTGTTTGTTTAATCCATTGCACAAATAGAGTGATGCATGGAAGACCCTAGGAAATATTTACGGGTTTCAGATTTGGTATTTGCAAGGATGCAAAATATTTACCTCACTTCACTGAACCCTGTGTTCCTCTTGAAATACATGACTCTGTTCAGACTTCTAGTTTGCTGAACAATTGCAGAAGCAAGCTCAGTGAAGGTGGGCGGAATCAGGGTGTGTTTTCAGCAACAAGTGAGGAGAGGCGCTGAGCGGGTGTTTTGAGAAGGAGGCTCAGAGTGACAGCAGAGGGGGAGTGATGCCGAAATGGTAATATTAGAGTACACAGAATAAGTCACAGCTGCCAGGTCACCCAACTTGAGAGTTGTTTCAGAACTCTTCCACGTTGTTGCTAAGAGACAGAGAGGTGGAGAGGTGTTCATGCCTCTCAAGAAAGGGAGGGAAGAAACAGGAACAGAGGCGAACGTTAGAGTTTGGAAAGGATGTTATGAGCTCCTATTCACTAAATGCTAGTGACTTTGGAGATGTGTCATATTAAAGAAGTGTGTGCATGGTTCCTGGCCCTGGAAAGACAGCAAGAGACAAAGTCCCTGACCTCGTGGAGCTTCTGTTGGGGTCAGTCCTATTGAGGGGACGGCTGGAGGCCCTAGGAGGGGAGTAATCTGCCCACTGTCTCAAGGCAAGCCATTGGCAGCGCTGATTTTATAACCTGGGCCTCCTAAATTCCAAACCAAGACTTTTTCTGTCTGCTACATTTACAAAAGAGATTCATCCACAGCAGATTTTAATGTTAGCTGAGACTTTGGCACTTTCACTGGATAAATAAAGGTCCTCACTGGAGAGATTTCTGAAAACGAGTCCAAAAATAGATGTGCCTGTCACTTCAAGTGTCCCGCTGAAAAATTTTACATTTATTTGGAGGCCCTATCCTGCATTATTAAACCCAGGTGAACAAGACTGCTGAGTGTGAATGGGGGTGGTAAGATCTGGGTATCTTATAACCACTGAATATTAGCAAGACTTGGAAATCCAGAGATCTGGGTCATGAACCAGTTTCTGTCCCTTCCTACCCATGACATTCACCTCCCTGGGCCTCAGTTTTCCCACCTGTAAAATGAAGGATTCGAATAGAATGATCTCACACTTCTTCTCAAGATCTAACTTCCATAATAATCACCCAACAATGTCATGCAGTAAACAAGGCCCAGAGGACCTAACCTGTAATTCCAGAAGGTGGTCATCATTTGAGTGTTAATCACCCCTTCCTTTGTGTCCCCTTAATCCCGTTGCAGGCTGCTGCTGCAAGGTGTGTCCGTGGTGCCTAGCGAACAGCTGTCTGTTTATACCTCCTGAAATGTCTGTGCTTCTGGTGGCAAGGACTGGGTCCCACTCCCTTCTGTGTTGCTCCCCAGTGCCTAGCAACATGCCTGGCAAGGGTAGGCATTCCATCCATGTTTGTAGAAGGGCCTTTAGTTGGGGAAGGGCAAGTTTGGGAAGAGATGTCAATAAAAGCTGCTGAGAAGAAGCACTTCAAAGGTTGCTGAGCTAGAGACTTGGGCTGGGGTCACAGCTGGGAAGTATCAGGGCTGAAGTCCAAACCCTGGGCTGTGTGACTGCCAGGCCGATGCTGCTAACCCCTTCACTACCCTTGCACTCATTCACTCACTTATTCAAGATGGCAATGTCTGTGTCATCGGATGGTAAATGTGTAAGCTCTGGAGTCAGGCTGCTAGGGGGTCCAGTCCCAGCCCTGTGTCTTGATAGCTGTGTCACTCTGAGCAGAGATCTTAACCTTTCTTTGTTTTTAAAATACATTTTTATTGATTTCAGAGAGGAAGGGAGAGGGAGAGAGAGAGAGAGAGAGAGAGAGAGAGAGAGAGACATCTATGATGAGAGAGAATCATTGATCGGCTGCCTCCGACACACCCCCTGCTGGATTTGAGCCCGTAACCCGGACATGTGCTCTGACTGGGAATTGAACTGTGTCCTCCTGGTTCATAGGTTGATGCTCAACCACTGAGCCACACCAGCTGGGCATCTTAACCTTTCTGTACCTCTGTTTCCTCATCTGTACAAAAGGAGTAATTTTGGTACTTCCCTCCAAGACTGTTGAAGGAAAATAGGTGAGATAATGTATATAATGCATGTGGCACAAAGCCTGGCATATAACAAGTACTTACTAAATGCTAAATGTTGCCTTTGCTTATGCTGTTTTATTATTATTGTTATTATTATTATTGTTATTATTATTATTATTATTAGTAGTAGTAGTTGCCATACACTGGGCTAGGAGCTGGCAGATAAGCAGACACAGACTTTGTTCACAGCAATTCCCTGCCTGAAGCGCTGAAATTCATTAGAGACCAGAGATGGTCCCTGGCACACAAACTAGAGCTCAGAGTGGTCTTGGTGAGAGGAAGTTGTATATTAACACAATTTGTGGAGAAACCACCCAGGACTCACGAAATGTCAGCAGAAAAAGAGGGAACTGCAGCTCGCATTGCTGGCTGTGAAGGGCTAGGTGGTAAGAGGGCAATCTTTTATAATGAATGACAAGATCTTCAGTCTCCATTTCCATGAAGAAGCCCTGAGCTGATGGGGACTCAGCCACCACCGTTCGATTATTACAATACGATAATTCCAACCCCTCGACCGCAAAATAAAACCATGTCAGCGATAGGAAGGGATCCTTACCAGTCAATACAATCACTGCTTTTTAGATGCATGACTGGGAGCCAGGGGGCATGCTGACCACCCAGATGTCCCTGATCTGGTGGCTGGAGTCAGCTCCGGATGGGCCTCCGCCCTCCCCAAGAGCAGTCCCGCCTCAGCTCTTCTTACCGTTCTCAGCACGTGGAAAGCTCCACCAGGTTCAAAACCAATGAAACAACAGCACAGACCACCTAGAGCTGAGAGGACAGAAAGTACATTCATCTCATCGAATTCTTACTCGTTCTCCCGAGCCTGGCTCAGCTGTCACCTCCTCTATACTTTTCCCCAGTCGTTTGGACAGAGTCACCTGTTCTGATTTCCGTGTTCTATCTCTGTCACATTTTCTCCCCTCAGTCTCACTGCGGCGGGACTGTCTTTGGAGGCCTTTCTTCCCCACCAGAACATGATGACTTTGATGGCAGGGACTGTGTCTCACATGTTTATAGGGCGAAGGAATAAATACACAATGAATGAATGAGAATTCTGTACTTCTTCCGGGTCAATAAGGGGGATGGCACCAAAGAACGGCCCCCAACAAACTTCTCCAAGTGATCTCAGGGTTAAACACGGAGGTGCGGGAGGTTATTAGTGACTTGCTCAAGGTCACACAGTTACAAAGCAACAAAGGTAGGGCTTCCTCCCTCTCTCCCTCTCTTTATTCCGTTTAACACCTAATAGGGTGTCTGGCTCCACGCTGGGGTGCTGCACACAGGTGGCTTTCCATAAAATCTCTCAGAACAAAAGGAATTTTGAAGTAGCTAAGAGCATGGGAGTCTGACAGATGTGGGTTCAAATGCCACGGGACCGGTGACTACTGGTGTCATCTGGGCGACGTGCCCTCTCGGAAGCTCGGTGTGTGTACAGTGGGAGTGACAACCTTCCCAACACCGCTCGTGCAGGCTGTTTCTGGGGGGGTCATGGGAAGGCTGTAAGATGAACCTAAGGGAGCAATAGGATGAGCGTTTCCCACACACCCAGTCTCTCACCGTCCTGCGGACTTGATTTGCTACTCAGAGCAGTGGGTTCTTTTCCTTCCTTATCTCTTTTGGAAGGCCTAGCTAATACACACGCTAGGTCATATATGTATTTCTGCACATACAACGTGCATGTGCATTCTCACCAGACCTGGGGGATGTGTTTCCAGCCTGATGAATAGACAGGCCCATTCATCACACCCATCAGCTCGTGCTGGTTTGTATTTCTGCCCTTTGCGCGGCCGCAGCATGAGCCGAGGCTGGGTCTTTGCGGCTCTCCTTCGCACGACTGCTGCCTGCCAGCACCCAGACCCTTCTCGGGGCTGGCACAGAATTCGGCCCGCAGAGCCTGCACAGAGGCTCAGGGGACGGGCTGCCCGCGAGCTGCTGTGAGTCACAGGCGTCGTGGATGCACAGGATGGAGAGCTGGCACACGCCGTCGGCAGAAGCTCCGCAGAAACTCTAGCTGTTTTGCAGCGGGAGAAAAGCAGGAGCTCTGGTGCCCAGGGGCAGCACCGCTGCTTTCTGAAGAGGAAGCTGCGGGCCGTGAGCTCTGCCACGTGCACAGTGGCTTCGCCCAGACCTGAATGACCCTTTCATTACTCACAGGAAGTGAGTTTGGACACTTCACACAGGAAGATGACTCGTTCCTCCGGCTTGTTCCTCCAAGGAAATGATTGGAAGTGTTTAAATATTCCATTTCTTAGTCTGCTTTTCCTCTGGCAAATCCCTCCGCTGGAATGGGAGCCTTTATTTGCAAATTGATCCGGTGGCAGCATCCTCTGAACACTTGGGAGGTTTTTCATCTGTCCACGCCGGTGTCAGTCCTTCATGGGCAACTCCCGCTCCCTTTATGCTTCTGCAGCACTGCTGTGGGGAGGACGGGCTCGTCACAGCTGTGGGGATGACACAATGAGCGTGTTGCTTTTACAATGGGAAATAAACACAATAAAAGAATCACAGCTCACGGTTGTTATGGGTCAGGCGTTATGGGTCCCTAGCATGCCTGAATGAGCAGGAGGACGAAACCGGGACAGGTCAGGATGAGGGATAGACCTCTCTGCCCCACTCAAGTCAGCTTAGGAGCCGGACAACCTAGGAGACCAGCTTAGCAACCAAGGGGATGAGGAGTTTTCCTCTCATCCTCAAGGGTAGATGTGGGAACTCCTACATGCATTCTTTGGAACCAAGAGGGGATTTGCCCCCTTTGGGGAAGGTCTGTTCATGTCTAATACATGTCCCAGCAGCAAGGACAGACTCCAGAACCCAGCCCCCGGGGAGGAAGGTCAGACACGGTTCCAGGCCAACGACCAATGTCTGGGACAGCGGCAGGCTGTGGGCCCAGGGAAGGCACACTTGGGCAGAAGCTCGTCTATGAGATTGGGGAAGCAGCTGGTGTCGTGGGGAGCACATGACTGTGGACTGGGCGGCTGTAGCTTTTAATCTCAGTGTTGGTACCTATCAGCTGTGTGATCTTGGGTAGGCACTTCACTTCTGTGGGCACAGCTGAAAATAGTTCCTAGAGAGGTGGCATCGTGACCTAGATCATAGTTGGACAGACGTGGGTTTGAGGCCCTGGTTCATCACTTATGACCCATAAGTTACTACACTACTGTACTGACCTTCTGTAAACCTGTCTTCCCACCTGTTGAAAGGAGATAAGAGTGCTTATCTCAGCGATCTGGTGCAAAGATTAATCAAAATACAACCCAGAACATATTTAGCATTAGGCTCAGAACACATAAAGCACGCCATAAATCAGGGGTGGGGAACGTCCGACCCACAGGCCATATAACGCCTGCGAAGTCATGTGGTCTGGCCCTGCCAAAGCATTGGGGGTGAGTTGATTAAATGTTTGACCACATATAGCAAGGCTAATTTTTAAGTTGATAATTTGTATGGCCCATGAATGATTTTATAAATATCCAAATGTTCCTTGGCAGAAAAAAGTTTCCCCACCCCTGCCATAAATGGTAGCGGCTAATTGGTCTCGGGGATGTCAGGTCCTGGTCTGGTTGGCAGTGAAGGCGTAGGAAATGGGACCAGATGGCATGTGCTTGGTCAGCAGTGGCAGTTTAGGGGATACCCTAGGGTGTCCCATCGTTTTCTAGGCAGCTGGATGTTGGTGTCATGCACGAGGCCTGGCACTGCTTGGTCCTGGCCAGGCGGCCAGATGCTTAGCTGAGAACACCTTCCAAGCCCTGCTGGATGGGATGAGGAAATGAAGAAGGAACCTTTGAGGTGAACTTTGCCAGGTAGGCTCGCCTCCAGGACTAGGGAAGGCCGGGCTGAGGCCGACAGCTTTACAGCTCAGGGGGTGTTTTCCCAAATGTGATCTGCTTTCGTTTGATTCCTACAGTTTGTACCACCAGTGTTCTCCCTACATGATACAGAGGTGCTGAGAGGTCCTCTAAGTGGGAGCCCGTGCTGGTGTGGGGCTCTGAACATGAGGCAAAGCCCTGTTCCATCCATGCTGCCACAACGCTGTGTCCACCCCCAGCCCAGCAATCACAGGGACCCCTCCATGCTGGCGAGGCAAAACGATTGGCTCTGTTCCTGCCCTTACATGGTGGAAACAATAATTCTGGGGATGTGCTAGTATAGTAGTTACTATTTATTGAGTACGTGCTAAAGGTACTAAGCGCTTTCCATATGTGATCTTATTTTTTCCACAGAAAACCATTGTAAATAGGATTTATTGTATCCATTTCATCGATGAGGAAAGGGAGGTTTAGTGAGGCCGTCCAAGGATACACACAGCTAGAGGAGGAGCTGGGATATAAGTCTCCTATCAGCACCCTTTACGTTTATGACGCCATTTCACTTCTCTTCCTGCTATGGTTTATTACACAGTCAGTGTAATAAACCATATACAATAAACGGAATATACAATAAACGGAAATGTGAACAGTAGGATCCTGGTATTAACTTCTTATCTCTCACTCACTAATTTATTGAAGAACACGTTAGTGGTCAGATGTGACTAATGGAATTGTTTCTGTTCTAGCTTGATTTAAATTTCTACTTTGATAATTACATAAAACTCCAATGGCCAGGGTGGACAGTGGCATAAGCAGTGCCCCCTTCAAAATGCTACTATAGCTAGGATTCATTCTCTTTCTTTTTTTTTCTCCTTTTTTGAAAAAACAGAATTGTTCATGTTTTTATCAACTTTTCTATTGAGTTGTAAGAACACTTTACATATTAAGGAATTAGTCCTAGTTATTCTCCATGATAAAAATGTTTTTCTCCATTTTATCAATGGCTTGTTGACTGCATATACAGTATTTTGGGGGGCATACAATAGTTTTATATTATTTTTAGAAAAACCTTCTCAATTTAAGAGAAAAAATAAATTATTTATTCAAATCTTTATGGCTCTTTTACTTTATTTTCTATTCTCTTCCACTGCTTTATCAGTCTAATATTTCTCAATTCCAAATTGTTGTAATATTTATTGCTTCATAATTTATTCTAATATCTGATGTACATGCCTACCTTTTTGTCCCTTTTCAGCTTTTTCTTGGCTTCTCTTGCATATTCATTGTTTTCTTGAAAATATTATACAGATGATAGGTGCTTTTGTAGAAATATGAGGAACACAGATGAGTATATAATTTAAAAACATGAATAATAATAATACCATCCAAAAGTTACTGATATTAATTTCTTGGAGTACTTCATTCCAATCTCTTCCTATGTACACACACACACACACACACACACACACACACACACACACATCTTTCTTCTAACAACATTTAGATCATGTTATACTAGCAAATATATGATCTGAAATCTGTATACTCATTGACTAGTTAGTATGTTCTTTGCCTTATATGCTGTTTTATTTAAGCATTCATCTATTTTTGAATGTGTAAGTTATGTGTAATTTTCCACTCACGCTATTCATATTTTTTTCTGTCTGAATGTGAATGAATCCTTTGCACATTCCTCTACAAGCTGACCAACATGTGCTTTAAAATATTTCTTAGCACCTTGGTATTGGGTTTGTGATGTCCACATCAGCTCATCAATATCTGCTCAAAGACTCCTTCGCCCTCCACAGTGCCATTCAGACTTGCCCTGGGGGTAAGGGAGACACTCTCATTGTGGAGGAAGTTGGCATTGTGGTTAAGAGCATGAGCTTTGAAGTCAGACAGAACCATGTGAATTTGGAGAAGTCGTCTAAACTCTGTTTCCTTGTCTGTGAAATGTGGATACCAATAGCTACTCAGAGGGTTATATTGGGGATTACATGTGATTATACTTGTGAAGTCCTTAGCATTATGCCCGGCACATAGTAAGATGTTCAGCAAATGATATCACACACTCTGCCCCCTCCAACTACTCAACCACAGCTGCCCTCCCCTAACCTTATGAATTTTGCTGCTGGACAAATCCAGGACTGAGGCTGCTGAAAACCGAATCATAACCCCAGCAGCTTTGCTACCTAAGGTGTGGTCCCCAGACAAGGGGCGTTTGCATCACCTTAGAATCTCAGAATCTGCAGAATTTCAGGCCCCACCCAAGACCTATGTGGTTATCATTTGTATTTGAAAAAGAACTCCAGGTGATTCATATGTACAGTAAAGTTTGAGAAGATACTGGTATAGGTATCCAGGGAGTTTTTGGTGGTTGTGTGTGTGTGTGTGTGTGTGTGGGGGGGGGGTTAGGGGTGCAAACATATGACATCTCTAGCATAGAATTTGCATTCTTTTTGTCTCAAACCCGGCACCCAGTGGCAGCATTCTCTTCACTGAAGCCCCATTGAACTTGACACCATGGTGTGGTGGAAGAAACTTTGTCTTCAGACTTAGACAGAGCTGGGTTTCAATCCCAGCTTGGTTACGTGGAGGACTTAATAAGCCCAGAGGACATGAGACACATCATTTCAACTTTCTAAGCCCAGTTTCTTTGCATGTAAAATGTGAATGATAAACCTTTTTGAGGTGTTACTAGAGACAACCAATGATAAAGTGTTTAAGAAGCCTGGTACATCATAGGAGGCACAAGAAATATTTTGACCCCAAAGACTTGAATTTGAATTTTAGCTTCAGAACCCACTGGGCCAGTCACTTTCTCATCTGTAAAATGGGTGTGTAGGTTAAATAACCTCTGAAGTCTCTCTCTGCTCCCAAACTTGGTAGCTCTAAAGCATATTGCAGTAGACATATTTGAGTCCTAATGGTAACTCTTGGTTAGAAAAGTGATGAGACTCCTATCATCCTGAAAAATTATCTAAACTGCCTTTTAATTAGAGGACCTGAAAAGAGGGATGGATTTGCTATGTTTCAATGCATGTATTTGACTCAAGAAAAGTGTTGGCAGTTATTAAATTGAATTTCGATTTTAGACAATTACATGGTGGGTACTGAGATCTCCAAAGCTGCATTTCAAACCTCTGAATTATTTGGGTCAAATATCTGGTTCTGGAAGTTCTCTGATTTGAATTAGAAAGTTATTGAGATCATACGGATTGAAAATGCTTGACTGAGGAAAGGGAAACTGAGGGAAGGAAAAAAAAATCTGGCTTTTCACAGTGAAGTCTTAATAAAAGATAGACAAGGAACTAAAGTAATTGAGAGTATCCTAAGTAAGTAATCTCTTCCCCAGCTTTTTAGAAGAGAAAGAGAATATAGGATCAGAAATACATCAAACTAACAGTCCATATGTGTGTGTGTGTGTGTGTGTGTGTGTGTGTGTGTGTGTGTGAGAGAGAGAGAGAGAGAGAGAGAGAGAGAGAGAGAGAGAACTAATTCAACATTATTTATCATTCATTTGTGCATTCATTCATCCGCCAAATTTTATTTGAGCACTACCATAGGTAGACACTGTGCTGGGTTTTGGAGGATCAGAGTAGGAACAAATTAGATAATTACAATGTGCTTTAAGAGATAAGGCATATACCCAAATAACTCCAATGCAAGATAACAATTATCATCAGAGAGGGGATGGTGAAATGCTCTGAACATATAATGGACAGAGAGATTATTTCTGGAGACTTGTACCCATTAGAAATGACTTCCTAGCAGATGTAGCATATAATCTGGGCCTTGAATGATTCTATTTTATCTATTTTTTCAAAAAATGTTTGCTAGAAACCAGTTAACCACAATGCCTCATAGAAGATGCATTGGGAACTGGCTGGTTAGGAGGGAACTGTTTATCAATTGCTAATTTTCTAGGATTTGCTCTTCTTCCTCTTCCTTTTCCACAACTAGTTTGGGGAAGTTAAACTCACAGATCACATGGGTGGTTGTCAAACGTGGTCATTGTTAGATGTTGATTTGTCCAAGCCAGACAAACCTGCATTTGTATATATATTTACTTATTTATTTCAGAGAAGAAGGTAGAGGAAGAGAGATAGAAACATCAATGATGAGAGAGAATCATTGATCGGCTGCCTCCTGCACACCCCACACTGGAGGTTGAGCCAGCATCCCAGGCATGTGCCCTGGCTGGGAATCGAACCGTGACCTCCTTGTTCATAGGTTGATGCTCAATTGGGCCAAACCTGCATTTTTCAATATATATTTATCAGCTACAGGACAGTATGCTAAGCAGTCAGAAGTACAGTGATGAGCCCAGGCACCGTGTCATGCACCTTACAGCCTGGGTGGAGAGAGAGACGGTGTCAGATGGTCTGATAGATACATGAGGAATTGTATCTGATGAGTACCACACAGGGAGGAAGGCCCGTGTCGCTGAGGGACTTACTGTAAGGGGTGCTGGCCAGGCAGGGGGATCAGGGAAGGCCTTGCTGAGGCACAGTGCTTGAGCCTTCAGACACCTGAAGTATGAATAGGAGTTAATAGGCAAAGGCGCAGGGCCAGTGTTCTAGTAGCAGGAACAGCATATGCACGGGCCACTGTCCAGAGGAGCTGGGAGACGAGAGCTAAAGGGAAGGCCATGCAAAATGAGGCTGGAGGCACAGGGAGGGGACTAATGGGCAGAAGGCCTAGTCAAGGGATTTCGTCTTCATCTTAAGAGTCATGGAAAACCACTGAGAATATCAAGCAGGAAAAGGGATGTCTACATTTTGAAAAGATCCTTCAATTTGCTAGCTCTCCGAGTTAAGCTAGTTGTGTTCATATACCCTCTGGCTGTGATGATGGGAATACACACAAGGCAGGGCATTATAGAGGGGAGAGGAGGAGGCCAGTTAGGAAGCTAGAGTTGAAGTTTCAAAGAAGGGAGGTTATGTTCTTTCCACTAGGGTGGTGGTGGTGATGGAGAACAATGGAAAACCCGAGAGATAAATAGGATCTAAAACAATAGCATGGTGGGTAGAACAAGAAAGATAAACATGAAAAAAGGGTCAAGAATATATCTTCTAGGTTCCTTTTGGCCAACATAATGGGATGGAGAAAGTACAATTCACTCAAATGAATCAATGGTTGGCCTAGTCCCAGGGCTGACACATATGAGCTGTATACTGCACAGGGCACCTGGCTGAGTGGCGGAGGCAGGAGCTGGAAGTCCGTCCATGCTCTGTCCTCTAAGCCACTCATTTCAGTTCGGGGTTATGTCTAGCCAGGTTGGAAAAGCACCTTCATATAATTTACATAAAAGGAGAGAGAATGTACAATGTTAAAAATGTATTTCTGAAATGCTTTATTCTTTGAATCAATACATGTTATATTAAGTATAGAATTTCCCTAAACATTAACAAATAATTTTAAGTTTCACTGTTGGGACACTGATACATTTGGCTAGATAAAAAACAAAAACAAAGCGATCTTTAACTCAGCATGGCAGGCATTGAGAAAGGCTGGCTGGGGTGCCACAGTTGGTGGGGCTAGAGGTGGTCAGACCAGGAACAGAGTACCTGCATGGTGGAGGCAGGGAATGGAGGAGTTGGTGAGAAAATGAAAGGGTGCAATGAACACCAAAGCCCGGTTTATTTATCCTGCGGTGTCTGTCTCTGGCCTTTCCTGGACTCCTGACCCACAGGGAGGGATCCTGCTTGCGGCTCACCCTTCCTGTTATTTTGATTCTTTTGTTGGATGCCTTTGATGAAAGTAGATATGGAAACCCAGATTGCCAGAGAGCAGAGGCAGTTTAAGAACCAGCTGGCTCTACTCTCTCATTATACAGCTGAGAGCACCGCGGTCCAGGGACATGAAATGTTTTGTCTCAGGTCCCCACGCTGGGACTAGGTCCCTAGATTCCCGATTCACCACAAATTGCTGACCTCCCCTCCAATAAGTAAACAGACTGAACTTTCACAGACAGTGAGGTACACCTGAAAGAGCCCAGGTATTGGACTGGGTCAACCTAGATTTGGGTTTCCACTTACCATCTCTTTGCTGTGTGATCTTGGGCCAGCTACTTAATCTCTCTGAGCTTCCTTTTCTCCACCTGTAAGATGGAGGTAAAATCACTCACTTGGAAGGGGGCTGTGAGAATTCACGTGAAGTCTCTGGAACAGTGTTTATTCACAAGACAGGATCCAAACCCCGTTCTCCACTTCTGTGGCCTTTACCGGCCCCTGTCTCATCACCTGACCTTTCTCCGTTCCTCAGACTTTGGCAGGGACCTTCAAAAAATGTATTTTTTGGAAGGTCTTTGTGCATACATTCAGCATATCAAATAAACACAATATTGAGAAATGACTACATTTTCCCTGACCTTGACTTGGGGGTTCTGATCCCTAAGATGCAAATGGTGATTAAACTCTGGCTCCTAAACTAGCATTTCCCCACCTCCACCCCACCCAAACCCACCCCATGATAACTCTGAATGGATTTCAGGAAGTTTCATGCAAAAATAATACCGAAACCAGAAGCAAAAGGAATAGGAAAGGCTTCTGCAGGAAGCATAATATAAAAGCCAATTTTGAAAAAGGTGGAAGCTCAAACAAAACAAAAACAAGCTGTCAGAGGGAGGGTTTTGTGCTTTCTTCCAGAATGGTTTTTGATGGCACATGGTTCCTTTCCTCTGTTCCCTGGCTTTGAGAGGCTGACAAATAGCAGTCTTATTTGGAATACCTATTGTTACCCCCGAGGTTTTATGCAGAGCAGAAAGGATCGCTTTGAACGCTTTCTCTTGGACAAGTGGAGGCTGTGTTCATGCTACAAATGATTCACCCATAGAAACAATATGTAAACAAGACTGCCTGCCTGGAGAGTGGAAGGGAGGGCGAGGTGTTTCAGAAGGGCTGTTCACTCCCCTGCCAGCCCGTGATAAAAGCTAGCTCTCCAAATGGCAGGGGTGCTCTGAAATGAGGACTTCAGAAAATTTTTCAATCTTACATCTCATAGTCAACATCAAAGACTAAGACCAGTTACTTTCTCAGGGGGAGGGTGTATCAATAGGTTGAGTCAATCTGAAGCCTGGTCCTGTCAGTGTGATGTGAAGGAGCAGCCTCTGGAAGCTGTTGGAGCTGAGCAGGGTGAGGCAAGAGAAGCACCCTCCGTGCAAAACTTAAGGAGGCACCTACTCTCAGAGTCATACAAGTGCCGAGTCAACACTTGCACAACCTTGAGAGTGAGTGCCTCCTTAAATTTTGCACCCCTGCTTGTTTCTCTTGACTCACTCTAGTCCCAGCTCAGGAACCAAGTTAGAATTAGGGCTCCATCACTTATTGGTAGTATAACCTCGGAGAATCCTCCATTGGAATTAGACTGGCTATAACAGAACGCCCCTCCACCCCCAAACAAGAGTGGCCTTACCCGAGAGGAGCTTATTTCTTTATTATTTAAAATTCTACAACAATATAGGCTAGGGCTAACATAATGTCTCTTCTCCATAAAGTCATCAGAACCTGGGTTTTTTCTAGCACATTGTTCTGCCATTCTCGAGGTTTGGTTCTCATGATCCAAAATAGCAACATCTAAGGTCCCTCCCTGGTGGAGGCATTGTGTTCCAGGGGGCAGGATGGAGGAAGGTACCTGGACCATGTGAATGTATTACTAATTTTTTAATGAATAAAATTATAATTATAAAAATATAGATCAGACTAAATAATACAAAAATAAAATCTTTGATTTTTGGATTGTTAAATCATCCGTGATTATTATTTCTATAAATCCCATTCCAAATTCCCAACTTAAGCATCAAGTCTATGATATGTGAGCCACTCACTGTCTTACTCCCCACAGTTGCGAATGTTTCCAGGAGGAAACATTCTTATAAATCCTCATGAAATGTTCTTGAAGCCACAGCTTTGGGAATGGGAGAATTATCCAGAGTGGGGAGGTTGACATCTCTGGTTTTGCCATTCCCCATTCTGGTAGTCATACCCCAATTTAGCTATGGGGAAATACCAGGCCCTATTGATTACGGATGTGGAAGAAATTGTCAATCGGACCATGCATGGGGAGTGGTAGAAACGTAACTCAAGCTAGGACAATATCTTCCCTCTCTCCCAAGATTTGTCTCTTGAAGAGAGAAAAAGCATAGAAATATGATTGAGGCATGCATTTCATACAAAGTCACTCAGTTGCTCTGCACTCTGCCTCTTTTGGAGCCTGACTGGTTAGCTTTTCCTTTAAATCTTGTTCATGATGTCCCATATTTTTAGTTAGAGTCTGTTCCTGTTGTGGGCAACCAACAGGAATTGATCTAAGTAGGTATTCACTTTTCTGCCTAAAGATTTGGAATTTTACAGGTTGGTCTCCTACCTCATTAACTCTCACTGTTTCTTCTCCAGCATCTACCCGGTTCCTGAGCCAGCACTAAAGAGGAATATGAAGAGCCTCAGTCTTCTATCGGGTGGGACTTAGAATTCCTCTCCTATCCGGGTTTTAGTGACTAATAGTCCTGGTTTTGTTCTCAAGACTGAGACCGACAAGATGGTGAGTGAGTTGTATACAGGATACCAGAGAGGAAGTCCCAAGGGTCATGATAACTAAGCTCTAGGGTCTCCATCTCCTTAGTACTGGCCACCATTGGCATCTCTGACTCTGTTGGCTGCCTGCCATTTGCCTCCATCCATGTTGCTCCTCCTTTCTCTCTGTACCTCTCTCTTTGGCCTGCAGAGACTAAAATACCACATGCCCAAGTCTTCGGTCTGACACTAAAATCTTAGAATTATGTCTAATATTGTAATTCTATCTTGGAATTTATTTTGAGTCTTGGCTGGTTGAGTTGGCCAATACTAAAAATGGCTCCTCAGCATCTGACTCCTATTTGGGCTTTGGCTAAAACAAAGAATTCAGAATTAATTTTCATCACCGGGTTTGTAGTATTTTTCTCTTTTCTTTCCTGAGCTCAGTGAAGAAAAAAGTGAGATGTGGCCATAATACTGTATCTGAATCATTCATCTTGGTGGGTTGGAACAACTTGCTCCCAAGAAAAACTTGTGTATTCAATAGCTGTTATGTTGCAGGGGCCCTAGTAGATTCTGGGAATGCAAAGAGAATTTTAGAGCACAGCCCTTACTTTGAAGGAGTACCTTATCTAATAACCTGTATAAATAAATAAATTGCATAATAGTGTGATGAGCCCATGGAGAATTAGTGTGTATCAGACACAGTGGTGACACAAATGAAGAGGTTTGTGTCACCTAAAGTGGTCCCCATTCCCATGTGAATGAGTTTTAGTGCCATGATGGGAAGAGGTTTTCAAAGACTGCTGAATATTGAATGTTGTACTAAGCATTTTGCATCAATTAACTATTCTTCCCTCCTTTACAACTATTACATTGATTCCAGGGATGAGTAAACTATTGCCCAGTGAAGGAAACAGATTTGCCCAAGGCCACACATGTAGGATTTTTAACTAAGAACTTCAAAATTTCCCAGTATACCAAGCTGGTCCCTCTGGTAAGGCAGATGGGTTTATTCTGACAACGTAAGCCTCATTGTCTAATCCATTGAATTTTCTGAGCCAAGCCCTCAGCAGCTCGGGCCCAGCGTGGGCTTCTTGGAAATTCGGTGCTGATTCTCAAGGCCTCCCTACCTGCTGAGCCTTATTCTTCATTCTGAAATCAGAGCTGCCCTGTACATAGCATCTGGTGCTCGCTTCCTGGCCCCTGGCTAGTGGAGCAAGTACATTTCCAGCGCATATGCTTTCCTATTCTGTTAAAAAAAAAAAAGTTTTATCCTTGGTCCCCTCTCAAGGCGGAAGACGCCCATACTTTTGTCCCAGCTGCATTTGTTGGTTGCGCTTTTTCTAATCCTTTACGCACCCTGAGAAGCTGGGAGCACCGCGTCTGCCCTCTGGCGCCATCTAGCGGCACTGTTCAAGTCTGGATGAGCCCCCTGCAGAGAAGCTCTGATGTATTTATTCGGTAATTAACTGGATGAATCCTGCCGCTTCATTAGTAGACTGTTTTCTTCTTCGTGGACTAAAGAGTGACCAATTATAAATAAAGTAGGTCGCAAATACATTGCTTTCAAGAGACCAGCACTTTTCTCACTCGACCAGTTGTGACATTCTTTCATCTGCAGGTTTTTTTTCTTGCTTCTACAAATATTTAGTTTGTTATTATATAGAGATCATGGCATGGGGCACACAGGCACACACCTGAGCAAACAGAGGGGCTGAACGATTTGCCAGCATAATGAAAAACATTGGTTTTGAGCTCATTACTGTGATTCCACAACGGGCACCAAATCTCTCTTAAGACCCGCGGAGGACGTCTTCAAAGAGACGCTGGTCCAGGTCTGTGCCTGGAGAGCATGAAGCTTCTCTGAGTCGTTGCAAAAGAATAACTCCCGTTTGGAGACCCAGACCTGTCAGATCAAAACCAGGCCTGGCCTCCAGACTTTGAAACAAGTCGCAACAGTGAACCTTACTCATCCATTTTCAAAATACGGCCTGTTCTCTTTACAAAACGGAGCAAAGCCTCTCAGATTGGCGCTGGCCGCAATATTTGATATATTAGGGAGAATCCTGACTCCTTCCAGGTTTGTGCTGGTCTGTTTTAAATCCAAATGGCTTGGCTGAGCGTGGTTTTTAGTGTGTGTGTGTGTGTGTGTGTGTGTGTGTGTGTGTGTGTGTGTGTTTCATTTGAAATGGAATTCAAAACAGCAGGGGCATGAAGCCCAGATATGGATGGAAGAGAAAATCAAGAGGTCCCTGGAGTTTCTGATCCACATTAAGGAACCGGAATCAGCATTCATTTTAAACCTACTATGTGTGGAAGTACCATGTGGGGAGGGTGATATTGCTTAGCATTGGAAGTTTACAAGATTTCCAATGCTTTTGGTTTCCTTCAGAGGCGGGTTGACAAAATGATTGGGAGTCCAACTTGAGAGCTAAATTCTGCTCCTGCCTGCTGCAGTCACGGGGCCTTGGCCATTTTCTGTAATCACTCTGAGTCTCAGCGTCTGCACCTGGGAACAGGCCTGTGCTAGTTGCCTGAAAAGACTATTGTGAGGCTGAAACAAGGCAACGCAGAAGGCAGTTACCACCATTTGAGTAATCACAAGAGCTTCATCAATAGCTAATGTCATGATCCGTCTCTCGAGGCAGGGATCAGAGCTTGGGTCCTAAGAACAAAGTGTGTGACCTTCAGAAAAAGCCTGGGTTCTCTTTCTTCACTGTCACATAAGCTCTCAGATTGGTGAAGACTGGAGGGTTTGGGTCCTATATTCAGAAATGCCCATTAAACTGTACACCATCTGGATCCACCTGCCCCGTGGTCTCCTCCTTCTCCGCCCCTTTCCCCAGATCATTCTAACCACACTGGTCTTCTCACTACTTAAAAAAAAATTTTTTTTATTGATTTCAGAGAGGAAGGGAGAGAGAGATAGAAATGCCAACGATGATAGAGAATCATTGATCAGCTGCCTCCTGCATGCCCCGCACTGGGGATCGAGCCCCCAACCCAGGCATGTGTTCTGATGGGAATTGAACTGTGACCTCCTGATTCATAGGTCAACGCTTAACCACTGAGCCACACTGGCCGCTCACTACTTCTAAAACAAGCTCTTGCCCAAGACAGGAATGCTTTCCCTATTCACCCCCATATGCCCAACTAATTCTTTGGACTTGGTTTCAAGGTCACTGCCTTGGGGAGGCCTTTCCTAATGGCCAGTCTGCTCCCTCCCCCACCCCCGAATGCTCTGCTAGAGCCTTCACAGGATCTGCAGTGATTCCGCTTCTACATCTTTGAAGCACTTTGCAAAGTGTTGGGCTAGATAAAGCAACTGTGGTAATCTGTTTAATAATCTGTTTAATGGCTCTTTTCCTTACCTGACCATAAGTGGGCAGGATCTCCATTCATTTTTCCCATGAATAGTCGACACTTGACTGATGGACTCTGAGTCCTACTTGCCTTAATCCCTAATGCCCTTTCTCCCTGGAACGCCATCACCTATTTTTCTGTCAGACTGCCACTCATCTCTTTTAAGATACAATTCCAAATCATCTCCTTAGTGAAGCCATTGTTGAACTCCCTCATGTGGGCTACTTGCTCCCAAGGTGCATTGTATTTGCCTCTATCATGGAAATTAACATATTGAATGCCGCCACTTTTGAAAGTAGGACCCAATGCTTTACATAGCTTCTCACCTCCTGTGCTTAAGGGGCTGCCTGACACACAGGAGATATTCAGTAAACATGGAGTAAATGAACAGAGAAACAGTGCCTTCTGAGAGTGATAATCAATCAATCCCATCTCACTATCCTAAGGTAGAAAGATGGTAAGACTATTTACACCAAGCATTGGTCACCATATTACATCCTAAAAATGTTTTAAGTTGCACAGCAGATACTCATCAACCTTTCTTGGTATTTCATACTTGCAACACTGGATTCACTTCTTACACTAATAAACAGTTCTAGGAATTTTCAGAGATCTTGCCCACATCTGTGGCTCCCAGGTATAAACATCTTTGATTTGGTATGTGGGGGGAGAAGAATTCAGTCATGATAACAGTCTATTTCACTCTCTTTTCCACTTCTACTGCTTCAGCAATTGAATTGTGGAGATACTGCTGCAGATCCTGGTCCAATGCAGTTCAATGAGCAGGTGAGTGGAGAAAATCATAGGCCATAGTGTGTGTACTGGGGCTTCTTGACATTTCAAAGTCTTGTGGAGAATCTTCAACTCTCTATTTAATTGGCCTAGAGAAGTACCCCCCCCCCCCCCCCGCCACTGCCACTTCTTCTTCTTTTTTTTTTTTTTTTACAAAATCCATCACAATAGCAAGTAATATTAATAAATAACTATTTTTACAGAGTATTTTTACGTATGTAATATTGTTTCCAACAACCCTCCTGTGCATTTTCCACCCAGAAAAGTATGTTCTTGATTATTTATACCTGGAGCCCCAACCCATTAGAAGAGAGTGGACCTTGATTTCTGAGACCTGGGTTTTTGAAGGGTAGTAGATGCCCCTCTATTCTGGCCTGTAAAATTTGATAAAAGTAACAATAATAATCACAAAAGAGATGGGCTCTAGTCTATTTTCTTTTGACCTCCAGCATCTACTCCTTCATGGATCCTTATCTTACTTTGAAGATCGCCTCCTTCCTCACTCTCATCCCTGGCCATGTGGTTTAATGGGACTGCAAAATCCTGGTTTTAGAGGTGGGCAGTTGACCTACCCCTAAGCCAATCAGCATATCCCACACCATCCTTAAGCCATGGTCATTGGCTCAGGGATGGATATGAGACCCAATCAGGCCAGTGAAACACCATCCCGGGAGGATGTGAGGAACTGCTGAAGTCATCCCACTTCTTGCTATGGGCAGAGAGTGGCAGCTGCTGGACACTATCACATGGAGACTGGGGATGATGCTAACGCTCCCCATAGCAAGCTGAGTGATGGAGAGAAATCACAGCCTGAGGGTGCCATTGGAGCCCCACATATGGCTCTCTCTTATCCTCCCCTCCCTTCCCACTAGAGCTACCTCTGCTGATGGGTTTTCACTTACATAAAATTCCTTTTTACTTAAACTGAATTTTCTGTCTTTGGCAACCATGAATCCTAACTGATACATTAATGGTGTTCCAGCACTAGGCTAAGCCCTGTCACATATATTAGCTTATTTAATGCTTATATCAACCCTATGAGATAGGTATTGCCATCTCCATTTCTTAGCTAATGAGTCTGAGGCTTAGAGAAATGAATGAAACTGAGGCTCATGGGTAGGAGATTTGGAGTTGGGATTTAGAATTCAGGTCTCGGCCACTGTACTCTTTCCGGAACATGGGAACATGGCTAGAAAGTGGCAGCGTGTTCCTTCTCAGGATTCCATATCCTCTCAGGCACATCCTTTTCTTCTCTACCCTCCCTAACACTCCTAACCCATTCCTTCATTTTACTCTCCTCCTCTTCTTCTCCCTTCCCCTCTCACACATTGACTTCAAAGCTCCAAAAAGATACACATTAGCTCCTCCACCCAGCAAGCTCTGGGAACTCAGGCTAAGCCATTCCCCTGCCCAAGGCCTGGCGCTGGCTGAGAAGACCCCTGCATAGTCCTTCTGGTGGCTTTGGCGTGGAAGTCACTGTCCTCGTTTGGGTGTGAGTGACTGCTTCTTCCTTTTCTGGCCCCGAGCCATTCTCAGAGCTTCTTTCACAGCACCCAGGGCAGCCGGGCTGCTAGGCACCCTGCGTGGATCAGGCGTTCCACTGCCCAGGCATTTGTGTGCAGCTGGCTCTGTTTGAAATCCTGCCTCTCTCTGACTTCACTTCCTGAATGTGCTGACAGGCTCCTGAGCCAAGCCAAACAGGTTCCCAATGCCGTGCCTGCGGAGCATTCCCCTGCGACTGCAGCTGGGGAAACAAAACTTCTCTCCAGCCCTCAGAGAGGACCTGCCAGCCCTTATGTGACCAAGAAGCAGGCCCTGGGAGACCTCCTTGAATCTTAATGGGAACCGCTTTCATTTCAGCTAGTGTGTGTGTGTGTGTGTGTGTGTGTGTGTGTGTGTGTGCGCGCGCGTGTGTACTGACTCACTGGCCTTGGTGGGAGGATTCCTGAGCATTTCTTCTTAAATTAACAAGTCTACAGTGGAAAATGGCAAATTATTGCTTGCCTGCTCTTTGCAGGGGCTTTACATATATGATCCTCCTGACAGCTTCCTAAGACCCATGGTCAGCCTCATTTTTACAAAGGGAAGAATTGAAGCTTAGCAATGTTAAGGGACTTGCTCCATGCTCCCCAGCTAGGAGCTGCAGAGCCGGATTTAACGTGTCCAGGCACTTGGCTCCAAAATCCATGCATTTGCTCTAAGTCATAATACCTTGATTCTCTTTTGTAACTCCTAATACCTCGGTTTTTCATGTGGTCAGAAGGGCAGTGAGGAACAACGGAAAGGGCAGAAGCTCCGGTGTCTTCCCAGGTCTGTGAAGTTCGGCAAGTTCATTTCTTCTCTGAATCTCAGTTTCCACATAGGCAACATGGGATGATGATAGTGCCTATGGCAGGGAGGTTGTGAGGCTCAACTGAGATATAAATTCACATGGCTACGTTTCAGGAGCAAAGTCCTAAATGTTCAGAAAGACCTAGACTCAGCACCGGCTTCCACCACTTATTCCATGACCTTGAACAAGATCTGAACCTCCATTTTCTCATATATAAAGCACAGCCCTAACATTTACCTTGTCAGTCCTAGCATAGTTCCTGCTATATCATAGAAACTTAGTAAATGGTATCTATTATGAATATTATACAGGTATTCGTTTTTATTATACTTGTGGCAGATACTGTTGGTTCCTACTGGAGCAGTTACAGGAAAGGCTAGGTAATGCTGTAATGACAAGCATCCCTTGAATCTCCAGATCTTAAAACAGGTGTAATTTTTTGCTCATGGGTGTGCTGGGGGTGGTGAGGGACTCTGATGTACACCAACATCATTTAGGGACCCAGATTGTTGAACACTCCATTTCTGCCTTTACAGTTGTCAAGACTAAGGAAAGGAAACATGTTGAACCTTACACTCATCCTTTTCTTTTAAACACCTTTATTGTTGAAAGTATTACATATGTCCCTCTTTTTCCTCCATTAACTCCCTCTAGCCAGCCCCTGCCCCAGTCTTTCACCACCTAATTGTCCGTGTCCATGGGTTATGCATATATACATACAAGGTCTTTGGTTGATTACCTCCCACTCACCCACTCTCCCCCGCCTTCCCTCTGAGATTCCACACTCTGTTCCATGCTTCATTGTCTCTGGATCCTCTTGGTTCATCAGTTTATTTTGTTAATTAGATTCCACATATGCTTACATTCAATTCTTAAGGCTTTCACCTGGGTGTGATGTAAGTCACTACTGTTCCCATTTCATTGGCTGACACAAGTCACCAGGCTTCTCACCCAATGTCAAGGAGGTAGGAGATAGGTAAATACAACCCTACTTTGTGCCCAAGAGGAGAACTGGAAATATTTGGTGTAGAGTACAAATGACTATTCACCAACCTAAAAGCTATCCTCCCTACCACTTCTTTCTACGATCAGAAGCTTGATCTTTATTTATTTTTAAAATTTACTTTTGGTGTTCACTTTCTTCTGTGCTTAGACAAAGGTGAGCCTAAGAGATGAATCATGGGTGTAGATCAATCATGATGATTTCATTTTTTTTTCTTTTGCCAGGGATGAGTTTGGGTATAGGCATGTGACCTGCTCATGGACAATGAGACCCAAAGGGAAGTCCACTGGGGTTGAGGTGGGAAGCTTCTAGGAAAGGTTTCTCTTGCTAATAGAAAGACTAAACATCCTTGAATTTCTAGTGATTATTTTGTTTACCTATGATGCTAAGAACTGAGACAGTTATCTTGAGTCCACACAAGGAACTTCCTTGACCCAAGAATGGTGAACTGAAAAGATGGAAACCCCCGGGCCCATGATGATGTCATTGAGCCACTATATTTGCCCCGAACCTGTTTCATGTCTGAAATACTTGTTTAAATTGTGTCTTCTGCTACTATTTTCTATAAACATCCTAACTTGTGGTGCAATCAATTATTTAACAGCCCAGGTGCCTGTTGACCTATTTCTACCCTTGCGATAAGGTCAGGCAGAGATGCTTTGTCTGAGTATGAATCTAGAATGAATCAATGCACTATGAAAGAGATTCACTGATGCACAGAAAGTCCTGAGAAGATCTGAGAAATACCCAAATTCTGTCTAGGTAGCCAGAAAGTAATATCTTAATCAATGATCTCAAAACCCAATTTTCTGAAGCAGTAATGGTGTCAGGCAATGTTTTTTTTTAGTGGATATATATGAAGGAAGTTTATATAACAAGAAACTATCAGGGCTTCTTCAGGGAGGAGGAGTTTGTAGCAGGACAAGGAGAGTTCATTCTGTGTTGCTGTGTCGTGGATGAAACATCCCAGGAGACTATCTGATTACCTTTGCTCAGATGCTGTGCACATCAAAGAACCTTCTGATGACTAATTCAGTTCCTCAGGGTACTTGATGTAGAACTAGGGTTGTGTTCTGGGTAAAGAGCACAGGATCACCAGGGCATCTGCTTCCTGGAATAACATAGGAGAAGTATATGGCTGATGTCTGAGGAACTAACTGCAGCCTTACCAGTGACAAAAATACTTAAAACTAACTGGAAGCCTCATCTTCTCTTCCTGTGAAACACAATTATGACAATGAGCATCCTCAGAGCAGTGAGGGATAGAAGAGGCGAGAGCACTTTGGAAATGACAAGAGTATGAACTGGTGAGTGCAAATCTCATGCTCATCAATCTCCCCTTTGCTTACTCCACTCTAGGAATGCAGACCTTCTCTTAATTCCTAGGCTACCCCAAAGTCTTTCCCAAGCTTCCCCTCATGCTGACCCTCCACCTGCAATTCCCTACCCATACTCTTCTCTTCCCTGATGAACTCTTAGTCATCTAATAAATCTCAGTGCAAGTAATTCTCCAGACTGCCCCCCCCCCCCGCCGCTTTTTTTTTTTTTGCCATCAAACCAGTTTAGGTAGTTTTTCCTCTTTCTTAGAGCCTAGTTTGTCTTCTTAATTGTGCACTTGACCCTTGAACAACATGAGGGTTAGGGATACAGATCCCCCACACAGTCAAAAATAATGTATAACTTTTGACTCCCCAAAACTTTACTCCTAATGGCCTACTGTTGACTGGAAGCCTCACTGATAATATAAACAGTTCATTCACACATATTTTTTATGTTCCGTGTATTATATACTGTTCTGACAATGAAGTAAGCTAGATAAAAGAAAATGTTATTAAGAAAAGCATAAGGAAGAGAACATACATTTACAGTATTTATTAAAAAAATCCGTGTATAAGTGGATCCTCACAGTTCAATCCTGTGTTGTTCAAAGGCCAACTGTACTTGTCAAAATACAGAATCATACATTTATTAATGTGTTTCCTTATTTACAGTGCCTCTTAGCAGATTATAAACTCCATGAGGGGAGGCATCTTGTGCATTTCTCCACTGCATCTCTGCATCTCTAGTGCTTGGCACAAAATAGGAATTCAGTATTGCTTGATCAATAAAATGAGTGTTATATGAATGTAAAGTGTTATAATTCAGCCCTTCCAACATACATAAAACCACCAGCCTCTTAGTTTATACATCAAAGAATTTGTATAGTTTGGGTCAGTTCATCCCACTGAACTTAATCCTAGGTGATTCGATGAAATTAGGTTTGGGTCCTGCCATGGTGAGGACCAGCTCTGTACGGTGGCCCTGGGAGGTCACAAGCCTCTTCCTTTCACGTCTGTGTATTTGAGGGTACTGACGCTGAGCAGGGGAGCTCTGGACCGTTGGGTAAGATGAATTTCCTTCCTTCATGTGCCAGATACAGTGGAGTGGAAAACTTAAATATGGACAAGCAGCCTAGGTGAAAAGTGAACTTCTGATATCGCTCTTGAGGCCTCACTTCTCAGAAAGATGTGTAGGAAGGACTGTGGCATGGTGTAGCTTTGAATCAAGCCGTCTTCTTCCCATTTCTCCCCAACTCTAGAACTACTTTAAATACCACAGGCACTTTAAATTAAACTAAACACCTCTCTTTGGTATTACACATCTTCCCTAGCCTTTTCCCCACCAGTCCATCATCCAAACTGTTGCGAGCATGACTCTTTCTTAAGTTGAGAGAGTCATGTTCCTGCTCTGCTTCTACTCCTTCTACATTTCTCCATCACTTACGGGATAACATTCAAACTCTTAACAACCTGACCCTTAATTTTTTTTAATACACCTGTTGATTTTATCTTCCCAACAGTATTATTTTGTATTGGTTTCAGGTTAGACAATCATATATTTTACAAAGTGTTCCACTTGATATTTCCATTACCCACTTGGCACCATCCATACTTATCGTAATATTATTGACTATATTCCCTATGCTGTACTTTACATCCCCGTGACTATTTTGTAAGTACCAATTTGTATTTCTTAATCTCTTCACCTCGTTCAGCAAGTCCCTTAACCCCCCTCCCCTCTGGCAACCACCAGTCTGCTCTCTGTGTCTATGAGTCTGTTTCAGTTTTGTTTGTTCATTTATTTTGTCTTAACCCTTACACTTCCTCATTTCATCTCCCTTTATTTTCCCTCTCATATCTTCATTCCCAGCCCCCACAAGCAGCTTACAAGTCTCTAAACACACCATGGTTTCTTATGCCCCCGTGCTTTTGCACACCAGTTCCTCCTCCTACCGCTCCTGCCTGGTGAGTCCCACTGGGTCAGCTCAAATGTTACCTCTCCCATGAAGTCTTTCCTGATAATGGCTCCTCCTCCCCTCACTGGCACTTCCTTCTGCTTCATGTGCACACTCCTCCCCACTAGACCATGAGTTCCTTAAGCTTAGGGATTGTGTCTTGCTCGTCATCGAATCCCCACTCTTAGCACAGGGCCTCAATGAGACCCAGGCCCAGGGGATGCCCTTCTTTGGGATGTCAAAAGTCCAACCAAATAACTGGGCCAGATTCCAGAGTACTTTCTGGGGCCATCCCAGCTTCTACCCTCTTCCCCTCTTCCATGACATTTCACTTGACCAACTTAGAAGTAGGTGGTGGAGGCAAGGGACGGGGTGGACTAAAAGGCTTTGTCTTTTTCCTTGGTTCATCCTATGTACATATTCTCTAACAATAAAAGAACCTGGGCAATAGATACATTATCACGATCATTCTATCAAGCAAATATTGGGTACTGACTTCTGGACCCCTGAAATACATTAACTTTATAGACATAAAAAGTCCTCTCTGGCAATACCAATGAAGTGGTTGCTTTTAACAAAGCCACATCTGGAACTATTTTTTTTGTGCCTGTCTAATGACCACTTATTATTCTTTCCCATCTCCACCTCCAAGCCCAATGTTTCGGGCAGACCCATTTTATATAAGAAGATGACCACTTGCATTAATGGGGAGTGAAGGGACTCTGTGTGACTGGGAGAATGAATGTGCTGAGAGCTTAATTCTATTAAGATCACTCATTGAGAACTAGGCTTTGGAACTTGGTGATTGCCCAGATTTGGCTTTTCAGGGGGTCTTCAATCCATCTGGAGTTGTGTACCCGGAAACAAATGAGGTGTATTTCTCCAGAAGAAATCAAGACCTGGAATTATTTGGGAGGAGGATGTAAGCCCCATTGTTCATTCAGTCATCACACATTTACTTTATTAATATCCTGTATATGCCAGGAAGTGTACTAGAAGTCTGGGTCTACAGATGAGGAGGATAGGGTTCTAGCCAGGAGATACAGAGGTTCATAATGTGCTATCATGGAAGTTTTGATAAAGTGTTATGGGTGCTCTATGGGGAATATTCATTCCCCCTGAAGATGGAGTTAGCAAAACAGGCTTTACAGAGAAGGTGCCACTTATGCCAACCCTTGAAAAGTGGGTAGGACTCACCAGTGGAACCAGAAGGAAAAGTGTATCAGGCAGAGCAATGAGCACAAGCAGAAGCATGGAGGTGAAAAGGCCTGGGATTCAGATGCACACAAAGATATGCTTCTTAGAGTGAATGTGTAGCTTGGGAATTATTAACTTCTTTTGAGTCATGGAACACTGTGAGAACCAAATAAAAGCTAACGATCTCTCTCCCCAGGAGGTGAGTGTGTGAGAGCATGTGTGCACATTCAAGCACACACACACACACACACACACACACACACACACACACACACACAAGTTTATAGGCATTTTCATTGCGTTCATGAACCCTCTGCTCCAATGGACACAAGGGGTTAAAATTTTCAAGTGGAAATATTCATATATTCACATATAAAACAAATTAAAAGAGGATTAATGGCTTTATGTACTACTAACTTCGTTTTCTCCAACTATGAATGTTACCCAAACAATAACATTGAATACCAAAATAAAATTAACTTTGAGTGCCTACAAGTAATTAGCGGATTTTTCTGTCTCCAAAGTTTATAGGAGATCGCCACAATAATTTTTTCTAACCCTTTTGTTAGAATTTCAGGGATATACTTGTTGGAAAGTTATTTGAAATAAACAAGTATGGAGATAAGCCTGAGTTTCAGGCTTTTTTTTTTTTTTTAAACCCTGGAGTCTAAAGCAAACGGGGGAGTGGTGTGGCTTTTCTGTACTGCACTGTTGTCTGGGCTTAGTCTACCTTTGCAGGTAATTAATTCTCCAGCCTGCTTATTTTTTCTAGTTGGCTCTTGTTTAGCTTCCACAGAGCCCCACCCCAAAGTGCTTTATTGTCCCTCTGCTGACTATTTCTACATATGGTCAAAATCAACTCACCTTCCGGGTTGCTGACATCGGCAAATTCACTGTTTGGCAAACCCTACTCTGCTCCCAGTAACCCTTTGTTAAAAAGTGTTATTAAGAATGGGGTGGATCTGATAGCTAACAAGCCCGTGCAGTCTCTTCCACCTCTAGATATACTAAGGAGGATCTCTTTGTGTCTGTGGATTTACAGCCATGGGCAGGAAATTAGTACTCCCAGACCTGTTGGGTACTAGAGCACTGCTAATGAGCAAACAGCCCAGCCTCAATTAGTGGCTTGTGAAAGAAATATTCCTGGATATCAAATTGCTTTTGCTGCTTGATAATCACACTGGCTCTTGGGATGAAAAACAACTAAGCAAAAATTATTCCCTTGTTGAAGTGCTGCCTTGTTGATCTAAGTTATATCTGCAGACAGAATTCAAGTTTGCCATTTCCCCAGAGTCAAGGTTTGATTTACACATGTAATCATCGTGTTGCTGTTTGTGTGTTCTCTTGCAAATGTTTTCCATAGTATATAGATTACCATCTTTTGAGACTGATGCTAAAATAATTAAACAGGTTGATTATTTTAGAAATAAACTATGAAGTAAACTATAGGAGAATCCAAAATGGTAAACTGCTATACTGGTAATTTGTATAGGCATAGATGTTTATGAGAGAGAGAGAGAGAGAGAGAGAGAGAGAGAGAGAGAGAGAGAGAGAGAGAGAGAGAAGAAGAAGAAGAAGAAGAAGAAGAAGAAGAAGAAGAAGAAGAAGAAGAAGAAGAAGAAGAATTAATGTAACTGTTTCATACACATTGCAATTCTGTGTTGACTCTTACTCAATTTACTAAATTCTTCAGATGGTAGTAATGTTAACCCCTGCAACTGAAAAGAAAAGCTTCAATATAGGGCTTGGGAAGAAAAAAAAGTAGTAAAGGGAAAGCAATTCAAGATCTGTTACTGAATACGTTTATTGTGACAAGAATGCTGTTATAAATATTCATAAGCAACGACCATCTTTTAAATCTAGGAATTCTTAAAGTGAAGATTCCAAATTGGAAGGATACATCTTTTGTAAAAATCTGCCACCTTTCCTGCTTTGAGAATAAGCACCTATTGTTAAATTTCTACTAACATTATAAATGGTCACAGCACATGCCACTTGATAATCTAAACTTTAAAGTGTTTGACTTCCCAGTGGGCTGTCCCTTTTCACCACAACCTCCCCTCCCTCACCCCCCTTAAAAGCTACACTATCCTTTGTAAGCAACTCTACATAGACAGTGGGGGAGGGAAGAGCATAACTTGAGAGCATCAGCCACAGTTATTTCTCAAGCCCAGTAGAGAATAGTTTTTACTGCCTGTTAGGAAGAAGCACTGAGTGATTTTAATGGACACTCTTAACTCTTTCAACTCCACCTAGATAGGTAATCTATAGATAATTCAGAAAAGAGGTTGGGGGAGGGGTACTTTTTCAATATTTTATTTTCTTAAATATCCTTTCTGGAATTTTCAGAAACAAAACATAAAAAAAATTATATACTTTATTACAAATGGTAAACTCAGAGTGCTTCAAATCTCTTATTTACAAACAACACTGGGCAGGACGCCCAAACAAACAAACATGAAATAACTTACAAAGACATGAAGCTGTTTATTGACAGTAATCAGCTTTCATCAAATTAAAAAATATATATATGTACATACACAGTTAAGGAAGGCAGGCCAGAAAGAGTTCATCTGTAGGCTCAGCCTCATTCTCACAAACATCCCTCCCGCCTCCCCCCCTCGACCCCTCCCCGTTTTGTATTCTTAAGGAGTACTACAGAAGCAATCTACAGTCTCTATTGCAGTTTGCAACCCCTCCCCCTCCCCCTTTTAATACTGAATGAGATCGAATGTTAGGTCCATGCAGTTCTTGGTCAATGTTAAAGAAAAGTCTAACGTTCTGTTTGCGCTGGGACAGCCAGTCCGCAAAGCGGGGCAGCCCGCAGGCGGCCGCTCCCTGGCTCCACGCCAAGGGAGGGCGCGCCAAGTCCTTCCCACTCGTGCACACTGGGGGCGCCGTCAGGACGCAACCCAGTCCAACTTGGATACCCTTGGCTTTAGTCCTCGGACACTTCTTTTCTCTCTCTCTCTCTTTCTCTCTCTCTCTTCCTCACAACTTGTCAAGTTCTCAAGTCTGTGTCTGTTATTTTTTTTTCTCCGTTGTCCCTCAGCCCCCGACAGTCTCTTCTCAAAACGTTTGCAACTGCTGCGTTAGCATGAGTTGGCACCCACTATTAACGTGGTTCATGACTTTCTGCTTAAGCTGTGCCACCTGTTCCCTGAGCATGTTGGCTGTAGACGCCAGCTCCGAGTTCTGCGCTTTCAAGGTTTTCACTTTTTCCTCCAGCCGGGCGATTCTCTCCAGCTTCCTTTTCCGGCACTTGGAGGCAGCGATGCGGTTCCTCATGCGCTTCCTCTCCGCCTTGATCCGCTCCTGGGACTCCATGTCGATGGGGGAGAGGGGCGGTGTTTCCCCGGGCATTTCGGGCACCGTCTGCGGCTCCTCCTTCAGGGCCTGCAGCCGCGGGTGCTGCACCGGGATCTGCTGGGGCAGGTGGTGCGGCGGTTGCGGCGGCTGCTGCTGCTGCTGGGGCTGCGCGGCAAACGCCAGGCCAGTCGCGCCGTAGGAGGGCGCCCCGCCGCCGCTCAGCGCGCCCGGGTTGAAGTTGCTGAGGTTGGCGTAGACTGGCGGCTCGCTGTGCAGGCTGGCGCTGAAGCCGCCGCTGCCGCTGCCGCCCGCCACCGAAGCCACGGCCGGAGCCACCATGCCTGCCCCGCTGACCGGCTGCGCCGCGGACGTAACGCTGGGCAGCGTGTTCTGGCTGTGCAGTTCGGCCAGGGCGCGCACGAAGCCCTCGGCAAAGCCCTCCTGCTCGTCCGTCACGTTCTTGGGGCACAAGAACTGGGTGGGGGTCGGCGTGGTGGTGATGTGCCCATTGCTGGACTGGATGATCAGGCGCTCCAGCTCGGGCGACGCCAGTTTGAGCAGCCCCACATCGGGCGAGGTGAGGAGGTCCGAGTTCTTGGCCCGCAGGTGCGGCTTCAGGCTGCCCACTGGGTCGGCCAGGTTCAGGGTCATGCTCTGTTTCAGGATCTTGGGGTTACTGTAGCCGTAGGCACCGCTCTCGGACTGGAGGAACGAGGCGTTGAGGGCATCATCGTAGAAGGTCGTTTCCATCTTTGCAGTCATAGAACAGTCCGTCACTTCACGTGGGGTTCGTTTGGGCTGCACGCAGAAGTTTCGGGGCCGCAACAGCGCGCTGGCAAGCGGGGGCACCCGCGCCTCCCGGGGCCTTTGGCGAGGAAAGTTTCTCTAAGAGCGCGCGCGCCCGCGGGCCTCCCGCCCCTCGGCGCCCTCCTCACCGGTCCGCTCCGCTCCGGGGAGCGCAGGGTTAAGAGGCCGCCTGCACTCTCACTTGTCCGCTCGCGCGCGCCGCCGGCTTTGAAAAGTCGCGGTCACTCACGGAGCGCTCCTCCGCGCGGCGGCTTCCCGGCGCCCGCGAACGGACTCGCTCTCCGGCGACAGTGGGTCTCCCGGAGGCGGCGCTCGGCGCGGACCCCGCAGATGGCCGGCCGGCGGCGAGTCTCCGCCGCCCGGACTCCGACGACTGTCCCCTCCTCCGCTGCGAGAGGGAGGGGGCGCCCGGCGGCCGCGCTCGCGCTCCCCCAAGTTCAGCAACCGGTGCGAACGTAGCTGAGCGCTCGTCCCTCCGCGCTCTTCTCTCCGCCGCCGGCTTTCCTTTATCGCCGCCGCGGCTTCGGGTGGAGAAAAGCTTTGCAAAAGTTCGCTCCGGGACCCGGGGGCCGCTAGTCCCCCGCCCTCCTGGCCGGGAAAGTTCTTTGCCGCGGCAGCGGCTCGCCGGACTTCTCCGGGCGACGGTCGCCGCTCTCCGCGCTGTCAGCGGCGCCCGGGCAGCGGGACGCTCCTCCAGGGGGCGGTTGGAGAAGGGGTTCTTCGGGCGCTCCCCAAAACACCAACCCAGGAGCCACAGGCGCTAGCTCTGGGCAGTTGGTGAGAAACTGGAAAAGAAAATGAGATCTGCAGTTCGGACTGGTGCGGTCCGGACAGTGTCTGCCTGTCTCCCGGAGTCCGAGCACCTCCACTCGCGCCTCGCAGCGATCGCCACACTCAGTGCAACTCTGAGTCCTTATCCAGCCCGAGCTCAACACTTATCTGCTACCAGTCAACCCCTAAAAATAGCCCATGATGTCACCCCAAGGCCTTCGCATTGGCTCGCGTCGCTCTCAAGGGGGCGGGCCCGCCCGTCGCCATGGAGACCCCACCCTAGAAGATTCTTCTCCGGACCCGCGGAGGCTCACGGGATGAGGTAATGCTCTGCTGCCCTCCTACAGTTGGGCCCTTCTTTCTCCTCACCCCGCTCCCTCCTCCCGCGCGGCTCGCGTCCCACTCCTCGCCTTCCCCCTCCCCGGCGCGTCTTTCCCGACCCGCCCGGTGCATTGTGGGCTGACGTCTTGGGGTTTGACTGTCTAGTGACGGCTTCCACCGCGAACGGGGCAGACGCGCGGGCGCTCGCAGCCTCGGACGGAGGCGGGCTCCAGTTCGGGGCTCGGGGCGGGAATGTGGAGGCTGCGGGGACCTAGAAGGCTGGGGAACCCGGCCAGATGTCTGGGGCCGAGGGTGCGGGACGTGTGGTATCTCCCAACTTCGCGGGGCTCGAAGTCATCCGTGTGGGCACTTTGCCGCCGCGCGGGGCGGGGAGGCCGAGCGCCCGAGTCCTGTTCCCCCCCCGCACTTCCGGGGGGCGGGGCGCCGCCCTTAAGGTGGCCCTGTTAAGTCCCCCGTGGGGGGGCGGGGGTGATGGGATGAAAGTGGGCTTAAGTTTAGGGGCGGTCTCGCGAGAGGCGGCCCCCCACGTTGAGGACGCTAGGAAGTTTGTCTCCTGGTCAAGTTCACGGGCGCCGTCCGCCCCGCTGTCTGGCTGCCCCTGGGAGCCCGGTGATTTGCTTTGCTCGAAACTAGGTGCTCAGCTAAGTCCCCGCCGTTCCCCCACTTCGCCCTCCGGACCACGGGAGAAAGGGTGTGGGGCCACAGCTTCGTCTCGGAAGCGGCTTTTTTTGTTTTGTTTCATTTTGGGGGGCAACTCTGCGTCCAATTGAGAACCCCAGCGTATAGGGAATCCGAAACTTGGAGAACCCCGGTGAGAGTCTACTCCCTGCCCTCGCATAACAAGAACACGCACATCCCACATCACTCGAACGAACGGGCGCATGCACACACACGCACGCACACACATACACACGCGCGCGCGCACACACACACACACACACACTCCCACTCCTCCCGCCTAGATTTGCTTCCGGGAAAATAAGTCCGAGACACTCGCCAAAAGTCACGCAGCAGCAAGGACTCTGCTCCAGGCCAGGTGCCGGGCCCATATCCTGTGTAGCCTGTAGGAAGCGCTAGACACATATAAGTGGTTCCTTTTCTGTGGTGGTTATTTTATCCTCCCCCATCCCGCACCCCTTAGGGACAAAGTGTCTGGTGGAAAGAATACTGAAGTCGGGAATCGTGGATTCTGTCGTGGCCAGCCCTGCCACGGTGAGAAGTGAGCTTCTCTGAGCTTCAGTTCCTTTATCTGCAAGAGGGGCCCCAGAGAACCACCTCAGTGGGCTGAGTTAGTGTAGCATCATCACCTTCAGGGCCAGGAGGTGGTTGCCAAACAGCCCCCTTCCCTGAGTTTCCCAGAGCCTCGAAGGAATGCCAGGATCTGAGTGTGACTTGGCAGGAACAGGTGTACATATGCCTGTGAGGAGCAGTGAGGGGAGGAGGGTGAGGGAGGAAGGGGTCAGAAGTCAGCTCTTTCCCAGGCAGAAGGCCTAATACTGCGGCTTGCAGTTGGACCTGCAGCAGTTTATGCTCCTGGGTTCTATTTCTGGCTTTTCAGCTTCAGAACTTGGGGGAATTCAGCCTTGGGTTCCGAGCCCAGAGCTTTAAGGGCTTTGTGGCTTTGAGAGTTCAGATTCAACAGCCCTACAAGCAGCTGGTGGTAGGGAAATCTTGACGGCTTTTCTTCACTCCAGACACTCACCTCACATTCTCTCATGCAGCAGCGGAAAACTGGTGGCTACTATGAGCCCCAGGTACTATGCTGGGTGGGGGGTGGGGATGGGGTAAGGATACAGCGATGACAAGATCAGTTACTTTCCTCAAGGAGAGAACATTCTCCTCAATACTGTTGCCCTGAGTCATTTTCTTTTGTAATCAGGGGAGCTGGTATTCTTAATAATGTTTATGATGAGAGCCATAAAAATAAATTTCATGTATTAAAAATCTATCAGCCAGGCATTTGCCTGAGCAGTTTAAATATGTGGTTTCTCCCACCATCACAGAGCTATGCATACTATTGGGTGGATTTAACATATGAGGAACTAGGCCCAGAGAGGTGAAATGTCTTGCTCTGTCCACACAGACAGCTGGAAATTGACCTCAGGTTTGTGTTACATTCCCTGTATCTTCTCTGCTCTGGGAGACTTTCTTACCGCATTGGCTGCAGAGGAAATAGAGCTTAGATGGTGGGACAGAAGACATTTGCCTTCCTCGTCTTCTGTAACTCCTTTCAGAGCTCCTGTGTTTAGAAAAGTCAAGACTTAGGACTTTGTATAAATATATATCTTTTGCCTAAGGGTTCTGTGTGTTCCTCTCTGCCTTATGTGGTTTAGTAGGCTGATTTTTCTCCTTATGTTGAGAAATAGCATATTTCATCCAAAAAATAACAGATCTGTATATGTTAATGCCCCTGCTTGGAAGCCTTCATTGGCTTCTCCTTACCACCAGGAGAGAGTTCAGACACCTTTGCCGAGGAGAAGGGGCCGGACACAGTCTAGCTCCTGCTCTCAGGCCTCATCTCTCACTCCATTTATCAGTCAGGAAAGGCTGAGCTATGCTCCCCTAACGAACAACCCCAACATCTCAGTGGCTTACTCCAGGGAAGTTCATTTCTGACTGATGCTATGTGCCCACTGGGGGCCTGCGGGAAGTACTGTTTGCTGTGGTCACTTGAGGATTCCAGTTGAAGAAGAAGGTTTCATCTTAAAGCATGCTTATTACTGTCTTGGCTGGGGTGGGGGTGGGGGTGCGGTGGTGGAGAGAAGTTGGGAAATTATTCACTGGCTCAGAATATCCACCTGGAAGTGACACTGCCCTCTGCTCGTGTATCATTGGCCAAAGCAAGTCACGTCACCAGCCATTCCTATCTTTGAATCTCTGTAATCCTGCCAAGTGTCTTGAAAGGAAGGAGCCAGGAAGATTTGTGGAACAATACTAATGATTCTAACAGCATCCCTTTCTGTTCACCAAGTGTTTGGCTTAGTGTCCTCCCTCAGGCAGAATTCCCGCCTTCTTTCCTCAAGGAGGACAACACTAAAGACCCGTTTAGTCGCAGTATGCCAAGCTCACTTTCCAGATTCTGGGGGATGCGTATTAGACTCTGTATCAGCTCCAGATGTGACTTGGTCTACCCTGCACACCCTCAGTATAGAACAGTGGGGCAGAGACAGGATAACTGCAATGGACACCCATTTGGGAAGAGAAGAACTAGAAGACCACAGTAGACCCTAGTCCCCTGAGCAGACATGTTGAGGACCCCCCAGTTAGGCCCTGATTCTGCTCCCCCAGTGGAGCTGCCCCATCTGTTGATTTCCATGACCCCTGGCTTTGCCTAGGAGAGGCACTTCCTCTTCTATATCTAGAGCAGGCATAGGAAAACATGTTTTAAAATAAGCTTTTAAACATTGGGGTGATATACAGAGTGATATTAAGTCTCCAATACAGTGTCCTTTAATCCAGGCTGATGTGCTTTTGGCAGTAGAACTCTCACATAAATGTAGGCTTCTTATCTATTTGATTCCAGCCATTCCACTTCCGAATAGCCCCGGCCAACTCTTTTGTAGACATAGTCCTATGTCTGCCATATTTCTTTGCTTTCTTGTTCTCATGCCTGCTGATCTCTCTGTCTCTCATTCATTCTCCTGCCCTCCTACCCCCTAACTTGGTTTTGAGTGCTTTGGACTTATTGGGCTTTGGTGTGAGAGTCATACTTTTCCTCCCTTTTCCAGAGCCATTTTGTTCAATTGAAAGCATATGCTGGGTAACACAGTTTATCCAGAGATTTTAACAGTAGGGTGAAGGCCATATTCTTGACTTGATTCATATTTCGAGGCCGATTTTCCCCGGCCTTTTCTTGCTGAAAACATTTCTTAATTGTATATTTTACTAGTTGAGATGGAGAAACAGTAGCCTCTTCTAACACTACAAATCTCTGAATTTCTAGATAGTCTCTACTGTTTTTCATTCTTCCTTGCAAACTGGCCAATTCTTCTCTGAGCTCATTTCTTTCCTTTTTTTTTTTTTTGTAATAAGTTTCCAAATGCATCCAACAGCAACCAGCACATGCTACTAACATTTTGTTTTATGGTCTCTTATTCTGAATCCATTATATTAATGATATATATGCCTTCTAATTCTCACAGATGATATATTCACCAAATAGATCGCTATCCTTTTAGCTTCTGTTAACAGTGTTCCTAGTTACTGTCCTCTAAACAAATGTTTAATTTTATTGTTATCACATTACCCCATGTCTAGGTGCCAGTTTTTATATCAGTCAGGATAGGCCAGGTTTGCCACAATAACAAACAATCCTAAATTTTAGTGGCTTAACAAAAACAAACACACCATGAACTTTATTTCTTGCTCATACTACATGTTCAAAGTCAAAGGGGCTCTGCACAGTGTACTCACTCAGAAACCAAGTTAAGAAGGTTTCATCTAGATATATGCTTCCATAACATCCCAACCATTTCAGTGGGGGAAGGAAAGCATGGTGAATTCCCATTGGCTTTAAAAGCTTCCTCCCAGAAATAAGACACATTACTTATGTTTATACATTATTGGTCAAAAACTACTCACATGACCTTGTCTTACAGGGTTCAGGAAAGTGGCTGGAAGTCAAGAGCTGACACTCTTGCCTCTGTATAGTCGAGGCTACACAAAGGTAGCAATCCAAAAATCTTACAGGATGACAACCACAGAATTATTTCTCATTCACACTACACACCCATTATGGGTTGGCTGTGTCTCTGCTTCCCACACATCATCCTTGCTCTTGCGCCCTTTCTGGAACATTGCTGATTGTTATGGCAGAGAGGAGAGAGCATGGTGTTTAAAGAGCATGGTAAGAACAGTGCACATGGCCAAGCCTGATGTCAGTGGGGAGGGGCAGCAAGTATTTGCAAATAGCAATATAGTCTGCCACACCCTGCACTACACATTCCCCCCATTCCTGAGTCTCAGCTATCCTAAACATTTTCCAGTCTTTTGACATTTTCCTGTCTTTCCATTTACTTATATCCAGAATGAAAATGCCACCTGGCAAACTCCTACGCACCCTTCAAGACCCAGCTCAAATAAGCTCCCTCTGATGCTTTCTATTACCCTTGACTACCCTTCCCTCAAATGGTTATTATCTTCTTTGGCTCTCACCACACTGGACACATACCTGAAGCAGGGAATGTTTATCATGTGTTGTAAATGTTTTCTAACATTTCTGACTCCAGATCCAGGAACTGTGTCTTATTCATTTTTGTACCACCTGTGCTTAATGCAGTGCCTAGCACATGGAAGGATAGAATGTGCTCAATAAATGCTTGTTGATGTTTTTTTTTTTTAAACAGCCATTTCTATAGTGGAATTAAGTGGGTGTTTTAATAGTCAAATGACAACAGTACCTTGTTTTAATACATAAAGGTTGGAATATTTCAAATTCACTGAAACCTTCTTGAGCACATCCTGTTGGATTTGGGATAAAACCCAAATTCTTTACCTTGCCTATAAGATCTCACATGATCTGGGCTATCCTTCCTCACCCGCCTGAATGAAATAGCTAGTGCTTCTCCCCTCACTTACTGTTGTGTAGCCACACTGGCTGTGGCTGTATCAGTCAGGACAGCAGGTTATGCTACAGTAAAAAACAATTCCAAATCTCAGTACTCAAGACAGAGACCTTTTATTTCTTGCTCCTACTCCCTGTCTATTAGGGATTGGTAGGGACTCTGATTACATTGTCTTCCTCTGGGACACAGCCTAGTGCATCACCCTTTATCAAGAACACTACAGATATTGATCAAGGCAGAGGGAAAGAATGTTTTGGAGGGTCTTAGGCAGGCGCAATTAAGTACCTTTGCCAGAGAATGTCACGTGTAGCTTCTCAGGATTCACTGCCTAAAAGTAGTCTCATGGCCCCACCCAGGCACAAGGAGACCAGGAAGTGCAATCCTATTTGCCTGGAAGGCAGAGAGCTGGAGGTATTTGGTGACCAGTCCTCATGACTCCCACATTGGACTTCTTTGGTTCCTCAAACAAGACAAACTGTTTCTTGCCTAAGAACCTTTATGGGAACCCTCCTACTTCTTCCCTGTTCCCTGGTCAATTTCTGTTTCTTTTGGATGTTAGCTTAAATGTCACTTAAAGAGGCTTTATTTTTTCATACCACACCCTCCCCCATCTAAATTATATTTCCCTCTTAATACTTCGTCATAAGTCCCTATGTTTTTTTTTTTTTTTTTTAAATAGCATTGGGATTTCAGGAAGGTGATAAAATAATACCCCCTTTTTTCCCCTCTTGAGTTCAGAACCAGTTGAAATTTGGATACAGGAAGCAGATGAATGGAGATTGCAATGTCAACTTGATAGCTGATATAGGATTGGAGGGCATGGCAGACATGAAGCCATCATGGATTTCCTAATGCTTCACCCTGAATTGAACTTACCCACCAGTCTCTGGCAAAGGTGGGCAGTTGCAGGCCCCTTCCAAATGGACAGTGAGTGTGTACATCCTGCAGACAAATTGATCCTGAAAAGAGAAAGTGGCTGAGATGGGCATGCTGGGTCTTCTGAACTCAGAGACCAGATAACCCGCTCCTCTCCCCATGAGGAATAAATAAGGGATGGAGAAAGTTAGCAAATGTCACTTCATGAAAACCCAAAGCCAGGGAAATGAAGATTTCCTCATCAAAACAGAATTTATCTTTATTTGTTATTCCATATTTCTTTGTGTTATTGTTGTTTTTTCTTTTTGCTTGTTTAAGATCAGTCTTGTCCACCATAGGTGAAGCATCAAGAGGGTAGGGTAAGCACAGCTTTTTGTCTTCACTATATCCACAGCATTTAGCACAATGCTTGGCACATAGAGGGTGTTCAGTAAACCTTTCTTATACATCAGAGCCCCTGTGGAAGTCCTTCTCTTGGATTAACTCTCAACAAAATTAGTTCTCAGTTGCTTGAGACTGGTTTCCAATTTTGGAGTGGCCCATTCTCTTCCTTATTCCTCCCCCGCCCCCTTTTTTTTCAGGTCGTCATCTTGGATACATGCATCCACATCACAGTTGGAGTAAAGAGGCAGAAATGAAAACTGAAATACAAGTAAGTAAGTACATTGAGTTGTTGGAGAGTTTGTTAAGGAGGAATGTGGAATTCTTGTACACATCATCGCCCTTATGGTGATGTCTCTTCAGCAGTAAGAACTCCCACAAAACTTATGTAGGATCATAAAGGGGCAAGGTCCTTAGAAGTCATCTTCCTAGTCCTGCCCTTCACCTAGTGCAGGGATTATTTTGGCAGCTTCTTCTTTACTTAAATACTTCTGGTGATACTCAGAGCTGGGGACAGTTTCTGTGAATGCTGCTGGTTCTACTGTGTTGGAAATGCTGTGGACATGAAACTGGAAAGCAATTTTGACCAATCTGGGAGATCTCAGAGAAGATAGGTCAAGTGGTGAGAAGACTGAAACTATGCTCCATGGAGAAGAAATGAAGGAACTGAAAGTATTTACCCAGAGGGAAAAATAAACGACTGTGGGAACATATGTAGAAATCTCCAAGTAGTTGTGCAACTGTCACTTGGAGGAGTTGACTTATTCTGTAGGTTTGTGCTTTTAAAAAAATATCTTTATTGATTTCAGGGAGGAAGGGAGAAGGGGAGAGAAATAGAAACATCAATGATGAGAGAGAATCATTGATTGCTGCCTCCTGCACACCCCAAATTGGGGATGTAGCCCACAATCTGGGCATGTGTCCCGACCGGTAATTGAACTGTGACCTCTTCTCTTGGTTCATAGGTCAATACTCAACCACAGTTGCGAGGGCAGGGCTATTCTGTAGGTTTTAAGGTCAGAGTGAGGGTAATGGTTAGAAGTTAGAAGGAAAAACTGCTATATTTATGGAAGAACTTTCTGAAATTACAGGGGTTTTTTAACCAATGGGATAGTTGCCTTAAGAGTAGAATTGAAGCTCTCACTCAATACATATTTATTGTCTATAATGTGCTGGACTCTATGTTTGGTTAGTTATGATGATTCCTAGTGAGCCCATAGTAACTTGTAATAATCACCACTTCATTTTCAAAGTTTATACAAAAGCCATCTTTAAATGTTCTCTTTTAGAATTTGCCTGGGAGTGGTCATCAACATTGGTTTCTCAATTCTGGAATTGACCCTTTTTTTTTTGGCTCTCAAAATTTAAAAACTTGTGATGATATTTTCTCAAGTCCAATATGAGTTAAATGGACATTCTATATCAAAATAGTATCCATAAATCACAATTACCTGTACTTGGAATCACTTAAAACTAGATACTTGCTTACCATTTGTTGTAGAAGAACTATGAAGTGTTCACCAAACTCCTTTCCCTTTTTCTCCTTTGTGCCTACAGCTAAACTACATTTTTTTGGCCTCCTTTATAAATAGGTGTGACCACTTGGCTAAGTTTTAGCCAAAGCAAATGGGGTGAATGTAATGTGTACTGTGTACAGGCCTGGCTCATAAAACCATCTTTCTCCATCTCCTGGTTAAAAGCAAGGGTCATAGAGAAGGGCAGAGCCACAAATAGAAAGAGACTGGATCTCTGAATGACCATGTGGAAGATTGCCCACTGACCTGGAATATTCTCATTGGACTTTGACTGAATGAGAAATCAACTACACTGTGTTGAACCACTGAGATTTTGGAGTATATATATTAGAGCTACTAGTGTCTTCTTATTCCAGCTGGTGCTGCAGGATGCCCTCAAAGAGAGAATAAGTGTGGAATTAAAGTTAGGGAGTTTTGTTCTCCCCTTTCCTGTTTGAAAGAATTAGTGCAGGAGGCAGGAGTAAAGGACATAGCACTTAATCACACACCCATGCTTCCTGTTGGTAATGTTTTCTATCTAAAATTCATAAACTTCATGGGACATGTTGTCATGTCTTACATCCTCTTCTATATTCAATCTTTCAGTTGACATTTATTGAGAAGTGCCAGGTGCTTTGGGGATTTCTGAAGAAATATAGGTAGCATATATTGTGAAATATGTTATTCATTTACTCAACAATTTTTAGCATCTACTAAGGGCCAGCCCCTGGTAAACATTGGTGAGCAAAAGGTATGGTACCCACACGAAAATTGGGGTACAGCAAGGAAAATACATAATAAAGAGGCAAGATGAGTCAAGTATGATAATGCTATGAGAAGGAAGGACAGGATGTTCTGGGTACACAGAGAAGGAACATCTGATAAGGTAGGGGTCAGAGAATTATCCTCTAAGGAGGAGTAGCCAGAAGAAGAGGAGACAGTGAAGAAAGAGTGTTCTAGAAAGAAGGACTGCATGTACAAAGGTCTGAATATGGGGCCAGACTATGGGGAATGTTTGGAGGGACCAGAAGTTAAGTTGGATATGAACAATGGAGAAGATGAGCATGAGAGAAGCATCTTGTAAAATATATGTGCACATACTTAATAAATGCATACAGAAGGCCTTGTATTATAATATGTACTAGAGGCCTGGTGCATGAAATTTGTGCATGGGTGTGTGTTCCTCAGCCCAGCCTGCACCCTCTCCAATCTGGGACCCCTGGAGGGATGTCCGACTGCCCGTTTAGGCCTGATCCCGGCAGTAAGACATCCCTCTCACAATCCAGGACTGCTGGCTTCCAACTGCTCACCTGCCTGCCTTCCTGATAGCCCCTAACCGCTTCTGCCTGCCAGCCTGATCACCCCCTAACCACTTCCCTGCCAGCCTGATTGATGCCTAACAGCTCCCCTGCCAGCCTGTTTGCCCCTAACTGCCCTCCCCTGCAGGCCTGGACACGCCTAACTGCCCTCCCCTGTAGGCCTGGTTCCCCCCAACTGCTCTCCCCTGCAGGCCTGGGTCCCCCACAACTGCCCTTCCCTGCAGGCCCGGTCGCCTCCAACTTTCCTCCTCTGCTGTCCTGGTCACCCCTAACTGCCCTCCCCTGCAGGCTTGATTGCCCCCAACTGTCCTCCCTTGCAGGCCTGGTCCCTCCCAACTGCCCTCCCCTGCTGGCCATCTTGTGGCGGCCATCTTGTGTCCACATGGGGGCAGCCATCTTGTGTGTTGGAGTGATGGTCAATTTGCATATTACTCTTTTATTAGATAGAATATGCATTTACCTAGGAGGAAATATGGCCGATTAACCATCAAGATGTCAATGTTGTGATGATGGCTTTCTTGGAACTAGTGACTTTAGTGCTCTGTTGAGTGTTCATGTGATGGAGTTTACAACCTGGAAAAAAATTTGGTCAATGTTCTCATGATCCTGACTTACCTAGAGGCTTCCCACATACAAAGGATAGTCCTTAACCTACTGGACCATGTCATTAGAGTTCTCTTTTTGTGGATGCTGTCATGTCCTTTGCCTAGTGATTTTGCATCAGGGGAGAGGGCTACTGATAATTTTGAAAAATGTAGTTCAGGAAGGAGATTGTTTCCCATCATTATGTCAACCCACATCTTGATTGACTAGCATGTTGGTGCTTGGTCGAACTAGTGAGGATGAATATTTGCGGTGGACATCCAAACACTTGAAAGCCTTGAAACACTGCATCAGCATTCTCTACATTATGTTATGGCAATAAACCGCCCCTCAGATTTCAGAGGCTTAAAACAACGTGAGTTTATTTCATGTGCATGTTACGTTTTCATCTGGATTCAGGCCTAACTCTTTACTCTGAGACCCAGGCTGAAGGAGCAACTCCCATCTGAGATATTGCTGGTATGTATCACAGGGAAGAGAGAGGCAACACCAGGGACAGCTCTTAAAGCTTTGCCCACAAGTCATTTCCACTTACCTGAGATTGCCCAGGTGTGTCACAGGGCAGCCAAACTTTTGCCAAACACCTCAACATTCTGAGTCTCAGTTTCTTTATCTACAAAATGGAAATAGATAAAATACATTATGGTATATTCAAACCATGGAATATCATGTAGCCATTTAAAAAGATGAGTTGATTTAGAGAAATGCCCATGATACAGTGTTATGTGAAGAAAGCAAGTTGTAATGTCTGTAGCATGGTTTTATTTTTGCATAAATTTAAAAACCTTGCCCTAGCCGGTTTGGCTCAGTGGATAGAGCGTTGGCCTGCAGACTGAAGGGTCCTGGGTTCGATTCTGGTCAAGGGCACATGCCTAGGTTTTGGGCTCAATCCCCAGTAGGGGTGTGCAGGAGGCAGCCGATCAATGATTCTCTCATCATTGATGTTTCTGTCTCTCTTGCCCCTCTCCCTTTCTCTCTGAAATCAATAAAGATATATTTAAAAAAATAAATAAATGAAAATAAAAACCTATCTATGAGTATAGAGTATATTTGTTTGTATGAGAATATTAATAAAAATAGCTAATGTTTATTTTAAAATATTTTCTATTTATTTTTAGAGAGAGAGAAAGGGAGAGGGAGAGAGAGAGATAAATATTGATTGGGTGCCTCCTGGGTACTGAGCCCACAATCCGGGCATATACCCTGACCAGTAATCGAACCAGCAACCTTTTGGTGCACAGGATGATGCCCAACCAACTAAGCCACACCGGCCAGGGCAAAAAAAAACTAATGTTTAATGAATGCTTATAGCATATGCCAATCATTGTGCTAAGTGCTTATTATATACATTTGATCATTTAGTCCTTACGAAACCCAGAGAGAGGAGTAGAAAGTTATATACCAATTGGTCATTATCAGCTACCTTACTTGGGAATGTGTTAGAAAGATTTTATTCACTCTTAAAAATATATGATTTATGTACATTTTTGCTCATCACAAGAGATGAATTAATCAGCTTTTGTTGTGAAAGAAACCACCACAAAATCTGTGTTATACAACGTTAGGTAAATGCCTAACATTTCCTGTTTATCAGTCTGCAGGCCAGGTGTGGTGGCATAGCCTTCCTAAGGCCACATTCAGTCTTCTGTCCTCTCCGTTGCTCTTCCTCCCCTGCAGTTTTCTAAGCAGTGGTGATGGCTTTTCCTGGAGGAATAGGGCTGAGGGTTAAATTCAGGTCTGCTCCATGTGTCTCACTGTAGAACCCGTCCTAGAGAGGCAGACTCTACCAGGGATATGTTATTCTCGTGGCAAAGGTTGTGTCAAATGGATACACTTGAGGTTTTTAAGGCCTAGGCTTCAAACTGGTACATTGTCATTTTTGCCCACATTCTATTAGCTGAAGCCCATCACATGGCCAAGTCCAATGTCATTGAGCTGGGAGTCATGGGTGTTGTGGAAGGAGGAAGTGATTATTTTCTTTATAGTACTCTACTGCAATAAGCATTCATTGTTAACAATATAAAGTGAGGAAACAAAAACATTTATCAGGGGTAGTTTAAATTGTGTTTAATATATTCCAGAGTCACATTATGCATTTCTTAAAAATATAAACTCCATATCTACAAATATAATGAGCACAGTGATATTCACATGGACATTTAATTAACCAGAGTACCTAGTAGGGCAGGTGGGAGTTTACAATAGCTTGGCTTATGCTGCCCGTGGTGTGACATTTTAAGCATAATCTAGAGACTGTTTAATGTCTTTCTGTATATACATCACTGCTACTTGTGTGGCCATCTGCAATCCAAGGAACTTAAATCATGAATCGCAGACTCTCAGACCTGGAAGGACTTTGGTGCCTGGGGAAGGCAGGTGTCTCCTAAGTTACATGGATAGCTACTTTTGCCAATTACAGCCATTCTTGACTGGGTGTGTCTCACGTCACTGGAGAAGGGTTATAGAAATCAAAATTCCTTCATTTATCCAAGGGGGACAGTGTGCCTCCACCCCCTGCTGTGGCTTTCCTGAGTGATACAGTAAGTTAGTGGCCAAAAATGGGATGGAAACCAGGTGTCTGGAGTGGGCCCAGGGCCTTTGACTTTGTTTTTCTGCGTAACACAAATATCAAGCATATGGGTCATTTGGGAATTGTCACTAGGCTCTGACACTTCCATTACCCTTTACAGAAATATATGAAGTCTCCTTCTTCTCCTGCTTCCCCTGTTTTAAGAGAACCCAAGTACTGCTCAGACCAGCTACGTCTGAGTCCTGCAAAGAAATATTAGATGGCACAGATGCAGAAATAGAAGGTAGCATGTTAAATTCCTTGAAACACTGGCCAGGGAATCACCCCTGCTTCAATTTCTTTCTAGGTAATTTAGAAAATATCTGCTGATATAACTCATGGGAATCTATTTACAAAAAGAAAATGTTTTATTAAGGAATTTATTTGTTAGGATTAAGAGTCATGTTCTGCAAGTTTCAGTCATTTACCCATCACTTTTTTTTTTCATTTTTTAATGTCCACTTATATCCCTAAAATCAATTTACTTAATATTTTTCTTTAAATAGATTCATATTTTTAAAACTTAAAGACATTTTTATAGGAGATGATACATTACTGTTCTAGATGGATAACAACTGTGATTTGCTATAAACATTTAGACAACTGTAAAAGTAAATACACAGCCTTTAAAATAAATAGATTTGTCCATGTACCATTAAAGGTTGTTTCTTATTCTATAAAGGGCAGACATTCCCCACTGATATAATGGAATAGTATGGGCTTTGGCATCAAATCTAAATTCATTTTCTTCTCAGTAGTGTGATTTGGGGTAGTTTCCTTTAAATTGCTCAGTTTCTCATCCATAAAATGGATCAAAGGTTATCTCACTGTGTGTGTGTGTGTGTGTGTGTGTATGTGTGTGTGTATGTGTGAGAGTGTGTTCAAAAGCATCTAGTGTCATTCCTATGTCATAATAGGAACTCAAAAAACTTAGTTACCTTCTTCATTTTTTTTCAAATTTAGGCTCATGAACTCTGTTGTCAGAGAGATGAATGATCTGGTGGCACTATTAATTTTTCCCAGAATAACTTACCAATAAATTGCTTGCCGTGTGCTAGGAAACGTGTTAAGTGCTGTGGGTACAATAAAGACTGGGTAGATGGACTGGGTAGATGAGTTGAAGACCTGGTTCAAGTACCATTTCATGTCCTCCAGATAAGTCACTTAACACCTCTGAGTCCAGTTCCTACATCTGAAAATGAGTGTGATGATGGCCATATATGCCTACTTCAAGGAACACGTGTAAGCAATACCATAATAGCTACCAGCAAAGCCTTTGGTGGACTGATACAGGTGGTTCTGCTGTAATGGGACATGTATGTTCCTGAAACACTTTGTGTCCTGTAGAGTTGTAAAGTAAAAACGGGGCATTTTGCAAAAATAGGGTTGAGGCAGATTACTGAAAACCTATACAATATTGTGACCACAATGCCAAGATAAAACTTTTTATCCTAATAAAAATAATAAAGCTAAAAGACCTGTTAAAATTTGACTAAATAAACATACACACCTATACATACTACAGCCAACATAGGACTTTACTTTAAAACAGGCAGAGGTAGCTTGATGAAGGCACAGGGTGGGGGTGAGCCTGCTGAGTTATGGAACTGAGGGCAAATGCTCAAAGATGGGAGGTGCCATGCAATACGCTCTTTCAGGAAAGGGCATGTGGGCGAACAGCCCAGCAGGAGGAGGAGGGTGAAAGGGCATCTCACCAGTACCCCTAGTACCGTATGCCCCTGTGTCAGCCACACTCAGCTGTGTTAGTATCATTTCCACTCAGCTGCTGCTGCTCAGTGCAATACTAAAACCTTAACATCCTGGGGAAAATCAGTATGAAATAAAGACACTTGCATGTTATGTTGTTCTCATCCCCCCAGTTACCAGTCTTACTTGTCTTTACAGTAACACATATCACAGTATCCTGTATTACAGCAAAGCAGTCCACCAGTGCAGATGGAGGGGGGTCTGCAGGCCTTGTGAGCAGAACAAGCAGGGACTCCCAGAGGTAGAATTCATCCAGAGACACGAATCTCTCCCTCTGGGCCTTCTGCCTTTCCTTCCCAGTGTGATTGTCTACTTCCCTTCCTCTCCTTGGTTGCAGGGTTTCCTCTTCTTCACTAGCCTGTGAGCTCCTTGAGAGAGGGCTGTCATATTCATCGATGTGCTCTGACGGTCCCCATAGGGGCCCTGGGGCAGAATGGTTGTGTTACAGCTGAAGCTCCTTTTGTAGGCTTAACCTCTGGAGCCAGATCACTGGGATCTGATCTCGGGCTCTGTCCTTAACTTGCATAAGAACTTGGCCACATTCCTCTCTAAATTTCCATGTCCTCATCTGTAAAACCGGGCTCATGATAGAACCTATTTCAGAGGGTTGCTGTGAATATTAATTGAATTGATATATAAAGAACTTAGAAATAGTACCAGGCACAGTAAGTGTCCAATAAATATTAATGGTAATTACTGGTGCTTTGATTGTAGTATATAGATAATAAGTAAACACATTAATACAAAATCACAATATACAATAAATATTATGAGTGAAAAGAACTGGGTAGGAACTTTGTTTTCTCTGTGGTGTAGCTAGTAGGATACGGAAGTGTTATCTGACAGGGAGCTGGGAAATGATTGAGCCTACAGACCTAGAAGATCTATATCCTTCTGTTTTTGAAGAACAACAACAGTGGGGACCTTTTTAAAGAGGATGATCAGAAAGGACCTCTCTGAAGAGGGGCTACAGTATAAAGGATATAAATGCTGATACGGGGAGGGAGGAGAGGACAGGAGGGGCATTCCAGGCAGAGGGAAGGCAGGAAGGAGAGATCCCCAACTATCAGGTGGGGAGGACTTGCCCCTACGGGCTCTGCACTTGGCTGATTTTGTTACAAGACCCTTTGTTCCAAATGGGCAGTTAAAGTGTCACTTTATGGGGAGCCCTTAGCTGTGGCTTTTAAGCGCTGGAGACTGGACACTGGTACCATCCATAACCTGAGGGTTCTAGAACTCCATGTCTTCTCAGGCTATTACTGTGGCCCCTCTACATTGCTGCGTCTGCTGAGCCATTGTTTTATTTCTCACGTTACACTTGAAATTAAAGATTGTTAACACCATGACCAGGCATTTCTAGGTACAGTCTAAATTCACTCCCAGTCTGAGTTTTAATCAGTATATGTTACCAACCACCTATTGTGTGGGTGATCTCGGTCACCTCATCTCATTTGCCTAGCCATTCATGAATACTCACTCAACGAATACCGATTGAGTAAGAAGTGGATGCTAGCATGACAGGAAGAAAGGTCACTTGGGGTTCAGCTTCTCCATCAATAGCTTGGAGGCTTGGGCCAGATTTCTGGTGTTCAGCCGCTAGTGTTGCCTCTCAGTCCCCATTTTATTAAACAAATTAGAATGGATTCAAGGTTATTCCTTTAACAGCATCAGCCTCACTCCCTGATATACTGAGAAGCTTTCTCACATGGGAGAAAAAACAGTGGAGTGACAGCTAGCAGCTGGGAATTTTATTATTATTACCCAGAACTTAATTTTTCTCTGCCTACATCGTTAGGATATGTGAACCTCACTTGCCACAAGGTCTCTGTGGAAAGGGTGGAACAATACTAAATTGGCTGCTCTCCCAGGTCCTTTTAGCTCCAACATTCTCTGAGTCCTGTGATCTTTTTTCCTTGTTTCTTTTCATTTAGCACCACTTCATATGCATGTTTCCAAGAATCCATGTAGTTCTCTCTTGTCAGTCACTCTCAGGGATTATGCTTTAGTTTGCCTAACAGTTTTCCTGTTGATCCCTCCCTTTTGAACCATTCTACTTTACAGACCTTTTCAGAGCCTTCATTTGAATGAATCCTGATTGTGTGTGTGTGTGTGTGTGTGTGTGTGTGTGTGTGTGTGTGTGTGTAAAACTCCTCATACTCAATGTCTTTATTCCTTGGTACCAGTAGGCACTGAGCGCTACTTGCCTTCTTTTGTGAGGGTGTAAATTCTTAAAATGGCATTGCTAGGTTCAAAGTTACAGGCAGGTTTCGTGCTGTTATTACCACCTGCCAGATTGCTGTGGCGCTTTTATGTAAAAGGTAGTATTACTGATAACACTTGTGGTAATTATTTATAACATTATCTTAAATAATTAATCAAGTCAGAGTACTTCCTCTCCTTTTTTTATCCCCATGGGTATCAATATCCTTTTGCATCCCAAACTCTAGTAGTTTCCCTACAGCTACTCAGATCAGTGCTGTGTGCCCTGAATTTAGTCAGAGGAAAAGAAATGGCTGCTCCGGCTCTAGGCCCCAGCAGTGTTTGTGTCTCCTTAAACTCTCCACTGTCTAGGCCCCAGCAAGGTTTGTATCTTAGACACTCCACTGTTTTGCCAGTTCAGCACCAGCCTGGTTTGGGTTTTTATCGATGATGCTGATGATAAAGATACAGAGAACTATGTCAACCCTGTGAGGATATTATTAACACCATTTTGTAAATAAGGAAAACTACGGCTCAGAGAGGTAGCACAGTTTGCCTTTAGTCACACAGCTAGAAATGAGCAAAGACAGGATTTACTTCCCGTGCCATCTGATTCAAAGTCAGTCTCCCTCCACTAAACTAAACTACACCACTCCCCCTGTGGATGTTCAGGGTCAAGAGCCTCCTGGGAGCAGCAGGTCTGTCAAGTTCTGCAGGACTGAGCTGTTTATCATTACAGAGGACACTCATCACTGTGCTAATTACATTAATTGCTGCCCACTCTTTGGCTAGGTGGGTGGCTTAACAACGCCTAGCAACATGGTAATGATGCCTGGGCCTGCCTTTCCACCTGAAAACATCTGCCTGCTTTTTTTTTTTTTTTTGTTCTTGTTAATTTACATCTCCTTCCTGTAGTGGCCAAAGATGGTAATTATAGGTTCTGTTGGTTGGACGTTAGCAACTCTCTACCTTATAGGGGAAAGGTCAAGCCTCTAAACTCTGCCCTCCCTTGGCACCACCTGTGTGCTTGACACTTTATTTAAGGGCTCTTTTATAATCCTCATGATAGCTCAGAAGTAGATATTATGTTATCCGCCTTTTGTTTATACGGGAACCCAGTCACCTGCTTGGATCACATAGCTAGGAAAGGGTAGATCTCTGGCTGTCACACTTCTCTACACCACAGAGACCGATTCCTTCTGATGTTTGGAATCGAATTACACAGCAGTGGGGGCCCAGTCTGCATTTCCAGAGAGCAAGGCATCAGGAATCATCAGTGTTTGGAGGAGGTCTCTAGTGCTAAGGGTTGAATATTTGACATTTTAACCTTCCAACTCCCACTGCTTCCACAGGCTTCTCACGGAAACGTTAACAGAGGGTTCCAGTGGACTTCTTAAGAAGTAATTTGAAGACTAGGTCCATGTGCTGCTTGGGAATGGATGATGGCTTTGGCAATTCATCATAATTGGGTAAATGACTTACCTTCCCCAGAGACCCAGATAACAGAGCCTAATTTAGGAAGCAATTGACTTTGGAATGTTGTGTATGCGTACACTTTATGGGTGTGTCTATCTGTATGTGTGTGTATATGTCAATAAATGTGTGTGCATGTTTGCAGGAAGTCTTGGCGAGTGGGTGGACTTAAATGACTTGGTTCCTTTCTCACCTACCTTCTATCTATAAATGAGGTTTAAAAGTATATTTTACTAATGTCCAAAACAACTACATTACATAGTGACACAGAGTAGTGGTTAGGATATTTGCAGCTAGACCATTGATTGATCTTGGCTCTGCCACTTACCAGCTGTTGTGACTTGGGCAAGTCACTTAACCTCTCTAGGCATCAGTTTTCTCATTTCTAAAAATAGGGATAATAACAGTTCTGACCTCATGGGGTTGTTATAAGTCAGGGAAGTTTCAGAGAGCAGGGAGTGTGTCTATATACCTCTTTGCACCGGCCAGAATAAGATTTCAAAAGAGCAGGTTTAGGGCTTAATCCCTCGACTCTGATCCCAGCACTTCCAATATTGACTGTGTGACCTTAGAGGAATTACTTAACTTTTCTGTGCCTCAGATGCCTCATCTATAAAGTAGAGGTTCATTATTTCTACCTCAAATGACTATCATACAATGAAGTGGGTAGTTAACACATAGAGGGTACCTGTTTCCCTTATTCCCATCCCAGAGTCTTACATTCAATAATGGATTATCTGAGGTCTTGTTTACTACATAAAACATTTCTTTTCTCTCACACTCCACCTTTATTTTCTCCTTCCTAGCCTTATTCTTTCTTTCCCGACTCTTCCCTTTACTTCCCTTTCTGTCTCTTTCTTTGGTCAGTTTTGATCTGCTGTGGCTCAGCCCCTGTGTGCAGGCTCAGCTGCTCCCTGGATTGTTGCAGCAGCCTTCTCACCGGCCTCCTCGTCTCTGGCCCCCTGTGTTATTCTTCAAATGAGGTATTCCTCCACAACCTGACCCAGATGTTGCTACTTCTCTGTGCCAGTCCCTCTAGTGGCTTCTCATCACACTGAGAGCTGAATACTTAAGTGTGTGTGACCTCTCTCTGAAATGGCAAGGAAGAGCCTACATAGACGATCCAGGTGATTCCTGGTCTGGTTGCTCACTGACCAGCATTTGTCTTACCCAAACCAAGGAGAGGAGTGCTGAGAGGAGAATTTGTGGTCACTTAGGGGCCCACTCCTTTCACACACAAGCATTCGGGATCAGTGTTGTTTCGTCTGCGACAGTGACGTACCTGCTGTTTGTTACACTTGTATTTTATGCCATGGTTGCAATGTTGTCTAGAATTATCACGTTAGCTTTACCATATGATTCTCTTTGCCTGTGGAGAGATGCACATGGATCAGATAACGATCACTCGAGGCTTAAATTTAGCACCGCTCCAAAAAATCGAAAGTTAGAGGTGTGATATGTAATTGTTTCTAGACAATGAAAACAAAAACACAATCTTCCAGCACTGAATCACTCTTCTGCACCTGGTCTCCCCCTCCCCCTCCTCCCTGTCCTTATCCTCCTCCTGTCACAAAGAGTGCGAGCTTAGTGAAGGGAAAGGCCACTGAGAGCCCAGGGTTCCAATCCCAACACCACCACTTACTCATTGTGACATCTCAGGCAGGTTACCCCCTCCCTGAGCCTCCGCTGGAACCCTCTGTTAACATTTCCTCGAGAAGGCCCTCTAAAATGGGCCTTAAGAACAGGTACTCAATAATACATGCGGATTGAAAGATGACTAACCTAGACACCAGGGGTAGAGCAGCTAGCCCACCCTAGAGTGAGCCTGCAGGAGTTGCTAGTGCCTTCCATGCTGACTGACTGGCGCAGCTGTGGTGTTTTCATAACCTTTCTTTGGCTTTGGTCAATCTTTAGGAGAGTCAGTTCAGCTAAAAATGGAGACAAGGCCTTTCCAATTAGTATACCCATGGAGGTCCTACTATTTGCACAGTGAGGTGGAAGATTTTGGGGCAGGTGGGTAGGCTTGCTATCCCAATAGTGAGAGGCACAGTTCCTGCTCATATCACAGTTTCTAGGGCTGTGTAACAAATGCTACATCCTTGGTGGCTTCAAGCAACAGGAATTGATTCTCGTACAGTTCTGATAGCCAAAAAGTGTGAAATTAAAGTGTCAGGCGGGCTGCATTCTCTCTGAAGTCTCTAATGAAGAATCCATTCTTTGCCTCCTCTATCTTCCGGAGACTCCAACTGTTTCTTGGCTCATGGCCATTGTGATCTCGTCCTCCCTCCTCACAGGGCCTTCCTTCCTGGGTATCTCTTTCCTAAATCTCCCTCTCCTTTCTGTCATTGGATTTTGGGCCCAACCCTAGAGCCAAAATGATCCCATCTTTAGATCCTTGACCTAATTATTTCTGGGAAGATCCTATTTCCAAATAGGGTCACAGAGTACTGAAGATGGGGCATATCTTTTGGGGCACACAATTCAGTCCACTACCGTGTCCTCCAGGAATTTCAGATTAGGCAAAGGGACAGATCACACACAACTGAGCAAAGTTTCAAGTAAAGGGTATAAAACAAACCTTCTGGAAGGTGGGTAGGGGGTCAGTCATTCATTCTCTGATCCAGAAACATTCCTGAGCCTCTGCTGAGCTGGGTGCTGGGAAGCAGAAATGACATGGCACAGTCCCTGCCTGTAAGGAGTTGACAGACTGGTAGAAGGGGACAGAGAAACAGGCACTTCAGCCCAATAGAGTAAGGCTGTGTGGAAGTGGGCCCTGATACTGTGGGGGTTTAGCAAGTCTGGTTACAACCCTGGAGGAGTGGTGGTCTTACCTGCTGCCTGAAGGATGAGGGAGTAGGAGGCAGTCATGCCCCAAAGGAGCAGAGTTCTAGAAAGAAAGAACAGAGGAAAGAAAGCCTGGCCTCTGTGGGTCCTGCACAAAGTAGAGGGCAGTGGGCTGGAGAGACAGGCAAGGGTAGGATTGTATAGGTTGCCAGAAGCTATCCAGAGAGCAGGGGAGCACCATAAAACTATTTTAGGGAGAGGAGTGACATGACATGACCAGGTCTGTTTATTAAAAATAAAAATTAGAGAAAGTCTTTAGTGAAAAATGATTTTCCAGTAGATTTTAAACTGCATGTACTATGGTGTGTTTTTGTTTTTGTTTGGTTTGTTTGTTTTTAAAGAAGTATAGCATATGTACAAATCATAAGAGGGCAACTTGATAAGAGACCAGTCCTGTGTGTACACCACTTAGATTGTTTTGGTGTATGGATTGTTAGAGTGGAGGCAGAAGAGAGTTTGAGGTGGGTCAATGATTCAGAATTCCTCTTCTTTGTTCTGTGGAGAAATGACTCCCATAATAGGAAGAACCTGGGATTTGGAGTAGAAAGACTCAGTTTTGAGCTCCATATCTGGTATTTCCCTGCTGTGTGATCACAGGCAAATAACTGCACATTTCTTATCCTCAGTTTTACCATCTATGGAATGGGCTAACAGTATCTGCCTCACCGAGATGGTATGAAGGCGAAATAGGATAAAGCTGGAGGAAGCTCTCTGCGCTATGCAAACAGTTGGTAATATGATTCTCAAGTTCTAATCTGTCTCAGATCTGTATTTCTTCACTTCACCTTCTTCCTTCTCCACCTGACAGTGTTTCAGATAAACGAAGAGAGGAGGAAGGGACAATTTCTCTTTTCACAGCACATTTTTGTTTGTTCCTTATTCCAAAATATCTATACCAGCTCTGGAATGTCACACCTATACCCTTCTTTGTCCCCGCCCTTCCTGTTCACCACTAGCCGTCTCACACATGCAGGCTCACAGAGGCAGAGGGTGGAGGGCAGGGAATTCGGGCCATGGAAAGAGGTTTGAGGGTGGAAATAAATCTGATTTTTCCTTCCCAGCCTTCACTTGGGAACTGCTGTCCCTCAGCTCTGCACTGGGTTGTGGGTGGGAGGTAGGGAGAGACACAGAGGGAACATGGCATTAACACTCAGTCTGCTGGCTCATTTGTTGAGGCAAAATGAAAGCAGGGCCATGACAGGGCAAAGCCAGCTAAGGTTAAGGTCTTACTGTTCAGAGGCAAAAAGCCCCAAAGGAGTTGAGAAATAGAAGAGACCACTCACTTAATTGGGTAAAACCCCGTAAAGAAGGTGAGCTCAGCACAAGACTCTTCCTCCCTTCTCCTATTTCAGATTCTTGGGATTTCTGCAATGATTATCTTTATCATCTATAGCTTACCAGACCATTTTATTATGTACATTCTCTTATGTCAGTGGTTGGCAAACTCATTAGTCAACAGAGCAGCAAACCGCGGCTTGCGAGCGGCATGTGGCTCGCGAGCCGCAGTTTGCCTACCACTGTCTTATGTGATCCTTGCAACAAGATCGAAAGCTAAGTATGGATTGTAATTACCACTTTTCAGACGAGGAAACTGAAATTTCCAGTGACTTGCTCCTGGTCATACCATTATTAAAAGAAGGAAAAAAAGCTTTGAACCCACCCTTATCCAGCTCCAAAGCTCCTGCTCTACCGTTTTATTGGATGTACGTGGAAGGGAGCCATGTGTTTATCGGGCTGCATCGCATTGCATGCATTTTTAGTATTTGTGTGCGCATGTCAACAGGCACGTTGACATGCCTGCTGGGTGAGTTGTAACAATTGAGTTTTGAGAGGCTGAGTGCATTTTTGCTGGCAGGGCCTGACTCAAGGAGAACAGGACAGGAAGCATACAAGCCCACTGTGTGGGAGGTGTGAGGGCTGGTCTTGAACAAATTATTGGGAAATATCCCTGTTTCGCCCAACTTCTCTAGGGGAGGCCTTGGGGTTTTCCATGACTATTTCCAAAGCACAATTTATTCTCCATTCTTTTTATTTTTTTAAGGAACTAAGATTTGTTTAGCACCCACTATGTGCCAAGCATGGTACTTGGTGCTTTACATCTACCACATCATTTAATTCCGACAAGCCCTGCCAAAGGGGCAGCATTCGTGTCACTGTTCAGCCCAGGAGACACATTCAGGAAGGTGGACATTTGCTCAAGTCACTCAGCGGGTGTGGAGCAGGTCTGGGCTCCCGCTGGGTGCTAGGCAAATCACAGGCCACGCTGGCATTTTAAAGTTATTGGTAGAACATTTTATTTTTTGATAAAGTTGTAAATTATCTCTAATGCATGAAGCAGGATACCTGCATACCAACTTTGCCCCTGCTCTTTTAGTGAATGAAATGCTTTTTCTTTTTGTTATTGAGTAGCTGAGCTGCTTGGTCTCAGAGATAAAAATCTTTACTCCAGGCGGGGGAGTACACATAGCTGCCCTTGCCCATTGGCCTTTTTTCTTTTTGTTTTTTCCTGAGGCACCTGGCCTCCTTGTAAGACCTTCCCCCACCATCACCATCGTGTGTGGCTGCTGAGACAGCCCCAGCCATGACAGGAAGGCAGGATCTGTGGCCTGGACGAGCCTGTGATCAGAGAGACCGGGTGTCCATGAAGTCCAGAGAGACCTCTGAGATTGGAGATGGGCTCTCATGGTCTCCTAAAGACCCCTGGTCCCCACTCACCCAATACCACAACCAAAAGTAGATGTCCTCCGTGTCAGTTGAGAACCTTTGGCCTCTGAGACAAGTTTTTGGGCCACCAGTCCCCTTTAAGAGATGATAACAATTTTGAATACCTGAATGGCCTTCATTTTTTGCACTGGGCAGACAGATGAACCAAACCTTCCAGAAGTGGAAGATTAATAAAAATGAAGGTCTTTGCAAACTTAGGGCCAATCTTTTCAAATTTCCGTTAAGGGTCACAAAATCAGGGAGCAGTGGGGAGAGAGCCTGGGGAGAATGAGTTCTTAGCATGGGGTGTAGTGGAGAAAGCCTGAGATTCTGGCTGTGTGACCTTGGTGCACTCAGCTTCACCTCTCTGAGCCCCAGGTTTCCCTTCCCTGCTCCAGGTCCCAGATAGTTGCAGTGAGAATTAAATGAGAATATCTTTATGCTTTTATTGCAGGGTCCCAACACAGAGAAGGTTATTAATGTCGATCATGAGCCACACTATATTCTTGGTGCTGAGGACACAGGAACAACACAGTCCCTGTCCCTAAGAAGCTCACCATCTATAGGGGCACATCTTTACACAGAAACTTAAGGAGTGTACACAGGCCTAGTTCTGTCTGAGTAGAGAAGGAAGGCTTCATGGAGGAGGAGACATCTAACGCTTAGGCAAAAGTCAAGAGGCCTGGATTGTACTTTAGACTCTTTCCTGAACTGCTCTCTCTCCTTTCTCTGGGTCTCCCTTTCTGTAAAATGAGGGAATTAGAGTAGGACTTTTTCCTCTATGGTCCCTTGTGACCCTAACATGCCATAATTCCTGTCTCTAAGTGGAGGGCTGAAAGCAACTTTTAAGAGATGAATGGATCTTTTAATATTTAGCCACTCAACAAATATTTAATAAGGGCCTTTCATATGTCAGGCACAGCACTAGGTGATGGGTATAGAGTGACAAGCAAAACAGATGTACCTCTGCCCTCATGGAACTTCTAGTCTAGTCTAAACGGTTTGGGGAACTGTCTCATCTCAGATAGTTGAAGAATGCCAGGGCTCCAAGGGGAACGCTGCCAGCTAAAAGAGGATGTAGCTGTACAGTAGATGTAATAGATGGGCAGACTTGGTTGAACAAATCAATCAGTGCCAGCACCTTAAGGAAGCTCTTTGGGTGACCCTAGGGTTGGAGAGCAGTTTCTAGGAGAAGGGAAAGGTTGTGGGAGCTCTGGCCAAGGGTGTGTGTAATTGCTAAATAGTTTGTTTGTTGAGACACCTGAGAATGGGAGGACCTGCCCCTACCTGCCCGGTTCTCAAGGTGGGCATTTACTAGGAACCACGACAGCTTCCCATGCACTATCTTTTCCCTGGAGGCGGAGTCAGTGCCAATGCTGGAACCCAAGGGGAGAAGAGAAGAGAGGCCAGAGAAAAATGCTAGTGTTAGCATGACACTTGGGCCAAGCCCAGAGGACCCTGAGAAGCTGTGGAGTCTCCATCTGTACCCCTTCGAGGGAGACGTGGGGCCCAGTTGGGGTGTAAGGCTACCTAACAGTTGGTCCCATAGCCATGGTGGGAAGGGTGCCTGGGAGGTGGAAAGAACCTGGGCTTAAGAGTTAGAGACTGACTTGGGTTCGAAGGCTGTTGGAATCTGGGGCAAATCACTTACCCTCCCTGAACCAGCTTTCTCTTCTGTTAAATAGACATCACAACATTGGCCTCTCTAAGATGTCATGCGGTTTCAAGCACCTAAAATAAGTACCTGGGACTAACTATAGACTTGATGATTGGCATTGATAAGTATTACATTATCAGGACCCAGATCCTGTTTCTGTATTGAAAGAGCTAGGAATAACTGATGATAAAACTTAACAAGGAGATTATATTATCTTCAATGTAAGTGAAATAGTGAAACAAGACTGAGTTATTTAACAGTTATTAATGTCTATTATGAGCCACACTATTCTTGGTGCTGAGAACACAGGAACAGAACACAGTCCCTGTCCCTAAGAAGCTCACCATCTATAGGGGCACATCTGTACACAGAAACTTATGGAGTGTACACAAGCCTAGCTCTGTCTGAATAGAGAAGGAAGGCTTCCTGGAGGAGGAGACATCTAAAGCTGAGAGCTGAAGGATGAAGACTACTTAACCAAGTAAAAGTAGGCAAGGAAGTAAGGAAGGAGCTGGGAAGGACATTGCAGGAAGAAGGAATTGCACATGCAAAGGTCAGGAGGTAAGTGGGCACAGTAGATGTGATCATGTGCCCAGCTGAATATGCCTTTTCTCAGTGTGAACTTGGTATAAAGGCAGCAGGAGACCAAGGAGAGATTTTAAGCAAGGAACTTGAATAACATCATCACATTTGCATTTTAGGAAGAATGCTCGGGGTTATAAGTGCATGTGTCAAGTTATATTGGAGAACTATTGGGATAAGATGGTTCTTTCCTCTTCCTGCTCCTCTTTCTCTTCCTTCTCCTGCCCACATATGATGGCTCACATAAGATGGAATAATCCACATGAGCATGCCTGGTGTAGTGTCTAGCACATAGTAGGTGTCAAGTTAGTATACATCCATTCCCCTTTTAAATGTAGTCCTTGAAAGAAAAATCCTCTAGCATGAAGTGCAAGTCGGGGCAAAATAGTTGAGGGTGTGGCTGTTTGTATTTTCTGGCTGCTGTTCAGGTATAGCCGACAGGATTTAGGTCAAAGGAAGTTCCCCAGACAGTTCAGTCCCAACCAGTCATCTAGGGCTTCAGGGAGGGCAGGTGAAGGTCATAATATCTCCCCTATTTCAAGAGGTCACTCCTCCCCAGGGTCCTGGTCTTGAAAACTTACAAGACATGGGCAATCCTGTTAATTTGTCGGAGTCAGCTTTCTCACCTGTAACATGGGGATGAAGTTACCTGTGCTGCCAACCACATAGGGGATGTCATGAGGATCAGAAGAGTGTGAACCACAACAAAAGAATACAATAGATTCCATTCATTAATGCCCACCTTGTGCCAGGCCTTGTTCGGTGAAGCAGGTATTATCATCATCCCTCTTTTATAGATAAAGAAACCCAAGTTCAGAGAAATGATGTGAATAAACGGGGCACAGAGTAATTGGCTGTAGCTAGAGCCCTGGCCTTTAACCACTGCACTATGACATGACTACACTATGACCTGCTTTCCCTTGAAAACCACCAACGCTGCCCCTGAGTTCTTAGCACGATGCAGGTGTTCCAGAAATTTGTGCGGAAAGGTGGAAGAAAAAGGAAAAGGGGTAGTATCTGAAGTCAGAAAGTCTATCCTAGTGCTGCCTGACCCCACTCCTCAACCAGCATAGGGTCTTTTCCCAGATGCACTCCTGGAAATGATCCCTTGCCCCATATTAAAATGACCTGTTACCTATCTGACTCCTCATTAGGCTGGCACTGGTGAGGGCAGGGACTGTGTCTGGGTTATGGGTTTGTCCCCAGGGCCTATTTCAGTGCCTGGCACTCAATAAATATTTGTGAATAAATCTCTTCTGTTGCTTGCCTGCATTTTCTGCTCACACTTTCCTCTTGGCCAAGAGATCTAAAGCAAAGGAGCTGGGACTTCTGTGACAGGCCTCTGAAGGTTGTTGGGCACATGCTGATGGTGAGCCAGTGAGAGGTCAGTGGGCAAGCCCTGGGCCAAGCCTGACACTCTCCCCCCATACCCCGCACTGCTGGATGGACCTGGGGGACTGGGATGGTCCATCCCACTCTGCCCACAATCTCCATGGGACCTGATGCTGGTGGTCTGAGCACAAGGCCCACGTGTCACATGAGGAACCCTAAGGGTTTGCTGCGTGGGTCACAAACCCTAGGTATGTGACCCACTGCATGTGCCAGGTAGCTTGAGTTGGCCTCACTTGGCTAATGGCTGGTCAACAAATCACATGAGAACCAGAACAATCCTCAGGCACATTGAGCAACCAGCTTCCCTTCCTTGCCCCCTGGCAGGAGCCGGGCCAGGGAAAGTGAAGAAACCTGTTCAGGGCCTTGTGGGGTGGGCGTGGGTGAGGCCCTGCCGGGAAGGGGGCAGCTGAACCAGTTTCCATTGCTCCCAGACCGGATGCAGCCTCCTAACTTGTGACTGGGGCAGAGGCAGGAGAAATGGGTGCCCTGGGCGCACCCCTGTGCCCTCCAGGGCTACACTGGCTTTGGCAATGATAGGACTAGGGGCTCTAGGTCAGCAGTCACTGGGTGTGTGACTTCCGGCTGCTGAAGCAGGCAAGAGGGCTTGGCAGCAGCGGATCAGCTGACAGGTTGAACCCAGAGAGACTTTGGACTTCCAGTGAGCAGGTGGAGGACAATGTGGTAAGGGGCGGTGCCCAGAAACAGCTGGGTAATAGACCTGCTCTCCAACGTCACAACCTGAGTGTTGTGCCTTACCCCGTGCCTTCCCAGGGCAGGGCCTTGGGATGGAAAGAGCCTGGGAAAGACTGTCCTTTTGAGTCCCAGCTGTTCCGCTTACAGGCTTTTGGGTTCTTGGGCAAGTGACTTCGCCTATCTGAGCCAAAGTTTCCCCAGATGAATATGGGAATAGCTACCTAAAAGCATGATGTGGAAAAGTCAATGAAATAGATCAGTGCCTAGCACATAGTAGGTGCTCATAAAAAGGGGCTCCCTTTCCCTTCTTGATTTAGGACCCAGATCTCACTCCAGGTCCTGAAGTCATGCTCCTCAGGTGACTCTATCTGGGTGACAGGAGGCCACCATTTGAGCCTCTGTTTGCCAGACTATCAGTGAGAGGGGACAGGGCGTTTGGGAGGATTCCGAAGGCCGCCTTTGGTTCGAGTTTTGTGATCCTAGGAAAGCAGTTCAATGCATTCTTTCATTCAGGTATTTTATTTATTCAGATTCCTATCAGGTGCTGGCTGCCTTTTACTGCCTCCCCCAGCCATGTTCCGGCCCGCTAGCGTTTAGTCCATACAAGGCAAGCTCCACCGCCTGCTTTTTGTTTAAATAAAGCCCACGGCCTTCCGCCTGCAAGTCGCCGCGGGTCCTGCCTGCCCAGGCGGCCCTAGGGGGAGGCAGGAACCGGTGCCCCCGCTGAGACGCAGGCCTCAAGAGTCTGGGAACCGGCCACGCCCAGCTCTCCCGCAGGTGCGGGGATTTGGGGCCAAAAGTAGGAGTAGAGGGAGGAAATCCAGGCTTAGACCAGCAGTGTTCCCACCCATTAGCACCCTCATCCATGGATCACCCAGCACCAGGCAGGCCCATCATTCCAAATCCTCCCAGCAACCCTGCAAGGAGTATTCTCCCCATTTTATAGACAGGGGACTGAGGCTCCCTGAGTTTAAATCGCTTGACCAAGAAGGTCCTGCGGGTTAAAAAAAAAAAAAAAGGGGGGGGTGGTGGTGTCGGGGGCAGAACGAGAAATTCCAATAGAAACTATCTGGTTGGAAAACCCAGGTTTTTTCCCACCCCACCTGCCATCAGTGAGATTGTAAAAGTCTTAACGGGGAAGAATACAAAAAACAAACAAACAAACCCCCCAACAAATCAGATGAACAGACCAGTGGGAAGAGAAAGGACCTTCTTCCAGAGCTTCCTTGGGTTCTCAAACGGGTGGCGTGGAGGAGAGGGCGATTAAGCCACAGGATAAGCCACAGAGTACTTTCCCTGCAATTTTACTCCTTTGTAAATGAAAAAGTATAGATTCTTAGTAAAGCACATGATGACAGAGAAGAGTATAAAACTCCCAGAACTATTTTAGCTGAAAATAGGAGACTTCAAAGAAATTTCAGGCTTTTCCACACCGTTCACCTTCGCTGGGTTGTTAACGCCCTTTACACAGCTGGGCAAACTGAGTCCCAACCTGAGCCAGAGGCAGAGCAGGAGGAGAACCGAGATTTCCAGACTTCCGCCTGCACAGCCGTCTGCTGGGGGCAGGGGCACTGTTTGCAAATGCTTTCCTCGGACATCTACTGCAGATCTTTGTCACTCAGCCAACCGAGTGGGGGAGATTCTGAGTAATCGCAGGCTAGCAGCTCGGCTGGGGAAAGCGAAAGGGACGCGCGGGCGTCGGCTGGGGAGGGCGACCGGTGGAGAGCCCAGGCCCCGAGCAGGCGGGGCCACCGCCCGGTTGCTGGTGCGAGCACCGGATGCAACCCGCCCGGCAACTCTCTCTTCTTCCACCCGCAGCCTTCCAGCGCAGCGGACCACGCCCCCGCTCTCGGCCCACCCCGCTAGAACCTTCCGTGCCTGAGTAACCTGGGTCCCAACCCTCAGCCCCTCAGGGGACTCATTGGACTGCTGGCCCGCCCTCTCAGCCTCAGGCACCTGGGACCTTGCTTGTGGGGACAGTCAGGTGGTCAGGCCTAAGGTGAAATCCTACCCTGATACTTGCTGACTATAAGGCCTTGAGAAAAATACTTAACCTCTCTCACTCTCGGTTTCTGCATCTGTAAAATGGGGGTTAGCAACACTTACCTCATATAATTGCTGTGAGAAGTAAATGTGTGCGTATCTGTAAAGGCCAACCCATTAAATGCTGTTTTGCTATTATTGTTAGAGGGTAGGAATCTCAGGCCAATTAAGAACTGGACGACCTGGGCAGGTGTACTTTCTTCAGTCCCCCCACCTGGAAAAGGGAGCTTCCTTACACTTTAGGTGTCAGGGTGGAGGAGAGGACACAGGATCTCCAGCATCTGGCAAGTCTACAAGTTGTTACGTTGCAGCTCTCTTTATTTGCCAGCATTGTCTAAAGCACTTTGCACTCATTTGCTCATTTAATTCTACAATTATAGTGTGAAGAAGATATTACTGTTATCCCATGTCACAAGTAGGAAACCTAGGCACAGAGAGGTTAACTGATTTATCTGTAGCCCCGCAGCCACTAAGTAGGATTTGCATCCATAACACTTGGCTTCATGCTCCATGTTCCTAACCCCTGGGCAATGCACCAGACACTATGCTTAGGCCATGGGGATGCAGCCAGAGGAACAGCACAGTCACCTCCTTCACAAAGGGCAGGGTCTCCTTTCTCAGTTTATTGGCCTTCCTTCACATAAACTTAAGCAATGCATGTACTTTCTTATATTTCATATGCACAATGCGTGTACCTTGTACACAGGTGGTATTCAACATTATTAGTTTCCCTCTCCCTGTATTTTTTGGGGGTCCAGTTGCAAGTACCTACATGGAGTGTGGATATTGGGTGTTCTGGGTGATAGAGCAGTGGTGTCTAGTAGGTGCTCTATTAACCCGAGTTCTTCTTTCCCTGTACTTAGTGATCTTCCAGTTAAATACACAGAAACAGCACACACTTAAGGTTTACATCTTTTAATAATATAATAATTGCTTCTGCCTTTGAGAATAACTGTGTGTGTTGTGGGGTTCCCACAACTGAGGGCAAGTTTACTGTATTTATCGCTTAATCCTTTCCAAAACAGGTTATGACTACGACATCTTTAGTCAAAGGTGCCGGATTCTCCCTCTCTTACTCTCCCTCTTCGGGGTCCCTGTCATAACTCTTGCTGCAAACGGTTAAAGCTATTAAATTTAGAATATAGATCTTCCTGTGATGCAAATGTAAGTTGTCATTATATTCATTGCTTAAATGTTATGATTATTTCAAGCTTGGCTTTTGCATTTAGAGCCTTGAGTTAAATGTGGAAGAAGTAAGAGAAAAAAAGCGTAACAGTTGGAAATGAAAATGGGCACTAGGTAGGTTTCCAGAGTAATAAAAAAACAGCTTTAATTTTAAAAGATTTTAAGCCTGATCTGGTTCCAGGCAGCATACCCTAAGTTCCCATCATTCATCGTGGCTGTATTCTAAGGTTCAAAACCACCTTTAGACAACTCAGTGAACTTAGTAGATGACATAGTATTAAATTGTGAGTTTCTTTCTCTAAAGGAGGTAGCCTGTGGAAAGCATTCAGCACATGGTAGGGGAAGCTATTATGATTAGGGATTGGGATGCAGTTGAAAACTATATACTCACCTGACATTTATTGAGCACCAACTATGTGCCAGTTGTTGCAAGTTTATTATTTCAAACCTCACAATAAGCCTGTGAGGAACACATCATGTTACAGAAGAGGAAGTTGACATTCCAAGAAGTTCCTTCTCTTGCTTGTCTCACTGGAGAATAAGGGGCATTGGAATTTGGGTCTGACTTCAAGTTCAGTGTCTGAACCACTGCACTGCACTGCTTTTTCCTGTTTGTCCAACTGTCAGTCACTTTAGAACTGGAGGCTGGAATGAGAGAGGACTTTAAGAATCGTCTCAGCCAGGGTTTCTCTGCCTCTTCTATAATCCAGGTTCCTAAACACAGAACCTCACACTCTCTTTGAATGAGTTTTAAATTCAAACTAATTTAAATATGACTCAAAAGCAAATCAAAGCAAAGGCACAAAGTTTTTAGCGTTTTGTTTTTTTCAAAAATGAGCCTCCCCAGAGCTTCTGGTTTCAGCACCGCACCTCCACCACTGCAGCGGAGAGCTGCTGATCTGGGGCACTACCCTGCGCCATTTACATCCCAGAAGTTGAGTACAGAGAGGGTGACTTGCTAGCGACACAGGCAGAACTTGAACTCAGGTCTGTGTGACGGCAAGTGCAGTCTTTTGTCTAACCCCCCTGCTTACCTCTCACTTGGTCTCTCACCACAGCCTGACTTAGGGTTGTTCTCTGTGAAAACTTCAGCTTGACTTTATCCCCTGTAGTTGCAGAAGGTGTCCTCCTTCCAGGCCTTTGCTCAGACTCTTCCTCTGTTTGAATGCCCTCACTGCCCCTCTGCCCCTTTTGCCCGTTCATCCAAGGTCAGCTGAAACGCAGCTCCCTCAGGGAAGTTTCCTAGACTCCCACCTGTATCCCAATGAAGGGGGCTGAGTCCTCTTTCCGGCCTGCCTGTGTAGAAGTATCTCCTGGCAGTTAACACGAATGTTGTTTACAAGTCCCTCTCTCTCTCACTGTGACCATCCTGGTGTCCCACTACTAAAATTGTAGTGGTTGGGTTGGACCATATCTCTCTGTTCTTTCAGTGGAGTGCCTGGCATGTAGCAAGTGTCTGGCATATACAAGTGCCTGGCATATAGCAAGCACTCAGCAAATGTGCATGAAATAAATATACGCACACACACATACACATTGAATGTCACCATCCGATTATTTTATTTTAATAGTTTTAAGTCTTCACCCAGGCTGTAAGCTTTCTAAGGATTCAGGTGAGTGAGATTCACCTCAGAGGTGTTTGTGGTAAGACTCAAGCAGGAGAGCAGGTGCATCTGTCCTGAATTGAATCTGGTATAAGTTCAATCAGGGCTGAACGCTTCTCTTGCCAACCTCCTCCCCCACCTGGATCTTCAATGAGATGGCCCTAGTTGGGGGTTGTTCTAGCTCAGTGGTTGGCAAACTCATTAGTCAACAGAACCAAATATCAACAGTACAATGATTGAAATTTCTTTTGAGAGCCAAATTTTTTAAACTTAAACTTCTTCTAACGCCACTTCTTCAAAATAGACTCGCCCAGGCCGTGGTATTTTGTGGAAGAGCCACACTCAAGGGGCCAAAGAGCCTCATGTGGCTCGCGAGCCACAGTTTGCCGACCATGGGTCTAGCTTATTTCTAAAGCTACTTGTCACATGCCAAGCTGAATCATGGTGAGTTGCATGAGTTCCTTTCTCCATTAGATTGAACTCCTTGAGGAGAGGAAGTGTGTCTTGCAGTTCTCGCCCCTGGTATGGGATGGGCATGCTGTTGTAGGCACAGGGGAAAGAGCACTGGGCTCAGAGGTCTGGGTTCAAATTGTCCTCTACCACTTCCTTGTGGTAGGATCCTGGATAAATCATTTAACTATTTTTAGACGCAGTTTCTTCATTTGATAAATAGCTGAATAGAGATGCATATATTTAGGGGTTGTTGAGAAGGTTGGATAAAATGCATGCAAAATGGCTAGCATGGTACCAGGCACATATAAGCCCTAATAAGTAACTGTTGACTGACTGAAGGCTCTGCCCAGCGTTAGATTCTATCATTGATAGAACGGTCTTTTCCTGACAGAAGTAATTGGAAAATGTTCACAGGAGTGGGTTTGCCACTTGCCCATATGCCGTTTGCCCTGCAGAGGAAAAGTATTTTATCCCTGACATTGTTCAAAACGACTTGCACATGGTAACAATAAAAAAAGAGACTGACTCATTAAATTTTCACTACAGATAATGCACTCCTTTCTTACCTGCACCCAGGGTGGACTTCCCCTCCCTCCTCATCTTTGGTTCACTGCTGGCTTACAGCATTGAGAGAGATGGGGGTGGTTAGGGGTGCTGTAATTACAAGGCAGTGCGATGAATGCAAACAAAGGTGGGTCTATGTAGGAGCACTGAGGTCAAAGCCACCCACCTACCGGGGTGTTGGGGCCGGGTTTGGGGGCGCCACCAGGGAAGGCTCATGGAGGAAGAGTCTTTGGGCTGGTCTTTCAGGAGGAGTGGGACCATGCCAACACAGGGAGGAGGAGGAAGGGCTGTCAGGCAAGGCACAGGGTTTGCACACTGCATGAGAGTGATATTCTGGGAACCTCAAGCAGGAGGGTTTGGTTGGGGCAGAACCAACAGGACATCTTACTTGTATTGAAAATCTCCCAGGGAGTAACTTGGAATGGCTATTTTCTTGCAGTCTCTGGAGAAGATTCCAGCCTGCTGCTCTATTGTTCTCTGAGAACAGAGCCTGGTGGAACCCTGCCTTGGCCCATAGCCATTAGGATATTTCTCAGGGAAAGCCCTTGGACCAAGAAGTCTGTTTTTTCTTTTCTTTGGAAACTATGGTGCTCTCTGTGAAAACAAAGGAATTTGGATTCTGTTCAGGAAAAATGTAACCTACAAACAAATAGCCTTGGAAAATCTGTGCCTCACCCTCAGTGCCTGGGTCAGGCACAGGGAGAGCCCCACCCTCCACTGCTTTCTAGCTGGAGGCCCTTCCTTTTTCCTCTTCTGTATGTTGTCTCTGGCTGCCCAAAGGCAGTGCCTCCTTTTCTAGCCTCTCCCTTCCCTGCTGCTCAGGGGCCAAGTCTTTGCAAGTGCCTGTTCTACATGGCATGTCCTTCCCTCCCCTCTGTGAGCCCTTAATTGTTCTTTAACATCCAGCTTCAGCATCTCTCCCTTGGTTCCAAGTTCTCTGTGTGGTTAGTTGCTCCTCTACTGTGTTGTTTTGGACACTTTAAAATTTAAATATTCTTCCCTTTTCTTTTCAGATAACAATTCCTAATTTCATTTTTTAAAACAATAATAATAATAATCTACGCTAATAAAAGAGTAAGATGCAAATTGACCGTACCTTTGTGATGCCCACCAGCCAATCAGGAGTGAGTATGCAAAATTAACCCAACAAAGATGGCAGGTTAATTTGCATACACAGGCACCAAGCGGCTGGGGGTGGGATGCTTGCATTGTTGCCATGGCGACAGCACAGGTGTTCCGCACCGCCCTAGTTGCTCTGGGCCTCTGGGCAGAGTGGGAAGGCGGAAAGGCAGCTCCTGGCCAGAGTGAAAAGGTGGCGGCTGGAGTGAAGGCGGTGCCGGCAGCCAGGGGAAGGAAAACCCATTCTTGCACGAATCTTCATGCATTGGTCCTCTAGTAATAATAATAATGGCTGCTGACTATTAAACTGTTGTAATGTGCCAGTCAATGTGGTACATAATGCTATCCATCCCATATGCAAAGTGCTTAGGACAGAAACTGGCACATAGTCAGTGCTAAAAAAAATTTCTTATCGTCCTTATTATTTATCTTAATTCTCTCATAGCACTTGCAGCAAATACAATTTGTCATGCTCATTACAGTGATTGAGTTTCTGGTCTGTGAGGTCCTTGAGGGCAGGGCCTGTCTTCTTCCTCTGGGATCTTCAAACATGTGAGTATCCAAAGGAAATGTTGGTTAGTGAACATCTAGCCATTGAAGTGGATGACTGAGTACAGAGGTTTATTTCAGTAGTTTCTAAATCAATTTAGGGTAGCTGCAGCCTCAAGGATGTAGGGCAAGGAATCAGAAGATCTGGGCTCAATTCTGTTCTGACTACCTCCTCGCATTGTGACCTTGGGTAAGTTAGCCAACCTTTCTAAAACCCAAATACTTATTTTCCAAAATGGGGATAATAGCCCCTATCTTGCCTCATTTAGAGGTTTGCCTTGTGTATCATATGAGCCCACATATGAGAGAGCTTGATGAATTATAAAGTATTTTACTCTTGTGAATCTTTATTGTTAGAATCATTTTGGTCCACTATACTTGAGAGAACATGAGCCCACAGGTAGCTCTACTTAGACAACTATCAAAGTATAATTTTTGTTTTTCATAGTGTCAAGAAAAGACTTTCCTTCATATTTGGGATACCACTATTTCTTCTCCTCAAAGCATGCATCCAAGGTATTAATCTCAATCTTCTTAAAGGGTTTTAAAAGTCTCTTGATTTTGCCACTTGCTGCTTTAAAAAAATCTATGACCCTACATTTCACAGTTACACTTTCTCTCAGGAAATATTCTTTGAGAGTCATAATCAAACAATCATAGTATTTACTGGAACTATATAATAAAGAAGAATGAAAAGTATAAAGACATGGTCTTACTCTCAAGGAGCTTACAGTCTAGTTTGTGAGTCAGGGTTGAATCCTAGACTTGTGGGCACAGAATATGATCTGAGAAAGGGGAGAGATCCCCCTCACCCCCCTGGATTGGGTGGGTTGAGAAGGTTGAGGGAGAAAGTGGGTCTTATCTTAAGCTTAAAGGAAGACTAATGTTTAGACTGCAATCCTGGGAACATAATTTATAAGCCAAGGCCAGAGACATAGACTAGTGCTGTTAACACTTCCTCTTTCAGCAGATTGTTGATTTATTTAGTTATTGGTGGAGCTGGAGGAGGATTTGAGATCATTAAAAAATTTGCTCACTGACAAATGTCTGAATTCAAAAGCTGCTGATGCTTTTATGATGAGAAAATAAAAACTCCCTACTTTTTTTTTTACAGCCATGATATACTTGTATTGAAAGATGTCAGAGAGAAAGCTGTTTACAGAAAATTGTAATACTCTAGCTTCAGCATAACAACAGGTGCTCCTTAGTAAGGGCAACTTAGACTGCTGAGATTAGGATGATAGTAACATAAACTCAAAGAAGAAAATTTTGATAATACACAGTTGTAAAATACTAAAAAAGATAAAAAAGAAAAAGAAAATGAGAACACCAGATCTGAAAATGTATATAATGCAGCCAAATCCATAGTCAGAGGTAAATTTATAGCCTTCATGTTTTCACTTAAAAATAAGAATAAATTAAAAGAAAGCAACTAATGGTCTAACCTAAGAATTTAGAAAGTGGGTACCAAAACAAAACCAAGAAAAGAAAGACAATAAAAAGTACAAGAATAAAAAGTGAATTAGAAAATCAACAAAATAGAAAAATTTATAAATATATTCAAAAGATGGTCCTTTGAGGGAAAAATAAAATAGACAAACATTTAAGAAATCTACTTAAGAAAAAGAAAATGAAATAACTGACATCTGAAAAGTTCCTATAGTTTTTAAAGCACTTTCTCATTCCTTAACACTCTTGATCCCCAAACTAATTCTGTGGGTTATGTATTTGCATCCCTATATTGCTAGTGATCCAAGTGAGGATTGAAGTGAGGTTACTTTGTTAGGGTCACATAACTAATGAGTGGTAAAACCACTGAAATTTTACTAATCCAACCACAGTTGAAGGAACTATTAAATGGATAAGAAAATCTCAGGTGTATATATGGGGGTGGGGAGTGGGATAAGAAGTAAGAAGCATGAGAATCCTCTTCTAGTACTTGAAGGAGGCTGCCAGCTATAGGAGTCTGAGTTTGTGTTTTGTGTCTCTGGCTAGAAGGTCCCCAACCAGTAGGTAGAAGCTCCAGAGATTTTTATTTCACATCAGTTTACAGTTAAAACTAGGATTGGCTGAAAACAACTGGGGTTGGATGGTGCTGATACCTGCATATGTGTGATTATCAGGCCTTAATTTGCCATAGCTGCTGACAGATGCTCATCTGCTAGAGGGGCTAGAGGGAGACTAGGAGAGGAGGAGGGTTGTTAATGGATCTTATTACTTGCTAAACCTTCCCAACTAGATACTCGATAGAGATTTGTGTTTAAAAATTATAGAAACACATACTTTGAATTGTTTTGCATAAATTTATACTGTTTCTCAATAAAAACACAGTGGTTTACATAAAATTATGTTATTTTCACAAGCCAGACACTGTCCTGGGGCCTAGCAATGCAAGGCTGAAATAGAAGACATGGGCTCCAACCCCCAGGGGCTCACAGTATAGTGGGAGAGATATAACATTAAGTAGAGGCAACCAGCTAGAATATTGTAACAATTAGGTTCTCAATAAATATTTGAAGAATGAACGATTGAGTGATTTTCTTCCAGTAATCTTTGTTGTTGTAATAGCATTGATTTTATAGTAGAGTGAGAAACTGCTCCAATTTGCTGTGGCCTGATAAGTTTCTTAGGACATGATACATTTAGTGCTAAACCCAGGAAAGTTCCAAGCACACTGAGATGAGTTGGTCACGCAATTTTACAGGTTTTTTTTTTTTTTTTTTTTTTTAAAGGAAGGAAGACATAAAAGCAATGTCAGTAACAGCAGCAACAACAGTTATGGGAGCAGAAAGAGGAGGTACATTTCACCTTTAGCGGGGAAACAGGTAAGGCTCAAAGCTTTATTAGAACAGGATGATGTCTGTGTTGGTCACCACTATATTCCCGGCACCCAGCACAGTGCTTGGCACATAGCTGGAATTCAGTTGATGTTAGTCAAATACATAAATTAATTAATACAAGTTAAAAGCATTCGAGCTGAGCCTTGAAAGCTATGTAGAATTTTGAACATAAGAGAAAGGGGTGTGTGGTATATGATTCCAAAAATAGAGAACTGGGGCATAGTAATTGGTAAATATAATGTCTAATGGAGTCTAGTCTTTTCCTATGGCTATTAATATAGTCCTTGGGGAAAACTCTTGATAAAATAAGTCTGTTGTATTTCCTCTATTCTTTTTTTTTTTTCTTCATCTGTAGATCCTCCCCCACCTTTCCTTTCTGTTTCCTTCCCTTTCCTCTGTTGGAAGAGATAACACTCTTATAGAAAAGACTCTGTTAGAATGTCTTTCAGGGCAAGGCTAACTCACAGGCAACTAAACCATCCAGGGAAGCCTCCTGTTTGGGAATGCATCGAGGTGTAGGTTAAGCAGGAAGGATGAGATTTGGCCAAAGAAGGACAAACAATCTAGATAGTTTTAGTAACATGGGAGGAGGGAGGAGAGAAGGGGCATTAAGGCCTGGGGAGGCACTTGGGGCCACAGAGTGGAAGGTCCAGTTGCTGAATCACAGTGCCCTGTGTCCTACTCTGCCTTGGGTCACACAGGTGTTTCCTACTGGATTCTTGTTATGGAAGACAAAGTGTGCACATTACTAATGTGAGGGAAAGAGCAACATTTATTGAGCGACTACTGGGGTACTGTTATATGCATGAGCCATATGCGTGCATTTTGAAAGAAGGTATTGTCATCCCCATTTTACAAATGAAGAGACAGAGGCTTAAGAGATTCAGCGACTTGCATAGATGTTAACTAGTACTTGGTGCAAGCTAGATTTGAACTGGAGTCTGTCTGGCTTTACAGAGAGGTTTCCCACTGCCCATCTACAGTACTGCCAGAGCCCTGTCTGTCTTCTTCCTCCCTGACTCACTGCATATTTGCCTCAGTCTCCTGCTCTTGTGATGACACCATGGTTGCTGAAGCTCCAGGCTTGCCTTCCAACTTTTTAAATTTGTGAAATAGAACATATACAGAAATGTACATAACGATATGTGTACACCTTAGGCTTCCATTTTTCTCAGCTTGCTATCAAAGGGGAAAGGACATTTTCCTCCTATAATGTGAGGTAGGAAAATCCCCTGAAAGCCCTGTGATTGGCCTGGCGTGGTCATGTGCATGCCTTGGACAATCACTGTGGCCAAGGGTGGATGTTACCATTGGCCCTCCTCAGGACCTAAGACCTGTGGCCAAGGGGTGGAGAAAGCATAGGCATATCCATGCCCATTTGTATTCATAAAAATGAAATGCAAATAAAAACGATATGGACAGGGCATATTGCTGCAAGCTTCTGGTTCCTCCAGGATGCTCCAGCTCTGGGGGTGCAGGTCTGCCTAGAGGTGTAAGGGGTGCACTGATTGTACTAGGGATATCTTGCCACTTCCTGCTTAAGATAAGTTTGGCTAAGTGTAATGTACAGAATAAGCACCTCCTTATTTTGTTGAACATAGGATAGGAAATGGAGTGGCTCATGGGTGAACTTTGACCTGTGCTCACACACATCCCAATGTAGCAGGGAAGGCAGAAATCTATGCTACAGAAGAGAATCACAGAGCACCCAGCCACGCAGAGACCAAGGGATGCACTGACATCAGCTCAGTGAAGGGTCACATGGGAAGAAGGCCTCTCTCAGGCATGTGCAACAGTCCTGGGGTTGGAATGAGCAACTGGAGAAAACAGAAGAGGGCCAGTGGGACTTGATATACTAGAGAACCAGGGGGAGGATGACTCAAGATACTCAGAGAGGTACTAAGTACTAAGTACCCAGAGTGATCACTTGCCAGTACTCTCCCTGCATCTTGAGCTAGCGTTGGCCTGTGATCATGACAGGAGCCAACTCCTAAGCCCACCCTGTCCTGTCCTGGATCCCTCTAAAAGCAAAGTGTGCGATGGATGGAGCCTCAGCAGTCAGAAAATAGTTGCAGGGCCATTTTTCGTTTTCAAAAGAGCTAAAACCTACTGCTAATAATACTTATTATTAACGCTAATCATCGTCTTTGACACCTCTATTGCCACAGAGCATACCAACCTTCAAAGCTCCTGGGAGCAATAATTACTCCTCTCCGCTCCCCTATGAAAAAGGTAAATAGGGGTCTGAATACAGGGTGAGGAGCCATAAAGTCCTGAAAATCAGACTCCTTCTCCATGGCCTGGAGCAGAAAAGGGAATAGGGCACCAAAAAACCCCTTTTGACTGTAAAAAGGAAAGGCGGACAGGGGCAGGGAGGGAAGTGTGGCCTCACAGGTGTGCTGAGAGATTTAATTAGAAGGTGTGAGGTTCGCTTTCATGAGGGAAAGGGCTGCTGAGCATTGCTTTTCCAGACTTCAGATTCCCCTTTATGTATATGGAACACCAGGGTTTAGGCAACTGTGCTGGGAAGACTGGGGTGGGGAGAGCAAACCTTCCCACCAGTGGCACTTGTCTGGCTTAAAGAAGGCCAAGCCAGGCCAAACTGCTCGGCTCTCTTGGGCCTGGTGCTGCTAGATAGGGAGGCCCAAACCCTGATGTCATTCAGGCCCTCTCTCTCCCTGTGCTGAAATGCTCTCAGGACCTGCTAGATCTTTGGTGGCTCAGGCATCCTTCCCAGGGCTTTGCTTGGCTCAAATATGGCTTTTAAGTTTGGTTCTATGTGCTTACCTTTCCACCCCCCACCCCACTGCATTTATTCAGCCTTCACTGTGGCATAGGTCCTGTGCATAGGGATGCAGCAATGGAGAAACATGACCCCCAATGTCATGGTCTGCTGAGAAAATGGAAGCACAAACAGATAATTCCCAGTCAGCATGATGCACATTGAGAGAAATGCAGGGAACTGTGGGAGCCCAGAGGAAGGGCATCCACTCGGGTTAGGGAGATGGGGAATGCTCTCTGGAGGGGCTCAGCCAGCCCATCCAGGCTCATCCCATTGAGCCCGGTTCTCTGCAAAAGAAGCATCCAGACCACACCAGCCCACACGCACCACCTCTTCTCAAAAGAACCCTACAGCTCTGAGTTTGGATCCAAGAATGCTGATCTTCCAATCCCTCAGCACTTCCAATGGCCTTGTGTGCTTGGCTCTCTCTTTAGGCATGAAGTGTTATGTCCTGACTAAGAGAATGAATAACAACAGCTACAACTCCTTACTTTTGATTAGCAGTTTACAAAGCACATTCACAGCCATCACCTCATTGCACTCTCTCCCTGTCCCGGCCCCCTTCACATCCCATGTTACTAAGAGACAACTCCCGAGTTTTAGGGAACCAGCTCATTGCACCCACCTGCCTGCCTCTCAGTCCTGTGCTCTCTCTGTGGCATTCCGGCTGCAGATGGACAAGCAGGGAAGCATTAAGATCTAGGACACACCTGCTGTTTACCTGCTAAACACCTCACCTGTGTGGTCCCATTCAATCTTCCCACCAGTCCATTGAGGGTGGCATCATATGACCTTTTATAGATGAGGAAACTGAAGCTCTAAGAGGCAAGGTCACTGGCCAGTGTCCCACAGCTCATAGGGAACAGAGCTGGGGTTTCTGTGAGTGTGTGCTTAACCCCCAGCCTCGTCACTCTTGGCTGCACCATGCGACTTGGTATTTACCTTGGTATTTATCTCTCAGTTCCAGGCAGATAGTAGGGCTTAGTAAAGGTTGGGAGTCTGATTTATTCATTTGTGTTCTCTTTCTACCTCATTTCTTGTTCTCAGAGGTGAGGGGAGGAAGTTTTGTCTCTGGGGTACTGGCCCCGAGGCCACTAAAGAAACACCAGTCCCCGACTGGGCACCTGTTCTTTTTTGCCACCTGGAATGTGTCCAGAGAGGAGCAGGATGTTAGGATGTCACAACATGACTGCCCAAAGTGGATGGTTCCTTCCTATTCCCCTCCTCCCTGGGCCTGAATGTGGTTGGGGCGGCTGCCCAACAATTGGGAATAGCTCTGCCAACCAGAATAGCCATTCCCTTGGCCAGAGCCAGGGCCGCACTGTCCAGGCCTTTCCCTCGGGCCCCCATTTTCCCAGCCTCCTGGCAGATCAGCATTCTTGGATCCGTGTCATGACCTCCGTGTCTATTCGAAGTCATGGCTTTCTTCTCATTTACCCGGGAATCTCTGGTTGTCTTCATTCTATACCCATCTTCCAGGCCAGGCACCCGCAGGTCTCTCAGAGTATGGGGTTAAACGCTGCCTCTGCCCTGGCAGCATTCTCAGGCTGGGGCCCTTGAACTCTCCACCCAGGGTGGAAAGGGTGGGTGGAAAGAAGTCCAGAAGGTCGCAGGTTCAAGGAGGAGGGGCCCCTGAGCATGCCGGGGAGGCTTTGTGGGGAGTGTTGCATGGGTTCAGTTTTAAAGGATGCAAGAGATTTTCTAGGCAGAGAGATAGAGGGAAGGCATTTAATGAAGAGGGTTTTTATGCATTTATCGGCCCTTGTGCCACAAGGTAACACACAGATGTGCACAGGGACAGCCTGTGGATGTGGAAACAGCTCACCTCCTGTGTTGAGTGTAGATTGGTTCCTCCTTGGTGAGCATCTCTGTCCTCCCTGACTAGTGTCGTGGTTCCCACTCCCTTCTTATCTTTGAGCATTTTCCCTGAACTTGTTCCATTTTGACAGCCAGAGCTGGGCTGTTGCCTTCTGGCCCGACACTGGCCTTTTGGCAGGTGCGTCCCCTGCTGACTCACCCCAGGTTGCCTTGTCCCTGGAAGCCTTGGGCCTCAGGCTCATGGCGGCTAAGTCACGTCTCCCCAACCATTTGCTGGAGGCATTGGTGTTAAAGAGTCTTGTCCAGGGCCTGACATTTAGGCTTGTGAAATTCTGTGGGTACATTTAGTCCATCCATCAAACCTGTCTGGAATCTTGGTTCTGCTTCCTAACATTTGCTAGCCCGTGTCCTAGCAGGATTTCCTCCCTGCCTGCAGCTAGACAAGCTTTTTGAAAATGCTGTCTTCCTCATATTCCTTCTCTTGTTCCAAACCCTTTTATTACTGCTGAATGGATAGAGTTCAAACTCTTTAGCTCAGCACACACAACTTCATGATCTAGCACCAATCTACTTTTTGGACTGTTTTATTCTATTTTTCCTGCCCAAATAAGGATGATAATCATGTCTGTATCATAGGACTTTTGTGAGGATTAAATGAGCTCATACTACAAAAGTGCTCAGAACAGGTTTTGCAAGAATTGTGAGGGGTCTGTGATCTTATGCCACTTGCAAATTAATAGGTTAGCCTGGCACAGCTTCATGGCTGCTAGGCAGAGACAAGGATTTTGTCACTCACTGCAAAAGCAGTAGCCAGAGTATCAGTGTTTCCTTATGACTGTTTCCTGGGCTCCAGCTCCCACAGGGTGACATGAGGAAGGCCAGGTGACAGCCTGGCATCTGTGGGTTGCATTAAGAAGGGAAGCCCTGAGCTCAAGGAACCCGAATTTTTTTTTTTTTTTTGTGTGTGTGTGTGTGTGTGTGTGTGTGTGTGTGTGTGTTGTTTTTAATGGTCTCTAAGCAAGCCTGCCCTCTGATAGAAGGGGTTACTATCTCTTTCTTCCAAATCTTTCCTATACAAACCTCCTTGAAAAGATGGTCTGGAACCAGGACAATCAGTGCCTCTGCTCACAAAACGTGCAGAAATGCCAGATACCATGGTGAATTGTTGCCCAACAAGGGCCATGTGTGGTAAGTGAGGTGTAAGCATTAGTCATGCTGAGGGTGGTGGTGGTGTGTGCACTTAGCTTTGGTGTCGTGGGCCTTCTCCTTGACCCTTGAACATGACTTCTGCCCTCGGTGCTGCCAGTTACACAGTTCCTCACACCGCCCCCCTCCTCCACCCCTTTCTGCATCCAGCTCCAGCTTCTCCAACACATCTCTCCTGACCACCCCAATTCAGATGGAGCGCCCTCCCTAAACTCTGACAGCATCATGTGCCCCATTCTCTCAGCACTTAGCAAATACTGTTTCCCTTCCATCAAGACTTTTGCAAAGCTCTTCCCACCACTTGGAATTCCTGCTTCTCTCTTTAGATGAACTCTACCTCATCCCTTGTTTATCAGTTTGGAGGACATTTCCTCCAAGAAAACTTTCTGTACCAGTCTGGATCAGGGGCCTCTACTTGCTCCCATGGCGTCAGTGGTGACCTCCAAGTGGCATTTCTTGTCTGGATTTTCCTCAAGACTTGGAAATTTTGAAAGACCCTTGTGTGCTTAGCACCTGCCCGAGTGCCTGGCACAGAGGCATTTAATGAGCATTACAGGTGAATGGGTGATTGCATGACCACATGATTGCCCATATCCCATATTCACGCAAATTTAATCAACAAGTCTAACCATGTTGGAAGCTCCTGGAGAGTGTCCCGTGGTCACAGACTCTTCAGTAGGTGTTCACTATCTTTATTGAGGGATGAGATAGGCAGTTAGCCATTCCGTTTCCTTTCATATGTGTCAATGTCGTCTTGCTTTAAAGGACATCTGTGAGGCCAAGGGGACCTCTACTTGAGGACATACAACATACATTGTCAAAGATATTATTCATTCTGACTTTATAGAAGGGAAAATTCTGGTAAGCCTCCTCAAAGCAATTTAAAAACCATAAATTTCATGTTCCTCTAACTTAGTAAATATCAAACTCATTTTGTCCTTAATAGTCTACAAAATCAACACTAGTTTAAACTAATGGTGTGTTTATAGTGTTCATGGCAAGTTTCAAATTGCAAATGCATTTTTACAGTGGCTTTTGAAGGTTGATTTTGGAAAGAATGACAGAACAGTCACTATGAAACCTGGAGCTGAGTTTGAGGCTAGCTCCCCGTTTTCCATAAAGTGATTAAATTATACGGAGGAGTGGGAAAACTTGCGAACTCAAACCGGGGGATATGAGCCCTGAGGACACGTGCGGAGGTAGGGGTCACTGGTTAAAAACTAGCCCTCTGGGGCAAGTGAGCCTGCCTTTGAATTCTGCTTCTCTTAGTTACTGAGCCTGGTTTCTTCCTTTGTAAAAGGAGGAAAATGACATACAGCATAGGATAATTGTGAGAATTAAATGAGGTAACATGTGCTTAAAAACACATATCTTAGCACAGCATGTGGCACATAATAAGCCCTTAAATGGTAGCTATTACTATTACTGAATTATAGTCAGAAAGACCTAGATTTGTATCCCACCTCAGTCACTAAGAGCTCTGTGCTGGGCATCTCAAGCCGAGGGACAGGAGCAGTTGCTTAACTTCCCTGCCTCAGTTTCCTCATCTGTAGTACCAAGACCATAGTAATACCTGGGTCATAGGGTTGATGTGATGATAAATTGGCAGATGACATGTAAAGTGCTTCAGGAACGCATGGTGTATGGTAAGCACTCAGTAACTGTTAAGTTGAAAAATGATGTTAGTAATAGTTATTATTCCCTTAATCTCCTTTTCCTCATTTGTTGGGAATACATGGTTGTAAAAATTGAAAGTATTTGCAAAGCACCTACCCCTGTGGCAGGCACATAGTAAGTAGGTCCTCAGGAGGTGGAAGCTTTTGTTTCTAGACCCTCTTCCTGCCTCTGCCTGGTTTCCAGCTCCGAATCAATGGCTGAAGCAATTTTGAATTTCAGAGGCTTCTCTGACAGCACTGGGTGGGGGCGAGGGGCAACCCAGGGCTCCAGCAAAGCAACTGGGAACCACAACCTGGAAGTGAACTTCCCTAATCAGCGCAGCAGGATTCCAACAGCTGGTTCTACTTTGGAATCAATTGGAACCTCCTGGGCCCTTTGCTCTTTTTCTGCAAGGAGCAAATGCCATCCCTCAGCTAAGATTTAGAAATTTGCCACACCGTATGAGAAACAGATCCAGCCTCCGGCAAGGTCAAGGTTCCCCAGGCTGGGGCCCCAGCTCTGGAGCCTCTGCAGCCTTCCTGGCAAGCCATGGAGACTGAGCCTCTGGCCCAAGGTTCAGGCTGCCTGGGATTCTGTCAACAAGCACTGTCCTGGTGCTGGTTGACTAGAAACCACCACCCAAACCGCCCAGATTTCCACTTCAAAGAGTGAGTCAAGTTCGGATGTGGAGAGCACGTTAAATAACAATTTTTAGGATATGAGTGTGAGAGTGCAGCAGCAAGAATGCATTTGATTTGGAGAGGAACTGCTTCCTAAATGCCCGCTTTATAATTTCTTCCATCTGTCCGTATTTTTGGCGGCCCCCCGAGGCCTCTTTAGTGCCTTCAGAGTGGCCAGCTAGCATGGGTGCTGTAGGTACCAGAGGATGTTGGTTGAATGGCTGTTATCACCACTCCACTGCCTGAGGTTTGACGAGTCACCTGGTGAATGAGCAGCCAGCTGAGCTGGAGTCCTAATTCTGAGTTTGCTAGCTGTGTGACCTCAGGAGAATCCCTTGCCTTCTCTGAGCTTCCTTTCCTCATCTGAAAGATGAGGGCCTGACTATACTAGTATGCTCTTGAAGCTCCCTTGCAGCACTTTGATTTTCTAATCACAAGTGATCACAGATGCTATGATTGCTCAAGGAATGAAAAATAGCAACTGCCATTAATTAAGCTGTCATGGTCCATACTTTAGTATATCAGTGAGTGAAATGAATGAATGGATACAAAGATCTATTATCTCTTTTGAAAGAGAGAGTAAAAAGGGTGGTGGTTGCTAAGAGGGTGGGAGGTGGGGGAGGGTGTGGGGAGATCAGTGGTGATGGACGGAGACTTGACTTGGAGCGGTGAGCACACAATACAGTGTACAGGTGATGTGTTGTAGAATTGTGCACCTAAAACCTGTATAATTTTGTTAACCAGGGTCACCCCAATAAATGCAATCAAAGTGAAAAAAAGGGAGGTAAAGTGACGTGTTGAGCACCTATTAGGTAATAGACACTACCCTAGATGCCTTAACACCTAGGTTCGTCCTCTTTTCCAATTGGATATTATTACAACAATTTGTAGATGCTTAAAGAGGTTAAGTAACTTGTCACATACCTAGGATAGCCAAGGACTTCAACCCACTTGTGCATCTTGGAAAGTATATATGGAGTATATCTGATTTCCTGCTGGATTTTGAACCCCCTTCCTAAGTGTTGCTGACAATCAGGAAGGGCTCAGGCTGAGGAAATCCTGAGTAAACACTGGGTAAATGGATGAGGAGGGTCTTAGTAATCTGCTTGGAGTGGGGCAGGGCTCTGCCCAGGCCACCAGTGCTGTGATGAGGGTGGGACATAATAGAGCCCAAGCTCTTGAGTCCCCTGGCCTTTGGGCTGCAATGTCTGCCTAGCATCCGACAGGCCACCACATGAGCATGTCTGGGCCAGCCCTGCCCCCTTTTGCTTGCACAGGGGATTCAATGATCATGATGGTAAAAGGCACCTTGGTTTGGCTCCTGGAGAACAGAAAGAAGTGGCAGAAAGACCGAAAGTAGGAAAGGAGGAGAAGAAAACAGGATGCAGAGATTGGGCCCAACTGGACTGGGGCCTGGAATTCTAGGAGGAGTCGTTTCCCTATGGGCAGGGCACCCACTACTCCTGCTTCAGGTACCTGTGATGGTGGATAAGCCTGGGGCCAGTCAGCAGAGATTCCCGGGAGGAAGCCCCTGCCCATTTTCTAAACTGAGAGATGGACACCCACATGCCTTCCCTCTCCCTCTCCCCCAGGCTTTCCTCCCACTAGACAGAACCTCCAGAAACACATGGACTTTACAGAACGATGTGCAGCTAGGCCCAGGGAACTGTCCCGGTGAGAGCAAGGGAGCAGAGCACCCAGGATTCCTTGCTCCCACTCAAGAGGCTTTTCTGGCTCAAGCAACTGAAATTTCGCTAGTCATGCTTTAATTAATGCAACAAATATTTGCCAAGCTCCTGCTTCGATCCTGGCACTTCTAGACACTAGATATAAAATAGTGAGCAAAAGAGAATTTATTTTGTCCCTTGTGGCACTAACGGTCTAATTGGAGGGTGGAGTGGAGATTGGGGGCATATTAGTTTCCATAACAAATACACAAAAACTGGGCATTGTGAAATAACAGAAATGTATTCCTTCACAGTTCTGGAGGTCAAAAGTCTGATATCAAGGTGTAGATGGAGTTGGTTCCTTTTGTAAGCTCTGAGGGAGAATTGGTTCCATGCCTCTCTCCCAGCTCTGGTAGCTACTGGCAATCCTCAGTGTTCCTTGGCTTGTCACTGCATCACTCCAGTCTCTACCTCTGTCTTCCCAGCACCCTCTCCTCTGTGTGTCTTGTCTCCTTCTCTCTTCTTGTAAGGACATTTACTACTGGACTTAAGGCCTATTCTGATCAAGGATATCTCACTTCAAGGTCCTCGTCTATGTCTACAAAAACACTTTTCCAAATAAAGTCATATTTACCAGGTTCCATGTGGACATATCATTGAGGGAAGAGGGAGGGTGTGCAACCCACTGCAGAGGACAGTAATAAAATTAAATAAAAAATTGCATAATAGCATATTGTGATGAGTGGTGAGAGGAGACGAGAAACGTGGAAAGTTGTGGAATGCAGATAACATGCCCATTGAATACTTACCTTTTCTGAACCTCACATTCTTTATGAGAATCTTCACAGTTGATGTTAGGATTCACTTATTTGAGAGTTAAATATGTAATGTTGATTATGAAAATGTTTGACAAATAGTTACATATAGAATTTTTTCTTCCACTGGCCTCAAATTTTCCTATTCATTTGTCTATCCAGTATGTTTTGAGACCCTATTCTGTGCTAGACTTTTGTTTTAATAGGTTCTGGGAATACTGCAGGGAATAATATAGACAAAAATTTGGTTTTGTCATTGAGTTTGCATTTTCATCATTGTGATGGTTAATTTTATTTGTCAACTTGACTGAGCTACAGGATGCCCACATATTTGGTTAAACATTATTCTGAGTTTGTGACGGTTTTTTTAAATTGAAATTCACATTTAAATCAGTAGGTTGAGTAAAGCAGATTACTCTTCCTAATGTGGGTGGGCCTCGTTCAATCAGGTGAAGGCTTGGTTAGAAAAAAAAAAAAAAAAGACTGACTCTCCCTGAATAAGAGAATTCTTCCTACTCATGGTCTCTGAACTGAGACATCAGCTTTTTTTCCTGCTTTATGACTCAGACTGAGGCATCAGCTCTTCCTGGGTCTGAGTCTTCCAACTTTCAGGTTGGAACTCATCCCATTGGCTCTCCTGGTTCTCAGGCGTTTGGCCTCAGATCGGAACTAAACCATTATCTCTCCTTGGTTTCCAGTTTGCTGACGGTATATCTTGGGTCTTGTCAGCCTCCATAATCACATGAACCATTTTTTAAAAATCTCTCTCTCTCTCATTCTGTTTCTCTAGAGTGCCCTGACAACTACTAATCATAATCACCATTATCTTATTTGTATCTGTCTAGCACCTTCTTCATCTGTTATCTTTTTTTAATTCACAAAACAACATTGGGAAGTAGGCAGAGCAAACACTGTGAATACAGAGGAGGAGACTGGGACCTAAGGAGGATCCCCTTTCATTGACTGGTCCCCCGGACCAGAGAAACAGCCTCAGGTCCCTGCAGCCAGCGGACATGTAGGAAGCTGGTTGGAAAGGTTGTGCTCAGGTCAGGTTTTCTAAACCTCTTTAACAAGAGAGCAGCATTTCGATTATTATTATCATTTTTCATTTTGTGGCCAGGGTGGAAAAACAGTCACTCTCCTCTTTGATTTTTAATATAGCATTGGCCATCAGTTAGAAACCTCTTAAGATTCCCTCAGAGGGAAATATGAGACTGGTAAAACATGGGCTAGGCAAATCTTGTGAAATAATATATCTGCAAGATCTTTTAGGAAAGCTTCAACTGGACTTAAAAAAAAAAAGTCTAGATGAGTCATGGAGACTCCAGTTTAAAATGAGTTTGAATTTATAAATCCCAGTCCCTTCCTTATGGAGCAAGAATACTGAAGCCCAGAGGTCCACTGGCTTCTTGAGGCCCACAGTTTAAAAGGAATGTACTGACATTGTTGCTCAGATGCCTTGGCTGAACAGATGCCCAGTGCTCTGTTCATTATTTTATGTTCATGCAGTGAATGCAAGGACTCTCTTTCCCCTTCCTCCAGTTCTTGGGGTCATTTAATGCCAACCCTGTGGAGTGGGGATGGAATGGCAGTGAAAAGTGTGTTCACACTCCTGTTTTCTCTACATTCTTTGCTCACAGATGATCCTTTAAAACACAGGTTACCACTAATGGCCCTGCATTTGTAAGCAAAATAATTTGGAGTCCGATAGACTTAGGTTTCAATCACAGCTCTCTTGCTTGCTACTTTTGGAAACTTAGACAAAATCCCTAACATCTCAGACATCAGTTTCTTCTTCTACTAAGAAGACATAGTACCACTCTAATTTCCACAGGAAGACTAAATAAGATAATGCATGTAAGACACTCAACACAGTGCCCAACATGGTAAGTGATCAAAAACACTACCAATTATTATTAAGGTGAAATTCACCATCAAGACCATATACTAGCTTCAAGGTTGCTTCCCATACCCACTCCAGCTAGCAGTGAGTGCATTCTTCTCTGAATTTAAAGTTATTTGATGGGCCTTTCATGGCACTAGTCACACATGTTGTCTTGCATTGTCCCTGTGTCACCATGGGAAGTCTCTTCTCTGGCCCAGGTTTTTCTTTCTGTAAAATGGAGGGTGGGGAAGGAGAAACACCTCCCTCACAGGGGTTTTGAGAGATTTAAAAAATTATAAAAATGCTCAGCAAACTAAGAAAACTTAAACATTCATTCATTCATTTATTAATTCATTCGCATGTTTGTCAAGAAAAAGCTACTGTGTGCTTGGCATTGTAGTTGGTGCTGAGAAAACATTGGTAAACAAGACCCTGTCTCTGTCTTTGAGGACTTCACAGTTAGGTACGTTTCAGTATATGAGGTGATGATGATTTTATTAATTATTGTCATCAAATCTCCTGGGATAGATGAAAGCTCTTGGGTGGCAGGGACTTTCATGAATATTAATCACAAAACATGTCAGGGGTCAGATCAGAAATGGCACAAATGAAATTCGCAGAATATGATCATGCCATTTTCCTGCTTAAGGTTCAGTGGCTCTGATGATAAAATCCTAGTGTTTGAAGCAGGGCAATTTTCAAGGTTCTTATTCAGGTGAGCAATGTATCACTGCTCAGCCCTCTGTAAATCTCCAGCCACACAAAACTCCATTTAGATCTCTCATACCCCATTCTCTTCCCTGTGCTGTTAACTATGCCATTCCTCCCTTTTCCTCTGCATAGAAAACCCTTGCCTGTCCTCTCAGGACCCTCTTTACAGCTCCTTAGGGAGGCTCAGACACCTGTGTGCTCAGTGGCCTTCTGTGGCCACCTCCATTGAAGTGGCAGATGCTACCATCTGCATTTTTGTCTGTGTCCCTGATAGATGGAGACCTCTATGCCAGTGACTCCTGTCCCTGACATTTAGCAGAGAACCTGGGACAGAAGGGCTTAGTGTGTGTTGGGGGAGTTAATGAGTGTCATTCATCATTCATTCTCTGCTACCTCCTCAAGTCTTGGGTTGAATACATTAATCAAGCATCCATTCAAAGAGTGTTGGGAAACAGAAATTGCTTTTCTGCCATGTCCAAGAGGGGGAGTTTGATTTTTACCCAAGGCGTCTTGGAGCTGTCTGAATCTGTTGCTACAATAAAGATGGGTGTGGATTCCAAGGATACCAAGGGAAGCCAGAAACTGCCAAAGGAAAGAGATTTTGAGACTCCTCTCTATCCCAAGAGGGCTCAGAAGTGGTTCTCAGTGTTGTCAGTGTCAGGAGAGGAGAGGAGAGGACTGCCCCATTTCACCAAGGGTTTGCAGTCCTAGACGAAGGACTTCCAGCCTGTTGTCTAAGAAGTACCTTCTTCAACTTAATTTTCTCCTGGGATCCCCATGGCATAATTCAAAGAAAGACTGGACTGGCATTCTGGTTCTTCCACTTGCTGGTTGTGTGACTTGGGGACCCCTCCGAGTCTTGGTTCCTTCTCGGTAAGAATCCACCTCACAGAGTGGTGGAACAGGTTCAATAGGATGACACCTGCAGTGTGTAGCCCAGTGTCCAGTGCCCCAAACACATCCATAAAGTGTGAGTTCTCATTTGCCCTGTCACAAACACTCACTCTGAACATGCTTCCAGTTGTTAACACTGACTAGTTGACTAGCGATGTCTGAGCCAGCAAGATGTTTCCTGAAATCTGGTAACAAGAACAGTGACACCAGTGGAGGGATTACCATGGGCCAGGCGCTGTCCTAGGTGCTTACATATATATTTTTTATAGTAGATAGTTTTTACATATATATTTTTTACAAATGGGGAGATTCTATTGTTATCTATATCACTATTTTTTACATATATATTTTTTTACAAATGGGGAGATTCTATTGTTATCTATATCACTATTCCTAATTTTCAGAGGAGGAGACTGAGGCACAGAGAGGATACTAGTCTTGCCTATGACTGCACAGCTGATAAGTGGGGATGCAGGGATTCTGGGTGCAGAGCTCCACGGGACTAATGGAGCTGGTGCACCACTCACACTTCAGCCAATTGGAGATTCGGGTGAATAGTTAACCAGTGGTGCCAAACCAAGCCCTATAATCTCAGCCTAAAGCAAAGAAACTTGTTCTTCTAGGAAGTTTGTGGAAGTCACATTATCAGCAAGTGTAGGATTTCCAATACCTTTTGGAATGTTAAAAACACTCCAAGGAACCCCTTTCTCAATATCTTTATACCTTCCCAGACCTTTGAAGTCCAGGGGTTTGAGGTTGGAAATCCCAATGTAACCTAACTTCTCATGAAAAGGGAGAGAGAGAGAGAGAGAGAGAGAGAGAGAGAGAGAGAGAGAGAGAGAGAGAGAGAGAAATACCACATTTACCTTGAGTATAGTAAGCAATACATTTTATAAAAAAAAAAACAAGAAAAAAAAATAAGTCCAGCTAGTGTGCCTCAGTGGTTGGGCGTTAAATTATGAACCAGGAGGTCACGGTTCAATTCCCGGTCAGGGTACATGCTCAGGTTGCAGGCTTGATCCCCAGTGTGGGGCGTGCAGGAGGCAGCCAATCAATGATTCTCTCTCATCATTGTTGTTTCTATTTTTCTCTCCCTATCCCTTCCTCTCTGAAATCAATAAAAATATATTTTTAAAAAAGAACATTTTAAAATTTACCAATAACTTTCCATGTAATGACTCATGGTGCCAATAATAATAATAATAATAATAATAATAATAATAATAAAAAATATTTGATGCTAATAGTAATAACCATGATTCATTAGAACATTGATATTGTATTAGGCCATGTTTAAATGTTATTTACTTTTTACAACAATGGAAGATGTTTATTATTTTCTTTAGTTTACAAATGAGGAAGGTGGTTCATACATTACCTCACTTAATCTCTGTCATAATCCTTTCAGGTTGGTTCTCTGTGGTTCACACACATAACAGATGGGAAACTGAAGCTCAGAGAGGCTAAGAAACTTGCACAAGTTCACACAGCAAATTGGAAGCAGAGCTGGTTCTCAAATTCAGATTTTTCTGACTCAAAAGTCTAGGTTTTGAATCATTGTGCTGAAGTTCTCAAAATAACCCCTGATATAGGCAAATATCATCCCCATTTTGCAGTGGGAAAACTGAGGGAATGGGGGAAGGGACTGGCTTATCTAACATCCTCTCAGCTCCACTGTGCTCTCTGGGTCATAATGTCTGGGAGTTGCACATAAGGGCTTTGGAGCAGCTGGTGCTTAGCACAGTGCTGGGACCTGGTGAGCTATCAGTAAATGATCACCGCTGTCATTTCAGTGTGGGAGTTGAGCAGCCCACAATCTTGGGCACACACCGGTACCTGTGTCCTGGATTGTCTGCCTCCTGTTGGATGCCAGCTTGTGCTCAGCCCACATTGCTTTTCTATCATTTCTCGTCAATGCCCACTGATGACACACCACCCTGATAAAGGCCACCTGAGTATTTGTGGGAGGCCTGTCTGAATGGATGTGTCCCGGAGGAGACCCTTGGAGCAGAGACCCAGCCCCTGACTCACTCTGAGCTGTCCCCATCTGGCCGAGGCTGGCCCTGGAGCCGCCCACCACTCCAGCACCCGCTGCCGCTGTCTTCTTGGCACAGGGCTCTGGCTGCAGGCTTTGGACTCCAGGCTGCAGAATTACTCACTCGCTGATTCTTCCGTTGGCATCTGCCAGCATCCAGGAAGAGGCTTTGTATTCTCTCTTCCTCACTCAGCTTTCCCCCTGTCTCCTTTACTATTGTGTGCATTGCTGGAGCCAAAGTTGGATTGCTCTCCCCTTTCCTCCAAGGACCAGGATCCCGCAAGGATCATCCCTGCACTGGCGAGGCTGGGAGAGTGGGCTGACAGGCCTGGCTCTCTGCCTCTGCAGGAAGACTTAGTCACTGGCTACCACGGGCTGAAATGGATTGGAGATGTCACGGGGAGGAAATGCACTTCCTATGAGTTAGCAGAGGTTGGCCTTTAAAAAAAAAAAGAAAAGCCTTTTTATTGCACAGAGAAAGTTAGCGGCAGATTGATTTCCCCTTGTGAGAATTCCAACTCATAGCCCCTGGATGCTGCCGTTAGCAGTCCCTTCCACTCAGCACTTGGAAGTCACAGGAGGCATGTGACCAAAATGGGCTGGGGAGAAGGAACACTAGATGCTTTACACATATCGTCTCACTTTATTCCCACAACGACCTTGGCATTGTCCCCACTTTTCAAGGGTTAAAAATTGTGGCCCTCGGAGTGCTGTCTGAATCTGTCCTTGCCTGTCTAAGGTCACACGGTACATGGCAGAGCTGACATATGGACCCAAGCCTCTCTAATGCCAGACTCACAGTAGGGGAAGCGGCTCTTCTGTCTCTTTCTCTCTCTCCGTTTCCCTTTTTCTTTTCTTTTCCATTTGTCACCTGCTCCCACTCTCCAAGGAGTCAGAGATTTTCCAAAGGATTGAATAACTCCACACACTGCCTTGCATACAGTAGGTACTCAACAAATACACACTGACTCTGAATTGCTGTGCCATGACTTTTAAGAGCATTTGCATTTTCACAAAGAGTTCCTGGAAAAGATAATACCCAACACTGACAACTAAATGGTGAAAATCCAGCCCAGGGCATCTTCAGTGGGGCAATTCTTTCCTGCCTTCCTCCCCTCCTCTTCTCATGTTTTCTTCGCTCTTTCAAAACAAACAATGGCACTAATCTAAGTGTTTTATACCTATTTACTGATCTAACCCTCATTACCACTGTATGAGGTAGGCACTTTATTATTAGCAGCATCCCGTTTTGCAAATAAGCCAGTGGTGCACAGAGGGACTTAGTTTTCTGTCCAGGAACACACAGCTTTTAATCAGTAGAGTTGGAGTTTGCAGGTGGGCAGTGAGGCTCTTTAACCACTGCCAGCGGACCATTCTGCCTGCCCAGGCTGGGTCAGCTTCCTGAAGCCACTTCCATCCCTTACATCCGCCTGACATTTTATGGTTTCCAAGATATGCCCGTGTGTCTCATGGCACTGGATCCTCACCATCAACTGTGAAGGGAGGACCATTATTCCCATTCACAACAGAGGAAACCCAAGCTCCAGGAATTTAAGTGAATCACCCAAGGTCACACAACTAGTAAGCTGGCCGAGCTTGGGAGCTGAAACCGACTTGTGGTCCACTTATTTCCATGAACGAGGCTCGTGCGGGGAACTGGGTCTGACCAAAGCAAAGCCAAAGCTTTGAGCAGGAAAAAAAAATTGCTCAATGTGCCCTTTTCTTTCTTGACAATTGGACAGGGGAAGTGTGTGTGTGTGTGTGTGTGTGTGTGTGTGTGTGTGTGTAATAGCATAACGTAGTCCTCAGACCTTGAGGTTTTAATAAAATGTGAAAACATTTTTACCAGCACCCTCCCTTCCCTCCTGGTTTGTAGGCTCTGCATAATTTAAGGAAATGTAATCCATATGTTTGATTATTCATACTTCGATCATCAAAAATATTGTTGATTCTTTGAGGGCGTTTGATGTTCTGGAAGTCTTATTGGCGGGGGGGGGGGGGCAGTAGAGAAGGGAGAATAATTTTTTTAAAAAGCATCCTTCCTTTTCCTACTTTAATTTTTCTTGAAGAATGCTTTATGGCATTTCACTGGCAGATGAATGAGTGGTTACTAGAATATTCCACCTTTTCCTGTAGATATTTAACATAGCGTTGAGTCCAGGGATGCAGTTCTCAGTCTTAGGGTTCTTGCGTGGAGGGGAAGAGAGTTAATATTTATGGAATTCCTACCCTGTGCAGATACTTTACATACAGCGTCTTATGTAGTGTGCACAGCACCCCTGGGGGGAGGTGCCATGGCTCCATTTTATAGAAGAGGGGAGCGAGGCTTTGAGGCCAGGAAGTGGTCTGGCTGGAATGCAAATCGAGCTTTGCCTGACCCCAAAGCTGTGGTGCTCATACCTTTCAGCTTCTTCAAGGGAATGCAAGGGTATTTGCCACCCAATAAGTACATTACCCAGTTTCCTTACATTCCCACCCCTATATCACTAACCACCCTCTGCACCCAAATCACTTCCCTCTCAGAGCCCTTGCTCACCTGTACAGGCAGTGAGAGCTAAGGTTCGGACTCAGTGTCCCCATTCACTGAGCATCTACTGTGTGTTGGTTACAGAGCTGGGTGCATGGAGGGACTGGCATGAACCACACAAGTCCCCTCTCCTCTGGAACTAAAGCAAGTCGGGGCGGCTGATGTACCCCCAGCACTGACCACCCTTCCAGGGCATGATGCTACTGAAGCCTACAAGCTACAACCTCAAAGAGGTCGTCCATGTAAAGAAACCTCTAGAGACACCCCCTCATCTTTTAATTTGCAACGTCGCACTTTTTACAGGATGACATTTTTTTTGTTTATTATTTTTATTATTTATCTCTACTCCTCTTCCCTTCCCTCTAGAAGTGTAACAGTTCCTGGCACATAGAAGGCACTTAAGAAATATTTGTTGGAGGAAAGCATGTCTTACTCATCATTGCATCCCTAGGCCCTAAAACAGACTAGGGATTTAGTACTAATACCATCCAGTATTTACTGAGCACTTATCACATACCAAGCACTCTTGGAAGGACTTTACTGGTACTATCTCAGCCTTACAGGAAGCCTCTGAAGTAGATACAATTATTATTCCCATTTTACAAATGGGGAAACCGAGGCACAGAAAGGCCATGATGCCACAGCTAGCAAGAAGTGGGACAGAGTTTCAAACCCATAGAGTCTCCAACCCAGGGCTGGAGCTATTGACCTAGATTCTAAGTGTTAATGAATCCATGAATGCTTCGGAGAACTATTGCTAAGCAGAGTGTGGAGTCTCGAAGCATGGTGGCAGTGATGTGCTCAGTGTAGGGAGAATAGAATCAATGCATTACATCTGACAGAATCAAACTTTTCAGAGAAGTTGACAATGAATCTTAGCCTTAGAATAGGTAGGGTGTCAACATGTGCACTCCAGAGTTGAGAGTCCAGAGTCAGAACCATGGCTGAGATTGAGGCAAGGACAGATGATGCATAGAGATGTGAGGGAGGGGTGAGGAGGAGTATGGAATAAGGCTGGAAAGGGAGGAGGGGGACCGATAGGGGAGAGTTTTGAATGCGAGGCAAACAGATGTGGTCTTGGTGCTGTGGGAAAGGCGTTTTCCCACAGCACCATGGCAGGTTTTCACACACGGAAATGCCATGATCTGAGCCTCTTATCTCAGGTGTGGTTAGCCTTGTGCTTGAGCTGCAGGGACTCTGGTTCAGATTGCATATCACATCTCATTAAATTGTCCCAGGAATCCCTGGAGATCCAAAGTGCTGTTCCATTTTACAGATAACACCATGGATGCTCAGAGAGTTGAATATTCCCAAGTTGATCAGCTGTTAAATGTCAGGACTAGGGCTCTAATTCCCGTCTGCCCAGACTTTTCCACTCCCAGCTAGGTAAACATTCCCACAACTCCATGAAGAAAGGAATGAACCCCCTTCAACTTCCCAAGGGAAAGGAGGATTCCCTGGTCACTTCTCCCTTCTCAACATTCGGGCTGTTTCCAGGGGAGAGAGTTTCCCATGTGGAGGGAGGAGCAATAGGGTGGGGATAGTGGGGCAGGCAGGGGCATTAGTGGAGAGAGAGCCTTGTGGAGGAGGGGAGGACGGGAAGAAAGGCAGCAAATTGTTTCTGGATGGAATTTTCCAGACAGGGCCACAGTCAGAGAACAAATGTGCCTTCTGAATTTTCATTCTAATTGTTACTGACCTTTAGTGAGATGAGCAAAATTACTCTCCCGCACCCCTCCACCCCCACCCCTTTTTACAAAATCATTTTCCCTGACTTCTCAAAAATGAAGTTTGGCCAGCCTGGCCCTGACTACCGACTATGGGAAAACAATGCATCTCCTTATGGCCCCAAACTGAGCCTTTGCAATTAATCCATTGATCTCAGTAGAAAACCCTATTGTATCAGGGTCTGCAGGGAGAAAGCTGCATCCTGCCCCTCTCCCGCCCTGCACAGAATGCTCATTGAAGTCAGCCCCCAAATTGATGGCAGGATATGGCCCTAAGAGCCTCCACATTGAAGGGGCCCAGAAAATAACATTGGCTGGGCAGGGGGAATAGGGGAGGGTTTGCTTCCTTTAGAAGCTGTGGGTAAGGGGTTGGCCTGTGCTCAGAACTTTGGGGATTGTGATGGTTTCTGCTTGCCCCTGAACCTCAGTTCTCCTTAGTGTGTTCTGCAGCTTTAGACCCTTAGCTCTCTAGATTGCCGAGTGTTTGGCTTTTTGTCGATGCTGATAACATTGACGATAATGATACTGCCTGCGATCTGTTGGGCACTGAACACTAGGTAGCACCAGTCCCTCTGCCTCATTTACTTCTCACACAACCTTTAAGGAGGGGGATGGAGATTGTGAGGACTCTCTTGTTGAGTTGGTCCCATGTTCCAGGTGCTTTATACATTCTTTTTTTCATTTAATCCTTCAAACGGTGGAAGTGAGCAGAGCTGGCTAGTTGGACCCAGTCCACCTGTCTTCAAAAGGCATTACGTATTAAGCATCACTAGAAGCACAAGACATATATTTCCCAGGGTTCCTCTGCAGTGGAACATATTGCTGGAAGGAAGCGTTACATGAGCTACCTGGGCTGATGCGTGAGCCCTGAGGGTTCTAACCTGTCTTCCATGAGAGAGGGGGATGATTGCAGGACTTCTGCTGAATGGAGAATTGGTGGGATGCTGCCATCCTGGGCGCCATGCATGCCTGTGAGGTTGCACACTGCTTCCATATACCTTGTACATTATGTATAGCGTATCTGTATGTCACACACGAGCCCTGTTACATACACTGTAACGGCGACAATTCTACATGGCAGACCTGCCATGGTCCTTCTTTTCAGCTCTTCCCTCATCCAATAAGCCCTCTCACTTCTAAATGAATAAACAAGTAGTCAAAGCATTTTAAACCCCCAGGGTGTGCCTACATTGTCAGTCTAGCCCTGTAGGTGGGTATTATTTTCATTTTACTGATAAAGACATGGGCACTATAAGGGGAAATGACATGTTATAGGACCCACAACTAAGTAGTTTATTCAGAACCAACAAGAATGTAAGCTCTAGGAAAACTGGATTCTTTCTCTCTTACTCAAAATATACCTCCAATATCTGTAGAACTACATATCACCGGTATCTAGTACAATGCCTGGCATGTAGACAATGCTCAATAGATATTTATTGCATAAAAGAAAAAATGTGACTTTTTCTCACTTTTCTAAAAGATTCCTCTCTGCCCTCCTGACTACTACACTGCTATTTGTCTGGTCCTTGTGTTTTTAGATAATCCTTCTACAAAGACCTGTTGATGAATGCCACAAAAAGTTCAGGAGGAAAGGGTGTTTCCTCAGATATTAAAAAAGGTATGCTTCCTTTCATCAGAAAACAAGAGCTTTAGAATTCCTCATATTTCCCATTTGACTTGGCTTCCAAGAAAGTCAGAATTAAATCTGGTGCTCAATTTCATATTATAGTTGGGTTAGATTCAGAGTAAAGTGTTGTGTGTTTTTTCACATACTATTTGGTTTCAGCTCTTTCCCTCTCTCTGTACGTGGCTCATTTTCACAGGTGTCTTTGGGGTATAGAAAAGACATAGTTCTATAATAATTGTTTTCATGATGTCACTAGAGCCTTGTGTTGTCTGGAGCCACCTCCTCTGTTCCAAGATCTCTACTGGGAAGCTACACCTAGTCCCGCACTTTTGCTGTAAACTTCAGACTTCATCTATATCAGTCAGCAGTTCTCAACCAGAATGGGGGTGGGTCAGTAATTTCACCCCTCAGGGGACATTGGCAATGTCTAGAGGTGTTTTTAGTTGTCACTGGCATCTAGAGGGTAGAGGCCAGAGATGCTGCTTCATGTCCTACAATGCATAGGACTACTGCCCCCACAGCAAAGAATCATCCAGCTCCAAATGTCAATAGGGTCGAGTGCTGAGAAACCTTGATCTATACCTGTCAGCTCTCTATCTGTGCTTCTCAACTGTCGTGACGCATGTCATGGAAATAATCTGGACTTCACCCCTTTTTCCCTTCCCTTGACTAAGGCTCCTCAAGGGAAGCCTTTGGCCAGCTTACCATCTATTCTCTCCTGAGCAGGCTAGTCATTGTCCCCTCTCCTCCCCGCTTCCACCTTGCTCACATACTGAAGGAACCCAGACAAACAAGGACCCCCATCTGACTCATCTTTGGATCTTTGATTTCGACACAAGTCCTAGCATGGAGACTTTTCTACTTAAGTTACAGGGTCATCTTGCCTTTTTAGCAGTTGGAGGAGAGATATAATTTCAGAATGAAATGGTTTTATTCTTCTGATTGCCTTTAATTACACAGTCCCATAGAGGAAGTTAATGAAAACATAGCTCCCCAGAGTTCTGTGCTGATAACCTTTGGACAGAACCTGGGTATTTTTGCTGTGAAGGCATTCCCCACTTCTGCCCCTGCCATCCTGTGTTCTCTTAGTTGACTGAGTAGCATCAGCCCTAAAATTGGTCAAGGGCCAATTTTATTGCCAACAACTCTGCTCTGTCCTGGCATCCTAGTAATCTGTTATAACTTTTCTTCCTCATATCAAGCTGCCTTGTTTAAATTTCTGCATACCTGCCTCAGTTTCCCTGCTTGACACCTCAGGTTCTTCCTGAGGTGGCGCTCAGGTTTGCACTCAAGCCTTATGGGTTGAAAGCAGGCTGCCAATTCTGCTTTTCTCTGGTGGGGGCAGAGGGAGGGAAGGTTCTGGGTCTTGCTTTTCCTCTCATCCAAGCGTCCTTCCTGCTGTGACCATGATGGTTTCTGCAGCCCCATGTAGGGACCTCCACCCCAACTGTGAACATTGCTTCTGGCTGTGTCCCAGGGAGGGATAGCACCCCCTTGGCACTACCATTGGGGGAGGTGAACTCAGGCTTACTCCACCAGTTAGACACCCATTCATTCCACATCATTTAATGCTTGGGGCAAAAGTACTGGGTGCTAAGCACCGTGCCATTGGGCTCATAAGATTAGTAAGATCCCATCACTAGCTCACAGAGAGACCAAATGACAACATACCGTGCTCTGAACACAGGGTGTTAGTATTATACTCCTGAGGACAGCCAACTCAGACAGAGGGAAGGTGGTCAGGGTGGCCTTCCTGGAGGAGGGGATGCCTGAGCCAGGTTTTAGGGGGCTCCGACTGGCTTATCCAGCTGCTCCAGCCAGACTGGTCTCCCAGCAACTGCCTCCCACTGGTTGTCCTCCTCCTCATTCCTCTCAGCCCCCAGCTCCTCAGATATCTGTGTTCTGGTGCTTGTGGCAATTCTCTTTTCTTAGAGAAAAAGAAAAGTTGAAAATGAAAAAGAGAATGGTGCACCCATTGAATTGGGGAAACTTTTTGTCGTCTGTAAAGTTATCACTTAGCTTATACTAGTAAGTAAGCTGGGGATCACAAAGGTTTGATTTCGGATTATCAGCTGCTTCAGGTACTCACACTGAAGGCTTCTGTTTCTTGCTGGGGTGGAGGTGGGGTCGCCACACCTATCACCCAGCTCCAGTACCACCAGAGAGAGGCCAGGCCAAACCCTGGGTGGGGGCTGTATTATTGAATGCTCACAATAGCTCTGAGCAGTGGCTCTCATCGTCCCCATTGCATTGCTAAAGCAACTGAGAATCAGATGGGCCAAGTTGCTTGCTAATAGAGGCAGGAGCCAGGATGCAAAAGCGGGCATTTCAGTCCAAATCCACGTTCTTCACACCCCATTCTCTTAGCACAGCGGAGGCTCCAGGACCAGCGAAGGGCCTCTCCTGTTTTCCTCAGGCTTGCTCTCACGGAGCCGCTTCCAGATGAAACAGGACCAGAACAGAGCTTATGTGTTTTGTTATGTCGCGCCTCCTTCTCTCCAGATTTCAGAGCATGGGTCCATTTACCAAGACTCAGCTTCTCCACAGGGGCATTCGATAAAGGCTGGAGACCGAAATGCTGTTTTGGAAAAGATGAAACAACCCTTGCCGTGTTTATATTCAATTCCGGAGACCTGGTTAGAAAAATATTTTTAAAAAACGGAAGGAAGAGTAACTCTGCACTCACAAAATGTGGGCTCCTCCTCGGGGGAGGGGGGAGAAGGGGGGGAACCTTTGCCCTCAGATTCTGTTCCCAGGAGTGGACATGTCCAGCCCCCAAACTGCCGTTGCAAGATGAAAGGGAATCTTTCAACATTTCCTCCTATTGTCTGAGCTTTCTCCCTGCTTTGTTACCATAACATTCTTTTTTGGAATTCCATTAATGTGGGGGTTTCCCCTCCCCCAGAAACAATTAGAAGAGAACAGTTGGCAAAGCCAGCCAGGAAAGACCTGTGGCTCACTCTGAAGTGAGTAACCATCACGTGTCTTGGAACGGTTGGCTGCTGCCAGGGGAAGAAGTTTGAGCCTAAAGAGGAAAACACGAGTATCTCAGTGAAGTGGAAGATGGGCTGTCTGGCTGCGGTGGTGGAGACTACTGCGAGGCACTGGGAGGGCTCAGTTGGACCTGGGGGTCGGAAGACCTGGGCTCACATCCCGGTTTCACCCTTAACTAGTTGCATGAACTTGAGCAGGGTATTTAACCTTTCTAAACCTCTATCAGTGGCAGTAGGAATTCTGCCTCGGTTATGTGGATTCTGGGGAAGATGAAACGAGAGGGGATAGCAAAGGAACTGGCACATGGTAGCTTCCACATACTTCTTCCTTCCTTCCTCTCGTCACAATCCCTTCCACCTTGCAGTCTTCAACATGGAGATTTCGAGTTGGCCGAGTAAAAGGCACAAACGGCTGAAACAGGAAACTTCAAGCACTGCACCTTCACTTAACTAGTGAGGAATTGTTTCTATGTTTGAAGCAAGTAATTTGTAAGAGAAGAGTACTTGATTGAGGCTGTCTGTCCATGTGGATTTTCAACATTGCTCTGATCACTAGTCATATATACATATTATGTGTAAAATAAACCTACCATTTATAAACCTACCATTTATAAAGCACCTGTTATATCCTGGGTACTTTGTGAATTTTATCTTGCTTAATCCTTATAATCACATTATGTTGTAGGGATTGTTATTCTGATGTCCACCTAGGAATGAAGAGCTACTCAGTAGTGAATTAGTATTTTTAAAAGACTATTTTTAAGAAGAGTTTTATATTTACAACAAAATTGAGAAAAAAATACAGAGATCATATACCCCTGCCCCACACATGTATAACTTGTCTCATTATCAACATCACCCACCAGATGGTACTTTTATTTTTCTTTACAGAGGATGGATCTATATCAACACATTTTTTTTATATCAACACATTATTATCACCCAACGTTAATAGTTTACCTCAGTGTTCACTCTTAGTATTGTACATTCGTTGGGTTTGAACAAATATGTAATGACACATATCCCTTATTATATTATATACAGATATTACATGTCACTGCTTTAAAAATCCTCTGTGCTCTGCCTATTCATCTCTTCTCCCCAACCCTTACCTGCCCTGGGAACCACTGATTTTTTCTTATTGTCTACATAGTTTTGCATTTTCCAGAATATCCTATAGTTGAAATCACACAGTATGTAACCTTTTTGGATTGGCTTCTTTCACTTAGTAATATGCATTTAAGGTTCTTCCGTGTCTTTACATGGCTTGACAACTCATTTCATTTTAGCACTGAATAATAATCCACTGTGTGTGTGCATCACAGTGTTTTTGTGTGTGTGTTTTATTTGTTTGTTTGTTTAATTCACCAACTGAAGGACTTTTTGGTTGCTTCCAAGTTCTGGCAATTATGAATAAAGCTGCTATAAACAACCATGTGCAGGCTTTTGTGTGGACATAAGTTTTCACTTGCTTTGGTTAAATACCAAGGAACGTGATGGCTGGGGCATAAGGTAAGAGTATGTTTAGTTTTATAAGAAACTGACAAACTGTCTTCTGAAGTGGCTGTCCCATTTTGCAATTCCTGCCAACAATGAATGAGCAGGGTTCCTGTTCTACATCCTACCAGCATTTGGTGGTGTCAATGTTTTGGATTTTGGCCATGTTAGTAAATGTGTAGTGGTACCTCATTGTTTTAATTTGCAATTCCCTGATGACATACGATGTGGAGTATCTCTTCATATAACTATTAGCCATTTGTATATCTGCTTTGTGAAGTCTCTATTAAGGTCTTGGCCCATTTTTTAAAAAAATATATTTTATTGATTTTTTTACAGAGAAGAAGAGAGAGAGATAGAGAGTTAGAAACATCGATCAGCTGCCTCCTGCACACCCCCTACCGGGGATGTGCCCGCAACCAAGGTACATGCCCTTGACCGGAATGGAACCCGGGACCCTTGAGTCCGCAGGCCGACGCTCTATCCACTGAGCCAAACCAGTCTCGGCTCTTGGCCCATTTTTAAATTGGGCTGTTTGTTTTTTCATTGTTGAGTTTTTGTATATTTTGGATAACAGTCCTTTATCAGGTGTGTCTTTTGCAAATTTTTCCTCTCAGTCTCTGGCTTTTCTCATTCTCTTAATATTGTCTATTGCAGAGCAGAACTTTTTACTTTTAATGAAGTCCAGCTTATCAATTATTTCTTTCATGGATTGTGTCTTTGATATAGTACCTAAAAAGACATCACTATTCCCAAGTTTTTCTTCTATGTTATCTTACAGGAGTTTTATAGTTTTGCAGTTTGCATTTAGATCTATGATTCACTTCGAGTTAAATTTGCTGTGTGTAAGGTTTGTGCCAAGATTATTATTATTATTTTTTTTGTATGTGGATTGTCCAGCACCATTTGTTGAAAAGATTACCATTTCTTCATTGTATTGCCTTTGCTCCTTTGTCAAAGATCAGTTGACTATATTTATGGGAGTTTATTTCTGGGCCTCTCGATTCTGTTACATTCATCTTTTTGCCAATATCACACTGTCTTGATTACTGTGGCTTTATAGTATGTCTTGAAATTGGGTATTTTTAGTCTTTCAACTTTGTTCTTCTTTTACAAAATTATGTTGGCTATTCTGGGTATTTTGCCTCTCCATATAATCTTTAGAGTCAGTTTGTTAATCAGGGGTCCTCAGACTTTTTAAAAAGGGGGCCAGTTCACTGTCCCTCAGACTGTTGGAGGGCCGGACTATAGTTGAAAAAAACAAACTATGAACAAATTCCTATGCACACTGCATATATCTTATTTTGAAGTAAAAAACCAAAACGGCAAAAACACCCACATGTGGCCCGCGGGCCGCAGTTTGAGGACGCCTGTTGTTGATATTCATAAAATACGTTGTTGGGATTTTGATTGAGATTGTATTGAATCTATAGGTCGAGTTGGGAAGAACTGATATCTTGACATATTGAGTCTTCCTATCCATAAACATGAAATACCTCTCCATTTATTTAATTCTTCTTTGATTTCATTCATCAAAGTTTTGTAATTTTTCTCACATAGACCTTATACATGTTTTGTTAGATTTATACCAAAATATTTCGTTTTGGGGGATGCTTTTGTAAATGACATTGTGTTTTTAATTTTAAATTCCATTTGTTTATTGTTGGCATATTGGAAGGCAATTGACTTTTATGTACATAATTGTGTATCCTGCAACCTTGCCCTTAAGAACTGATATTCTTCTTGGGATTAGAACTCTTTTACTTGGGCTTTTCTCCTCTAGACTGTGGGTGTCCTGAGGATAGTGAATCTGTTTAATTATCTTTGTACTCAATGCTTAGCAAATATGTGGCACAGAAGTCTTTCAGAAAATGTGAGGCTATAGAAGAATCAAAGATAGAGAGCGTGAGGAAGGAAGGAAAGAACTAAATAATTTATTCCACAATTATTTGCTCAGTGCTTAAAATGTCCCAGGCCCAGATATATAATGAATAGCACAGTCATGACTAGCACAGGCTACACACATGTAGGGGTGTGTGTGTGTGTGTGTGTGTGTGTGTGTGTGTGTACATGAAGAATGATGAATTGATGGTGAATGTTTGCAGAGCCCTGAGGACCAATCGCAGAGGATGCCTCTGCACTTTAGCTTTCTGAACTGAAGCTTTCAGAATCCAGAAGAAAGAAGAGAAGGAACCTATTTAGATGCCCAACTGAGCTGTTGAGTGGTGATGGTTTGAGAGGACTCCTCAAACTATTTCTGACAGCAGGTGATTTTTGCAAATGAGGGCTTGTGGGCATATGGTATATGGATGATATAATTTCTTTAATTAAAAGTGTTATCTTAACCAGAGAGTTTTGTAAAACCCCAAAACAAAGACATCTGTTGCTGTTTTTGTTCTTTTCCCCAGCAAACAATCTGGTAGTGAAAAATAGGAATGACTAAATGGAACACCAGGGAAGATTATGGACTTGAAAAACAAACCCCTAGATCTTAAAGAGGGGGACAATCAACCAAGGTACAAGGAAGGCAGGTAGCTTTTGAACACAGTCTTCTGTGAGAACTTGGGTCATTATAATTATTAAGACAGAATCAGTGGGATGAGCTTATGGCAAATTTAATACCTTTTTCTGTTGTCCATGAACCTTAACTACTAGCTCTGTGCTGCTGGCACTTTGGCTAAATCTCCAGGTCAGAGGCTTTGATCCAATAGGTCTCCTGAACATCTTCTGACGTCCCACAGGCATCTCAAACTTAGCTAATCAAAACTGACCTCATTAGTCCCCAGGAACCTGTTTCTTCTCCTCCATTTTGGGGAGTGTCCCACCACCCACTCAGTCCCCCAGGACCTTCCCCCTCCTGGAGACCCTGCACAAGCTGAAATCAAGCCCTGTGGCTTGCCCCCTGGAAAGATTGCTGCCTCTTCTTCCTACTACCTCTGCATCCCTCTCTCAGATTTCTGTAATGGCCCTGTCTCTCTCCAGGCCTTTATTTAATCTTGACCCCTATATCAGTGAAGGCTGGCAAGAAGCAGAATTCACCTCACATGGCTCAAATGAAGAGCCATTAATGAAGAGACTCCATAGGGTTTTAGGGGCACGGTTAATGGAATGAACAAGAGATGTTGAGGCACCAGAGACTAGCAATGGCTAGAAGCTCTTATTACATCTAGGAATGAAGGGACAGGGGAAAAAATAAAGATATTGAAACCCAGTGACAACTAGAACTATGGAGGAAGGGCTGCCACATCTGGAAATATCAGAGAGGAATGTAGAAGTCGGGGGGGGGGGCATAGGCAGGTATGAGAGGGAAGAAATCACACAATGCTCTCTCCACTCACCTTCCTTCTCCTTACTGGTGTTTCCCATTGTTTGAAAACAGAACTTGGATTCAAGAGAGTCCAGAAGATGCAGTCAGCAGGGTTTGGTCTCCTGGGGCACAAAGGGGCTGAGAATGGATTTGGGAACATGGAAGAGGAGGACAGAGAATAACCAGTCTCTCCTCTCTTATCTATTCTACATTCCGTTACCTAAGTGCTATTTCTAAAACCCTTGCAATGTCTTTCTTTAGACTGAACCACTTTGGAAACTCCCCATTACATTCAGGATAAAAATCAAACCTCTGTAAGCTGTCTTTGAATCTTCCCATTGACCCTTCTTACCTCTCTATTCTTATCTCTTGCCACTCCTGGTCCTTACTCCACACCTCTATTGCATTATTTCCAGACCATAAATACATCATACTGTTCCAATACATCATATCCACACCTTAGTAAATGTCCCCCCCCCCCCTCATAATACCTTCTCCCCACCCAAATCTCTCCAGCATCACCTGCCTGGAGAAGTGCAAGTTCTAAACCTACCGATGTCACCACCTCTGGATAACCTTCTCTTACCATTACTCTCCACTACCTGAGTTATTCACTCCTACATATTTTTATTTTTGCATTACTGACATACTTTCTGACTTATTCTTGAGCATTCTGTATCCCCCAGCCAGACTGGCAACTCCTTGAAGGTGAAGACTGTTAATGCATCTTGGCATCACAGCTGACTGTCATTGTGTCTGGAACATTAAACCTGCTCAGTAACATTTAAGGAAGAAAGGAAAGAAGAAAGCAAGAGAGAGAGGGAGGAAGGACAGATGGAAAGAAGGAAGGAAGACAGAAAGGAAGGAAGGAAGGAAGGAAGGAAGGAAGGAAGGAAGGAAGGAAGGAAGGAAGTCATCCCAGCTATCATTCAAAGTATTTTTAAGTGCCTTGCCACATCTGACCTTAATAAGTGCTGGGGTAGGGATGGTTGCCTAGGATAAGGATGCTGAATCTTAGAGAGGGTGGGAGGAGGCTGGGCAGTTAGAAGATCTTGGGGTTGGGAATGAGTGGATTGGATTTGGGCCCCAATTTATGGGGTGTGAGTTCTTTACAGGACTAGGAACTCCTCAGAGCCTCATCTCTGTAAATTGGGGCTAATAAAAATATTTGCCTCTCAGTATGTGAAGATGTTTCATATACTATACAGGGTTAGACAAATAAAAGGGATGTTAGGACCACTTTTCAGCACATAATACCACTTTTAGTAGTTCTGATTGATTGATTGACTGATTGACATCTTCCCAGTTGTCCTACCTTGCATGACCAAGCTAACAGAAGGATGAGGAGGCTCTTCTCACAGTGAGAAAGTTGCTTCATGGATTTTTTAGAGTTGTAAGGGCAGGTCCAGAAAGCACCTGGAGACCACCTAGACCAAGCATGTCAAACTCAAAGACTAACACGGGCCAAATAAACAAGGTTTAAGTTTATGTGGGCCGCAAAAAAACAAACGCTTCAATTTTCATAGAAAGGTAGGTTTATTTCGATGGAGACATGCTGAATACAAAGGGCTGAAATAAATGAGTAATCGTTAACATAAAATAATAGACAATTTTAATAAAAATTAATATTTTTTTGAACATTAACTTACCAGACACTGAATAACAAATTAATAAGCTTAACACAAATAAACCTATTTTTCTTGTTCTTCGAAAGCGAAATATTTCCTGTTGTGCATACCAAACAAGTCAGTCCAAGACTAATGACACGGCAATCAGCTGCTAAAATATTCACTGCTAGTATTAGTGGAGAGAAATGGTATGCCTGCGCATAAGGTGCATAAGGGAAATGAATGCAACATAATTATAGTAATCAGTCATTAGTGAACATTGTAGTTCATTATTAATAATTATGTATAACAGGATATTGTAAAAATTAAGTTACAAAATTTTTATTGAAACGTTTCTTACATACCATTATATTGGCTGGACTGCAAAAATATTCGTTGGGGCTGCATGTGGCCTGTGGGCTGTGAGTTTGACATGCTTGACCTAGACCAACCAAGCTTTGATCTGTTGCTAGGGACACCCGTTACAGGCTTCCCTGACAAGTAGACAGACAGGCTTCCAACACCAGTGGCAACTCCTCAATAAAGTCAGCCCCTCCCATCTTTGGAAGACTCTGGTTGCCAGAAACTTCTTCCATTGAGCAGAAATCTGTCTCTATACTTTCATACTGGCTGTGGTTCTAGGCTTTGGGGCCACCCAGAGGCCTAAGCTCACTTCCACACAACTATTCTGAAATGAAGGCAGGTCTACTGTCCTTGGAATTGTTTCTCTTCAGGCAAAACATCTCTTGCCCTTTACCTGTTATTTATCATGGCGCTTTTAAGGCCTTCACTACCTTGAAGGTCTCATCAGAACTTTTCTCTCTACTGGTATTCCTCATTGGAGCTTGTGACAAACCATATAGTTGCCTCTCTTGACCATATTGACACCATAGCAAGCCGTTGTACATCTAAAATGATACGTACAGATAGGGAAATCAAGCTCTGTGAGGTGGAGGCCACTTGCCCTAATTCATATAGATGGTACATTAAAATTACATGTAAATTTCCTCTGAGTAAAAAGGAATGGCATCACTAATAGTAATAAAAAACAATGTTTCTGTATCATTTTACAAATAAAAAACTTCTTTCACATCCATTATATTGTTTCATTTTCATAACAGCCCCATATGGCAGGCAATCTTATGCCCATTTTCCCTAAAAGGAAAATGAGGCCAAGAGTCACTCAAGGCACCCAATTACTAGTAGAGCCAGTAAGTGGCAGAGCCAAAGCTAGAATGCAGTCATCCATCTCCACATCCGCACTGCTTTTAACAGTACAATAAATGCTATTGTGGCTACTTTTGCCATTTTCATTACACGGCTCTATCTGATGTAAACTCATTATAGCCATGTATTCCCCCGTTGGCCAAGTATTTGATAGAAATCTGTTGTGGAGCTCCAGTTCCCCAGGTGATAGCTCATTAGGTTATGATTAACAGGCAGCCCTCAGACACTGTCAGTAATGTTTCCCCTGGAGGTAAATGAACTACAAAGATGAAGAATGTTACCCAAGAATGGAGAGGCCTGTCTTCCTGGCCATTAGGCAGGGCTCTTATGGGCAAGTAGACAGACCCTTATACTAGGAGGTAAACAACATATTTTTTGATAGATACTAGTAGATAGCCCAGACAGATCCTAGACATGATTAGTCTGATGCCATCTATGATCCACGAATGGGATCCTGACCCACTGACCTGGTCAGGTGACTGTGAGGTCCAAAGGAGATGCATAACATTTGTCCTGCATAAAAAGCCCCTCTCAAGTGTGGACTATCACTGGGCTCCTGGCTATTCCCAACTCCTGATTCCCTTCTAACTTAGGTTCACTTGCAAGGGAAATTGATTTCTACAAACAGTTCCCCGTGGCATGAAGTTTCCACTGGTGGGAAAAGTCAATGGTGTGGAAAGCTTTTCCACCAGTGAAATTTCCTTGAGACCCCAGGGGAGCTTATGCCTTTCTTTGTGTCCCTTCAATTCAGCGGAGCAATGGGAGACACGCAATTTCACTCTTTAAAGCCGGTCAGGTGGCTGCTTTCTCTGTGAAGCCTCCCTTGGTCTCTTTAGACAGAGTTTAGCATTGTTTTAATTTTACTCATCTCGTGGCATCGTGCCACTTGTTGACTTAGCAGTTTCCCCCACTGAACCATGAGCCCCTAAAGCCAGGAGCTGCAGAGTCTCAGGGGGTTTGTATTGAGCAGGTGTTGAGATGGATGGAAGGACAGGTAAATAACTGAGTGACTAACATTAGAAGAGCCTGGATGGCAATTCACCAGCTGTGTGTGACTTGGGTGCATCAGAACTTACCTGGGTCTGACTTGCCCTTTCAGGTAAAATGGACAAAATAATGCTTTTCTATTATGGTCAAAAGGGGTAATGGGTGATGGAAATGCTGTGCAACAGTAAAGTTATATAATGCAAAATAATGTTTTATATGTCAGCAAATATAAGGAGTAAGCCCAGTGTAACTGGCACAGACTAGGCAATTCAATGGAAAAGAAGATAAGTCTTGCCCTAGCCGCTTTGGCTCACTGGATAGAGCATCGGCCTGCGGACTGAACGGTCCCAGGTTCGATTCTAGTCAAGGGCACATGACAGGGTTGTGGGCTTGATCCCCAGTTGGGGGCGTGCAGGAGGCAGCCCATCAGTGGTTCTCTCTCATCATTGATGTTTCTATCTCTCTTCCTATCCCTTCCTCTCTGAAATCGATAAAAAATATATTTGAAAAAAGAAAAGAAGGTAAGTCTTGAAATGGCAGCCTGAAGGTGTGTCTATGTCGTACCTCTTAATTTGGTGAAGATGTGAGAATGAGGGGAATGGTTGTCATTGATTAGCTTGAAACATTTAGTCTATCAGTCTTGGACTTTAAGTCACTTTACAATGTCCACTCCATGGCATCCTGCAGTCCATGTCTCCCTGTGATGGGAAACTCGCATCCAGGGCTGGTACAATTTATGTAGTCCCACCACTTTGTTTTTTTAAAGCTATGCTGCTGCCATCTTAAAAGTCTTAATCATTTTGAACAAGGAACCCCATATTTTCATTTTGCACTGGTTCCAACAAATTAAGTAGCAGATTCTGCATGTACTTTCTGGAGCCGGTTGCATCCCTCTTTGAACTAGGTTGACAGCCATGATGCTTTTCTATTTATTGAACAGAAATCTCCCTTCCTGATTCCTATTCATTCTAATCTGGCCTTTGAAGCCTACACTTGGAGAAGGATTCCTCTTTCAGCCAATGGTCCTAAGATATTTAAAGATAGCTATGATTCTCCTCGCCGCCAGACCCATATCCTCTGCTATTTTCCCTCCACATTGACCTGTGATGTCATCATCATACATTCCATTTGAATGAAATGGGCCTATTTCTCATGTTCACTGTATTCCATTTGTTTTCCTGTCTTTTTATTTTGTTTTGTTTGTTCTGATATTACACTATTTTATTAATTATGGTCCTCTGATATGTTTTAAAATTTGTCAAGATTAGTTCTTCGCTATTATTATTGTATAAATCATGTTTTTATTTCTCCCCTCTGTATCAAGATGTACTTTAGAATCATTGCATTTCTGAAATAAACCCTACTTAGTCATGGTGGATTATTCTTTTTGACATACTATTGAATTTAATTCACTACCATCTTATTTAGAATTTTCACAAAGATAGTAATATGTGAGATTGAACTATAATTACCCATTTTTTGTATTATCGGTCATATTTTAATATAAGGATTTGTGATAGCTTTATAAGATAAATTATATAACTTTTCATATTTATCTTTGTTTTAGATCACATGAAAATTTCTGTGAGGCTGAGGGTGATCCTAAAAAAATATATATTTACTTCTCATTGAACCAATTTTTATAATCTGTATTTTCACCCAAATTATCAAAATTAATAAAAATTTTCAAAAGTATCTGTATATAGTTCTAGATAGCATTCTTTTGACATTTACATCTTCTATGTGTATTGTATTCCTTATGCATTTCTAATTTGTTTCTTTTTTCTTGAATAGATTTGTCACAAGTTTGTAAAGATATTTTTACCACTAAAAAACAGCTTTTGGATCAAAGTCACTGTATACTTTATTTCAGTTTTCAAATTAATTAATTTCTAGTTTTATAGTTTCTTTTCTATTACCCATCATTCTTTCTCTGGTATGGAGGATTTATTAAAGTGAACTTTTTTGTGTGAAAATATTTGTTCACTCAATTTTCTTACTTAAAACTAGTAAATTACCTAAGTAGAGCTTTGGTGAATATCTGAAATCTTCAACTTTTTGTGCTATTTTTCAGAATTGCTGTTTATTAATTTTAATGAGCTTGTTACTATTATGTCCTCATTGGGGATTATAAATTTTATCAATATGGAACAATTATTATTACCTTTCCCCCTTTTGAAATTGCTTTGTCTAATACTTAACATTTGGGCTTTGTCTTTATGTTTGTTTGACCTCTAATGTTGCAATTTATTATTTTAAACTTCCTGTGACAGTTTGTGTACTGGTTTTTAATAGAGACAAGTTACTGGTTTAAATTTTAAAATCTAACCCAAGAGTTTCTATCCTTTACAAGCTCATTTCTGTTTCTTCACGTATGTTTCACAGCTCGTTCTGCACCCTGGTTAATAGTGGGTTTATAAAAGCTTCATGTTTCTTTTAATTTTAAGTTTTGTGAAATCTCATTTTATTACCTCTAACTCCCTTTTCTCTCTTCCCTCTGCTTCCAAATCTCTGCCTGTTTCCCCAAGTAAACCTCCCAGATGGAACAGGAGCAATTCAATGATATGCTTATATGAGGGTTGTACTTCTGACTTATGTATCTAAGACACTTTAAAATAATAGTTTCTTGATGGGATACCAAAAGAACTTACAAATATAATGTACATTTCAATTAGACAGGAATAAAAACATTTTTCTGATGATTTAATTATTGTAAGAAATAATCTCATCTTGATTCATATGTTTAATGCACAACAAACATTGAATAATATCAGAAATATATGTAACATAGTCTAACAATCATCCAAAAGGCAATACTCATGAGTAGGTTAGAGCTGCCGATGCATCAGGATATCATGGAACGTTCCAGGTTATGAATCAGGAATTTCTCATAAGATGACCAGGCATTCGAATGTAGAGTGAGCCATTTCTCTGTTCTGACCAGAACATCGTGTATCATATGCCATAATAATAAGGAAAACACACAAACACACTCACTTCTTATGTATATGTATTAAATTATATTTTAGAAAAAAAAATCCCAAGAATTATTTTTATATCTTACTTTTTGGGGACAGCAGCTATTTTATTGGATTGCTAGCATTTCGCAGAATATAATCTGGGAAAATCTGCCTGGAGAGCAACTGGGTTAAAATAATTGTGAGAAAAATAAAACCAGTGTGCTGATAGAAGGTGGTATTCATCCAGTCAGTCATTCTTACAACAAACACTTATGAAGCACTCATTCTGGGTCAGACACTGTGCTCACCTACCGGAGCTATGATGTTGAATAAGATGTACTCCTAGCCCGTGTGAAGCTCACTGTTTCTAGTGTGTGGCTATAAGAAGATGGGACAATATCATGCCTGAGGGACTCACAAGGGATTAGGGGAGCATGGAGAAGGGGCCTCACCCACCTGGGGCACGAGAGGGTGATCTCAGAGAAAGCTTGAATGACTTAAGGTAGTTTTCAGTAGAAGAGAACACCAGAGCCACCACTCAAGCACAGGGAGCAAGGACCTCTAGCTGTGCAGGGTCCTTGAGGGCGTGCCTAGTTGTACATGGACTAGGGGACATATAAGCTAAATGTTAGAGAGAACCCCAAACCTTTTCTGGTGACCCAGACTCGAGGAGTTTTAAGAAGTTAGAGTGGCCTAAGAAGTTAGTGATGGGTCCCAGTGGCCTCGAGCATATGATGATGTAAGATATTGGTGAGGTCTATTCCTTAAACTTCAGAGGCAGCTGAAAAAGGCTGTTTAGTGGGTGGGTCTGTTCTAGTCAATGGAAGTATATTTTCTCAGATGCTGGATGGGCCTTGACCCAAGTGAAGGGTGGGATCTCTGCTGACTGAGACCCTTTATGCCAAGACTTTTCTATGCCTATAGATTGAATACTTGGATTTCTGTAGCTCATAAAAATGGTCTAATAACCCTAGCCTGTTTGGCTCAGTGGATAGAGCATCAGCCTGCGGACTGAAGGGTCTCAGGTTTGATTCTGGTCAAGGGCATGTACCTCAGTTGGGGGCTCAATCCCTGGCCCTGGTCGGGGTGTGTGTGGGAGCCAACCAATCAATGTGTCTTTCTCACATCAATGTTTCTCTCTGTGTGTCTCTCCCCCTCCTTTCCACTCTCTCTAAAAATCAATGGGAAAATAGCCCTGGGTGAGGAAAAAAAAAAAAAAAAGGTCTAATAATTATATGTATGCAATTCCAAGCCCTTTGAACAGAAGTTCACTCTGGGACCTTAAGTCAGTTCATCTCTCTGGGCCTCAGTTTCATTATCTATAAATTGAGGCTTTCACACAGAATCAGGGATGGCAAATACATGTGGGCATGTCACTAGTCTGCACATCCAGGACAGACTTCCCGACTGAATGCCTTTGGCTGAATTCAAACAAGGCCTCAAACAGACTCCTCATCAATGCTCCACACGCTCACTGATTTCCGATACTACTTTTGGGTCCTAATATTTTGTTTTAAGAAAGGTAGACAAATATTTAGGGCATGTAGTTTGTAGGTGAACAAAGAAAAGTCAAATCTTCATGGCCTGCTGAAGTCTTGAAGGTAAGAATGATTTACATTTCTGTGCATTCAGCAAAGAATGGTAGATAATTATCTATTTGTTTGCTTGAAATTGTGTTGTGCAACTGTGGGACATTTAGATATCACTGGCCTCCCCAATGTATGTCTGGTGTTTCTTGAAAGTATCACATTTTTGAAATCCTAATGTTGCTTGCCACTTAAAGGAAGTCATGGTGATTCTATTTGTAAATAGAGAACTCATCTGTATTTCAGGTAAGGACCCTGGGATTTTTCTGTCGTGTGAGGTCTGTTGTTTCATAAGTGTAGCATATTGAATCTTAGCTGAATTGAGTGGGTTCCCCACTGAGAACAGGAAATCTGTTGGTTTTCATTTTTTCTGTTTTTTTTTTTTAAAAAAACGATCTTTAAAAAGGCTTATACTCCCAAAATATCAGCCTTTGGTAATGATGTTGGTAGCATGGCAAACTGGCCTTTGTGTCTGAGGGTTCAAAATTGCCCTTCTCCATGGAGGTTGAGTGGCTTCTGATCCTTCACACGAATCCAAGCCCAGAGCATTCTCCTAGCTGTGGCACCTCGCCTGGCCAGGAAGAGTGGATTGGAACAGCCCTCACAGGAAACACCTGGCCCAACGGAGCCTGAAATTACACACTGAACTTTTCTTCAAGAATTACTTCCAGGTTTCAGGAAGAATCTCAAAGGTGAGGAAAATCTGCAAAAGAAAAAAAAGGAGTCGTTTTTCCTTCACCCATTGGCACCATCTTGTTCTTCTGGTATCGACATTTTTCTCTTAGAACCTTGGCTTATTCCAACTCTCACAGGGCAACATGGTCCTGTCTTCAGGGAACTTAAAATTCAACCCTATCAGAGGAAACTACCCTCATTTGTTCACTCAACACGGATCTATGAAGACCTCCTAAATTCTAGGCATAGACGACTGAATCATGCTTTCTGCTGTGAAGAAGATCAGCCTAAAAGGGCAGATGCGGGAATAAAAGGCTTAGAGTGTTATGGGAGCTCAGAGGGGGGCGGCAGATTCAGGGGTCAGGGAAAATTTCCTGGGGAGATGCTGCCCATCTGAGTTTGATGGGCAAATAGGAAATCAGCCGCTGTGGGATTCGGGCATTTAAATGATTGGCTTGCTTTTAGTTTTAAGAAGCTTGCAGTCTTCTTGCAGGACTAGACTTCATCATTCCGTTCAGATGGGCCAACGAACATTTATGGAGCTCCTGTTACGCACAATCTTTATGTGAAACTGTTAAATGATAACACTACATACTGTCTGATTAGGCACCTGTTCCAGGGGTAACATTCAGGACTAAATGGAGGAAACTGTGTGGTTGGACCTTTGCCACCCTGAATGTGTAGGCCACCCGTCTGCTCTGAAGATCTAGCCAGAGCCATATAAAGGAAGTCATGGTGATTCTATTTGTAAATAGAGAACTCATCCTGTTGCTATCTATTGAGGGGCCAGTCCGTGATGGAATTCAAGTCCAGCTCAGGTCTCCGCTTTTAGGACAGCAGGGAGGCTGATTCCCCATCCTGCAGCAAGTTAATCTCTTCTGCCTGTACACGTTTCTGTTGTTTCAGGAGTCACAGTGTCTGAACAGTATGTGTTCCAGCGTCTGCTTCTCCAGGAGCAGTACGTGCCTTGTTCCTCCTGTACCTAGTGGGAGACCAGAGCAAGTGTATCAAGTAGGGAAAAATGCAGGAAGTGGAAAGGAAGGATTTTACAAACACATGTCAATCCTGTTTTTATTTATTACAAAGCCAAGACTTCCTCCTTGATGAAAACAACAGCAATAATCATAAAATCCTAATAGCACTGACAACAAAGAACGACAAAGGTAGCCTGCTCCTAATACTGAGTAAGATGAAGTTGAGCTCTTTGAAGAGACTGAGCACCTCCTTGGAGAATTGCATCAGATTGGTCCCTGGATCCCTGCAATAAGCACCTGGCATTTGGACCAAACTTGGTGCTAGATATCAACTGCGCCATGAGTATGGAAATAAAGGACACAATGGTAGAAACTACCGAAGTTCTTAACAGATTTACAGACACACTTTGTTGTTGTTGTTAATCCTCACCCTAGGACATTTTTCCATTGAGTTTTTAGGGGAAAGACACACAGAGAGAAACATCGACCTGAGAGAGACACATTGATTGGTTGCCTCCACATGTACCCTGACCAGGGCCAGGGATTGAGCCTGCAACTGAAGTACATGCCCTTGACTGGAATCGAACATGCGACCCTTCAATCTGCTGGCCGATACTCTAACCACTGAGAAACCCATTTACTATGAGCTACAGGATGCTATATATGAGAGGGTTAAAAGCAGCCTCTGTTTGGGTCTACAAAGAGCTCCCAGGACCTACTCTGTATCAGACACTCGATGGGATGCATTTTTACATCTGTTTGCTTTTTTTTTTTTTTACAATGTTAACAACTTATGTAAGAGAAGCTGGTGATGGAAGGTGGGCCACTGTGGTATAAGTTAAAGGCAATCGCCTTTACTTTTGGCATTTACTTTCCCCCCAACATGTTCAGGTGCCAAGGAAGTTTCTGATTGCACCAACAATAGTTGAGTGACTGTATGTCGAGCTCACAGAATTCCCATTTCAGAGATGAAGATACTGAGCCTCAGTGTGATTGGGAGACATGCAGAGCCATGCTGCTTCAAACACTAAACAACACTGGTCTGAGGTCCATCATTGTTTAGTCCTCGGTCTTCCATCATGACAACAACATGGCCTCACTCTTCTGTCTGGGGAAGCCAGGCCCTCTGCCTTTATGGCCCCACCTGTTCAGGGTGCAGTGGTGACCACACTAAGAGCTTGGGCCTCTGGGTATCTGCAAACAGCTATATGGCTCATGGAAAGTCACTCAACATTCTAGTCATTCTGGCTAGGAGTCACTTCATTATAAAAGAGGAATGGTGATACCCATATTCAAGTCTTGATTTGGTCACCTGCTAGCTTTGTTTCCTTGGACTTAGGTTTCCTTGTGTGTGAAATGTGGCGAAATCATATTGGATGGGTGAAATGGGCAAAGGTATATGAAAGTGTCCTGTTCAAATCCTGCCACATGGTTGACACTCAATGTGCATTTCTCCCCAGTTTTAGGAAACGGGGCTTTCAGAGAATTTACCAGCACTTTCAGGAATTATTTAGACTAAGTGTGTCTCTTTTTTCACTTCCCTCCCATTCTGCCCCTTCTCTCCTGTTCCACTCGGGATGCCTTTGTTTCTTATCTTCATTGTGGGCCTAAGCATTGATCGGGCAGGGAGAGAGCAAACCATAAAAAAGTCCTCCAGGCATGTTGGGCCCTGGGGAGGAAGGGGGTGGGCAGGCCTCATTCTGTTTGTACAGGTGCATTATAATGCTGCCCGTGGTGTGAACATTTTCCACTTCATTACTCCTGGCTCTGGCCCAGGCCCCTTCTGCTCCCCTGGCCCCTGGCTTGGTTTAATTTCAGTGGTTCCTGGCCTTTGGAAGGCAGCAGTAACCGAAAGGAAAACAAATGAGGTCGCCATAAACGTTTCTGCACGTTGCCCAATGAGGGCAGATGGGTACACTCATGAAGCAGGAGGGGGGCCAGCTTTGCTGGGGCCACTGGGACCCCATCAAATCACCTTAGTCCCCAAGGGCTTCTATCTGCTGAGCCCAGTTCTTCTAACTGGAATTGGCTTTGTTTAATGTGGGCCTTAACAGACACCCACAGGTCCTAGGACACTGTGGGTGCAGTCTATAAGAGATGGATAAACTGCATAAATAATAGCTAACAATTTATTGAGCACTTACTATGTGTTAGATGATGTTCTAAGCACTTCAGATGGATTTTGAGTGAGGCATATCCTTTTATTATTCTCATTTTTTGTAGATGAGGAAGCTCATCCATGAATTTGCAAACTATGAGGCACATTGTATGGTTCGTAGTAGCAGAGCCAGATTTTGTCCCTGGCAGCCTGACTTCACAATTTACATGTTTAAGTACTATGCTATTGTGCCTCCTGATATAGCAATTCTCTGTGCTTATATTTCAATGATGAATTGTAGAATAATATAACTTGGACTCATTGACTCCCAGGATTGAATTGGACCATAAGTGACAAAGCCTGATGACCATTAGATAGATGCCAGGATTTCCCACAGGCATTATCTAGTCTCTGTTTATGTACCTCCACTGATGGGAAGCTCACTACTGAATGAGGATCCCATCCCATTACATGACTATTTAACTCAATAGTAATGCTGATGACTCTGTGTGTACAAAATAAAAGCTTTTTCCTACTCCTGTTGGTTACTCAATAAATCCTTTCCTCCTTTTCCTTTGCCTTTCACAGATTAAAAAGAAAAGAAAGTACTTGTTTGCTCACCATGCTGTCAGGAAGGTATATTTATAAAATAATATCAAGTTCATGCCTCATTTGAAAGGTTAGAGTTTTATTAGAGCAGGAATATGCAGTTCTCACCTTCTTTCTTTTACTCCTTCTTCTTGTTACTTTCCTAAGTGATTGGTGAATACACACATGCCAGTCATTGGTTAGTCCTGGGGCCGCAGAAAGGAACGGAGCACAGTCCTCGCCCATGGGGAGTTCACGTCTACAGTGGGAGCCTGCCTGGTAAATAGCCTGCAGTTAGAGGTGTGCACACACAGTAGGGAAAGCAGCAGGAGGAGTGGCTAACTCATTGTGCTACCAAGGCAGGTTCTCCAAGAATCATTGGGCAATATTTTCACCACCTCCTGGTAAACTTTCTCTATGTAATTGAAAGAAATGTTTACATTTGAAAAGTACTTTAAAATGCTCCCCAAATGTATAATTTCATTAATTGGGGGTCATGTCATAGTGGAAGACACATCAGGGATTGAAAACGATCCCATTGCTCTCTTATCCAAGAGCACAGCTCCTAGAAAAGCTCCTCTCTCTCTCTCTCCTGCCCATCAATCCATCCCTCTCTAGTAGCCCATCCCATCAGTACACAAACATGCTGTGAAGTCAATCATATTTTAAAAGAAACTCCAAAAAGAGAGTTAGTAAGAAAGGAAGGAATGAAAGAAGGAAGGAAGGAAGGAAGGAAGGAAGGAAGGAAGGAAGGAAGGAAGGAAGGAAGGAAGGAAGGAACCATTCATTGATCCCCCATTTCCCCTCATTTCTCTGTTCCTCTTTCTAGACAAACTCTCCAAAGACTTGAACCTACTCGCAGTCTCCACTTTCTCTCCCCCATTCTCTCTTGAACCCACTTAATCAGGCTTTTGCCTTCACCACTTCACTGTAATAGAGATTGTGAAGGTGGCGAAGGACCACTCTTTGCCAAATCAGAAGTTCAACTCTCAGTCCTCGCCTTAACCTATCACTAGTCTGACCCTTAAGGGTCACTCCTTTCTTGAAGCTCTTCCTTCACTAACCTGCCAGGGCAGGTGTGCACCCGGACAGGCCCCTCCTGCAGAGCTGAGGCCTGGCCCTCTTTATTAGCTCCATCCATTAGAATGTTCAAAGATTGTCCCTCTCCTCTATCCCCACTCATTCCCTTGGGGATGTTAATCCATGCCGATGGCTTTAAATAATGTGCTCCAAAGAATGGTAAATGTATATGTCTAGCTTGCCTCCCTTTACCTTCTCTGGCTCCTCCTTTTGGAGCTCCAATGTGTACCTCAAATGTACCATATTTAAAACAAAACTCTTCAATATTAGCCCCCAGTGTGCTCCTCCCCCAGAGTTTTCCATCTCTGGACATGGCAACTTTATTCTTCTAGTTACTCAGTCCAGAGGCCAAGGAGTCATCATTGACTCTTTTTTTCTTTTCTTCATCATTGGCTCTTCTTCCTCATACCCCACCTTCAGCTATCAGCCATCCTGTTACCTCTTTCTGAGAAATGGATCCAAAATCCGCCCCTCCTCACCAGCTCCCTGTTACCACTCTCCCTGAGCAACCATTCGTTTCCTGCTCAGACCATTGCAATAGCTGCTCTCCCTGTCCATCCTTGCCATTTTTCAGACCGTGGCTCATGTGGGTACCAAAGGTAATTTTCAGCATGCCAAGTCACATCATGTCACTCCTTTGTCCAAAGCCTTCCAATGGCTCCATTCTCACTCAGGGTGAAACCCAAAGTTCATTCCACCTCCTAAGAGGCCCTCACATCTTCTTTGGCCTCACCTCCTGCCAGTCTCCCCACCCCTCTCTGCTTAGCCACACTGGTCTTCTGGCTGTTGCACAAACATGCCAACATGTTCCTACTTTGTGGCCTCGAGCCTCGCTCTTCTTCCTGCTGAGAGACTCTCTCACAATGGTATCCACATAGCTAGCTCCTCAGTTCTTTCGGTCTCCTTGGAAAGAACTTACCAGAAGACTCTATAGAAAATAGTATCTTGTACCACTACTTTCTTTACTCTGCTTATTTTTTCTCCATACTGCCCTTTTCTACCTGATATCATATATAGTTATGTGATTATTAATAGTCATCTTCTCTCCTCTAGAACTTAAGCTCTTTAACAGAAATTTGTTTTGTTCACTGCTTTAACCTCAGTGTCTAGAACAATGTTGGCACCCAGTAGCTGCTCAAGAAATATTCATTAAAATAATAATTTGGGAAATATGTGTTTGAATTCCTTCTCTGCCCCAAATTCCCTTTGTGACCTGGCAAATCACTTCACCTTTGTGCCTTAGTACCTTCACTCTAGAGTGAAAAACAATTCTAGCCCTTCCAAATCCAACAGAGAGTTATGAAAGTCCAATGAGATATGGGTTGTGAAAGCCTGTTGTAATGAAGACAAAATGTATAAAATCGATAAAAGTTCAGTTCATTCCCAGTTATGTTCAAACTGGTAAGTTTACCTTGGATGTGAGAAGAATGTTATGAAAGTAGCTGGGCTCTTGTTAATCTTTCAGGGCTGTCTTTGGAGTAGCCCAGTATGAAGAAGGAAGGGAAGTAAACTTTTATAGTATGTCTGGTCCCCACTGGGGGCTGGGCAGTGGGCACCTGGTGTGATGCAACCTGCTATTTAACACAGCTCTGCCTGGTAGGTCCTATTAGCTCCCCGAGAACAATAGCCATGTGTTTTTAGCTTTGCAGTAGCTCAGGGTAAGTATCAATAAGAGTTTACTGAACTGGGAATTGGGCTTGATTCCCACCCACCTCCCTCCCTCCCTCCCCCCGCCCCAAAGGACTCTGTGACTATAAGTGACTTGCCCAAGGTCACACGGGTAGTAGGTAGTGTCACTGTCCCAGGCCACTACATCTGATGTAAGTCACTTAAAAGCTGTCCTGGGCAATTTGGTACAGTCTCTGCACAAAAATCTTTCATTAGAGCAGGCATCAGACTGTGTGCAGCCAGCATAATAGCTTGTCTTTAGTGCCCTTTGAAAGGAGCTGGAAAGCTGCTCAGTGAGAGAGCAGAGGGGAAGTCCAGGGGAAAGCATTCTCCCAATCAGGCCTGACTTCGCAGCACCTCCCAAGTTTCGATGTGCAGTTTCAAGGTTTCACTATGGCCACTGCAGTTGCTATGGAGATAGAGCAACAAATATTTGAAGGCCGGTAACACCTCCCTCCTCCCCCCACCCCCATGCCTAGTCAAGAATGTTTGGGACATGGCCCCTGCCCATCAGGCTGCTGTTTGCAGCTGAATGCAGCCTTTGTGACCAGCCTCCTGGCTTGCCACCAGACTCCAGAGAGACGACTCGCCCAGATCTTTCCAAATAGTGTTTGTGTGAGTTGTCCACAAGGAGGGGAAAGAAAGCTCTCCACAACTCTAAGAAAATCATCCAGCCTATGGCTGACCTCAAGACAAAAATAATAAGAAGGCTCATTTTGCAAATTTGGGAGAGCCTGCAGGTTCAGCGAGGGAACAATGCAAGTGAGCAGTCACTGAGCATGGGTGTGTGCAGGGGAACTCTGCTCTTACAGAGTCCTCGCCTAGCCAGACGTCGGTGCCGGCACTCCCAGCCTGCACACGGGCAAGTTCATGCTCATGGGTTGCTTCAGGTCATCAAGTTTGTGAGCAGAGATGCCGAGGCTGAAATGCCCCATCGTTGTGATTATCACTGACCTAATGTAAAGTTTTCTTACTAGATTTCCGTTGCACAATGCTTGGCAGGTTTTTGGAGCCTCTTACCTTGTACATTGCTGAATTGATCTTGAGAGAAAAAAGAATACAGTGAGAGAGAGAGCAATTAGGCCTTCTTTGGGAGTTAACTTTCTTTCTTTATGGGAACTTGATATGCTTACCTATCACTGCATTGGGGGATCTCCACCGAATGTGCAGGCCCACGGCTTCCCATCTGGCTCCAGTTTTGTTTTGGGGGAAGGAGGTGGTGAAGGAAACTTGACTTAATGGCAGGTGTTACCTTCAGGGCTAGAAAGGTACCATTGTCTCCCCTGCAATAAACTGCCTGGTTTTCACCTGCTGGCAAATAGCAAACTCACTTACCATTAAAATACCGGGTCGTTACTTCATTAATTTAATAAGTCTTTATTAAATGCCTACTGAGGGTCAAGCACTGGGCTGGGTATTGGGGGTAGAGGACTGAATAATATTTGTTTAACAAGTATTTATTAAGTGTCTGCTCTGTGCTAGGTACTATGTTAGGCCCTGGGGATACCACTCGTTCCCTCTCCTTAGGGGAATTGCTTGCAGGTAAGTCAAGTAAACACGCTTGCCATGGGAAGGGTTATTTCTTCCCTTGTAAGTTCAGGTGCCAGGGGAGCACCCAGCAAGGGCACTTACATGAGTCCCGACCCGCATTGTCTACCTCAGTAGCCACCAGTCGCCTGTGGCTATTGAACACTTGAAACGCGCCTGGTCTGAATTGAGATGTTATGAATATGAAATGCACACTGGATTTCAAAGTCTTAGTATGAAAAATAGAATGTCTCATTAGCCATGTAAATTGAGTATGTGTTGAATTGATAATATTTTGGATATATTGGGTAAATAAAGCATATTGTTAAAATTATTTTCTTATGTTTTTCACGGTGTCTGATAAGCCACCCAGTAATCCTGTGAGGTGGATATGATTGTATTCTTATCTCCATTTAACTGATAGAGAATGGGCTTCAGTGGTAAAATGACTTGTCCAAGGTCATATGACTTAGGGAGGGTTACTCATTTTCCCAAAATCACACAACTGGACCTTCCCTCAGAGAAAGCCCGTTGATCGTTTGGTTTAGAAATTGGGTCTTTGATGAGCAGTTAGTTGTTTTCCCTCAGCATGTATCAATCTCCTCTATAGAGAACCTAAGAGTTTGTGAGAAGCATGAGGTGTAATCAGGAGGGCCTGGAAGGCCACACTGACTTTATTCCCTATGTACTAGGGAGCTGTTAAATATTTTTGAACATAAGCATGACATAGTCATAATGCGTGACTATAGCAGGTTACTCAAGTTCTTAGGTTAATAGAGTGGAGCTGGGAGCCCAGTCAAGATAAAAGATGGTAGGATAGATGTTAGGGTGTTAGCACAGGGAGTGGAGAGGAAGGGATGCCTCTGAGTGACAACCCACTGGGGACAGTTAGGTGTTGTCCTTCAGACACTCTTGTGAAAGAGGGGAGTGGACCTAGCATGACGTCTCTGTACTTGCCCCATCTTCACCCTGCATGAGGGATTTCCCAGGCGATGTGCTGGCCTGAGGGATCCCTGGCACACTTGTTCAACAGGACGGCTCTGCTTTCTCCTCAGGTCTCAGGTCCACCTTGGTCCATGACTCAGTGTGAGAGGCTGGTGGGTTGGCTCAGTGAGCCATGGAGAAAGGTTAATCGTGTCCGGGCGAGCAGTGACTCTCCACCCCAGCCAGAGTGGCCTGTGTGGTAGAATCTAGTAGAAAGGTCATAAGATCAGGTCTAAAGGTGCCTGGCTCAGTCACTGGTTGCCAGACAACTCTTTGAACTTTGTGCTCTGTTTTCTCTCCATCTATAAAATGGGGAAACCTCTTGGGGTCTGCAAGGATAAGATTAGATAATAAATTCTTATAACAGTTTACTCAACCACTGTGGACCTGCTCTGTGCTAATGTGCTGGGGATAGGCCCTCCCTCAATGGGTTCAAGTGTAATGAGGAACCAGGTAAATAAATAGAGAACAGAACTCAACTTTCCAATATAGTTTCACATTTACTAACTCACTGAGTCATCTCATGTGAGATAGAAACAAATTGTACCCCTTTGACAGATGCAGAAATTGAGGGCGGGCCAGGCAAAGTGATTTGACCTTCCTGGTGTTCCCACATTGCCTTGGATATAAGTCCATCAGAGTCTTTAGCACTCTCTATTTGGGTTGGAGATTCAAATGTTTATCCCCCCAAAACTTTAAACTCCCTATGGACTTCTCATTAACCTGTTGGCCACCAGCATCTAGCCCAAGCTTGGCATATGATAGTAGAGGACTGGCAGGCAGAGGGAGTGGTGTGGAAATGCAGCTAAAAGTTATGGAGCATTGTCCAAATGCGGGCTTGGCTGGTCACTTTACATATGTCACTGTTCAATCTACTACAAAAAGTCAGCTCTGTGGGTATTACTATCTGTTTTATAAGAAATGTGCCAGAGGCTATGAGTTATGGGATTTATGGAAGGTCACATTGAAAGTAATCTGAGAAGCTTCAAACTCAGAGATGGCCCAGGAGAAGGTGTGTGTGTGTGTGTGTGTGTGTGTGTGTGTGTGTGTGTGTATGTGTGAAGTATGTGTTGTGGCCAGCAGTCCGAACCCAGAATCAGAGAGGTTTCTGTAGAGCATTTGGCTAGTTCCCTAGAAGCATCTTTAGCTGCCAGAGCTGAGCCTGCTCTCAGGCTTTTGTTAGCATCTGCATTTTCCCTCTGTAGCACCCAGTTGCCCCTGCCCACCCTCAGTGAATACTTGCTGAAGAAATGCTTGAATGAGAGAACACAGGCTTGAAGAAATCATCACAAAAGCTGAGCTCCCACCATGGACCAAGGCCCTGGGGTAAGTCGTTTACCCATGTTTTCTTTTTTACTCTGTCAACATCATGATGGGGTACCATTATGGCCTCAGTTTTACAGAGAGAAATTGAGGCTTAAAGATGTTGTCCTTGGCCTGAAATCATAAAGCTGGTAAGTGGCTTTGAGTCCAGTCTTGTTGGGTTCCAGCCTCGACTACCCATCACTACTCTGAAGTATGAATGGACTGTGGCTCCCAAGCTCTTCTGAAAGTGACAAGATGGCAGCAGCGTTTGCTCCTCTAGAAGGAGTATCTTCCAGTCACTTATGGATCTGACTTTTGATGAAATAGCCCTCTATCTGCTGGCTCCCCTGGGGTCAGAGAGCCTTTTCCAGTCCCCTCTGGATCCAAGTATCTTTGAGATTTTGAAGACCTTCATTTGAGGGTGTGGATTAACTAGCCCCAAATCTGAGGGCTTCTCCAAGTTACTTGCTAAAGGGATTCTTCAAGAATCTCAGCATAATGTAACCAGAGAGGTCTTAAGAAATCAGGCCAAGTAGAGGAAAGGATAATGAACAGGAAATCAGGACATGAGGGAGTCATGAGTCGAAATGTGGAGGTGGCTGCCAAAAAAGATAATGTGAACTTGGGATGTATCACTAGGAGCATAGTGTCAAAACATAAGGTGACATTGCACTTCCTCTAAGGTCAGACTAGAGCTGGAATGTGGGGTTAAATTCTAGTTTCACATTTTCAGATGGTCATAGTCAAACCAGAACTTGTCCTAAAGCTCAGAACCAGAACACAGAAGGGGATGATGTTGTCATGCTTGTCTAGGCTGATGGACCTGCATTGCTTTTTCATGAGGAACAGAAGGGAGAAGAAGTGGGAGAGTGGGATTTGGGAATCTTGGAAGTTTCCCTATGAATGAGGGAGTAGATTTCTTCTTTCTGACCCAAAGGGAAAAATAAGTTTCAAGCAAGGAAGTAATAGGAAGCTAGATTTAGACTCAAATTGAATAATATCTTTCTATCAGTTAAAAAGATAGCCAAAGTAGGAAATACTTTTGAAGAAAAAAGAAAAAACTGGTGGAACCTCTTCTCCCTCCTCTGTGTGAGCCTAATTTCCCTGAGCCTCAGTTACCTTGTCTGAAAGGGGCAGGTGAGGAGACTCCAACAAGATGCAGACTATGGGAGCGGGGTTGTATGATGGCCCCAGGAGGCACACAGCTGAGATGCAAACCTCAGCTTAGGGTGACCCTTCTGACTTATTGTAACTTCTCTTGTCTCAGTTTCCTCATCTACAAAATGTGGTTAATATGTGTAAAGCACTAAGAACTGTACCTGGTGATAAAGTTTGCCATCATCATCACCATCTCTTTTCATGTACGAAAGTGACTATCACAGTATCTAGTACATTATAGGTGTTCAAAGAATGTGTCCCCTTTTTCTCCTTCCTCAGCTCCTCTTCCTCCAGGGTGTCTCTGGGAGACCAGCTTCTCCTAATCTCCTGCCTTCTAGAGAATGTTTCCAAGTAGCACAACATGGATTTACAGAGATTCAAAGGCAGCTGCCTGCATCCTTCTATGTAAATACCTTTTTGGTGAAGAAAGAGGCTGAATAAGAGAAAGGCAAGCCCCTACTTTTAGGAGTTCCCCATTCTTTGCTAAGTATTACTAAGTGTGTACTTCATTTACTTAGTGTTTTTACCTCCACTGACTCATTCTCTCACTGGTTCATGATGTGGCAGGCAGAGAGCACCGATGTGGAAACTGAGGCATAGAGTGTCATTGACTTACCCAGGGCCACTAACACCAAGTGGACGAGCCATGGTTCGAATGCAAGGCTTTCTCACTCTATATTGCAGCATTTGCCTCAGGTATTCCCAGCCACTTGCCTCTGGCTGCGCACCTCCTTCCTCCCTGGGATTTTGCTCCAGGAAGCATGGGAGAGGCACTCAGCCAGGTGCCCAAGCTGGAAGCCAAATCCTTGCAGCATTAGAGAGGACCAAAAAGAGAGAGGAGCCTGGAGCCCTGGGTGTCTCCACATGAGCCTGAGCCCTTAGAGCTGGAGACCTCACCTGGGCAAGCCCTGTTTTCAGGTGGCTCAGGAGGGTGAGATCCAGCATCAGGCACCCCTGTCAACAGCCCAGCGCCCCTACCAGCATTGGCCAACAGAACTTCCTTTGATAATTGTGTACCTGTGCTATCCAATACACTAGTCACTATAAGACATGGCTGATGGGACTGAGCGATCGTGATCTCTGCGGCATAGCCCGGTCAGGGAGCTTGTGGAAGTTGCACAGTTGTCAAGTAAGGCCGTGGGGACTTGAGCCCATCTTGTCTGCCGCAAAGCCAAGCCCTTCACCAGCACACTGGCCTCTTGTCCTACTCCTCGAGGAAAGCCTGTGTACCCTTCTGAACCCAGACAGGTGATTGGGTCATGTCTGCCTGTGCGCAGGGGCCTCACTTCCTGCCCCACTCCACCTGGGCCCAACTCTAGAAGCCACCTGTGTTATTCTACTGATAGCAGTGTTTGCCCTTCCAAAGCCAGGACCATAAAAGGCAGCTTTCAAAGTCACTGCCGCAGAAATGTCAACACGAAGGGGAGGCCAGCCGTGGTTTCTGAGGTGGAATGTCACCTCTGGGCTGCCTCAAAGGCTGCTGGGAGTCCAGGAGCCTGGGGTCTAGACTCGCTTCTACCATAAACACACTGTGCTATCTTTGGCATATTTCTTACCTTCTCTGGGCCTTGTTTTTATCATCAACGTAAGGAGAGGGTTGGACTTAACTTGAAGGCCTTAAAAGGTTCTTCTGTGCCTAAAATGTTCAGTGTCCTCTGCTGTGGATCTGGGGGCAACGCCCAGACTCCCCTATAATGACTGTGAAATGCTTTATGCAGCAATCTTCAAAACAACATCACCCCCAACCACGGACTTGGATTTTTTTCAAAACCTCCAACAATATCGCCATTGAAGCAGTAAAGCTATTCATTAATATCTCATAAAAAGTGATTTTGTGATTTTCTTAATGTATGAAAAACGGCCCCCACCCCCAGCACTGGGCCCAGAGCCCCAGAATATAAAACCACAGGCAGACCACTAGGATTCTACAGAGCTCAGGTGTTTGGACAAATTGCCCGCACTTGAGAACACAGGGCAATTTTCTCAACTTTTAAAATGTTTTCTCCCCTCCCCCCCCTTTTCTGGGGTTTCGCCCTTGCTTGTAACTTAAACCACAAATAACGCTTTAAGCCTCTGGCTGCGAGGAGTGGAGTAGTGGCTGCCAAGAACAGCATGGTTCACGTGGGCCCTTTTTCTGCCGCTCAGGAAAACTCTGCCGAGGACAGCGAAACCTGCATTTTTCTCTTTCTTCTCTCATTGGTACAAAGATCACCTTTTTTTTTTATATATATATATATATAGGCTAGGGCAGGGGCAGATTGGTGTTGATTCCTGGTGGGCAGATAGGAATTGGCCGTTTGAGGTGAATCAAAACCCAGCCATGGCAGCCCCAAAGCTTTCACAGATGCCAGATGAACCCCCTAACACTGACTTCTGCTTAAGTCCTTTATCCAGAACTTGGTACATGTAGGTGTTCACTCCCTGTTTGTGGTTGAGTGAATGGCCTTGTACCTTCTTTCTTACTCTCAGCTCTCAGATGAGCATTCATACCCTCATTTTGTAGCTGAGGGAACCGAGACTCTGCCAGGCAAGCCCAACTCATTTGGGTCATTCATGGGCTGGTGTGTAAATCCGGGCTGGCACCAGATTGGACTCCTACACCCAAGCTCTTTCAGTGCCCGTGCTCAGCCACACAGGCCAAAGAAACATTGTGTTCTCGGCTCATGGAGGAAGCCCAGGCATGATAGACAAGGCTTGTAGAATGAGACTTCTCTTCTCTGAGAGCTTTCTCCCACAACTTCCCAAAGTATCTCTCTGGGTATGATGCTTCCAACAGAAATGCCAGGTCACACCTCTTTCCAGCTGCCCGCTGGACATCACTGCCTGGATTTGTGCTCAGTTCTATAGACAGCGCATGGGCCATAGTTGGTGCTTACTGTTGGCTCAGTGATTAAGTCAGTGATGGCCCACATATACTATCCAAATCAGAGCTCACCTTATCCACTATTGATTCTCCAGTGTCGAGATCGGGCGTGGAAAACAACTGTTCAATGAATGAGTGAATAACTGAAGGAATACATTTTCCTTTCCTCCACCCCCGCCCCCGCCCTTACCCTCCATACAGTTTATCTTCTGAATTGTCTACTTCTGCTAAAGACACCACCATCTCTCTCCAGTCTCTCAAGCCTATAGCTTGGGACTTCCCCTTGGACACCCCTGCACTTGCATGACTCATCAAATTGGTGAACATATTCTTTCAGTTCTGCCGTTGGCCCCTCTTCCTTGCCTGTCCTCTCCTTTCCAAATTGGAACTCATGAACTTCTTGCCTTTATTATTTAAAGCTGTCACAAGGATCAATTAAATTTGCTTAAGCAAAAAAGTGAGATTTAAGTTAAAAGAATATAGGGACAATCACAGAATTGAAGGTGAAACCAAATTACCAAGCCCCAGGAAGGGCCCAGTTGGCTGGAACAGGGGTCTTTCTCTTCCACCTCCCTTTTCTGAGTCAGGTGATGTACTGGCTTCATTCTCTCTCATCTGTTTCCTCCATATCATAGGGGCATGGATGCCTCTAGACTTACATCTTTCTTTCCAGGTCAGTCACTTTGTAAAGGCAGGAACTTTATTCATTTCTTCTTTGTAGCTTTCCTCACAGTACCTAGTATAGAGTTTGGAACTACAGAGTGCTCAGTTGTGGAATCTCTAGAAGGCTCTTAGAGTTGGAGGAGGTGGGCATGGTCTGTTGAGGCAGGAGATGAAATGATTAATCATGTAAGCTTTAAGGCCAGACTACATGGGTTTGAATCTTGGACCTTTCACTTACCAGTATGCCCTAAGAAAGTTATTTCAAAGTGCCTCAATTTGCTCATCTATAAATTGGGAACAATAATTAAGACTAGATCATTAGGTAGTTATGAAGAACTAGGGGCCCAGGGCACGAATTTGTGTACCTTGAAAGGAACTGTGGGCCGTGGTGGACACAGGGGCGGGTCTTGGCCCATCCTCAGCGACCCTGCCTGGCCCCTCTTGCCATGGCTTCTGGTCCCCTGTCTGCCAGCAGCCCCGCTCCTGCTGCTGCCGCTTCCATGCGTTGATGACGCTGGCCCCACTCGCACCCGCTGATGGCGCGGAGTGATTTGGGCTGATGCCTGCAGCAGGTACGAGTGGGGCTATCGCCATCAGTAGGCAAGCTGTGGATGCTGCCCCAATTGCCCCTCAGGAGCAGGGGGAGGTGGAGAAGCCCTTAGGGGTGATCAGGCCAACAGCCACTGCTCGCATCCACTCACGGCGCTGAGCGATTGGGGCCAGCACCGGGTGCCAGCAGCAGGTGGGAGTGCCAGGTGGGACCGTGGTGCGGGAGCAAAGAATTTTCAGTAACCACCAGAGCCTCACCCTGATGACAGCAACTGGCACCCCGCCTTGGTTGGTCCCCCCCCCCCCCACCTGCTCCACCATCCCACCGCAGCTGACGCCCGCCATATTCCACATGTGCCCCCTGGTGGTCAGCGCACATCATAGCGACTGGTTGTTCAGTTGTTCTGCTGTTTGGTCTATTTGCATATTAGGGTTTTGTATATATAGATGAGTTAACAAGTATAGGGTTTTTAGAAAGGTGCCTGGCATAGAGTGAGCACTCATTAAAATTTGGCTGCCATAAAAATGAAGAAGAAGAAGAAGATGATGATGATGGAGTTTGATGTTAATGTTGGTGATGATGATCTGTCTTCTGGACTTAGTCCTGTCTTGAATGGTTTTACAGGCCTGTGTGGAGAAGGCACAGGCTTTCAACTTAGGAGAACTGAGCTCAAGTCTTACCTCTTCCAGCCGAGTGAACTTCACCAAGCTGATTCCCCTTCTATGATATTTGTTCTTCATTCATAAAGTGGGTGTGACCTCACTGACTGGTAAGGAAGTCGTGAACTAGGGAATGTTGGAGGAGGACAAGTTTTGGAACACCATGCTCCTGGCCAAGCCTCTTCCTCCAGGAAGTCTTTTGTGACCCCTACCCCTATACTGGGCTAAGCAGCCACAACCCTCTGTGCTTCCTCAAGCCATGCACTCATTCACAAATACTTCCTAAATGAGCACCTACTATGTGCTGAGAGTATGTTTAATGGGGCAAAGCCTGAACTAGTAGTGGTGGCAACTAGCGAAAGCTAATAGGCGAAGAGGTTGGACACACAGGATGGGACCTTCTCGTATCTTGCCTTTTTAGAATTTGCACTCTGTGGGAATACAGAGTACAAATAATCAAATCACAATATGACTTCAGGTTGGTAAGTGCTAGAGGACTTGGGGGTGCCTCCCTAATTGCAGCCTCTCAATCCATGGCACACTGTGTTATCTTTACCTGTCTATGTATCCGTCTCTTCCTCTGCTGCGAGCTCCTGGAGGCCAGGGCCCCCTTTCACCCCATCTGTAGCTCAGGTAGCCAGCACACTCCCTGTGTATTGTAGGAACTCCCTGTTCATTACTCTCCCCCATGGTGGAACCCAATGATCACTATGACACCTGGCATTTTCTAATCACAATTCTTCCTTCATTAAATAGTCGACCTGAGCAGACTGTCTCCCAGGGAGCCAAGGTGAGACAGTAGCCTGGCAGCTGGGCAAGTTCTAGAGAACTGCTTGTCCGTCTGCGAGCCAACAACAGTCACTGGAAGTCAACAAGGGAAATGGAAAGGGAGAGACCCAGGCTCCGCAGGGCGCACGCCCTGGGATCTGCGCCAGTGTGAACACGGCTTTCCGGGTGAGGATTTCCCCTCCTGGAATGGGAATAGCAGCTGAGGGTGAGGAGAGGTAGGGAACTGCCTGTGCTTTCTAAAGGGCTTCCTTCCATAGCGTCTTATTTATTTAAGCGTCATAACAACTCTTGGTATGTGCGCATTTGCGAATGTACACACACACACACACACACACACACACACACACACACACACACTTTCTCTGAGTCACAGATGAAGAAAATAAAGCCACATAGGCTAAAGGACTTGCCTAAATCCACCCATCTACTAAGAGACAGAAGGCGGGTGAGGAGGAGGCTTGGGAATGAGCACATCCCTGGGAACTCTTCAGGTTCCTCTCAGGTCAGGGGTGAGTTAGAAGGATCAGGGATAAAGGCGGTTCCGTGGGACCAGAGAGTGGTTTCCCATGAGGTGTCCTTACCGCTGTTCTCTCATTTCTCCAGCCCAGCCTCCACGTCCTTGCTGCGATCAGCCCTTGATGAAGATGGGAGGGGACAATGGCTGCTGGCATGATCTGTCCCATCCCGTGTCTCCAGCCTCTTTGCCTTTAGCCTTCGCTGGGTGGCACCCCTACTCGTTCAGGCTTTGCCTCATTAAACATGCAGCTTCTGTTGTTTAGTGAGCCAGGGATGGAGAGAAAAGGAGCACCTCGTTCCATACTACCGTCTCCTGAAGTGTCCCCTTCTAATTAAGGTTCAGGTAATATATTACATGGCACTAGAAAAAGTGTGAATGCAGGACCTTGAGACAGTAGAGAAGGTGGTCAAAGCTTCCTGACAACCAACCAGGAGTGCCGCCCTGGCCCCTGCCCACCAGGCTAATTGGCCTTGGCCATGCCTCCGAGTTGTTGAGTTGTTGGCCAGAGCTTGGCACATCAGAGGCCACCAGGACACCTTGTGGACTAAGAAGCAGAGACACAGACCACAGGAAGTCAGTCTCTCTCTCCTCTGCTGGGATTTCCCCTTAAGAATGTAGTAGGCTCTCAGTTGGGTCAAAAGCACAGCTGTGTGGAAGAGCAGGAGGAAGAGGAGGAGGGTGGATATGAGGAAGAGGAGGTGGAGGAAGCAGAGGAGGGGGAAGGAAAGGGGCTGGGGAGAGGAAGTGGGAAACAGGAGGCGGGGGAAGGAGGCATTGGTGGGGGTTTAGTGCCTCTGCTATCAGTCCCTGAACCTCTTTCAGTCTCTGGAGAAGTCCAGCCTGCCCACGGGACAGAGTGGGAAGGCACTTCCTCTGAGGAGCTTGGAGCCCTTGCAGGCTTCCCACATCTGGGAAAGCTTGGGTGGGGGCTGGGCTGCCTGGGTCCAGGTTCCTACCCAGCCTGCTAGCTTACCCGGGTCAGGTCCAGTTGCTCTGGGTCTGGATGATGTTTCTCAAGAGCTAGTGGGGTGGGGTCCAGGTGTGCAGCCTGCCTGGGAAGCCACAGAGCTGTGACTCAGAGAAGGCGCCTCTGCGGTCTGCTACCAGGCTCCTGAACCCCAGTGGGACCGGCCTGCAGGGCTGGAGAGAAGGAATAAATAATTTTCTAGAGCGCATAGTCGGAGGAGAGGTTTTCTGTAGACTTAAAGGTGAAAGAGCCCTGAGCTGTAAGAATAAGGAGAGCATTCCCGGTGGAGAACTTCCTTTGTGCCTATGGAAATGATTACCAATGGTCCTATGACTTGCAGACCCACTGTGTGCCAGGGCTTTCCCTTACTGTCCTATTTAATACGCGCTGTCACCCCCCATGAGTGAGGCCTAAGTATTCTCACCTAATGATTGAGGAGGCTCAGACAGGCATGAATGCAGAGCCAGCACTGTTCAAAGCCTCCTTGCTCTCCAGCTGCAGAAAGGGAGGCTCAGGAGGATGAGCAACTTGTCACGGTTCAGAGTGTGGGCACATGGTGAGAGCGGCAGGCAGGGCTGAGCCTCCCACCTGCCCTGTGCCTCTTCATCCGCCACTCCCGTGCTCTCCAGGCTCCCAGGCCTTTGCTCAGAAGGCACAGCGAGTGAGCTTCCATGACTGCTCCAGAGAGATGCCCATGACAGGACTCCCAGCCCATTGCCCGCTGCCAGGGCCATCTTCTCCGCTCATGGCAACATCCTGCTCTTCTCCAGTGCCAGGGCACAGCTGGCCTCCCAGGAGGCTCTCAGGGCGAGAATGACAGTGCACCATGTGCTGATTGATAGAGATGACAGGAAAGGAGCAGCCAGGAGGGAGGAAGGAAGGGCTGGCGGGAGTCCGGGCGGCGGGAGGAGCTGGTGGCCAGTGTTTCCCTGTAGGGAGAGGGCAGGCACAGGGGACCAGCTTCCTTGTAAACAGTGCGGCCAGCTCTAAAAATACCCGTCCTAGAGAGGGGACACTGAGCTCCTCCGGTCTCCTACAGAGCCTTCCCAGGGCCCTCAGCCCCTTTCCTGAAAGGTCAAGGGGTTGGGAAGAAAGTCTTGTGAAGAGTAGGACTTCCTTAGCAAGGAAAGTATAACAATATTTTGTGTGTGTGTGCAAAACAGAAGGAGGACACTCTGTGTATTTTGTTTTCCTGAGCCCCTACTCCTCATTAGTAATCAGAGGCCTGGGCCCAGCTCAGGGGCCAGTCCTGGAGCTTAATTCACAGCCTAGGGTCATGGACAGAGAAGGCCCTGGATGGGAGTCTCCAGCTGTTCCCCTTTATGAGGTATGTGACTATGACTCAACCTCAGTACCTTAGTTTCCACAATTACGAGAGGGAGTAATAGTAGTGTTTACTTCACTGGGGTGTGGAGAGGATTAAATGAGATGCTATATAAAGCTCTTATCACAGTGCCTGACACATGGTGAACACTCCAAAAACGCTTATTATGATGATTTATATGGGAGGATATACTATTTCCTGAATTTGAATTTAAGTCCTGGTTTAAAGGGAAATTTCATAGGTAGGTAAAGAGCGTGGGGTGAATAAGAAGAAGCAGAAAGAGTCTGAATCATAGAAAACTCAAATCTGTTATTTGACAGATGGGGAAACTGAGACCTGGGGAGGAGAAAGGAGTTGCCCCAGGCCTGACACTGTTTTAGCAGCTACCTGTGGGTTCAAGACAAAATAGCAGTGTGAAGAGACCATGAACACTCGTCACTCTAAGTGTGCCTCACTGAGGGTCAGGAGAATGAGGACTGTCGTTGCTATAGCACTTTCAAGTTGGGAAAGCCCTTTGCAAGGGTGAACAGACCTCAGCAGATCCTGGCCAGAGGGCTGAGCTCCCTGAGGGGCTACCTGATGGACATATGCAAGGACATAGCCAAACAGAACTCATCCTTGGGCGTGGTGTCTGAGTTATGCATCCATTTACTGTGCCCTTGAATCCAAGGACCATGGGGAAGAGGCTCAGGCTGGAAAGGCTCAGGTTGGCCTGAAGAAGAGTCTTCAGACCCTGTGCTCTCTAGTCGGGTGGGCACTAGTCAAGTGAGCACTTGCAAGGTGGCCAGCCGGGATTTAAAAGATTTAATTTAAAAAAATGTAAACTGTCTCAATCAGTTTCTATTGATTCCATGTTGAAAGGATATTTTTAGATTCATTGGGTTATTTAATATGTATATCATTACAATTAGTTCCACCTGTTCCTTTATACTTTTTTCCTGTGGCTTCTAGAAAATTTAGAATCACACGTGGCTTGCAGTATCTTTCTGTTGGGCAGCGCTGTTCTGACCACTGCTTCTGTGCAATGATGGAGCAGGCTGTCCCACCAGTAACCAGCCTCGCATCACTGGGGATGTTACAAAAGCCTTGTTAATGGAAGTCTTTAGCTAGGTGGATACACTCTGTCAGCCCTCCAATTAGGATTCAACTGATTCCAGGCTGTCCTCTGCGGAGCACTTGTTCCTTGGAACATGAATAGGTGTTATAGGAAAAAAGCCTGAAGATCAGTTTAATGTGGGGAATACTTCATTTAAAAAAAGTTAAGCTCTTTTATTCCAAAACTTCCCAGGACCTTCTAGACACAAAGTGCCCCGTGAGTTTTGGATGACAAGGACACTGGGCAAAGCAAGTATTCCCCGTGTTGATGGGCCACAGAGCCGTCTCTTCGAAGAGCATGACCGGGAAACGATTTATTATTAAGTGCATTCCTTGAGAAGTTCTGTTGTCAGCACTGAGTTCAAATTCTGGCTCAAATCCTAGGTGACCATGGACACGTTGCTTCACCTTCATCAACTGTAAAAACTGACCTCTCAGTAAAACTTTGAGAGTTACTTTTAAAATCGCAGAGAAAATGTAGTGTAGTGGCTGATGCATAGTAGGTCTTCAAGAAATGGTAGCCCAGAGAGGGAAGCCGGCTTCACAAGCTCACAGGAGAATGAGTGATTGTTGGGCTTCAAATCTACTCCTCTGGGCCTTGGCTATTGGCTCCGCTTCTCTTTACCAAGCAACAGCACATTAGAAAAACAAACAAGCAAACAAGCAGAAACAGTTCATAGGGTGAAACAGGAAGCTTCCTCAAATCTGGTGTGATTTTATAGATCAAGTCGGTTTTAAACTAAAGACACTGTTTCCTCCTCTCCCTCCCTGCCTTGTCCCTCCGTGGGGCCTGGTGGGCTCTCCTCTGGGCCCCTGTCTGCTGGGTTCCTGTCCCCACTGTCTGTGGAGCCCCCAGCAGATGGTTCGCCCTTATCAGCGGGCTCCAGGCCAGAGGAGGAATCCTCCGGTCACATGCGGTCACATGCGGCTTTCTGGAGGGAGGGAGACCTTGTAAATAAACACAGCCCACACCGAGGAAGGGGGAGGGAGAAGGGAAGAGAATCCTTGACATTTGGTGACTGGGCCAGGATTAAAGGCCACGGGACATGGGCATAGCCCTCATTGGCCATTTCTGAGAGGGATCGCCAATCCGCTCAGCTTCCCTGGATGACAGGGTGGCTGTAAATAGCCCTGCAGGCTGGGCATTCCCAGTGTGCTGTGGGCTTGATCCAGGCCTAATCCCCTGCCCAGGACTAACCTTTCACAGTTTACAGAGCACTTTACCTCCCAGCTCAGTGGAGAGAAGAGAGGTCTATCATCACCCCTAATTTACAAAAGAAGAAACTGAGGCTCAGCTTGTAAGTGACTCACTCCTGGCTACACAGCTGGCGGTAGTCAGTCCGGGCTGAGATCTGTGTGTATATTCTGCGACCAGATCCAGAGGTCTGCCCCTCACCCCAGGCTCCTCTGCCATGGGTCTCTGTGCCCAGTACCGAGCTCCATGCCCTGGGCAAGCCATGCTCCTCCCCAGGGCAGCCCATGTGCCAGGAAGATGGATATGTTCACCATGTTGGTGGTGGTGATGGTCTCACAGGTCTGTGCCTATCGAATTGTGCACTTCAAATCCATGCGGTTTATCGTATGTTGACTGGGCATACTTCCATGAAGTTATTTAAAATGTAGAAGATAAGAGGCAAAAAAGGATGGAGGAGATTGGCAGGCATATCATTAAAGAGCTCCATGAGAACTCTTAAAATGGGGACGCAATATTCTACGGGCACATGGGGAAGGAGAGCTTCTTCTCCAAATTGGAGGTCAGGAAAGACTTCTTGAAAGAGGTGTCTGATGGGACTCAAGGTATGGATAAGGAGGTATTCGATTAAGAAAGATTAAGGGGGAAGATGCAGGTAGAATTTGTTTTGAGGAATAGAGAACAGTGTACTCCTCCCCCCCCTAGCCCCTCCCCTTCACGCCTGCTGCCACACACACTTTCTTTCGATTCTTCGAGGCCTGAGGTTAAAACTAACAGCTGCAATTCTCTTTTTTCTTCAGAAACTCAGACACACACCCTACTTGGCAGGCAGCTGGTTTTGCTAATAAGAGTCCTGCCTCTCTCCCTCCCCCACTATGCAGCTCATCCCCAGGTCCCGCTGAGCCTTGCCCTCTCCGATTTCCTCTCTGAACTCAACTGCCAGATGCTTGTGGGGTGAGCCACCCAGGGCACCCTCATTTCAGCTTCTGCCAAGTCCCACAAAAATAAAAGGAGGTTTGGGGCAATTTGTGTGGGAGTGTGATAGGGTTCTAGGTCCAAATGAAAATACCTTATTTCTCTTCCATACCCTTTGGCTTAGTAATAGACTAAGAGAATTTTGAATAATGAATTTATTAGAACATATTGTGATAAGTATAGAAAATTCAAGAATTATTAGAATGCTGTGCACTGATTATTGGTTAATTTGCTCCAAAAGCAATTCTGATCACTGCTCTTATGGTTTGTAAAGCATTAAATTGGTTTGGATGATCCCATTTTTCATGCCTTCATACTGGGGACTATTCCAATAACATAGGAAACCCACGTTTGAAATTGTGGGTTAGCTCTTGCTTTTCAATTTCCTTGACATGTTTGTTGATTTTAAACTGCCCCTTTTCACAAGTTTTCTTATTAATTAAATAAACCAGTTAGCTGCATTCCCTGCATCTAATTCAGCACTCCAATGTAAGCTTAGTTCTGGAGTCAGCTTTCCAACCTCGGCTTACGGGACATTAGTCACTGGGAGCAAAATGTGCCATTTGAACAGCTGTTTCGGGCACTCAGAGTCCAGGGCCTACAGGTTTGGAGAAGGTGGGGGGAGGGAACCAATTTTATTTACCAATTACCTACACCAGCTGCCCAGGCCTTTACAAAGAATATTTCTTAATTCTCTGAACAGACCATCCATTCTTTTTTGGTTTAAGATCTGTCTTCTCTAGGCACAGCAAGTTTAAGAACTTGTCAATGAATCATACAGTACATGTGTGGTGAACCCAAACAGTCTTATTCTAGAGCTCCTACACTTGAACACTGTCCTATATGGACCTCATCTATGGACCTCACCCTTCCAAACCCAAGACATAGGAACCATTATTATCAGACCTGTTTTCCAGGTGAGAAGCCAGAAGATTAAAAAAAAAAAAAAAAGTAATTTTCCTGACTTAAACTAAGCATAGACTCCGGATTTGAACTCTGTGATCCTAGGAAATCATTTCACCCATCTATGGGTCATCCATCCATTCATTAATTCAAGAAAGAGTGGCAAGTGCTTTTTCTGTCCCATGGACTGTCTTCTCCCTAGAGACGAAAATATATGTATATAAAGTATGGCCTCTGCTCTCCAAGAACTCATAATCCAGTGAGCAAGAAAAACATCTTAAACAGTGAGAAACATGACTGCAGTATGAGAGATGCTGTAAGAGGTGTATAAAAACAGCTAGAGGGATATAGAGCAAAAGCATCAAATTACTCGGTGAAATAAAAGTAAGGAAGGCTCTGGAGAGGAGGGGACATTGCATTAATAACTCTATGGTCCTCAGGTGGAGAAAGGGAAGGGGTACCCCTGGCACTCAGAGCATCAAAGGCAAAAACTATAATAATCTATAGTAATAAAAGCATAATATGCTAATTAGACTGGATGTCCTTCCGGGACAATCTTCCTGATGAAGCCGGGACTACTAGGGAAGCCTAGGTCCCAGGTGCCTGCCGCTGGAAGGAAGCCTGGGTCCCAGGTGCCAGAGGGAAGCCGGTGCTGGCAGCAGGGGGAAGGCCTACTCTTGCATGAATTTCGTGCACTGGGCCTCTAGTGTGGTATAACAGTCACAGTGATATTGAGTGCCTGCCTCCTGCTTTAGGTATTATCTCAGTAATTCTTACAATGCTGGGAAGTGGGTACTAATATTCAGTCCACTTTACAGAAGAGGAAACATAGGCACATGGAGGTCTTGCCTGTGGGCCTGTGATCACACAGTAACTTGCTCAAGATCGCACAGCTAATAAGGAATGAAGCTGGAATTCAGCCCCAGGCATCCTGGCTTCAGAGCCCACACTGTTAGCCAATGTGCTCAGAGGGTTTGGGAGTGCTTGTCAGTGGTTCTTCAAGGGGACTGGCCACATAGCAGGAATTAGGCTCAAAGGTTCTTCCTTTTTTCACAAGGCCTTACATCTTAGATGTTCTTGAGATAAGGACCCTGGACCTCTTGGGAGCCGTAAAAGTAATAACATTGTGGTGTGTGTACGTCTGTGTGTATTGAGGAGTGACGTCCACCTTTCTCTATAATGAGGCCAATATGGAAGAAGGTTCATGAACTGCTTGCTTTTGACTGGAGCTGTACCTGCTCCCTGTAGGACTGTTGCGCGTGTCTCAGGCTCAGTGGGATTTCTTGGCCTCAGTGTCAGTGTTTGAATCCTTGTTCTTGTTCTGCGTTCCCTTGCTGGACTGGAGAGCCCATGAGGACAGGGCTTGTCCACTTTCTTCTCCATCCTCACCCCCAGTACCCAGCACAGTGCCTGGCACATAATAGTTACTCAAATAAATATCAGTTGAATGAATTACTATTTATTGAATTGAACTCTTGAGTCTTTGGTTAATAGTTTATGTATAGGGTGATTAAATTATGAGTTAAATCTAGTTTGGTCAATAAAATATTTCACACTGTGCAACCAGTGAGGTAGGAGGGTCTTTTGAACGTGAAAACTGTAGGGATTAGTGGCCCAGATCAGTAGTTTACAAAACGAAGCTGAACTTTCCAAAGAACTGGTTTTCAGGGGTTTTGCTCCAGTGGGTCTGAGGTGGTGCTTGAACTTCCTCGGTGATGCTGAAGTGCCTGGGTCGGTTCATCTGGGGGTGGCAAGGATGAGTCCCTTCCTCTTCTGTTCTTTCCTGTCTTCCCCTTGTTCAGCTTGTGCTTGAACACTTGGAGTGGTGGGTGCTACCACCTCACAAGGCAGGCTGCCCAACCCACTGTAACAACAGCAGCAGCAACATAATGATGAGGACACCAACAGATGACCATATACTGAGCACTCCTTTACACATGCTGTTGAGTCCAAAGGCTAAGCGCTATGTATCCCCGTTTTACAGTGAACAACAAAACAATACCGAAAACTCAGAGGTTTGGTGGTTTACCCAGTGTCTCAGAGGTGGTGAGAGGCAGGGGATGGACTCAAGCCACCTGGCTAGTCTACCCACCTGCCCTCCCCCAACCCCAATCTGGAGCTGGTCCCTGGCAGCGAGAGCAGGGCGGCGGGGGGCGGGGCGACTCCGTGGAAGGAGGAGGAGGAGGGGAGCCAGCCCCGCCAAGTCCTAGGCTCTGCCCAGACTCCCGCTGCTCCGCCCAGCCCTCCAGGGCCTCCCCATAGAAGGTAAACCCGGGCAGGAACCCACGAGGGCTGGCGGCTGGCGGGGCCTGGAGTTCCGCTGGTTTCAGTTTCTGAAGGGGGTGCGGGTGGAGGGGGTGTGGGGGAGGCACTGAACAAACAAGGGCGGGGAGGAGGAGGTTCTGGAAGCCTTCCCAACAGATAGCAGATTAACTCCCTGCTGCCTGGGAGCCACCCACGTGGGAATGGGCGGGTTACAGGCCAGGGCCTCCCCGGCAGTCCTGCAGTCTCCGCAGTCGGCGGGCACCCCTGCTCCCAGCGCCATCTGAAGCCCAAGACGGCACCCACGGGCCGGCCCGGACGCCGCGGCTCAGGGCGCCTCAAGTCCAGTTCGTCAGGCTCTCTAGGAGGTGTAGGCTGGGCGAAAGGCTGAGGGGGGGCCCCAGCCCCCGCCTCCAAATATGGACCTCTCTTCCTGCTCCGGCATGCCGCTCCCTCCCTTACTGCGACATTCCTGTTCCAACGTGTTAGCAAACCTCTTCAAATGTTTGTTTTCTTTCTGAGAAAGAGGCTGAAGGACCTTGCCAAGACCAACATGAACTCCAAACACAGGGCATTCTCTGTCTGTCGGACACTTTTCTGGACAGACGGATCTGGGACTGAATACTTCCCAGCCGCTGACCTTTGTGTAAATTTCCTAATCTCCTTGAGCCTCATTATCCTCATCTATAAAATGGGCATAATGATACATATCGTTAAGATAAATTCTGAGGAGTAGATTAGGTAAATGTAGATTATACATATTAAGCATTTAGTGCCTTCAGTCAATGGCAATTAACATTATCAATTATATTGTTATTTTGAGTGACTAATAATGACACAAGATTATTACTAATGCTGCTGTGAGCATAAGTGTAAAAAAATAGGCTCAATTAAAATTTTTTACTGAGGGAAATAGTTTTATGAGAGGTTAATAAGGAAGGCGAAATAACACTGGGTCAGGAAGTGTATACACATGATCTCATTTAATATTCAAACAGCTCCATAAGGCAGGCGTTATTATCCCCATTCTGCAGATGAGGAAGTTGAGGTTCCTGGAGGTTAAGTTACTTGCCCAGGTCACACACTGAGGTAGTACCTGGTGTCCCGGTCTCCCTCCTTCATGGTGTCCCTTAAGCCCCAGTCACTTCACACCTGCCTGCCTCACCTGCTGGGAATTCCTTTCCTACCCCAGTTCTCATCATCTTGGAGGAAAACAAGTCAACTCTAGAAACTAGGTAAAAGTCACCTCCTCCAGGCAGCTTTCCTGATTCTCCCTCCTTCCCCTTATACAACTAAACCCTCCCTCTTTTGTTCTCCTGGTGCCTTGAGCAGGTGACTGCACACCTTTGTGGGTGTGTCTCTCCTCTAGGGAGTGCTCTACTGAGGCAGGCACTAGACCTGTTTTCATTTGGGAGGTCAGGTTGGTGTTCTGGTGGAGAATACAGGCTTGGAAGCCCACCTGCCCAGGCACATCCAGGCTCTGCGACTTACTGCCGTGAGGCTTGAATCAGTGACTTGACCTTTCTCTGCCTCGCTTCCCTTATCCATAAAATGGAGGTAAACAACAAGGGGTTGCTGTAAGGACTGAGTGAATTATTGTCTACAAAATACTATGAATCTCTAAGTGATAGATGTCCAGTGAATGAAGGCAAGGGCCAGTAAGGTCCTGAATTTTGCTAATTCACAGAAAGTGAAACATAAAAGAATGTTCCAGAGTTAAGAACATGGAGTAGATATCAGGATCTGTCTCTTTCTTAATGTGTGGATCTGATCCTGTCTCTTCCTCACTCTGAATTTATTTCTCCTTCTGCATAATGAGAAGTTTGGCTCTCACAGCCAGATGATCTTTGAAGGGTAATATCAAGTAATATTAATGGTTATTTCTTTGCCTGTAGGACTTTCACTTGTGTAATGTTCCAAGTTAGAAGCTAAACTCAGAAACTAATCTCTGGTTTGCCACTGGAAGCACAAAGCTGTACCACTGGTAGGTCACAGTACTAACCGTGACTGTTGCCAGCTTTTACCGAGCACGGGCTAGTGCCAGGCAGTGAGCCAAGTGCCATCATTACTCTGTTTATTTTTCCCAAGAAACCTACAAAGAAGTTATTACTGTGATTCGCATTCTACAGATGAGAAAACAGATGCTCGGGGGCTGTTAGTAGTTGAACAGAGAGTAGGATCTTTATTTGTCTGGCTTCATTCCCTACTGCCTGTGAGAATCCACTCTGGAGCATGCCTGTTCAAATACCTCTGGGGACAAGGAGCCTGTTATCTTTCAAACCAGTTCATTATGAAGCATTCTGAATAGCTCATGACTTTGGACTTGGACTCTAGGCAGACGTGATTTGGGTAGAGGGTTGAGGAAAGGGAAATTATAAATTCCCCCAAGATGTCTTGGCCGGTGTCATTCAGTGGGTCAGTACTTGCACCGAAGGGTCTTGGGTTCAACTCCCAGTCAAAGGAAGGTATCAGGTTGATGAATCCCTACCCCAGTCCTGGTGTATGCAGGGGCCAACCAATCAATGTGCCTCTCTCACATTGATGTTTCTCTGTCTCCCCCCCCTGCCCCCGACCCCCTTCCTCTCTCTCTTCCATTCTCTATAACAATCAATGGGAAAAATATCCTCAGGTGAAAATTAACCAAAAAAATGAAATAAAAATAAATAAATTTCCCCTAGGGAAGTCTTCAGGAGCATTGTGCAACAGGTTGGTCAGAAGGCAGAACCTCTGTCCTCACCTACCTGGGCCTGGCCCAGTTTCCTCATTCACAGTCCTGCTGGGGATAGAGCTGGGGCATTAGAGCAGGGGATGCTAAGATCTTCCCAGACAGTCTAGGTTGGGGTTTAGCTGAACTCAAGGCATCAGAAATGCGTGTCTATAATCACCAGTCAGTTGAGACACATTCCTTTGGGGGTGGTGTTTGGGGTGCAGTGGGTCAGGGAACACGTTAACAAACAGTTTGGAGCAAATCAGGACGCAAATTAAAAGGGGAAATTGGCTCCTGGATGACTGGAGCTTGGCTTTGTTCGGTTTGCTCTCTTTCCAAACACAAATGTCTTGCTTGAATAGCTCCAGAGACTCATCATTCTCAACAGGATGAAATCCAAACTCCTTGGGGTGGCATTCGAGGCCTTTCACTATCTAGCCCCAACTCACCCTTTTACCTTCTTCTCTAACCACATGCCCAGCCCCAGCCCCAGCAGAGAACTCCACACAGCTCCTTGAATACGCCCAGCTTGTTCTTGCCTCCATGTCTTTGCACGTGCTGTTTCTTCTGCCCAGAGCACAACAACAGACACCACGTCTCAGTGACGGCAATCCTGTTTTCAAACCTGTTGGATTTCCCCTTCCACTTCTGAGATGCTTCCGAATAGTCTGGGCAAAGAGAGAATCTTTGCTGCCTCTGGATTTGCAACAAATCACACAATAAAGGAACATCAAATGGAAATATTGAGAGTTAGGGCATTGAGTGGGTCTACAAAGCATTGTGAAAAACACACACACAAAACTCCTAGGGCTGACTATTGATGTGGTTCTGAAAATGTGGCGTAACTGCAAAACTAATTTAAGAATGATACAGAATGTGCTCCTTAGTTTGGATAGTTTGTTCGCTGTGTTGATGTTACGCTAGAGTCCAACTACAGGATTGTTAGGGGAACCTCTACAACTTGTTCAGGAAGTTAGCCAGGGTGCGGGAGCCTTCCCTGGGGCATTTTAACATGCTGTTCCATCACAGGTTTCAGTGTGAGTGGAATGAGATTCAGAGTCCCATGTTTCACAGTAACAAAATGTTAGCCTAAAGTAAGGTGACCATATGATCTCGTTTGCCCAGTAAGTTTTGGTTTTCACCCAATGTCCTAACATAATTATTAGTACTTCCCCTTTTATTATCAAGAATCCCATTGTGGGAGATAAATTATATGTCACTCTAGCACTGGACAACCAAACAAGAGTTGTCTAGGTGGTGACTTTTCTAAGGCTTTGCCATCTATTGGACGCCAGTCCACTGTTCCTGATCCAGCCTCTGTGCTCTCCTCTGTGACATGAAATAGCTCTGCCTATACACTCTCATGACAATGGGCACTTCCCTTCAGTCACTTTTCCCCCTCTAGGCATTGGGCTTCCTCACCGAGGACCACACTGCATTCAGGGTTCCTCCTTGCACAAGCCCTGGACATAGTAGGTGCTTAGCAAGAGGTGGTGGAGTGAATTATTCTGGAAAAAAAGTATTTCCCAAGGGGTTTTTGTTTTGCTTTATTTTATTTGCAGTCATCAAAAATAAATAAATAAAGGCTTCATAACTTTATTTAACTTAAGTCTTTATACCTGAACACTGAAATGTAGATACGATATGTAAGTCTTAGAAAGGGAAGTGATGTTTAGAAAAATGACAAGAAGTGCCCAGACATGATTTTTAGTTATTGTGAAATGTTAAGGCTGTACCAAGCCTCTTTGACTATCCTTTAAATTTGAAATTTGAATAGAGACTTCCTTTGCACTAAATAGAACCAGAATTTTTCTTTCTACTCTTCTGTATTCTTCCTTAAAAATTATGTATTACTTTTTCTTTGAACAAGTATATATTTTTTTCTTTAGTAAGTATGACATATTAACTAGAAAAGTTTTTATTAGAAAAGATACAAATGCTGAAACAAAAAATTCATTTCCTAAAAGCCTTGAGAGATCATTTAGATAAACCCTTATATTTTGGGGGGGTTGAGGGGCAGCACATGAAATCTAAGAAATTAACAGAGGCCCAAAGAATTTAAATAATCCAACAGAAGCCTCACAGCTAGTAAGAGGCCATGTTCATTTGGACCTTGTTCTCTGAATCTATGTCTCTTGATCCTTGCATATCAACCCTCTAATTTTTTGGACTGACAAAGAGCTTTTGAGCAGGGGCACTCTTATACCTGGTGTTCAAATATGAACTCTATGCCTCAACTAGGCTTATGTGGATGAAGTTAATCTATACAGCCCCAAATTCAAAGGAGTCAAGGAGAAAAATTGTACATAAATTAGGGTTTGCAGCAATGGGCTTTGGAGTTAGGCAAACTGGGGTTCAGATCCTGATTTCCCACTTACTTGCTGAGTGACATTGGTCAGGTTACTTAACCTCTCTGAGGCTTAGTTTGCTTATCTTTAAAATGGGGATAACAGTATTTTTCTTTTAGGTTTTGGTGAGGTTTAAATGAAATAGCATTTCCTAATACTCACCAGTTTCTGAAATCAGTAAACATTCAATAAATTATAGGCATTATTATAATTATATTAATATTTAATGTTATATATTGTAATATGTCCTTAAATTATGTATTATCATTATTATTTTTATTACTCTACTACTGAAACTTGCACTGAAGGAGAGCTTATCAATTTCAAATAGAAACTATGTATTCAGATCTTTCTGCCCTAATACTTGGATGCTAGTCCCACAAGCAGCTTGACCTAAGAAATCTGCCTCTGCGGAGGTGGTGGTTGAAATCGGAATTGTGTGTAGAGGGGCCTGTTATCAGGCATTTTCCTATGTCCCTAAATTTCTTTCTTTTTTTTTTTTTTTTTTTTTGCTTGGGCTTTGCAAAACTTCCTGCTGGGTAGTTTTAGTCATCCTTCCTACTAGTTTGCAAGAGTCCATTATAATTATTATAAAGCTGGAGGTCATATATAAAAGTACTAATAGGTCAGAAAAAGGGAAAAAGAAGGAAGCTAGGTCCTCATGTTCATTCACTTGAAATATCTGTTACTAGTTCTTTCTTTTGTAATTTTTTATGGTCATTTTCTTTTCTCTTTTTTTTACCACTCCCCGCCCCCACTTCCACAGACATCTATTTATCAATGAACATAGAAGCAACCTTGATATCAAAGAAATCAATTTATTCAAGTATTCACCAACTCATTTGATATATATTATTTTATTAAATACCTTTATTCTGAGCACAGACATGCAGATTACATATGCTGTTTATGGAATATGAACAGACCTTGGTTCAAACCTCAGCTTCTCTAGATCCTATAGATTTGATCTTGGGCAGATTAGCAACCTACCCCTATGAACCAGCTCCTTCTCTCAAGCTCCTTGTCTCAGCCCTGACATCACCACCATCTTCCTGTTTTAGTTCAGAATGTGGGAATTATTTTATTCTCATTAACCATCATCTCTATCATCTCCAACAGTTATTTATTTATTGAGACCTTCTCTGTCCCAGGCTGTCTGCTGGGCACAAGGAGACCTGCCCCCAAGGAGTATACCTGATGGTCAGGTATGCCCATAAACACACAGTGAATGTGTATAATGATAATAAAAGGCCACGCCTATTGTACGCTTAATTATTGCTAGGCACTATTCTAAGAGCTTTATATACATTCAATTTTTTTAATCATGCCAATAACCCTAAGAGATAGGTACTATAATATTTTTTAGTTGATAGGTGAGGAAACTGAAGCAACAGTGATTAAAAACCATGTCCAAGGTCACACAGGATGCAACAGCTTTGAAAGCTGCCTTCAAAACCATTGCTATTAAGCTGCCCTGAACTCTTCTCTGCCTGAGGGCATGACAGCAAGGCTTCAGGGTGCCAGAGGAGGAGCTTCTAACCAGACTGAACCCTAAAATGTGGGTAGGGGGGAACCAGAGCAATCCTCCCATCCCTCTTTCACACCCAGTGTAAGCTCTCACGTGGACCAATCCTTCATTGGTCCCACTCCCTGCTAGTCCATTCTTCCCACTGTGCCTCAGTGATTTTTCTAATCAAACCTGATCACATTACTGCTTTTGTACCTGTGTTCATCAACTACAGGAGAAAGTCTGCACTCCTAGCTCTCAGCTTTGCTCCAGCCCTTTCTTGAACATCTTTTTGGTCCTCTGAGGGCAACATGCTCACTTCTGCCTCTGTCAGTGTCAAATCTGACTCCTTCAGCTCCTCTGGACCCTTCTACACTCAGCTCCTCTCAGGGATGCCTTTCTGGATCCCACAGACAGAGTGAAGTCACACCCCAAATACTCTTAGCTTTTTCCACTGAATTGGAGAAGTTGACTTTTGAATCTGTCTCCTTCATTACACAGTGAGCCCCTTGAGGAGTATTTCCCAGCTCCTAACAGGGCCTGACACTTAGTGAACACTTAGAATGAATAAATGAATGAGTGAGTATTGAGAAGGACAACTTTCATGTTTTGTTTTGTTTTGAATCTGTTGCAGCTCATAGTATAGTGCTAAGGACATGGACATATTGATTCTCCTCTCACACGTCAATGGGGTACAGTCAGAACTATGAAAAAGTAAATGCCACCCAGGAAGTCAGAAACAGATCATGAGAAAAGCCCTGGACAAGTGGTTAGGAGATCTGGGATTGTTGTCTAGGCCCTATCACCAGTTAGCTGTGTGACCTTCGATAAGACATTGATGTCTCTGAGCCTCCACTTCCTCAGCTATAATACTGCTGTGAAAAGTTCAGGTGAGCATGGGTGCCGAAGAACTTTGTTACGTGCTGGACAGGCCAGTGGTGTCAGTGACATGATTTCTCCAGCTGCTCTGCAAGTATCAGTCCAAGTTGGGTTACTCAGCGCTACTGCAGGCCGTGGGGCAAGCCTTTCCCACCCTTTCTCCTCTTCTTGGCCTGGGTCCAGGAAGATTTCCATCTGTACCTTGTCTGCAAGCCAGACTCTGAACCTAGAGTTTGGAAAAACAGGCAAATTATATTCGTCCAGGTGTATCCTGTCTATATACTGAGCTGTAAGGCCAAGTTTGTTCTCAGAATAAAGTGAGTGTGTGTGTGTGCTTGCATTAGGAGGGCAGAGTTCAGGATAGTAAAGGTAACTGTGGAGTAGTGGTAAGAGCTCTGAACTTGGCATAAGAGTATTTTGGACTTAATTCTACCACTGCCACGTGTTCTGGGTGACAGGTTATCATAACTTCTTGTGGGCTCCCTCCATCATCCTATATAATAAAGAGGTAATATGCAAATTGACTATCACACCCTTGCACAAGATGGCTGGCAGGGGAGGGCAGTTGTGGGCAATCAGGCCCGCACGGGAAGGCAGTTAGAGGTGACCAGGCCATCAGGGGAGGACAGTTAGGGGTGACCAGGCCGGCAGGGGAGGGCAGTTGGGGGTGATTAGGCCAGCACAGGAGGGCAGTTAGGGGTGACCAGGCCAGGAGGGGAGGGCAATTGGGGGCAACCAGGCCTGCAGGGGAGGGAGGGGAGTTGGGGGGGGGACCAGGCCTGCAGGGGAGGGCAGTTAGGGGTGACCAGGTCGGCAGGGGAGGGCAGTTGGGGGCAATCGGGCCAGCAGGGAAACAGTTAGGCATTGATCAGGCTGGAAGGGGAGTGGTTAGGGGGTGGTGAGGCTGGCAGGCAGAAGTGGTTAGGGGCAATCAGGCAGGTGAGTGGTTGGGAGCCAGCAGTCCCAGATTGTGAGAGGGATGTCCAACTGCCCACAAGGATCAGGCCTAAACCGGAAGTCAGATATTCCCCAAGGGGTCCCAGGTTGGAGAGAGAGGGTACAGGCTGGGCTGAGGGACACCCCATCCCCCAGTGCACGAATTTCCTGCACTGAGCCTCTAGTCTCTAATATGAGTGATGTATTTTCCACAGATTCATTGTAAAGATTAAATGAAATACAAAATGTAAGGCAGCTAGCATAGTACCTGGTGTGTAGTATATACTAACATAGATGTTTGCTTGTTAATTTTTATTGACTGAAATTGGTTTCTTGAGAAAAGGAAGAAAAAGATGACAAGCATACTAATGATGTCATTGCTTAGAGTAATGAACTAATTGATACCGTCCAAAAAGTAGGGCAAACTAAAGGTGTAATACAGAGATATAATTGAAATGGTAATAGCTAGGGCAGAAATACAAACCACCCCAAATAGCAGGAAAACTAGACACTAAAATAACAAACCCGTTTATACAGTGAGTAACATAAGTACATTAAAATAAATAAATGAATGGTGAGTAAAAGGTAACTAGCTTAATTAACTTCTGATTCCAGCCAAGATGGATAAGAGGCCTGGATTTACTCTCCCACCTGAAACAACTGAAAAGATCAGACAATTTATCAAACAGTGGTTCTCAGAACACCAGCTATCTAGAAATGAAGGGCAGCGACCCCTGAAAGACAGGAAGCCAGTGAGGTGAGTCCTACAAGTGACCTGGTTTACTCTCTTGAGAGGGTTTCCAGGCTGTGGCCTGAGGAAGGAATCCAGACAGAGCCTGGAAGATCCCTGGGGGTGAAGAGAAGAAGCTGAGAGTCCAGAGAGACCACGGCAGAAAAATTCCCAGGGCAGAGTGTGGGAGAGCAGGAGGGCACAGAGGGTTCATGGGTGTGTGCATATATCCAGACTGATCCAAGTAAGCATTTTAAAGATTCACTTTAGCATGTATAAATCACACCTAACTGGTTTGGTCAGTGGATAGAGCATTCGCTGCTGACTGAAAGGTCCTGGGTTCGATTCTGGTCAAGGGTATGTACCTCGGTTGCAGTCTCGATCCCAGGCCTGGTTGGGGCATATGTGGGAGGCAACCAATCTATGTGTCTCTCTTACAGTGATGTTTCTGTCTCTCCCTCTTCATTCCTATCAGAAAATACTAAATTCAAATTAAAGAAAATAGTAAACCAAACAGAGAAGGGTATTTAAAATGATAAAGTATGCCATTCATAGTGATGCTATAAGAATTTTGAAAATCCATGCACCAAATTACACAGCAGCAATATTTAAAAAAGCAGAAATTAGATATGATATAAGAAGACATTAACTAAAATAAAATCATGGGATTAAAATTCAATTTATCAAGTGGATGAATAATAAATAAATGTAACATGTATCTGAACAAGTATAAAACAAATGTAATTGGTATATTTCAAATTCTTATGTTTTTTCAAATGCCCATTTTATACTCATAAAAATGTATCAAAAAGTCCAAAGCTCAAAACTCCCAAAATGTGGAAATACTTACGGTAATATCTTCTTACAAAGCCATAAAACTAGAAATTTATAATAATATTTAAAATAATTTAGAGATTTATGTACTTCAGTTAATAACTTTTAATTTAGACAGAATTTTTAAAATAGCATCAGTAAAAATATTATGTATTAAAGCCATGAGATCCTTAAAAGGCAGCTTCAGAGGAAAATCTATCCTTGATACTTACATCAACTAAAAAGTCCAGGAGCTAATGAACCAAACATATGTCTAAAATTTGAAAAAGAGGAGCCAACTACATTGTTGGAAAACAGAAAGAATAAATTAATAAAGAAAAAGTGAAAACAGTAAGTTAGAATATAGGAAAATCAGGACAAATAAATAAACATTTTTAAGACTTGTTCTTATTAATACAACAGGTGAACCACTGGGTCACTTGATCATTGTAAAAGGGGGAGGATGTCTAGAAAAGGCAATTCCTAAAGGTTAGAAACATGAGGGTAGAACCAAGAAGCATTAAATTAAAATAAATAAATGAAGCACTTCTTCACAAAGAAATTCTCTGAAAATCTGGATGAAATAGACAACTTGTAGGAAAATGCAACTTACCAAAACAGAGCCTAAAAGATATAGGAAGCTAAAGAGATTGATTTGTATAGGAGAAATAGAGAAAGTAGTCAATGATGTACTCCCTTCCCCCAGTTTTTTTAGGCTTCCTTTCACTAGGAAATTCTACAAACCCTTTAAAAGCAAATAATGACAGTACTACGTAACCTGTCAGGTCTAGAATAAATTGGGGAAAAAAATAAAAAACACATCAAGTTTTTTTCTTTTTTAAGAAGTGAGAATTCACTGATAAAATCTAACAAAGATTGCACAAAAGATGGTTAGTATTGATTAAAAAATCCTAAATAAAATATTAACAAACAGAATGGAGAAACACATTAACAGAATAACACACCATGATCAAGTTGGGTTTAATCCAATTCAAGGATGATTCAATATTATTTACTGTATTAGTATATATAAGAAGAAAACCCACATAATCATCACCATAGATACTGAAGAAGCATTTTACAAATTTCAACAGTTACTTTTTTATTTTTAGAAAGCCAATGAAATAAGGATATTTGAATATTCCACATGTGTTAAATGCCTGTCTCAATCCAAAAGCTAACAGTATGGTAAATGAAGAAATTCTAGTCCTGTGTTGACCAATATGATAATCACTATCCACAAGTAGCTATTTACATTTAAATTAATTAAAATTAATAAAATTCCACAGTCTTCATAGCCACATTTCAACAGTCCAAGAGCCTCATGTGGCTAGACTTTGTATTAGAGGTAGTATCACTAAAAAATGCTCACTCTCACAACTACACTATACTAGATGTGTTAGTGCAAAAAGAGTAATAAATAACATGAGATATAAATATTAGAAAGGAGAAGATAAAGCAATTGCATTTGGCAGATAGTATGGTTGTATATCTGGTAAAACTAACAGAATCAGCTAAAAGCCACCATAAATAAATATATTATTCAGTAAGGAAGTGGCATACAAAAATAATATATAGAAATCAATATTGTTATATATATAAATCACAAATAGTTAGAATGGCCAGATAACAGGAAAAAAATCCATTTACAATATTAATCAAATTATTAAATACCTAAATGTAGACTCTATAAAAAACAATCAGCTAAATATGAAGAAAACTAACTAAATAAATATGAAGAAAACTTAAAAACACTCCTGAATATCACAAAGCAAACTTAAATAAGAAAGTATATTGCATTTTTGTGTAAGAAGCTGCAATCTCATATATCAATTTTTATAAGCTTAATAAAAAGGCGAGACAAGTATTGGAGGGTGGTAACCTCTACGATAGTAACTTATAACAAAGCATCAAAGATTTAAACAACTTGATATTAGTGCTTGAGTTGGTATAGTCCAATAGAACAGAAGGAGTCCAACAATTGGCTCATACTTTATGATGATTAAATTTATGATGAAAGTTACATCTCATATCTCTGGGAAAAAGATTAATCATTAAATGGTATTGGGGGAAAAATGAGTAGTGTTCTAATTATTATTACTGCATAACAACCCCCCCCCCCCAAATTAATGGCTTCAAACTACATTTATAGTGTTCACAAATTCCGAGTGTGGGGATTTCTGGAAAGCCTCAGCTGGGCAGGTCTCATTTGGGGGGGGTGGGAGAGGGAGGCGGGGTGCCCATAAAATTGCAATCAGATGTTAGCAGAGGCAGTAGTTATGTGAAGGTCTGATTGGGACTGGAGAATCATTTCACGGTGGCTCTATGACATGACTGGGCCGTTGGTGTGGCTGCTTGCTGAAGTCTTTTAGTTCCTTCCACATAAAGGATCATGGGGGCTCATTTCCCTTAGAGTGAGCAATCTGGGAGGCCAAGGTGGAAGAGGCAATACCCTTAGTGATCAGCCTCAGAAGGCACAGGCTGTCACTATCACAATATTCTGTTGGTAAAGGCAGTTACGCAGGTCCACCAGTTTCACCTCTCTCTGAAGGATTGTCCATGTCACATTGTCAGAAGAAAATGTGGGATGGGATATATATTGGTATGACAATCTTTGGAAAACAAAAAATGCCATTGGTAGACATCTGGTTATGCAAGTTTTAAATATTAAAATAAATACAAATGTATTCTAATATACAAAATGAATTCATAACTATAGGAAGAAAATATAGGAAAGAAACTTTCTTTGCAATCTGAGAATTAATGTAAATTTAATTGAAATTCATTACAACTAATAAAATTAAAATTTTAATTCCTCAGTCTCAATGCCACATCTGAAGGGGCCGATAGCCACTGTGGCTGAGATTCAGAAGGTGAGGAATGAGTGGAAGGGGGCTGAGTGGGCCGAGCAGGGGGAAGAGCATGTGCAAAGCCGCCAGGAACGGAAAGAATGCCTAAATGGCTGGAGCTCTGAGGTCAAGGGGAAGAGCAGTGCAAAGTGGGGTGAGGAGGTAGAGCAAGCAGGATCACCAGGGCTCTGAGGAATTTGGAATGATGCGATCAGATTTAGGTATTAGCAGGATGGCTTTGACAGCTGAACAGGGAAATGAATGGGAGAAAGTGAAGGAGGCAGGAAACCAGGCCAAAGGTGTGGAGTAGAAAGATGGTGCCAGGCCTGTAGCCCTCTGCAGGAACCCTACCCGCAATGTCTGTGGGTCAGATCAACCTTTTAGAACTAGGTTCAGCTCCAGAGGGCACTTCCAGAAAGCCTACAGCAAACTCGAGATTCTTTTTTTTTTTCCATTTTAATTTCTTTATTGATTAAGGCATTACATATGTGTCCTCATCACCCCATTACCTTCCCAAACACCCCCCCCCACACACACACTCATGCCCTCACCCCCCTGGTATTCGTGTCCATTGGTTAGGCTTATATGCATGCATACAAGTCCTTTGGTTGATCTCTCCCCCTTACCCTCACCCTCCCCTACCTTCCCTCTGAGGTTTGACAGTCTGATCGATGCTTCCCTGTCTCTGGATCTGTTTTTGTTCATCAGTTTATGTTTTTCATTATTTCCCATAGATGAGTGAGATCATGTGATATTTATCTTTCTCTGACTGACTTGTTTCACTTAGCATAATGCTCTCCAGTTCCATCCATGCTGTGGCAAATGGTAGGAATTCCTTCTTTTTTACCGAAGCATAGTATTCCATTGTGTAGATGTACCACAGTTTTTAATCCACTCATCTGCTGATGGGCACTTAGGCTGTTTCCAAATCTTAGCTATGGTAAATTGTGCCGCTGTGAACATAGGGGTGCATATATCCTTTCTGATTGGTGTTTCTAACTTCTTGGGATATATTCCTAGAAGTGGGATCACTGGGTCAAATGGGAGTTCCATTTTTAGTTTTTGGAGGAAACTCCATACTGTTCTCCACAGTGGCTGCACCAGTCTGTATTCCCACCAGCAGTGCACGAGGGTTCCTTTTTCTCCGCATCCTCGAAAACTCGAGATTCTTAAACTGAGCCTGAGCACAAGGTCGGGAGGGAGTTCAAGGCCAAATGGAGGGTATGGTCCAAAGCCCCCTGGCTATTTATCTTGGAGACTCAGAAACCAGAAAGCATCCTAGCTGCCCTCACTCTGAATGAGGGAGCTGCTAGCTCAGAGACCGCACCATCCCTGGGGAAGCACACGGGTAGAGGCTGCAGGGGTCCGGGCTTTCCCGAGGAGTGAACAAGACTTATTTCTTTGGAAGAAGTGCAGACTCTTTCTCCCCTTCTTTTTATAAAGGCATCAATCATTTGAGTCACTTGAGAATAAAGCTGTTTTCAGCAAGAAGATTTCTGTGGGCTCCTGAGTAGGAGTTGGGACGGCTGCTGTGGGAACGGCAGAACATATGGTGGTCTGTTGTGAATGCGATCTGTTTTTTGTGTTGTTGTTAAACTGCCTCTCGTTAGCATTGGGCCTGTTATGTAAGAGCACGAGGGTCCATATGGTTTGTTGCATAAGAAGCCAAAGAGGAATGTGGTTTTCTGTTGCCCCGCAGCAAGTCCAATTGTGAGTTTGGAAAAACATGTGACCACAGTGTGACACTGGAGCAATGTAGTCAAGTTGTCCTGGATTTGAATATCAGTTCTACCACTGGTTAGCTGTGTGACCTTGAGCAAGTGACCTAACCTCTCTGAATTGTAAACTCAGAGACGTGATTTTCTTTCGTATGAGATGGAGGAAACAGTACCAATTTCAACAAACTACAAATTATTGACTATCCAAAATGTTCAGTCCTGCATGTTTTGTATATATTATTCTGTTTAAACATCATAGAACCCCCTGGAAGGAGCTATATGATCATGTTTCAGATGAGAAAACTGAGGAGTAAAGTGATGGAGTGGCTTCCTTCATCTAATAAGAAGCCGTGGAGCTAAGGTTCGCATATATGTTCTGCATAGAGGAGCCCTGGTGTTGACACTGACTATAGAGCCGGCAAAGTACTAGGCATGGGGAAGGTGCCTGATACATGGGACTCTAGACTGTAAGCTCCCTGAGGCAAGGCATTTGGGGGATTTTGTTCACTACTGAGGTTTGAGCACTGAAAATAGTGCCTGGTGCAGAGTAGGCATCCAATGATCAATTCTGACTAAGTGAATGGATTTCGTATTTATGGCATAGTTGTCAGCTCTGGAGGCAGACATGGGTGGGTTTGACTCTCAACTCTGCCATTCACTAGCTGTGATAACAGGCAAGTCATCTAGCCAGTTCATATTTTGGCACAATATTCTAGTCTGTGTATAGGGGTTAATGTTAATTCTTCAGTAACTGCCCCTTTATCTGTCTTCCAGGCACACAGACAAACTGTCTGTCCCAGGCTTATTCATCTGCCCTCCGCCCTGTTAAAACAGAGCAAAAGCCAGGACATGATGCTACAACAACAAACTCACCTGTGCTATCTGGAGCTCAGGCAAGAAATGCAACCATATGCCAAGATTAATATGTTATCTTTATCAGAGGGCTTTGCACTGGAGCAGGTGTGTTCTTGAAATGTGGTAATTTAACCCATGCGTAATTGCCTAGTGGTGGAAGTACAGCCAAACTAGAGGATATTCATTCCAAGAAGCGTTCTCAGGGAAAAGAAGATCATGGTCAATTAGTGATATCTGCATAGGGATGGAAGGGACTGTGGGGACTTGAACGCCATTCTGGACTAAATCAATCACCCCATATTTTATAATTGGGGAGACTGCAGCCCTGGAAGGAAAGTGACTTGCTTAAAATTAAATAACTAATAGTTATCAGAAGAAGCATTCGATCCCTGGTGGGTTTGATTCAGAGACCAGTGCTCTTGCCCTAATCTAACCCACAGGTTCAAGACAGACGTCTCCAAAAGAAAAGGAAAGGGAAACAGAGCCAACATTTATAAAGCAAGTACCCTGGGCTAGACACTCGGTGAAACTCTTTGTAAACATTTCCTTTTCTCCCCATTATCGCCCTATGGAGTGAGCTGCCGTACCCTCCCATTTCACAGATGAGGACAGAATCTCAGGGCCATGATGTAACTTACCTAATATCCCAGAGCTGGAGAGAAGCCTGACCTGTACCCCATGCCCACCAAGGATTCGAACCCACACTCTAGGGTTAGATAGTCGTCCACCCCACAGATTCAAGAGTTAAGCATCTCTGCTGTCCCACCTGCAGAACTAGCTATGAAGCTTTGGGCAAGAGACTTAGCCTCTCTGGGCCTTTGATTTTTCACCCTTAAGTAAAAACAATCATACATTCAAAAAAAAAATAAAAATGTTGTGGGGATTAAATAAGCTCAAGCATGTAAAAATGATGACTACAGAGTCTGGCCCACAGTAAGTGCTGATTCGCGTTAGTTACAGACACACCAATCCCGCACATGCAGCCTCCCTCCTGCCCCCTGAGAAGGCAGAGGGGCTGGGATGGCCACGCCGGGCCTGAGGGTGGGGGTGGGGGCTGCAGCCAGCCCTGGCCTTCCAGCACCTTCCGTCTTTGCACCGTGTTTGGCACCTGGCCCAGGATTGAGGAGTCCCCATTCCTCTCCTGTCAACTCAGCAGAACAAACTGTTTCGAGGGAAGGTGGTTCCCCTTGAGAAAATGTTCTCGCACACCCTGGAGCTCCGGCCCTGCACGTCGCAGCCATCTGCCCGACAGCGCCTGGCCACACCCAGCACACCCATTCTTTTTAAAGTCTGCATCCTGCTGAGTCACCGAGGGTAGTATGTGGTCTGAGCAGCTGGTGCCTTATAGCACAGCGCCCTTTGCCCCTGCGATGGCTTTTAATGAACTTCATCCCTCGGTGCCTCGGTTTCACATTCTTTAATAGCACGGGCTGGTGATGTCTGGTCAGTATTTGAAGGGAGGTTGGGAGAGACCCCTGGAGACACTGCTCCCCTCCCTCACTTCCCACGCCTTCTTCGGATGTTTGCACTTGGCCCTCTGTCTGCTTCACCCCCACTCAGCCCCCTGATAAGGTCACTACTGTAAGTCTAAGTGACAGGACCTCGGCAACAGCAAGAGCACCTTTCCTTGCTTGCTTCTGGCCGCTTCCTTCTCTTCATTTTCCTCCTCTCATTCCTTCTCACTCTCTTTTGGCGGGTCCTTCCCCTGTGCAGTCCTAAAATGCTGCAATTTCTTCAAGATTTAGATCCAACCTCCTTCCTCCTCACTCCACACGCCCTCAGGTGCTCTGACCCCTGGCCTCAGGCACAATCCCCGTGTTCAGGTCAAAGGCTCGGGCTCTGTCCTGGAACTGCCCCTTGCACACAGACCGTCTCTCCAGCTTCCCCCGGCCCTCTCCTCCTGCTGGCTGCCAGCTCCAGCAGACTCACAGGCCCCGAACTGCACTTGTATGCTCCTCATCCTCATCCCACCCCACCCCGTGATCCAGTCTCAGAGAATCGCACCGCCATTCATTCAGGACATGTGCAGTGAGCACCTTTCTTCTGGTGCCAGGTCCTGTTCTAGGTGTGAAGGGGACAGCAGGGAACAGAACCAAGTTCCTGTTGTCATGGCATTTACATTCCCTTTGCCAAGACGTCCCACAACCTGGGACTCCTCGCAGCTCTCTTCCTTGCCCTGCATGTGCCGTTGGACACCAAGTCCTGTCAGTTCTGTTTTGGAGATATCACTTGATTTGGTCCCCCCCATTCTGTTGCCATAGTTCAGGCAACTGCTTCTGACTTGGTCTGCCTGCCCCTAGTCTTGCTCCTCCGATCCTCGACACGCTGTGGCCGGAGCCATGTTGTGAAGCACAATGCTGGTTATGCTGCTCCTTTGCTCAATGCCTCCAGGCTCCCTTCTATGACCTCAAGGACGAGGTCCACTTGACGGTTAAATGTGAGTCAGTCCCCAGGGGTCACTGGAGAAAGAGAACCAACAGGAGACTAGGAATCTTTCTGTCTGTCTGTCTCTTTATCATCTATCTGTCTATCAGGAGACTTATTTAAAGAAATTGGCTCCTGTGATTTTGGGGTCTGGCTAAGCAAGTCCCAAAAGTGTAGGCAGCCCAGTGTGCCGGACGGTCTTTGGCAGGAGTGACACTGAGTCCCAGGCAGGATTCCTTCTGCCTTAGGGAAATCTCCACTTTGCTCTGAGGGCCTATCAAGGGATTGGACGCGGCCCATGCAGATAACTGAAGATAATCTCTACTTAAAGTCAACTGATTGTGACGTTCACCACATCTGCAGAATACCTTCACAGCCACACCGAGATTCGTGTCTGAATAGCTGGGAACTATGGTCTCGCCAAGTTGACACATAAAACCACCCATCACAACGTGATACTTTTGGACCTGGTCCATGCGCATCTCCCTCACCTCTTTTCTTCCCTCTCTTCCCCGCTCGCAGGCTCGGCTCTGTCACCCCTCGCTCTGTGCCAGCTGGCCTCCTGCCACCTGTCCTCGCATGAGTCTGGAATCTTCCCCACCCCTTTCCTAGAGAACTCCTGTTTGTCTTCTAAAACCACTCAGGTGCTGCCTACTCAGGAAGCCTTCCCTGCCCCCACCCCTGCCCAAGCCCAGCCCTGGGGACTAAGATCACCGCCTCTGAGTCTCAAACCCTCACTGTTCCCATGAGATAGAAACTGCCTGGTGGCCGCATGGTTGGCCCCACTAGCATGTGAACAGGTTTTGGACAAGAACTGAGTAACTGTCACTTCCTATCAAATCACCCTAAGTCCCCATATGGCACAAATCCCAATCAGGGATTATTTATTTACTTGTGTATAAGCCCTCTCCCATCTTAAAATATAAGCTCCATGGAAGTGGGAAATCATGCCTGTTCCCAGGACCTACCTGTGCCCAGCACATAGTAGATGCTTAATAAACATTTATTGAGGGAATCATAATAATAAAAGGCCAAGAGGTGTCACGACCAAAACAACCAAACGACTGGTCGCCCTGAGGTGGCATTGATCACCTCAGCCCGGGTCCCGGATGCCTGGCAGCGGCAGGAGCAAAGCAGCCCGGGTCCTGGTGGGTGCCCGGGTCCTGGGTGCCAGAGGGAAGCCGGTGCCAGCAGCCGGGGGAAGGAAGGCCTATTCTTGCACGAATCTTTGTGCATCAGGCCTCTAGTGCAGTGGTCGGCGAACTCATTAGTCAACAGAGCCAAATATCAACAGTACAACGATTGAAATTTCTTTTGAGAGCCAAATTTTTTATTTTAAAAAAATATATTTTATTGACTTTTTTACAGAGAGGAAGGGTGAGGGATAGAGAGTTAGAAACATCGATGAGAAAGAAACATCGATCAGCTGCCTCCTGCACACCTCCCACTGGGGATGTGCCTGCAACCAAGGTACATGCCCTTGACCGGAATCGAACCTGGGACTTTTCAGTCTGCAGGCAAACGCTCTATCCACTGAGCCAAACCAGTTAGGGCAAGAGAGCCAAATTTTTTTAAACTTAAACTTCTTCTAACGCCACTTCTTCAAAATAGACTCGCCCAGGCTGTGGTATTTTGTGGAAGAGCCACACTCAAGGGGCCAAAGAGCCGCATGTGGCTCGTGAGCCGCAGTTTGCCGACCACAGCTCTAGTGAATTAATATTTGTTTGAATGAGTTGAACAATAAATACTTCAGTGCTAGGCACTATTTTGGAGGCTGAAAATATAATTATCGACGAGAATGGAGCTTAACATTTTAAAGAGGGGAGACAGACAGCACTAAGTAAACATAAAGAATCAGGACAGGGAAAACAAAAATGTAATATGACTGAGTGACTACATGAAGGGATCAATAAATGAATGAATGGCTGGAAAATATATGTAAATATATCTCGCACTTACTGAAGGGGAAGCACCACAGTGGGAGAGGGGTGGGAAGTGGTGGATTTGGAGTAGGAATTAGAAAGGTCTGACTCTGTTCTTTGCTGGTGGTGGTGCACACACTTTGCTGGTGGTGTGTGTTCTTTGCTGGTGGTGTGTGTACCCCCAACCTTTACTGGGTAAATGACACCTGGCTCTTAGTACCTACGGTCCCACATTTGTGATGATGGGGTTATAACCACTTCTTTGTTTTTCTCACGGGTTATCATACATGAGAAGTCAAACAGTAAAGAACTTAGTAACTGTGAAATTCCGTACAAATAATAAGGGTCATTGTTGATATTGCAATTGTTGCAACCAGAGCACTTGAGTGCTGCAAGTTCATTGCATTGCTTAGTTGGAGAGAGGCAGAAAGGAATTTTGGCAGGAGACACACCTGGGTGTGTTTCAGTTCTGTTTCAGCCACTTAATGGTGAGCCATGTGACCTTGAACATGAATTATTTCACCTTTCTGGGCCTCAATTTCCTGGTCTGTGAAAATGGGGAGAACATTTATACCATGTTATAGACTGTTGCCAGGTTTAAACAAGACAATCCATGCCAAGTGCCTGGCGTAGGGTTAAGCCCCTACGAAGGGCTCAGCTAATATTAGCTATTAACAGTCATCCTGTCAATCACTGGTGGCTGCTCATAAATGGAGCCATTCATGGTGCAGTTTCTCAAGTCTCCCTTTTCTTCCAGGAAACTTCCCGAGTCTTTATGTACCAACACCGGTGATTATGCAAAGCTTCGTTCAAAACCACCGTCCGTGTTCACATCCAGAACATAAACAAACCGAGGACTTGCTTGCCCTCCCTCCCAACTTTCCAAAAGAATATCTTCTCAACATAGAGCAATGCGCTCTTCATTTCTGTGGAAAAGAAGTGCTCCTGGTTATATGGTCACATACCCCTGAAACGGTTACGTGTTTTCATGTACTGCATTTTAGAAGGCCCATAAAAGAGTTCTTGTCGAGAGAAAACACAGCTGGTGCCCAATTAGAGAGGTGATCAGGACTAATTGACCGGGAGAGCTCGTAATTAAGCCAGACCCCACGCTGCAGAGAGAGAGACTGCGGCTGGGGATGGAGGTGGCACCACTCGGTCACACAAAGGCCATGACTGAGAGAGGGGTGGATGGTTTATTCCCGGAGGCAGAGTTAGTCTTGTGGTGACCCCTGAATTGAAGGTTTCAAGGTTGGCTCTGCAAGGCTGACACCTGGCTCTGGCTCACTCCCTTCCATGGGAAGCCTCAGCTCTTGAACCTGTATTCAGGCATCAGCTCCTATCTTGTCTGTCATCACTGGCCCTGGGAAATTTCCAGAGGGCAAGGTGACCATCGTCTTCAGGAAGGCCTCCAGGATGGCCTGTCTGTACTTCTCTCCTCACAGACCTCTCGAGACAGCGGCTGTCTTCCTTACCCCTTCCCTCCCAAACATCGCACTCTCACCCCTCCCGGCCCATGGCTGCTGCTTCTGTCTCCTCTTCCCACTCTGCCCTCTACAACCCCACAACACTGCATTGCACTCAAGACACTCGGCTTAAAACCTGGCTGCTCTGTGTGCCTCTGTCTCAGACCATAAGTGGAACCTGTATTCCTCACTGTCTCGGTGGAGATGGTTTTTGCTTTTCCATAGCCCCCATGCCTCAGGGCCAAAAGGCAGGATCAAGTTTCTTCTTTTGCCTCCCAGTGCTACTGGAGCCATAATCCTCTGCTCTCTCTGCCAGGCATTTGGAAAGATATGCTTACCTACTACCTGCTACAGTGCCTATGTGTTTAACAAGGAAGTGTGGTCTTGGGACCCTCAGCCAGAGGATCACCTGGGAACTTCTTAGAAATGCAAATCGCAGCCCCCAGACTTCTAGGGGAGGGGCCAACACTGTGCTTTCACAAGCCCAGGTGACTCTGCTGCTTACGGTGTGGGAACCACGGGTGGGTGCAGCGTCTCAGAGTGCGGGCTTGAATACCAGCCCACCTGAGTTCAAATCCCACTTTGACGCACACTCGTGTGCTACCTCGGCCAAGTGACGTAACTCCTGCTGTGCTAGGCACTCTTCTTCCTCACCTGTAAATGGGAACTACAGTAATGCCTTTCTGTGGGGAATTGTGGGAGAACTGAAGTGACTGTACATCTAACGTGCTTAGAACAGTGTCTAGAATATCAGAAACTCTTGTGAACTGTGAACTGCTACTATTATTACCATTGAAAGGCAATTTTAATAGCCCCCTGGCCATGGGATGTTTGCACCCCCGATCCGCCTGGGTGTGGTCATCTGTGAGTTTTAAGTGCCTCTTGTACATTTGGTCTTTCTCCAGCTTCCCGTGGTGTAGAGGGCAGTGGGCTTCTACAGACACCTTTCTCTGAGGTCTTCCGTTTTATATTTGCATATTTGACTATTAAAAAAAGCACACTTTATTTCCAAAGCTCATCTCCTGGTAAAACATATAGCCCAGGAAGTTGCAAAATACTTAACTGGAGGCTGGTTATATCCTTCCTTGAACCCCCATTGTCCCCAAGGAATGAAAACATGGCTCCATCGGTCAGACCTTTGACCTCCCCAGTTCCATGGACCTTCACCTTGACTGCATGCCAGCCACCCCACTCAGAGCCACACCTGGCTCTTATCTCGGCTGGCTACTACTCCACCCATGAAATCTCAAACCACAGGGTCTCACTCTCCAGCCCTCCCCCTTATCTCTCCAGAGCTTTCACCAAGCTGGCCCTTGGACCTCCTCTGGAGTTCCAGGCTCTGGACCCCTCCCTCCTTTCTTTGCAGCCTCTCAGACCTCCTTGGATTCTCACTCTTGCCACACCTCTTCTGCCACATGGATGAGGGGACAAATAGCAAGAGCAAGAAATAAACATTTGTGTCTGTAAGCCACTTAAAAAAAATTTAAAAAATTTCTGCAGCATGACCTGGCTCTTCCTACTGAGGCACCTGCCCCCTCCGTGGGCGAGAAGATGAAAGGTCATGTGAGTAGAGCGCAGGCCCAGTGTCAGGCCATAATAATCACTCCAGAAATACTAGCTATTACTCTCACCACCAAAATTCACAGGGCCCACGGCACTGCCTTGTAATGTATCTACACATCCCCAATCAGATCACTCTCCTTCTGTACAATAGCGATTCCAAACTTTATCCATCATCTTCCCACCAAACCCTCAGTCTTCATAAAGAAGACAGAAGTGAGCAGGTGGAAACTTTCTCAGTAAGTTTTCTCCAAACCTACAAGTTTCAGTTTCCCTCCTGTTTTACAGGAAGTTGGGTTCTATCACCTGACCACAAGAATTGGAGGGCAGAAGTATCAGTGACTTCTAAGACTGGGAAAAGCTGAGCATTCATTCATTCCTCCATCCATTCGTCCATTATAAATACCAAGTAGGAGGGGGTGGGGGCTTGGAGAAATGTGATTTGAAGATGAAGAAATGTGATTTGAATTGAGACCTAAAGGGATAGCCAGGCTAGACCTGTTTTTCTTTCCCAGATCGGCACTCTCTGTGCTCTCTCTTGCCTACCTACCCAAGTACATCCGGTGGCCGAAGGGAGGAAGTGGGAGGACTGGCCTGGCGCTCACAAACCAGGCCTACCTGCCCCTCCCCTGGGCAAATGGAGGAACGAAAGAGAAGGTCGGTGAGGGATCTGTAAGGAAAGCCTGAGGAAGGGACTGCCCTTGTCGAAGCCCCAGCCATTCTCCTGGGCTACGTGAGCAGCTGACACACAAAGAAAGAACTGCACTCTTCTCCCACCTCCAGGCAGGATTCCCTGGAACCCCAGACAGGCAGGCAGGCAGGCAGGCAGGCAGACAGACAGACAGACAGACAGACAGACGGTGCTGTTTCTCCTCCTGATACAGCATCCTTGGCAGCTGCCGCTGACTCAGCCTCCGCACCCTCCCAGTGGGTGAGGTAGACAATCAGCCCAGTCCGCAGGGTGGACGTGGTAGGTGGCACCCGGAGTAAAGTCGCAGGCATCTGCAGACACAGAGAACTTTGATTCCCCCCCCCCCCGGCCCCCCAACTCAGGGACATTTGCAGCTCTCCCTCCTTTACCTGTCACTCAGTGCACCATCTGGTTCCAAACTCAAACAGCCATCGGCCCTCTCCCTGGGCAACTGGGATGGGAAGTCCTTGGTGGTGCAGCACGTCCCAGCTGAGAGAGCCTTCGGGACTAGCTGTCACTCCCCTGGAGGATGAAAGGACCGTCCATCCATTCCAGGAAGACCCAGGGTCCTGGCGGCAGGGTCCAAAGAGCTGGCAACTCATATCCAGGGCAACTTGCTTGTTAAGGACAACAGGTCTTGGGCCGCCATGCTTAGGTGAAATACAATGTTTTAGCGTGTAATATTAAAGTGTTTGCTTTTATACCCATGCAGTTGTAAAGTATGATTATACACATACGTAGATGCATATTCACATTTACATTTACATTAAGCCACTGCGGCCCTCCCTACTCACATCACCTCTGGCTCTGTTTCCTCCTCCATCCAGCAAGGGTCACAGTACCACCCACACCCCGCCCCTCCGCAGGGCCTCCGTGCCCCCTGAACTCTCTCAGGGATCCGACCACTTCCACATTTACCAAGGGGGGAGGCTCCTGTGTGCACCCCACATGGCATCCACATACCCTGGTGTTGCATTGAGGCGTTTCACTGTTCTCCACTGTGAGCTGCCACCATGTTCCCCGTCCATCTCCTGTCCACCGCTCTCCAGCTGAAAACACCTTGTCTGGTGCTGTTTCTGGAGCAAGGTGAGCCCTGACTTCCAACACACTAAGGGCTCTGTGCTTCAAAAGCACCCCTCTTCTCTGCCTGATGGTCCCTGCTCACACACCCCTACATGCTCTTACCAGCTGGGCAGTACCAATCCTTCTGACTATGGCTTTTTAATCTTGTCTCTGCCCTCTAATCGCTGAAAACCCCAGACCCTGGCCCTGCTCCCTCAGTCCCTGGGCATCCATTCTCTCGCCTCTGGCCCCCCAGACACTCCAAGAAGCCAATGCCCTCCTTCCCAGCCCAGAGAAGCTTCCGGTTTCCCAGGAGACATGCGTTAAACGGAAATATCTTTTCCCTTGGATCTTTATGAATTATTGGTCAGCCTTTCCCCATTCCCCATGACCCCACGTTCATTCTCCTTGGCCTCTGCAAGGTCTCATGAGCCCATGCCTCACCTGCAGTGCCCGTGTTAGCTCAGGTCCTTTCATCCTTCTCCAGACCTCAGCATCCCCTCACCAGCCCATCTCTCTCTCCAATCTACCTGACACCCTGTGGCCATCATGTCTTTTAAAAAATACAGATCTGATCCCGTCTTTGCTCTGTAAGATCTTCCTGTGGCTCCCCATTTCCCTCAGGCCCCTTAGCCGGGCGCACAAGACCCTGCCTCCCCCTCGACTGGAACCCGCCCACACGATCATCACTAATTTCTTATTTGAAATCCCCAGAGTGAGTCACGCTTTCTCATGCCCCCATGACTGTGCACATGATGCTCTCCTGCCTGGAATGCCCTTCCCAGATCTCTTAGAAGATACCTCCTGACAAGTTGAGACTTGTGTAGCCTCACCTCCTCCAGGAAGCCTTCCGTGCTGGCCCCTCCAAAGGCCGAGTTAAGGGCTTCTCTTAAGCGCCTCACCCCCATCTCCCAGAGCTCCTCTGCCCAGCATCTACTTGTGTCTATGCCGCTGGGCTCAGATTGAGACCCTTTTGAAACAGGGGCCACATCTGACTCACCTCTGTCACCAGCCTCTGACATTGGACCTCTTTGGGATCCAGAAAGCACACAGTAGGTATTTTTAATAGAACCTGTAGACAAATGATGATTGGGCCAGGATGCACTGAACTGTTCGCTTGTCTGGCATTGGTGGCCTGATTGAAACACGGCTGGGCACAGGCACATCCTAAGCAGGCAGAGAGCAAGTGTCCGGGTTAGAATAGGATGCTGTCGGCTCCGGAAGCATGAAAGGCGGACTGATGGATTGATTACCTGTGAGCATGGAGCTCCTGAGAGGAGACTTACATTCCCATGAAGAGAAGGCAGACGAGTGTACTTAGAAACCGAAGCATACTGAATTAAACACTGAGACCTTCATTTCAGCAAAAAGAATAAGTTGTACAGGGGCAGAAATTTAATCACAGTGTGATATGGTTCAGCCATGATCGACAGGGTCATAATACCATAAACACTAACTCTGACCCCAGCTTCTGTTGTAACTGGACTGGGAAGTGGGGACAAGGTGAAGCGACAAGGGAAGGGAGCTGGACCCTTCTCTTCGTCCCAGCAAGCCAACAGGGCGTGTCTCAAACTGGAACTGGAGAAGTAGATGTGGGGACATATTTAGGTTTTGGAGTTAAATATTCGACGAAGTCATGGTCAGTGGCTGCCTGTGGGCAGTGAGAGTTGGGGGAGAGGGGAATGGGACTGGGGAATGGGCCTTATAGACCTGTCTGAAGTTTTGAACTATGTACATGATGTTGGTAAAACACATATAATTTTTAAAATAGTGCCTGTGGTGTGAAGGCAAGGGTCTGTCACGAGGCAGGCGTCCCTGTCCAATCTGTCTGACTAATGTCCCTGAGACAGCACCTTGGGCAGTTCCTCTGGGCCCTCCCGACCCTGGAACCAGACTGGGTGGGGCCACCTCCCTGTCCCCTCCTGACCTGACCCCACCCTCCGGCACATACCCTTTGCTCCCACAGACTGGTCTCCTCCCATTCCTCCTGCAGACACAGCACCTCCCACCTCCTGTGTTTTGCTCAGGCTGTGCCCTCTGTGGCCACGTTAACACCTCTCCTCCCCCTGCCTTCTCAGTTCTTCCCTCCAACACCAAGGCCATTTGGGGCAACTGTGCTTGCTCTTCCCAGGCGCACTCGGCAGACCTCTGAGGGAGCTTTTGTATACAGCGCCTGCTTTCTTGTGGGCCTTTCCATCATCCCTGCCCTCTAGATTTGAGTAAGAAGGTTCCAGGCCCATCTCCACTATCCATAGTCAAGGGACTCCTCTGAGTCTGTTTCTTCATCGGGAAAATTGAGATCTTCAAGCTTGCTTGCCAGGATGTTTGTGAGAGACTGAAGCTGCCCTCTGACTTCTAGCCCCTTCTTCCCCAGGCTTGTCCGGCCTAACGTGGCAGCAGCTGCGGCAAAGCCAGCATTATCAATGCTTATAGTGTGCCAGCATTGCCCTAAGTCATGCAGCATCATATTTAATACCTACCATGGGGAACATTATGCCCATTTCACAGATGAGGAAACAGAGGCTCATCCAGGGTGTCTTATCCAGGGTAACTTGTCCAGGTAACTTATCCAGCGTGTCTTATCCAGGGCAACTTATCCAGGGTAATTGCAGGTGAATCCACATGTCATCCCCTACCTTAGATCAGAAGCAGTTCAAAGGCAAGGAGAATTGTACTCGTGTTCACAGAAGCAGTATTTGCAATAGACAGGTGGCGAGAGCAATGACAGATGAATAAATAAACATGAAGTGGTACACAGGCACTGGAATATTACCCAGCCTTAAAAGCAAGAGATTCTGAGCTATGCCACAACACAGATGGATCTTGAAGACATTATCTTCAGTGACAAGCCAATCACAAAAGGACAATATTGTCTGACAGCACTGATATGAGGTACTTTGAGTAGTCAAGTTCATAGAGACAGAAAGTATTATGGTGGTCACCAGCAGCCAGTGGGAGAGGGGGGAGAATGGAGTTTAATGGGTACAAAGTTTCAGTTTAGAAAAATGAAGAGGTTTTGGAGGTGGCTTGTGGTGATGGTAGCACATCAAAGTGAATGTACTTAATGCCACCAAACTGTACACTTAATAATGATTAAAATGTTAAATTTTATGTCATACAAGAGACCTGGTGCACAAAATTCATGCACAGGTAATGTCCCTAGGCCTGGTTGGTGATCAGGGCCGATCTGTGGGGCGACTGGCAGGACCACTGGGGGGGTCCCCGCTGGCACCCACCTTGGCTGTCCTGGGGCTTGCAGGCTGGGGGCAGCTCCTGCGTTGAGTGTCTGCCCCCTGGTGTTCGGTGTGCGTCATAGTGACTGGTTGTTCGGCTGTTAGGTCAATTTGCATATTAGGCTTTTATTATATAGGCTATTTTACCACAACAATTTTTAGAAATGTAGTTAGAGGCAGAGATTAGAATAGAGGTTCCCAGGGGCTGGGGGGAAGGGGAATTATTTTTTAAGGGGTACAGAGTTTTTTTGGAGATGATAAAAAGTTCTGGGTATAGATAGTGGTGATGGTCACATAATATTGAGAGTGTATTTAATGCCCCATGCATTAGAAACTTATGAATGGTTAAAATAATAAATATTATGTTATGAATATTTTGCCACACGCAGGAAAGCAGGGAGCCCTGGGGCCTCTTTGATTTCTCTGGACCCAGAGTCTCAAGCAGGGCCTGGCACACACTAGGTGCTCAAGAGCGTGTGTCGATTTGCATAAGCGTCTTTGGGAAGAGACCAGGAGCCTTCAGCTGGGAGAGAATGCACAGAATTGGAATCTGCCTGGAGTCAGTCCAGCTTCCTTCCAGCTTCCCGGGGACAGAAGTTCCATGGTGTGCGGAACCCCCAAGGGACAGACACTGCAACAGCATAGATAGGGATTCCTCGCTGGGCATTTTACAAACACATAATCGGAGCTAACGATCAGAGTGCTTGATCTATGCCAGGAACCGTTTTAAGAATTTTCATGCCTTACAAAAATACCTCTGAGATTCTTAGGAGTGTAATTCCCATTTTGTGGCTGAGAAAACTGAGACACAGAGAAGTTAAACGATTGCCAGAGGTCACACAGCCAAATCTCTGGGAAACTCAGCTTTTCCCTCGGGCAGCCTGGTTTGCTCAATGGTTTGTGCTCCTGCATTGTGCTGTGTTGTCCCTGAGCCCTGACCAGGAGGGCATGGAGAGTATCTTCAAGAGGAGTCGGGAGTGGGGCTTCAGAGGCAGGAGTGGGGCTCCATATTGGGTACCAGCCCAGGCCCGGGCATCACGCAGGCTGGGTTCAAGGCCTGGCTCAGCATTTGTTGATTGTGTGGTCCCAGACAAGCTACTCGGCCTCTCTAATCCTCTGGTTTCTCATCTGTAATGTGGCTATAGCAACAGTATCCACCTCACAGGGTTTGTGGGGATTAAATAAATTAGTAAGCCTACACTTCTTAGTGAGCATGGTGCCAGGGTTAGGCAGCGCCCACGAGGTGGGAGTTGGGATTGTGCTCACTGACTTCCTGGAAAGATCTTTGGCAATTTCGCTTCCTCTCTGAGCCTTGCTGATCTTAGTTATGAAACAGAATTACTGAAACTGCCCGGCCAGAGTGGCTCCGTTGGTTGAACTTCATCCTGTGCAAGGAAAGGTTTCCGGTATGATTCAAGGTCAGGGCACATGCCTGGGTTGCTGGTTCCATCCCAGTCAGGGCACTTATAGAAGGCAACAGATTGATGCCTCTCTGTCTCTCTCTGTTTCTCTCTCTCTCTCTCTCTCTCTCTCTCTCTCTCTCTCTCTCTCTTTTTCTCTCTCTTCTC